>NC_138575.1:41770454-42415201 GCF_964289735.1 Phaethon aethereus
TCACAGTTATGGGCTTGTTGTAAGCATAAATCAGAGCAGGTACATGAATTTGCTCAGGCTATGTGGATCCCTGCAGTGCACCCAAGCCTGCAGCCACCTTCAGTAAATATTAATGCAAGTCCCAAACGGAGATGAAATATGGGAATGTGGAAATAAAACTGCAGGGCAAATGGCAACTTGTATTTGGGTACTCCCAAGTCTGTAAAACTTGAGTCCAAGTAAAGAAATTCCACCAGGAGAGTAGTTATTCAGTAGCTTTTCTACAACTTTCGTCCCCCAGGAGAAGATGGGTCAATTTTAATATCTTGCCACTACAACCATGAACTAAATCATAGAACAGCCCAGGTTGGAAGGGACTTCAGAAGATCATCTGGTCCAGCCTTTTGTGGGAAAGGGAGCCTAGATTAGATTTTCTAGCACCCTGTCCTATTGCATCTTGAACACCTCTGTTGATGAGGACTCTACCATGTCCCGAAATCTGAGTTTTCCTTGAAACGTGGTAAGGCGGATGCACAGGAAAGCAGAAGACCACAGTTATGTAAATTCTGGGTGGGAAACCTTCCAGGTGACCGACTGATAACATGAAGTAGTAACGTCATACATGTTATCACTTTGAAAATAATTTCAGAATAGACATACCCTCACTTAGTAGACCTAGCAGGATTGTTGCTTGTTCTGTGCTGCTCTGGGATCTGTCATCTTGGAGCAGTGGCAAGTGCAGGTTCTTAATCCCAGTGGTTGACTGAAGAAAAAAAGCCTGGGTTTAGCTGAAATGTGGAAGAACCAGTCTGAGTCGTGTTGAGGGAGGGGGTTTTGGAAAGAGGAATACCACCAATCTGGAAACAACCGCCAGTTTAAGGGGAGCTACCTGGTTGGACTTGCAGATCCACCTGTGAAGCCCTGTATAACTTGTTTGCACCTCTCTTGCCTGGTGGCTGCTTTTTGTGGCTTTGTTCAAACAAGCATAGAGCAGAATTAAATACTGCAACGTGATCACCATCCAGATTGGACTTGGAGGTTCAAACCCACACTGCTAGCAAGGATGACAGCAGTTTAAAAAATATGAATGCATTCTGCAGTTAGAGGAAATGTCAGTAGAAAGCAAGACAGCAGTAAGAAAAGTCCTCTGGTGCTTATAGGATATTTGTTAATACCCTCTAGTAACTTCAGCAACTAGTGTTGTAATGACTTTGCAAATGCAGCCCTAGCTGCAAAGCTAAGAAGGTAGAAGGGCAACTCATGTTGGCCCTAAGAGTGACACCATGCACATAATGCAGAAGTAGACACCTGTGCACAAGCTGCTTCTTACAGAGGCTGAGCTCTGCACCCCAACCTCGTGGTTCTGTAAATTGTGGAGAATACGCTGTTCTTAATTCTCTCATTCAATTAACCCAGTTACAGACTTCATAGAAGCCCTCGGGTTCCCAACATGTTTATTTGGATAAATACATCAATCAACCTCTATCCTTACAACCCAGCACAGCTATACAGTCACAAAAGCATCAAAATCCCCACAAAACAGCCCACATCACTGCTTCTTATCAATACTGGGCTGGTATTAATCGTGGGGCTGCCAGGAGTTACTGGGCTCTCTTGTTTCTTGCTGAAGGGCTCTTGCCCCAGTGACTTCCACAGAATTCAGCCCCATACTAGAAAAGCAATGACTTCTGTCATCCCAATTTTTTGTTACCACTACTCGTTAGCCTAATATTTCATTATTCCATTTGTTGACTTCCTAAGTCCTGAAATCATTCCACTGTCAAAAGCTGCTGCAATCAAATGCTCTCCCAAAACAACTGTAATTTCATCTTGCCTTCAAACTGCCAAATGCCTCTGGTTATGGTGCTCCCAATACATATGCATCATCTCATCGCATTAAGTGCCTCCTCCTCATATAATTTAAAATAAAAAAGTGAAAGGCGACAATTTGTGGTGCATTGGGATAAGACACATGAGTGTAGTTCAACTCTAGAATTCTGGAAAGTCTATGTCTTTTGGTAGGTGCCATAAGAAAAAGAAGAAACAAGTGTCAGCCTCTGCCATTGCACTCAGCGGTGTCTGCCCGAGAGGCTCTATAGTTGATTTAACCTGTGCAAAGCTATGCCAAAAAAACCCCAAGCCAACAAAAAAACAACCGTACCCTAAAAAGTGCCCAAAGCCATTATTACAAGACAAAATGGAAGCATAATTTAATTTATTGTACTTTAGAATTTGAGGTTAAACGAACAAAAATATTCTCACACTGGGTTGCCTATAGATTTATGAGTCATACACCACTTAGACTCAGATAGGTTTGGTTTGGAGTGGTTTAACATATACTTCAGTTGGGTTCAGAACTCACCTGAAATAAGGATGTAATCTAGATTTCAAGCTTAAATGCCTTTCCTTTTTCTCTTCTTATCTCTAATGAGGACAGTTTATTACTATATATTTTGATTTTTTTTTCCACAATGGAAAACTGCTGGTCATCTGTTTTCACTTCTTCTTCTATGTGAGAAACTGTCTCTGTTCTTAAGGTATAGCAAAGTCAAGAGGACAGAGGCAAGGATAAACCCATGTGTAGTTTTGAAAATGCTTTGCCCAATCTTTCCTTGCAGCTGTTCTTGCCCTAGAGTGCAAGCTCTAGCTTGATTACAGCACGCTCCACTTTATTGACTTGTACTCTTAAACCGTGCACAGGCAAACCGTGCTCCTGCCTCCAGCCCTTCCTGCAATCACGGGAACGCAGGCCCTGCACAGCGCACGGCTTGAGTGAGCTTATAATAGCATTTTTAGGAGGAGAATGAAGTCCAAATTCACAAAATATACAAAGGCTTAGTTTAAATGTTCTCCAACCTGATGTAGTGACTTTTGCCACAATATTCATCTTTCTTAGAGAATTTCAGTATTTTCACAGCCAACAGATTATCTTTTACTCCTGATACTTGGCACATCTAAAATGAAAGAGATGTTCTATCTCAGATTTTTTCCATTAATTCTTAGTTATTCTCACTGTAACAGGGTAGTGGTGTTACCCTCTATTTTCTTGAGATTTTTGAGAATACTGCTTTTATTTTAAAAAGTAAACCTTCCACATGCTCACTTAATATTTATCCTAAAAACTGTGTTACTGGTGATACCAAACCATTATCTGCTATAGGAGAAAAGCAAGTGCTTAAGAATTTTGTAAGTGGCCAAATTGAAAAGAAGAAATTAATTAACGCAATAGCTTATTTTGTATTAAGCAATGCAAATGAACATATGATTTAATGGCAGCCTGAATTGCAGCAGGCATGTGTTAATTTAAGCATTGTCCCAAAGAATAAAAGGTGTTAACAATGCTGACATTTGTACATAATGTAACAGCAAAATCCTACTAGATTTAATAGGCACTGCTATAGAGACTGCTTTTTGACACCTCTAATTTTAAAAAATTAAAACAGTCAAGGGTGTTCTTTTTGAGGACTAGCCCTTTGCTGAAGTTGAAGTCCAACATTTTTAGAAACCTTTCTAAAGAATTTCTTTTCTACAAAAGGGGTAGTTCGTTTTAGATTAGTAATTTTCTTCACACTGTTACAAGGATAACAATTTATTTAAAGGTTACTCATACTTTTTGTCCAAAAAGCAAACATTAAAAATGTAAGCCAAAAAGATTTTTTTTAAAAATTGAAATGGAGTTAAAATTATTGAAAATTACTGTTAAATCTGTGTTACCGCTTAAATTCCCTTATATGATATCTGTATGCACTTGCATACAGCAGCTCTAGTTTGGTATTTAAGCTAGAAGGTAAGAGAATAAGGATTGTGATAGTAATGTATATGTATCAGTCTACACCCATGTCTTCACAGAATTTACAAGTCCAAAAGTAACACCTGCACATATGCCATTTTGGGGTCGTTATCACTAGTTCTTTGCAAATGTAATCCTCTCCTGTTAAATATCCTCTCCTGTTCATTTTTTGCCATTATCTGAAGGACCCAGTTTTCTTCACTGCAGTTTCCTCTGTTTCTTCCTCCGTTTTGCTGCCCCGACTCCCCGGCTGGAGTCCGCAGCTGCCCTCTGGTCCTCTGAATGTGGATTAGAGGCACCACAGAGCAGCAGCTCTTCTCACCGCAGCAGGTACAAAGTTAGCGTTCACTCTTCAGTGCGTGGCACAGGACTGATCTGGTTTGTGCAATTATTTTTTCCTTGCTCGTGCAAACAGTCATATAAAAATACTATTTGATACCCTCTGGGGCCTATAACGTCTCCCTTGCCATCCAGGTTTAGGGAAAAGCGAAATGTAAAGCAAGAGCAGCTGTCTGCTAGGGTTGAAGGTTGCAGAAAGCTGAGCTCCGCTCCGCAGTAAGGATGCTGAGGAGTACCAAGGTACCCTCTCCTGTACACGACTTCAATGCAAAGAGATACCTTTACACTTGAAGGCAATCCTAAAAAAAATCATCTCGGCATCTTCTTCCAGAACTGAAGCATTGGTCCTGTGTGAGACCGTATGAGGACACAACAGAGACACATCTGCACCCGGATTGTTTTATTTCTCTACCCAAGAGCACCTAGGATAAGTTGCCTCCCATTCTTCTCAGATAGGAAAGCTGAAAAGCAGAAAAGTAAATTAGTTTTGCCAAGCCACCTGCACTTACATCCTGTCTTCGCTAAGAAATGGTTCTTTCTTAGTAATTTTTGTAAAGAATCCTTGTAACGAGAGCACTTTTCACCCTGCTATGCCAGAGCAGTCTTGATTTGAAGAGTCACAGGTCGATCAAAGTTTTCAGCAGGGTTCTTTTCCTACGCCTTGTTTTCAGCACAGGGTTTGTACAAATCTTCGCACAGTCGGTAACACTGTTGTAGTTTTGCCAAGGTCGGTGGCATCAGACACTCCAGTGCAGCTCAAGTTCACCAGTGTTTGACCCCACTAAGTGGAGAGCAGTGAGATGCTAGACAGCAAAATGTTCAAGCAGATAGTTAATTTTAAGCACAGGAGTAGGCCCACTGAGGTGTCAGTAATCATGGGGCATGCTAGTGGGGTTTAAAGTTAAGCAGTCACTGAACAGCCTTGCTGAACTGCAGTCAGCATGCTCCTCTGCATCACCTCTAGCAGATGTTAGCTTAAAACCTCTACCCCTTGTCCTGTCGCAACAGCCCCTGCTAAAAAGCTGTCCCCATCTTTCTTACAAGCCACCTTGAAGTACTGGAAGGCTGCAAGAAGGTGTCCCCAGAGCCTTCTCTTCTCCAGGCCAAACAACCCCAACTCTCTCAGCCTGTCCTCACAGGAGAGGTGTTCCAGCCCTCTGTCGTGGTTTAGCCCCAGCCGGCAACTAAGCACCGCGCAGCCGCTCGCTCACGCCCCCACGGTGGGATGAGGGAGAGAATCGGAAGAGGAAACTCATGGTTTGAGGTAAAGACAGTTTAATAAGTAAAGCAAAAGCCGTGCACACAAGCAAAGCAAAACAAGGAATCCATTCACCACTCCTCATGGGCAGGCAGGTGTTCCCATCTCCAGGGAAGCAGGGCTCCACCATGCGTAATGGTTTCTGGGGAAGACAGACACCATCACTCTGAACGTCCCTCCACCCCTTCCTTCTTCTTCGTCCCAGCTTTATATACTGAGCATGACGTCGTATGGTATGGAATATCTCTTTGGCCAGCCTGGATCAGCTGTCCTGGCTGTGTCCCCTCCCAGCTTCCCGTGCACCCCCAGCCTTCTTGCTGGCAGGCCGGCACGAGAAGCTGGACTGTCCTTTACTACTTAGCAACAACTCAAAACATCAGCATGTTATCAACAGTTTCTCATCCCAAATCCAAAACATCCTCACACTAGCTTCTGTGAAGGAAATTAACTCTACCCTGGCCAAAACCAGGACACCCTCTGATCATTTTTGTGGCCTCCTCTGGACCCTCTCCAACAGGTCCACGTCTTTCCTGTGCTGAGGGCTCCAGAGCTGGATGCAGGACTCCAGGTGGGGTTTCACCAGAGCACAGTAGAGGGGCAGAATCACCCCCCTTGACCTGCTGGTCACACTTTGGATGCAACCCAGGATACAGTTGGCCTTCTGGGCTGCGAGCGCACATTGCTGGCTCATGTTCAGCTTTTCACCCACCAGTACCCCCAAGTCCTTCTCAGTAGGGTTGCTCTCAAACCCTTCATCCTCCAACCTGTATTGATACCGGGGGTTGCCTCAACTCAGGTGCATGAGGTTTACATGAGCCCACCCCTCAAGCTTGTCCAGGTCCCTCTGGATGGCATCCTGTCCCTCAGGTGTGTCAACTGCACCACTCAGCTTGCTGTCATCTGCAAACTTACTGAGGATGCACTTAGTCCCACTGTCTGTGTCATTGATGAAGATATTAAATAGTACTGGTCCCAATACAGACCCCTGAGGGACATCACTCATCACCGATCTCCATCTGGACATTGAGCCATTGACCACTACCCTCTGGGTGTGACCATCCAACCAATTCCTCATCCACCCAACAGTCCACCCATCAACTCCATGTCTCTCCAATTTGGAGAGAAGGACGTTGTGGGGGACTGTGTCAAAGTCCAGATATAAGACTTACAGAAGTCCAGATAAATGACATCCGTAGCTCTTCCATCATCCACTGATGGAGTCACTCCATCCTAGAAGGCCACTAGGTTGGTGAGACAGGCCTTGCCCTTGGTGAAGCCATGATGGCTGTCTCAAATCACCTCCCTGTCCTCCATGTCCACCTTAACACAGCTTCTAGGAGGATCTGCTCCATGATCTTCCCAGGCACAGAGGTGAGGCTGACAGGTCAGTAGTTCCCAGGGTCCTCCTTTCTGCCCTTTTTACAAATGGGTGCAATGTTTCCCTTTTTCCAGTCTCCAGGGACTTCACCTGACTGCCAGGACTTTTCAAATATCCTGGAGAGTGGCTTGGCAACGACATCAGCCAGTTCCCTCAGGACTCTGGGATGCATCTCATAAGGTCCCATAGACTTCTGCATGTTTAGGTTCCCCAAGTGGTCTCAAACTTGATCGTCTCTTACAGTGGGAGAGACTTTGCTCATCCAGTCTCCATCTTGCAGTCCATCCCCATGGGAAGAGACACTGCCAGTGGAGACTGAGGCAAAGAAGTCATTGAGTACCTCAGCCTTCTCCTTGTCTGTTTTTACCAGTCTGCCAGTCTTGCTCATCAGAGGGGGTACGCTTTCTTTGACCTTCCTTTTCTGGCTGACATACCTGTAGAAGCCCTTCTTCTTATTCTTTGCATCCCTTGCCAAGTTCAGCTCCAGCCACACCTTGGCCTTCCTGACCACATCCCTACACAACTGGGCAGCATCCCTGTACTCTTCCCAGGATACCTGTCCCTGCTTCCGCTGCCTGTGCATTTCCTTCCTGCCCTTTAATTTGACCAGCAGGTCTCCACTCAGCCATGCTGGTTTCTTGCCTTCCTTTCCCGATTTCTTACTCCTGGGGATCGAGAGCTCTTGAGCTCTGTGGAAAGCATCCTTAAAGATCTGCTCCCTTGTCCCCAAGGGCAGTTTCCCAGGGATCTTATTGACTAACTCCTTGAAGACCTGGAAGGGTCCTGACTTTACTTTTCGCCTGCCCCATATCCCTCAGGACTGCGAACTCCACCAGCGCATGATCACTGCAGCCCAGGCTCCCTCCAATTTTGGTATCACCAATTAGCTCACTTGTGTTGGTGACCAACAGGTCCAGTATCACATCCCCTCTGGTAGGGCTGCCTATTACCTGGCTTAAGAAGTTATCCTCAGTGCACTCCAGGAGTCTCCTCGATTGCCTACAGCTCACCATGCTACTTTTCCAGCAGATGTTGGGGTGGTTAAGTCCCCCAGTAGGATGAGAACCTGTGAGCGCGATGTGTCCTGTAGCCGGAGTAAGAAGGCGTCATCAATAGGCTCCCCTTGATCAGGCAGCCCGTAGTAGACACCAACCACAAGGTTCCCTTTGTTGCCTCAGTCTCTGATTCTTACCCATAAGCTTTCAACCTGCTTGTGGCTATTCTTCAGAGACAGCTCTTCACACTCTTATCCTTTCCTTAACGTAGATGGCAATGCCTCCGCCCTTCCTTCCTTGCCTGTCCCTTCTGAACAGCCTGCAGCCATCCCTAGCCGCAGTCCAGTCGTGGGATTCATCTAAGTTTCAATAATGGCAACTAGGTCATAGCTTTCTAGCAGCACAGTGGCTCCCAACTCCTCTCGTTTGTTGCCCATGTTGCCTGCATTGGTGTAGAGGCACTAGTTGGTACAGAGTTGATGTAGAGAGACTAGCTGATGGCAACAATACATTTTGGCTTGATAGTCTATGAAGTTTGTGAATTGACCACTTATATGAACCTAGAAATGTATCTGAACAAGCAGTGACTCTCAAAATGGTGTGCCTAATTTGTGAGTGAAAATACTCCATTGATATTGGTGGGGGGTACTGATGTGCAACATAGCCATTTAACCACATGCTAATCATGTGGCAGACAAGTTACATGAATAAGCAATTATACAGTCTTATAAAACGCCTCAGCAACTAATTAAACAATGAATGTGATCAATATTTCAGTTTTGTATCCCACTGAAAGCACTGGCACCCCCAGACACCAGAAAGTGCCTCTGTTGTCTCTACGGTGTTGATTCCTGAAAGGCTGGGATTCACCTGGCGGTGGGAGAGCTCTGTGGAGTCGCTTAGCTACACTCACCCACTTTCACTTACACCACGTGATATCACCTCATCAGGCTGCAGCAAACTAAATTTGATGATAACAAGCAATCTAGGACTTACCTTTAACATTTGACAAATCTTCTGTGGTTTTTGGATCAGCTTGTTATTTTTATACAGCTATGCAAATGTACTGTCCTGCTACCTTAGCTCATCCTGTCCTCCATTTTGCATGAAAAAAGCAAGATATTTTTCTTTTACAAGGAACAGAGTTATCAGCTGGTGCCTGTTGACAGAAGCACCGCTCAATATCAAAGGAAGCATTTGTTTGCCTTGAATTTGCCATTAGATACACATAGTTTCTTCATCTGCTAACATTAATACATATAAAATTTATTTGGACACAAAAATACCTAGGCAGCCTAACGTGTTCAGAGTCAAAACAACCTGCAGGCCTTTGATGGTGAGCACAAGTGATTTCCTGATAAAACCACAGAATTACTAAATACAGTAGGATTTCCAAAGTGGTTTGCCTCAGCAGAGCTCTACTATGGTATTATCGTTGCAATAACACCACTGGAAGAATTTAAGCCATATTTCCTTTATCGCTACAGATCTGTGTGCTCTGTGTACTGAGGGACTTGACATTTAATTCTACTTGTGGAGAAGACTGTTTGAATGCATTACAGCAACTCCTGAGGTAGGACTGGGGCAGCAGGTCTGGGCTGGCTTCTCCTACCAGGCTGAACCAGCAGCACTGGGGGCAGTCTCTCTCTGCCCTGTGAATTATTTGCTTCTATGAATTATTCGAACTCTTCTGATTCTTGCAAATAGATTTTGTCCCTTTCTGGGGGACTTCTGAGCTTTGTGGGCCGGGTTCCATTGTCAGTGCCCTGGGAGTCTGGTGAGAAACAGCAGAAGATGGGGCCAGAGACATGACTGGGGACCAGGCCACAGCGTCGATCCACAGACCATCAGAGAGGTCTGGAGACCGGCAAGTCTCAGGTCCATCCAGCAAGACCGGTCAGTAAGTGAGGACAGCAGGGAACAGAGCAAGGCACAGGCACACCTGCAGCAGAGCTCGGACAACATCTGGGTGCTCAGGCTGGAGCTGCGCTCCTGGGCCATGGGCAGAGGGTGTTGGTGGGTGTCCCGGACAAAGCTGATCAGGGCCATTAAAAAGGTCTGTTCAAGCATGCAGAGCCCTGACAATCCTGCTCTTCCAGAGGGCAATTCAGATCAGAATATTATCTTAGGTGTTGTGAATCGTCTTCTTCCATGATGAACTACCAGTGAAGCCTGTAAGGTTTCAGGTCCAGTAGACTCAGGTCCTGCAGCACCTCAAGGTAGAAGCCCAAAGCTGGCTACCTGAATACACCCATCAGTGACACACCTAGGCTGCAAATGGGCAGCAGAGAAATCCCCTTGCACAGACAAGCACTGTATTCTCTTACATGGCATCGCATCCTCTTGTATAATTTACACAGAGGGAGTAGGCAGAAGGTGTAACCTGGCAGACTGGTGTTACCTGGCACAATTTGGCTGTGCTGATGTGAGGACCCAGGTAAACATGACACAGAATCAAGAGATCTTGGATGGTTCCTTGATGGTTCCTGCCACTTATAGGGACATGTCTGACACTGATGACATCTATGAGTTGCTGCAATGAAAGATCCTATGGAGTTTAGTGAAAAGAGCAAAGGTTAGCACTGTCTTCTAGATGACTTGCATGCTGGGTTACCACAGTTTGTTTCATTCGTAGGTGTTCTGGTGAGTTAAAAGTTTACAGCATCGTTCATTTCTTTCTCCTCAACTTTTCTGCACTGGAGGTTGTACTATAGCTTCCTTTCACCGTGCTTCAGTGATGTCTGCTTCTTTTATCTGCTGGTGAAGTTCCCATATTTTGTACAGAAGCATAGATCAAAGATGACAAACAGCCAGAGAATGTTTAATGAAATGCTTTACCTAAGGATCAGTTGTCCTCTTATCAATACTGACCTTTAGACACTAGTTAACTTAATTTTTACAAAATAAAGGCCATTTCCTGAAAAACTCCATTAAACTATTTGTTCTCTTTGTTGCTATGCCAAAATTACAAACCTTCCAGTTTTGCAAACCCTATTTTATAGCTCTCGCTCCTGATCTGCTCAGACCCATGACCTCCACTATCAGCACCTCCTCTGCAGTGCTCCTCCCCAAGGCTCACACACTGTAGGTACAGGCATTGCTGCCTTCAAGATGGGAAGGTCTAGTCCACCTTTGGTGAGAGAAAACTGTTATGCGCAGAACAATGCATAGGAAAGTGTGGAGAGTGAGTCATATTCTAACATATCTGTAGCATCAGAGAGACCGTGTCATTGCGTTGAAGTACATAAGCAATTGTTTTATGTTTCCCCATCTGAACGAGTCAATTCAGATCACACAGAATCACAGAATCTTAATAATCTTAATAATTTCAGCCTTCAGCCTTCACCTCTTAAATAAGGTGTTTATACTGCTAGACGATTTCCTTCACATCTTCCTTTATAATGTTAACAAACCGTGGGGAAAAGTCCAAGAAATTGCTCACATTTCCCTGGAGTATTCAGAATTAGAGCTCAGTGGAAAGAGAAGTGGAAAACTAGTCATCACCTATCACTTCAGACCTTTTTCTAGAATGCCTCCATTGAAACAGGATCATTCTCCAACTCCTCCCATCTCTTCCTTTAACAGTAGCAAGCGCTGTCCTGTACGAAGGTGAAGTAGACAGCCACCAAAACAGACCCTAAGGCTTCAAGGCGTTAGTTTGTTGCCTGTAATTCCCATGACCCAGCCATGTGAAAGTACTCTGTTTCCCTTCTCTGCATTCCTGGATCTTGTATTGTTCCTTTGTCAAACGCATGTAGAGACACCAGCTTTTCTAGGAACCACCAAATTTACCATCAAATCAGGGCAGAATGCTCAGCATCCCTCCTGGAAACTGGCCAGTGCTAGATGCTTCGAAGGAAGAATCAACCTGAAGTAAGAGAACTGGCCTGGACAATTAGGAGCTGACCTGCACGTAGTGGACATTTCTTAACTCACCTCAGTTAGAGGCTGAATTTGCTGAAACTTTGGAGTTCGTATCATTACTTCAGTCACTGCTGCACATCTGGGGAGCTCAGGCATCAAGAATTGAGACTTGACAGAGCTGGGAGCTCAGAAGTGCCTGCTATATAGAATTTTAAAACTCCTATTATGCTTTCACCACCTGAAAGGCAAAGATGACTGAACTTAGACTTACGCCTGTTGCCCTTGGAGACTGTCCTGGTTTTGGCTGGGATAGAGTTAATTTTCTTGCTGGTAGCTGGTACAGTGCTGTGTTTTGGATTTGGGATGAAAATAATGTTGATAACACACTGATGTTTTCTGTTGTCGCTAAGCGGTCCAGGACTGTCCAGCTTCCCGTGCTCCGGCCTGCCAGCGAGCAGGCTGGGGGTTCACGGGGAGCTGGGAAGGGGCACAGCCGGGACAGCTGACCCAGGCTGGCCGAAAGGATATTCCATACCATACGATGTCATGCTCAGTATATAAACTGGGGGAATTGGCCGGGGAGGTGCCGTGGCTCAGGAGCTCACTTGGCATCGGTCAGCGGCTGGTGAACGATAGTGCCGTGTGTCACTTGTTTTGTATATTCTTTTATCATGATTTTTTTTTTCCCTGTCCTATTAAACTGTCTTCATCTCAACCCATGAGCTCCACCTTTTTCTATGATTCTCTTCCCCATCCTGCTGTGAGGGAGCAGGGGAAGCGAACGGCTGTGTGGTTGTTTTAGCTACCTGCCAGGTTAAACCACGACAGAGATTCACAGCCTTCCCCTTGCAGTTGTACTGATACGGTAAGGACAGGGCAGATGAGAAAGTGCCACCATTTAAACTCACTGTTGCTGTTACATGAGACAAGAAGGCGCAAAACAGCTGACACAAAACCAACCTCAGTCATCGTTAGTTGTTTGAACTGGCATGTGTATTTTAAATGAATGAACAAGTTGAAACCAGCTTGATTACAAATCATCAAGAATAAAATAAAGTTTCATTAATATTAATCATGCTAGCCATGATTTTTGTGCCTTTCCAGGTGAAGCAATAAAGCAACTAGTTCTGTTCAGTCTGCAATGGATATTCCACGAGAAAATTCTGGATTTGAATGCAATTCCAATCGGAATTTTCACTCTGAAGCAGCAGCATATAGTTCAAAATTAATAACATATGCTCCACTGGCTTGCAGCAAACAAACCCTTCTTCCCTGCCTGCAATACTTCTTGAACTGAGCAAATGGGACTTCCACCGAGCATGGTGGGCTGGGGAGCAGAAAAGCTGGCTCTGTCTGCAGACACTTCTTTCACTGCTGGAAACAGACACTGGAAGCAAAGAGAAAGTCCTTCTGGTCAATTCACAACAGGACTGCAATGCCCTCATTGCTAATACACACACACCTTCCCTCCCTTCTTCATGTTTTTTATCTGTAGTAAGTACCGTTTAGTAAACCTTACCAAGCTCCCACCCCTGTACTCATGGAAAAAATGTATTAACCAAGGACACAATGGTATTTTGAATAAAAGTGCTTGTAAAGAGGACTTGGAAAACTGGGTATCCCCCAGACGATTTGTTTTGGATTTTTTTTGCTGGATCTTGGCTGTTCTAGTTAGCAAAACCTGTTGTTTGCTAGAAATCTGTCAATAAATCTGTGTTGTTGTTTTTTTAATGAACACAGCAATATGTCTTGTAGCCGTCAGTGTCTGCACAAAGGAAAAATAAAACTACCAAAATACTGCAGAGAATCCCTAAACATGGATCCACTCATTTAAAAAAGGTAGTTCACAGGATAACTACAGTTTATGGTCTTACTAGTCACTTTTTCTGAAGTACATACAACTAATGTCTTTCTTACATAAACTATTTTACTCCTCCGTATAGATTCAGGTAGACCTTCAGATGAGGACAGATACTCTTGGGGACAGACTTTTTAGCAGGGCCTGTAGCAATAGGACGAGGGATAATGGTTTTAAAGTAAAACAGGGTAGATTACGACAAGATATAAGGAGGAAATTTTTCCCAATGAGGGTGGTGAAACACTGGCACATGTTGCCCAGAGAGGCGGCTGATGCCCCATCCCTGGAAACATTCCAGGTCAGGTTGGACGGGGCTCTGAGCAACCTGATCTAGTTGCAGATGTCCCTGCTCACTGCAGGGGGGGTGGACTAGATGGCCTTTAAATTATTTTTTATATCCTTTTAAATTTGAATTCTCACTTCACAAAGGAAGATCTGAGCGGTAAAATCCTCTGGTTTTGGCTCCACCACCTCTGTGCCAGTCCTGCCCTACAGCAGTCCATGAGTCAGCATGTTTCCTGGCACCTCAGAGGTCGACAGATAACCTCAAATTAAGATGATTCCTCTCTTTTCAACCCAAGATTTTTAGTGTCACAAATCCCCATGGGATATTTGCCTATATGGTCACTAAGTCTAGCAAACGTTGTTGTGCATTTGCTTTTTGTCTGTCTTTAAACTTGTGTCCATTACAAACTTGAAGAATTATGCTCACTGAAGTATAAGGTTCAGAAAAATAATTTGTCTGGGGAAAGAAAAGTACATGATTAAAAAATATAACAAGGAAGCTTTCATCTGTTTAATGATGCTAATGATTAAATGTTCAATGATAATGTTAATGATGGCTAACTGCCACCTCAAGCTTCTGTATAAATTCACCTGCAAACTACATGTCCTAATGGTACAACACCATCAGGATTATTTACAGACTAGGGAGGACAAGTCTTCCAGAAGTGCTCATTCAATGGGAGACAAGGGGTCTGTTTGGAGGTTCATCACCTCAGATCTTTCCTGTAAAATTCCCATGAGCCTACAAAGTCTCGAAGGTCTCGCTCCAGAAGTAAGTTTCAAAGCACACAGCTTACCAGAAAAAGAAACGCTAAAAATCGGCATGATTTGTCCGCAGCAAGTTGTATTGAGCAAACTGGCTTGAGGCCCAAGACCTCAACTTGGGTTGAGAGATGTTTTGTAATACAGGTATGAGGGCTATTACTATAGGGTTAAAAAAAATATAAAACTAGATGACCTTTAAAGGTCTCTTCTGACCCAAACTATTCTATGATTCCATGATTCTATAAAACCCAAAGCGGAACACAGAGAAAATGGGTATGGGAAACTATGACAGTCCCATACCATTTATCTGCTATTTCATCTTCGTTTTGCATAATGACATATTTTATATCTCCAGCACTAAGGGCTGCTGTCTTTTGTTCCAGACCTGTTCTCTGTGGCTTTGGTTTCAGGCCTGAAGAGTCTGTAAAGCCCATCTCTGCGGGTGGGGATGCAGCCTTAGACCCGCACCCAGAAGAGGAGGGGGCCGGTGCCACCCCACACAGGTGACAGCCGCAGCAGAGCGGGCTGGTGCCCACCGCAGCCCCTCTGCCCCCCTGCCCCGCTCCAGGGAAGTGCCTCTCCCCATGTCTCACTGGGCCAAGACCACCGGCACCCACACTGCCATGGCTGGGGAGGTGTGGGAACCAGCCAAGCAGCCTCCCCTGAAGGACATCATGCTTTCCTGGCCTGTATTAGAAATGGTGTGGCCAGCAGGAGTAGGGAAATGATCGTGCCCCTGTACTCGGCACTGGTGAGGCCGCACCTCGAATACTGTGTTCGGTTTTGGGCCCCTCACTACAAGAAGGATGCTGAGGTGCTGGAGCATGTCCAGAGAAGGGCAACGAAGCTGGTGAGGGGTCTGGAGCACAAGTCTTACAAGGAGCAGCTGAGGGAACTGGGGTTGTTCAGTCTGAAGAAGAGGAGGCTGAGAGGAGACCTTATCGCTCTCTACAACTACCTGAAAGGGGGTTGTGGCGACGAGGGTGTTGGTCTCTTCTCCCAAGTAACCAGCGATAAGACGAGAGGAAATGGCCTCAAGTTGCGCCAGAGGAGGTTTAGACTGGATATTAGGAAAAATTTCTTCACCGAGAGGGTGGTCAGACATTGGAACAGGCTGCCCAGGGAGGTGGTGGAGTCGCCATCTCTGGAAGTGTTCAAAAAACGTGTGGATGTGGCGCTTCAGGACATGGTTTAGGGGACATGGTGGCACTGGATTAATGGTTGGACTTGATGATCTTGAAGGTCCTTTCCAACCTTAGTGATTCTGTGATTCTGTGATTTTACTGGGGCAAAGCATCTGCTGGCCGGATGTGCAAACCTGCCTCGGGGGCTGCTTTTTACTGATTAACTAAGAAACCGCTTGATATAAATACTGGCTTTCCAAAGGGGCTCCCACTTGAAGAGCCATATGTTATTTGAATGACGATAAAGAGCTTAATCTTACCCTTCATCTCACCTTTTATCTACACAGCATATACACATATAACAGAAAATTACATACATGTCTCCGTATACATGTATGCGCGGTGTCCACACGCTGCTGTTCTGCTCTCTCAGGCAGCCTCCGCTGGGGCACGGCGCAGCCGCAGCGTGGTGTGGTGCTCTCCCTCAGGGGCAGGTGGGGGATTTTGGCCACGAACACGTCGCTGCTGTCGCTTGGTACAAGGCGGTTCTCAAAAATGTAATCATCAATCTCAAAAACTGCTCATTAGGCAATTGGAAACCCAGCGGGGATGCTTACGTTAAGCATCTCCTCACTTAGGACAGGAGGTTTCTTTTTTTCCTGCAGAACTGAAATGATGGGCGTAACCCACCCAGCCCCTCATACTGCCCTGCAGCATCAGCTGCTTCAGGCTTGGGGGGCAGAAGTTGTATTTACGCATTTTTCTACACAGAAAATGAGACCAATATTTCTATCATTACAGCTCTCCACTTGTAACAACAAGAGGTTTTACCTTTTAAAAGAAAATATTTCACTGGTCAAAGCAATAAGATGATGATTGTTTTTAAGGGCTGTGTTCTTCTGACAGTAATATGCAATTGCCCCTGATAATCTATACTCTTTTTCCTGCTGTGTCCATGTGACTCTCTTGAAACTGCATTACTTAATGTAATTAAAAGAACTGGCTTTAAATTAGAAAATTCTAAGGGAAGAAATGATGAGAGAAAAGAAAAGGCGGGCTGATTCTATGTTATTTATTCAGTCCGTAGAAATTAAAGCACTTTAAGAGTTTACATGATAATATAAAATTTCTTCCTAGATATAAGGAAGACATTTTTCACCATGAGGGTGGTGAAACACTGGCACAGGTTGCCCAGAGAGGTGGTGGATGCCCCATCCCTGGAAACATTCCAGGTCAGGTTGGATGGGGCTCTGAGCAACCTGATCTAGTTGAAGATGTCCCTGCTCATTGCAGGGGGGTTGGACTGGATGGCCTTTAAAGGTTGTGATTCTATGATTCTGTGATAAACCTGGTGTCCAGTCAGTTGCCCTTTATACAATACTTTAAAATGCAGGACTGAACAAGGAGTGATAATTGAGCATGTTATTGTTGTTGCTTACCTGTTTACTTGCTCATTGCCAGTATCTGTACTGCAAAGCACTTTAAGGAATACTTTGCAAAGGAAAGAATCTATAAAATTAAATGTATTTTAGACTGCAGCGATAAGCTTTATACCAACGGTAAGGATTTAAAGATATTATTAAAAATAGCTTATCTGTTTTCTTCCTTGTTTTGAAGGCTGCTTTAGGATAAACTGCTTCAATTTAAACCATACAATGTAGTCCTAGGATTGCTCCATTTATTCCCAGGAAGTATATGTTTAGAATGCAAGTTTTCCTCCAAATTTTGGAAGACTTAGATGAATGCACTATATATTAGTGAGATGTGATTCTCATTTGGGCCATTAATAACTCTGACTGTCTCTATTTCAGCAATAAATATGATGACTACAATATTGAAAAAATAAATTAAATTCTTTTTAAATTATTATTAAGTTTCTCAGCCAGCAGAGATGGTCAATCTCCTGTGAACTGGGCCTGGTGACTGCCTGAAATACAGTCTGTATTTAGACAAAGTCATGCCATCAGGCTCCCCTTCAACCCTTATGCAAAGCTGCCAGAAGATAAGGAATCATTTGCTTCACTTTGTAGTCTGTCTTGGTTTTAAAACTTGTGTTTAATTTTGAATCTCAATTTGTCTGGCTTTGGATTCCTGTTCTTAACTCTCTCCTTGTGCCTGTCCCTGCTATAGCATTGATGAGCTGACCAAAGTGAGCACTTTCCTGCTCTCTGCCCTATTTTAAACTGCCTGCCAAATTCCAAAATCAGT
Source organism: Phaethon aethereus (assembly GCF_964289735.1). Classification (NCBI taxonomy): domain Eukaryota; kingdom Metazoa; phylum Chordata; class Aves; order Phaethontiformes; family Phaethontidae; genus Phaethon; species Phaethon aethereus. Next base: position 41,788,298 of record NC_138575.1, read on the forward strand.
TTTATCAATGCTATACACAGAGATAATATAATCTCTTTGTTACTTCCTTATTTCGTACCCAGGAATCACCTCAGCCCTTTTGCTGCAGCCAGGTACTGAGATACTTGTTAGGTTTTGATTCTTATGTTCTTTATGTTGCCTAAGAGTTATCACTCTTATATCCTTTACAATGTTCCTACTTTTCAGGAATAGTGCTTTTCATACAGTTCTTGCCGGCTGCCTTATTCTTGTTGCTGTTTATTGCATGAACAGTGCCACATCACTGATATTCACTTTCCAGGCCATTTAGGAAACCCAAGGAACCCCAAAGGAAACATCAGTTTTCAGAGATGATTGTCTCACTGACAGCTACTTTGAACTGCTCATCCAGTTCTTGATGCAAAAAATCTATGCTTTATTGCATTATAAAGTAATTTTTGTGTGATCATTAACATGTGTTGCTAAGTCAAGCAGCTTAAAAAATTAGTACAGCTATGACATTATCTTCTAACAGCCAACCCTGTAATCTCATCTCGGGTTTCTCTTATGAGACCTGTTTTTCCATTAGACTTTGTTGACTGGCACACATAGTATTCAAATGCTTCATTAATTGTTAGCTGTTCTTTTGCATCATTACTTTTCTTCGCGTCATCATCTGCTCCTCCCCATTGCTGAAGGTACGGATGCCACGGTGAGGATGGGCGAGTCAAGGTTTGTGTGTGTACAGAAGACCGTACAAGCCAATCCGCAACAGGCAATTGTCATTACCAAGGAGCCGGTCTGTGCACCGGCTGGTTGCTGTTACACCGATGACGATTTGGAGGAAGACGCATGGTTGACTAAGGAAGCTTTCCACAATCCAAAGCAGACTGGTTTTGCTCAGAGAAGCTCATTCCTTTCCTTACTGGCGCAATTATCGCTGCTTAACTGCAGCTCAGTAGCACTGACAGAGGTGGGCTTTAGGATGTCCCAGAGGAGCTCTGTTAGCACCCATGCTTCCTTTCCATGTTCCTGTTCCCGCTATATGACTGCTTGGAAAATCTACTGGCTGATCAGCAGTAACTACAAAACCTTTCTTTTATCATTACTGCTGCGACTGACACACAGTCACCAGGCTGCAGGGCTCACCGGGGGCCCGCCTGCACATCAGCCTCCTCAGAGCGGAGCCTGAGGGAACCTGCGGTGCCACTGACTTCCCCATCTCCTGCTGCACCACTGCACCACACAGCAGAAAGTTACTCTGGTGGAAAGCACAGGAAGCACGTGGACCTGTTGGAGAGGGTCCAGAGGAGGGCCACAGAAATTATCAGAGGGCTGGAACACCTCTCCTATGAAGACAGGCTGAGAGAGTTGGGGTTGTTCAGCCTGGGGAAGAGAAGGCTCTGGGAAGACCTAACTGCAGCCTTCCAGTACTTCAAGGGGACTTATAAGAAAGATGGGGACAGACTTCTTAGCAGGGCCTGTAGCACTAGGACAAGGGGAAATGGTTTTAAACCAAAAGAGGGCAGATTTCGACTAGATATAAGGAAGAAATTTTTCACAGCAAGGGAGGTGAAACACTGGCACAGGTTGCCCAGAGAGGTGGTAGATGCCCCATCCCTGGAAACATTCCAGGTCAGGTTGGACAAGGCTCTGAGCAACCTGATCTAGTTGAAAATGTCCCTGCTCATTGCAGGGGGGTTGGACTAGATGGCCTTTAAAGGTTGCTTCCAACCCAAACTATTGTATGATTCTATAAAGTTTCATCCTTTATATATCCCAGGAATTAAATACAGACCTGCTAGGTCTGTACTTCAACCTGTCTGCTTCTGTATTTGCAAACATTGGCATGATTGGTTAAACAAGGTTTGCCAAGGACCTATATTAGTCTCATTAGTTTCTGATTGCATGGGTCCCATTTCTACTTTTTTGATGTAATCTTACCAGTTCTGCCTTCCTCTGGAATTTCCCTGGTCTGCCAGCGTCTGTTTAAAATGAGCACTTCTGCTTTTTTATTATGTTTTCGTTTTTAACACTGTTACAGCAGATATCTAGTATATATGGACTTCGAGGAGGGGAGGTATTGGCTTTTGTAACTATGACACTTTAAAACCTGTTAATTTTATAAGCAGTGGGTTTACCCTCTGGCTGCCCTGCTCATATTCTGCCTGTCATTATCTTAAATGGCTACTAATTGCTTTCTACTTCCCCTTCTTCCCTTTCTTTTTAAAATTTAGTTTCTGCTCCTACTCATCCAGGTAGGACATTTAGCAGAAAGCCCCAGTCTCGCATTTGTGGCAGTGGAGGACCCAACAATCCATATTGTGCATCTTCTCCTGGGGCCTCTCCCCAGAAGGAAGGGGCTGCCACCGCGGTGCTCTATGCTGGCCCTGAGCCCCTGCAGCCAAACTTCCCGGAGTGGGGTTACTCTCAGGGTCCCCATACAGAGCTGAAGAGTGGGATCATGGATTAATGCTAAAAGGAATGACAACACCATTTGCCTCTTCTTCATGTGTTTGAGATACTGTGTAGTTTGCATGGGATGCCAATCTATTTGTTCTAATGCGTCAACAAAGAGAAATTTCCGTATCTTCCAGTCCTGGGGAATCTTGCTGTTGTATGCTGCATGTCTGCCCCAAAATAAGTAGCACAACAGATTCTGTCTTCATGGTCTTTACTGCAAATTCTGAATAACTAAAATTCGTATTAATGGCCTATGGGAAATGAAATGGTGTGTGAGAATAGTTACAGTCAGTCAAACTTGGGAATACCTGGGCTGAAGCTACCACGTTCTGACAAAAGGCATTCTTGCGGATGACAACATTTGCCTCAGGTACATATTTTACATCTTAAATGTTTTATTTCCTATGATAAATATGGCACATCTGCACATCATTTTGAGTAATGTTGTCAGAGAACACAAGAATTATTATTATTATAGCTTAATTATTAATACAGGAAGAACTGCATTGACTTAGATGGGTGGCTCTAAAAACATGTATTGATCAGTCAAGCATATTCAGGATAATGGCCAAATTTTCCAAAACTGAGGCACCTAGAGAAAAAATTTAGGTATGAATATGACAGCAAGAACTTAAAAAAATGGGGGAGGGGGGAGGGAACTGAGGAAAAAGTTTTGCTTCCTCCTCATTCTTAGCCCAAATCATATTCCCTCTCCTTTTCTTCTTTTCCTAGGGAATGGCAGAATTGCAAGAAATTAATAAAGCATTTACACAACTGCTTCTTTTGAGTCCTTCCTTTTTTTTTTCTTTTTTCCAGATCTCCAGCACCTCTTTTTCTCTGAGCTTGCTGCAAGCATGCTGATCACTCGGTCTTGCTGTCGAGTTTTGCTCCTGCTTTCACCCCAGTGTTCTTTTACTGAAGGGCTCGAGGGATGTCCATTCCAGGGAGGGCAGAAGAAGAAACACTGAACAGAATATTTAGAGCCTGAACAGAGCCTTTGCTCCTGCCAGTGAAAACGCCAAGAGCAGGGGGAGAATGAATGGTGGAGCAGCATGCTGCTTGCTGTTCTCAGCATGCATCCAGGATGCTGCTTGTCAGTGAGGGGATCTATCAGGATTGCATGGGGATGGTATTCGGCATTGCCGTATGTATCGCCATGTATGTATGAAAAAGACAATGCAGAGCGGCAAAGGATTCAGAACTGCTTATCCCGAGGGGGAATTACATTTACAGACAATTCCTCGTCAACATGGAGAACTGAACTTTTAAAAAATAATAATCTTTTTCTTTACAAGAAAAAAATAACAGTTGTCCCTTCCTGGCATTGTTTCTTAGCTAGAAATCAGATTTTATGTTTTCATTGTTTCTACAAATTAGAAAAAAATTTCATGCTGCACAAAGCCTCCAAGCACATTACTGAACCCGTCAAATACAACCCCAGGGGTACGTGGAGTCTCTCAGCAGTGAGTGGGTAAAACATATTCAGAATAGTCCCTCTGGGTCAAGGTTCTTTCTCAATTATTTGTTCTTTTCTCTTCATCTTAATTCTTGATCTTCAGAACCTGAATAGTCATCTTTCTTTTTGGAGCAGACCACACTTTTTTACTACATTAACATTCCTTAACATTTGCTTACTGAATCATCATGATTTAAGCAACCCAAAGTATTGATCTCACCCTAAATAGCTACACCTACTGTATTTTTGATGGATATGTTGATGTTACCTCTGATTGCCAGTTGGTAAACAGTGCTCACTGTCTCCCTGTCTAGACTGGACGTTTGTATCAGTCATGTTAGAAGCACAAATACAGATATTTCATTCTGAGCATCTCTCCTGCCAGTACTGAGACTATATTACTAACTTCTTTTTAAGTGGGTTTTTTTGTTGTTGGTGGTGTTTTTTTACCCTGTTCTGCTTTCTTGCTCTTATGGACATCTATACAGTTTCAAGGAGACATTTGATCTTATAAAACTGTAATTATTTGGCTGAGATTTCATACTATCTTTCTTTTCCAAGTAAATCTGATAAAATCAGAGCATTTTACTGCAACTATGACAAATTATGCTCAGCAATATTCTCCAAGGAAAAAAAAGAGCTAATATAAGACTGACATTATCTGCAAAAGAGCTGCCACCTTTATAATTTACAGGAAACTCATAATTATCCCAGAAATCAGTTGTGTGTTGTCAACGACATGGGAAGTGTTCATGCTGTTGTAGGCTTGACCAACCAGAGTATCTCCTCTGTACAACTACTACATGCACTTAAATTTACACTGGAATTAAGATGTGTAATATTTTTATAAGGACATCTAAGAATGCAAGCCAAAAGAAGCATGTGATTTTCACTTTCAGAGATGACACCGCCTGTGAAGTAAAAGGCGTGAGTAAAGTATTACCAAGAATGATAAAGGGTAATAGCAATGGATACAATGGTGCAATTTGTTTAGGTATAATAACATACAGGGTCTTGTCATTTCTTTGTGAAATAGAAAATATGTCTCAAAAGGCATTTTTGATGCAGATGTAATCAGCATAGTTAAAACAGGAGGTCTGTAAAACTAAGCTATGTAAAAAGGGGAAGCATACCAAATTAAATGAAAAAGAGCCACTCTCTTCTCAAATATGCTGAAATAAAATAAACACTTTCCAAATTAAATTAACACTATTAAAGTAACTTGATAACTATCACTGACAGTTAAACCTGCAGATTTTAAGAGATCATGCGTATCAGATTACAGTGAAAAGTGACACTTTAGGTAGCTCTGACATGAATTTTCTGTTCTCAGCCAGATTGGCCTTTTAATTTCATTTAGTACTGGTGGCTGAAGTTTTGGAAGGTACAGGACTTCCCATACAAGAACATCAGTAATTACAGGTTCCAGACGAGAGAGAGGAAAACGGAAATAATGGAATACAGTAGTGACTTGCAGCAGCCTACTGCCAGTGGGAAGATGCATCTTCTGACTCTGCACCACGGCAGAAGATTCTTGGAGAAATACAGTCTGCCAGAACTCAGCTTCAGTTGGTGTCTTACGCTTTGCTGGGCCCTCTGTTACAAAAACAATGCTCACAGTTAATGCTGTCAGGCGCGTTCAGCACATGGACTTGATACAGGGTGTTTCTCCTGCAGCCCTTTTCAAAGCTTCAGCTCTCTTTCCCACTGGAAGATAGCCTATGTTCCCATCACAGTGTTCATCACCCATGCAGAAAGTACCCTTTTAACCAATAAGATGTAACTGATACAGGGATCATTTCCATTCAAAGGAGAACTGAAAAGTACAAATCTGGCGTATTCTTCAGTATAATCCCGTGCCTTTATAAAGAATGTACATAGAATCTGCTTTTGTTGAAAACAGTAAAAAGCTACAAGAACAGGAAGGTTTTCTGCTAACAGTTTTCAAGACAGCCTTCTACACAGCCCTGTGTCTCAGCAGATGCACTTGCCACCAGTTACCCAGGAAAGCCTCAACCTGCTGGGCTCTGGAAGCGGCTTGTGCTCATGAGCATTGATTTCCATTGTCTCTGGCAACCTTAATCCAAACCCGATCTTACCTCATCCTTCTGTTCAGCCTGAAAGAATAACAACTAACATGCCAGTCAGTTTTACTGCCTCTAAGTGAAGGCATGATAGACAGAAGCCAGCATCATTTTCCAGCAAGCCAGTATTTTTACAGTAACTTGCTGAAACCACTTACGTGCTAATAAGACTGGGAATTTATTTAAAGATAAGATACTCTGAAGATTGTGCCTGCATTGTTTTTTTTACCTTGTCCTATTTCCTATATTTACATCTGGGTAAAATAAAAATGGTTATCTATTTACATCTGGAGAAATTAAAAACAAACCTATTCTGTATGTGAATGTAATGCTTCTTGCTCCAGGAAATTTGATCTTTGTTCTCCTGGACACATTCTCTGTTCTTTCCTCTATTCTTTCTCACACAACAGAGCATTATTAATATCTGACAGAGAAAAAAAGGAAATTGCACTATGATGCCTTTTCATAAGCATTATTTTTCTTAACACTAAATGATCACGAGAGAGAAGTTACACTGCAGTAGTTTGGATTGGTTTCACAGAATCACAGAATCACAGAATCACTAAGGTTGGAAAGGACCTTCAAGATCATCAAGTCCAACCATCAATCCAGCGCCACCATGTTCCCTAAACCATGTCTTGAAGCCCCACATTCACACGTTTTTTGAACACCTCCAGAGATGGCGACTCCACCACCTCCCTGGGCAGCCTGTTCCAATGTCTGACCACCCTCTCGGTGAAGAAATTTTTCCTAATATCCAGTCTAAACCTCCTCTGGCGCAACTTGAGGCCATTTCCTCTCGTCTTATCGCTGGTTACTTGGGAGAAGAGACCAGCACCCTCGTCGCCACAACCCCTTTCAGGTAGTTGTAGAGAGCGGTAAGGTCTCCCCTCAGCCTCCTCTTCTCCAGACTAAACAACCCCAGTTCCCTCAGCCGCTCCTCAGAAGACTTGTGCTCCAGACCCCTCACCAGCTTCGTTGCCCTTCTCTGGACATGCTCCAGCACCTCAGCATCCTTCTTGTAGTGAGGGGCCCAAAACTGAACACAGTATTTGAGGTGCGGCCTCACCAGTGCCGAGTACAGGGGCACAATCACTTCCCTACTCCTGCTGGCCTCCCTGTTTCTGATACAGGCCAGGACGCTGTTGGCCTTCTTGGCCACCTGGGCACACTGCCGGCTCATATTCAGCCGGCTGTCAACCAGCACCCCCAAGTTCTTTTCCACCGGGCAGCTCTCCAGCCACTCCTCCCCAGGCGTTGCATGGGGTTGTTGTGACCAAAGTGCAGGACCCTGCACTTGGCCTTATTAAACCTCATGCAGTTGACCTCTGCCCATCAATCCAGCCTGTCCAGATCCCTCTGCAGAGCCCTCCTACCCTCCAGCAGATCAACACTTCCACCCAACTTGGTGTCATCTGCAAACTTACTGAGGGAGCACTCAATTCCCTCATCCAGATCATCAATAAAGATATTGAACAGGACCGGCCCCAGAACCGAGCCCTGGGGAACACCACTTGTGACCGGCTGCCAGCTGGATTTAACGCCATTCACTACAACTCTCTGGGCTCAGCCATCCAGCCAGTTCCTCACCCAGCAAAGAGTAAACCCATCCAAGCCACGAGCCGCCAGTTTCTCCAGGAGAATGCTGTGGGAGACGCTGTCAAAGGCTTTACTAAAGTCCAGGTAGACAACGTCCTCAGCCTTTCCCTCATCCACTAGGCAGTCACCTGTTCATAGAAGGAGATCAGGTTGGTCAAGCAGGACCTGCCTTTCATAAAGCCATGCTGGCTGGGCCGGATCCCTTGGTTGTCCTGCACATGCCCTGTGAGCACTCTCAAGACGAACCGCTCCATGATCTTCCCCGGTACGGAGATCAGGCTGACAGGCCTGTAGTTCCCAGGATCCTCCTTCTGGCCTTTCTTGTAGATGGGCGTCACACTGGCAAGCCTCCAGTCTTCTGGGACCTCCCCTGTTAACCAGGACTGCTGATAAATGATGGAGAGTGGCTTGGAAAGCTCCTTCGCCAGCTCTCTCAGCACTCTTGGGTGGATCCCATCAGGTCCCATAGACTTGTGGGTGTCCAGGTGGTTTAACATGTCCTTAACTGCTTACTCCTCAATTATGGGCTGGTTATTGTGCTCTCCATCCCCATCTTCCAGCTCAGGGGGCTGAATACCCTGCGGATACCTGGACTGGCTATTAAAAATTGAGACAAAGAAGGCATTAAGTACCTCAGCCTTGTCCTCGTCCTTGGAGACAATGTAAGGGATAGAGATTCTCCTTGCCTCTCTTTCTGTTGTTAATATATTTGTAGAAGCATTTTTTGTTATCCTTTACAACTGTGGCCAGACTGAGCTCTAGCTGGGCTTTTGCCTTTCTAATTTCGTCCCTGCTTGATCTAATGAGATCCTTGTACTCTTCATGGGTTGCCTGCCCCTTCTTCCAGAGGTGATAAACTCTTCTCTTTTCCCTGAGTCCCAGCAAAATCTCCCTGTTCAGCCAGGCTGGTCGCCTTCCCTGCCAGCTCTTCTTACGGCACATGGGGACCGTTTGCTCCTGCGCCTTTAAGATTTCCTTCTTGAAGGCTGTCCAGCCTTCCTGGACCCCTTTGCCCTTCAGGACTGTCTCCTTAGGGACTCTCTCAACCAGTGACCTGAACAGGATTGCTTTTAATTAAGGAATGATACGCAGTTTTACAAGGCAGTTATCAAGTTCATGCGTGTATGAAACACCACCAGGCCCATACAATCAAGGAACTCGACAGAACATTTTTCTTGTGCCTTTTTCATCTCCTGCTCACACATCTCTATTTTAAAGCACTTTATTAAGGACTGATTTTTTTTTTTGCAAACATTTAGAGACCGATAGAACTTAGTTCACACAGATATGGCTGTTGAACTTGGAACAAAACCCACGCTTGTGAGGTTGATAAGCTGTTTGTTAGAGGCTTTGGCCTCCTGCTCACAGGGAGGTGTTCGGTAGTGACATTTGCTGCGGTAGAAAGCCTTAACAGGACAGTGAAAAGCAAATTCATACGCGCGTGTAAACCTCGCACGGTTTTCTGTCTCTACCGGCAGTTTATTTCTAGATATGGTAAAGCTATTTGTTACACTCCGGCCTGGAGCGTCACCCCCCCAGCAGCTTGCCTCATCGCTCTCCCTCATTACGTCCTTCGGGGACAGGTGAATATTTTTAGAAACTGCGCAGGGACAGGCCCGAGGAGGAGCTCGCTCCCTTCCCACCCCACGGCGGGCCTCTGCAAACAGCCGCCTGTGCGCCGGCCGCCCCTCCGGCTGCCTTTTACGGGCGACGGAAAAATCCAGCCGCTGTCGGGAGTGGGGTTCACCGGCCCGCCCGCGGCCGCGCAGGCCCCCGAGTAAGGAGGGCAGCGCCCGCACGGCCGGGCCCGGGCCGCCAGTGCACGAGAGCCGCCGGCAGCGACACACGTTCCCTCACACCACCGCTCCCGCGCCCGTGCGGCCCCTCACACTGGGGCGAGCCCGGGGCGCCCCGCCCGGCACGGCCCACCGCCCCTCCGGGCTCGCAGGCGCGGCCTAAGGAGAGCTGGCCGCCGCCGCCGCCGCCGCCGCCGTTCGCCCAAACACGGCTCCGACGCAGTCCCCGCCCCGCCCCCGGCAGACTCCGCCCCTCCCCGCGGCTCTTGGGCGGGGCCTCTCGCCGCCGTGGCCTCCACCCCTCCCATTGGCGGCGGGGGGTGCGCGTGACTGATCGGCGCGTGACGTAGGAGGAAGAAGACGCCATTAGGGGGAGCGGGGCTGCCGGCCGAGGGGAACGTTGTGGTTCTCAGCGTTCCTCCTCTCATCCACCCCACCCCCCCCCACATCTCCCCGGGGGCCTCGGCAGCGCCTCCCCCTCTCCTCTCCGCTCTCCCTTTCGCTCCCGCTCCGCGGGTCCCCGTCCCGGTGGGCGGTGAGGAGGAGGGTGGCGGCGGCGCCCCGCGGCCGCGGCGCGGACCGTTGATGTGAGGCGGGTCGGCGGGGAGCGGATGGCGGCGGGGAGCGGCGCGGCGGCCGGGGGCCGCAGCTTCTCCTTTAAGGTGGTGCTGCTCGGGGAGGGCTGCGTGGGGAAAACCTCCCTGGTGCTGCGCTACTGCGAGAACAAGTTCAACGACAAGCACATCACCACCCTGCAGGTGCGGGACGGGGCGAGCGGGGGGCCCTGCCTGCAGCTACCGGGCCATGGCGGCGGGCGGGGGGGTATGGGGGTGTCCGCTGCTCTTCTCCGCGTCCCTTGCGCACCTTCGGGGGTTGCTGGCCGGTGTCCGCCCGCTCCCGCGTCGCCCTGCGGCCCTTACCGGCCTGCCCCTTCCCCCCGGGGGCTCCTGGCGTGTCGCTCCGCAAACCCGCGCTGAGGTTTCGGCGCTTGCCGTTTCGTTTCCCGCTTAAACGGTGGCCGGAGTGACCACTGCCGCGCTTCAGATGGTGGCCGTCCCCTGCCGAGTTTGCTGGAAGCTAATTTTCTTGTTCTGTTTACCTCTCAGACTTAAGCTTTCGGTACTTAAAGGCCTCGTTTCTATTTGGAATGCTAACTGTTTGGGTTTTTTCCAGTTATGTATGTGAATGTCTTTATTTGAATCTTGGGAAGCATGATTTGAAAGTAATGTTGTTATTGTAACCATTCGTAGTGGACTGATGACTAAGTTTCATATGTGCTGCATTTCTGTTAATTACAGTTTTCCTCATGTTCTCAAATCCTAACACTTGAACTACCTAAATACTACTATTTAAAGAGAACAGCTTTCACAAAATGATTCATGAGATTAATGCTTATGATTTATTAACAGAAAAGCTTCTTAAGGCTTACTTGCTTGTCACGTTATCTCTTCGAGTTTTGGCCTGATTCTCAGTAGTACTGTCTGCTAATTTATAAAGAACTAATAAGTGATGTTCCACTTCTGAAATGTGACAGGGTGTCTGCTTGAAAGTAGTGTTTTTTTCATTGCGTACTAGCACTGAATGGCATGTATGCCGTGGCACAAAATAGAACACTCATATTGTACACGGTCTCAGAAAACATGTTTTAAACTTAATGGGTTGTGTGTTAAAGTCTTTTGGGATGTCTTTGCTTGCTTAACCTTTTTATTTGCAGTTACACCAGTTGCACAGCACCTTTCTTAGCAGTTGTTAGCATGTCTATGAAAATATGGTTTTAGCACTGTATGTTGCTCTTAATACTTTCTTTTTTTTAAATAAAGAAAGAAACCCTGCCACCACCTGGGCCACTAGCGGGTTTTGAACTCTTTGAGGTTCTGTGAAGTACCGGATAAATAGTAAACGATGCCAAAAAAGAGCCTTCGGTTAGTTGTGCACTGTTCTGGCGCATTTAGGGGAAAATTCTTGTGGGTTGGGTATCTTAGAAGTATTTAATAGTGAAACTTCCCCTTAAAACCAAAGAAACATTAGATATGCACTAGAAACTACACAGTGTTTCATAAACAGCTACTGTTGCTCCATTTTTGCTATAAAGAGCTAATAAGAAGAAGTTTTAAACTTCAATACCCTATGTTCATACTATGCTGTTGGATTAATCTACTGGTAGGTTTAGTAGGCATGATGTGGCATTTATGGCAAGCTGATTGTAGCTCTGATTGCCATAGAGGTAATTGATATTTGGTACAGAAATGACTAGTAGCTTGTAGGTGTCAGAGCTGCAGCTGAAGTGTAGCACTGAGCAAACAATCATTTAAAGTGCATTGAAATGATTGTGTATAGCTGAATTCTCATGTAGGAAGAGATAGAGCTGAGTCATGTGATGCAGACTGGTGTTGTTTTTGTTAATCATGTTCCTTATATCTGTAGTGGAAAACCTAACATTAGAAGCAAAAAGAGAGTTGGAATACAGATTTGTGTCACAGGTGTCATAATATGGACCTTTAAATGGCTCCAAAATGTTGACAGGAAAACGTCTGTAGATACTCTGGCTTGAGAGCTTTCGGTTTTGTCTGTCTGGAGTGGGGGGTGTGTGCTTATAGAGGAGTGGAAGCACATGCTCATGCTTGTTATTGAGATTTTAGTTTCTCTGTATTTTAACTGAGTGCACTGTGTCTCTCAACTAATTTGCTTTTCTGTTATGAGCCTCCTTAGCCACGTATACTTCTTGCTGATTGTAAAAATACAGCGTGAATTACTGTTGAATCTTGCTGTATATCATGTGCACTTGTAAAGTATTATCTTTATTATTCTTGTTTTCCTACATCTTACAGTTCTAGAAGAAAGTTTTAGTAAGATCTTCCACTAGCAAATTAAAACATCCCTTAAAAAATAAGAAGAAACAAGGATATGATTAAGCAATGAAGTGACGTTTGTGCAAAACAAGGTTTTTTTTTTTAAGATTAAAGGCTTAATCTGATAAGGTGACTTTGTTTCATGGCATCAGCTGAAAGTATTACACCAAATTACTTTTGTTCCAATAAACCCCAAATTAGATAAATTCTTAGCTCCTGATTCAGCAAAGAAGCCACAGTGATGCATCATATGAAAAGATCACTAGATACAAGAAGCTCTCTTATCCACTGTAACCTCTGATTTAGAAAGAGTACTGCGTAGTGCTTTATTCCAGTATGATTGCAACAAAAAGGGTGGTGAGCCTTCTGGAAATTTTACGTAGTGATGCTGGCTGGTGGTTACTGCAGTGTGAGCCTAGTGATGGGGGAGAGCATAGGAAGTATTTAAATTGGTCAGTGTGCATCTTTTATGTCATGTGTATCTATGCTTTCCTGTCTGAATTCTAACACTTAAGTATTACTCTGTTGTGAAGTTAACCTGTGTACACCCAAATGGGAGACGTTTTTTTGTGCTATTAACAGAAGGCTTTTAGTGAAAGGGAGCTGTTTTTCTTTTCTCTGCCCCTTCCCAAAATGCTAGCTAGAGAGAAATGGTGAACTGGAACCTCCTTTGAGGTTAGGAGGCTGCTGGGATGTGTTGCTGTAGTTATGTTAGCTTCAAGTCGTGTACTTAGGATATTGATGACCTGCAAACTGAAATTAAGGTAGCTACTGATCCACATTTATCTAGAATAATGTGAAAAAGCTGATGCAGGAAAGGTAGGGTTTTTTTGCAAGCGATGAATACAATCCGTAACCTGTTTTCATACCTGGTGGGACAGTTAGAATTGGTTCCCATTGATTGAAATATTGAGGTCAGTGCTTGTCATTAAGATAGTTCTAAGCTATCAATTGATATCAAGTGAACTGTGCTGGAATTACTCCAATAAGAAACCTACTGTCAAACTATTATTTTTAATTGGGTAGACACTTCATGTTGTTTATTCAAGATAAATACAAGGTTTTGGTACTAATCTTTAAAATGTGTTGAAGACTGCAAAATAGCCAATCCAGGAGAGCTGCTGATGTGGCACTAATCATACTGTACGGATCCTGCTAGCTTTGCTGGACTTGCATAACCTGGAAAAGCTGTCTTGGCTGTCTAAGATATCGGGGGGGGGGGGGAGAAGACAATGCAGGGAGGTTCAGTGCTATACGCAGTGTTCATATGCCTGGTTTGCCTCTATTGATGATGAAGCAGTCAAGTGTCAGGTGACATCTGCTTTTAGTGAAGGACTTTCAAGAGAATCTTTTCCAGCTGGGTCTTCCTTGTGTTCTACTCTGGCCCCTTTATCAGCTCCGAACAGGGCCTGATGGGCATATGAAACTAAGCTCTTAGAAGAAAGAATTAAAAGAAAGAAAAGATTTTTCCATAGGCATGTAAAGAGAATGGAATTTTAGCTCTTATAATGGTGTTATCCTTTTCTTCTAAGTCAGGCAAGTCAAAAGATGGTAACCGAGTCAAAATGCCAAAATTAGTAGCTGACTTCAAAGAGCTGTTGGAGATTGATTATCTTTGAATTAACTGTGGTCATATATATGGCTTTTTTGAAAGTCCTAGCAAAAATAAATTGTCATAGTAACAAGAGTAATGGAAAGGAGTTACTGATTGTAAGCCAACTTACAACTCAGACTTAAATCTGTAGTACGCAATTTAGTAAATTCTTTGGAGATTAGAAAAAGTGTTGAATCCTCTTCTGTATGTAATTCCCTAATGCTGTCTAGACTGTACTGATTTAAAAGGCTCTGATAGTCTTGGCAGCTGATGTTTTTTTCCTAAACTAGGCTTCTAAACTATCTCAAAACAGTAGTTAAGATTCTTCCTTCCATGTTGGGTTCCCCTCAGATTCCTAAAAACTGCATAGTTCTGCTGTTCACCTGATTATTTTATTGTTCCAACTTCACAATGAGTGAAGAGTAGTAGCCTTGCTCTTCCATGAGACAAATGGAACTTGAAGGGGGCTAGGGGGTGTGTTTAAAAGGTAGATGTGAGGTGGTTTGTCTTTGGCATGTTTGCCACTGTGGCTGTAAAATGTACTTTCCTGATGGTAAATATGCCAAATTTATCCATACCTATTAATTTTAGAATGGAGCCTGCTAACAGTGTTCCTCAAGTATATGAACACAATGAAGAAGGATGAGGCATGTAATCTGTAATACAGTATTAACTGTTTCTTGCAGCATGTTCAAAAAGCCTTCTGCTGATTACTAACCATGACTACTTTAAATACCAGGTTCCAATCTTGTTATCAGGCAAGCTTTTTAGACAAACTTGCTTGTAATCAGGATGTCCAATAGAGGATATTGTCTCTCTTTTTGGTTTAGACTTTAGGTAGACTAAAACTTAATTAGTACAATTTCATCAAGTTTTAATACAGAGTGTGAGTACAATAGCCCAATGCTAAATACCATTGTCACAGTCTCCTGTGACTTTTTTTTTTCCCAGGCAATACTAAAATGCCCTTCTCGAATGTATGGGCCTTCTAATATGTGGGTATAGGAAAGGAAGTACTCTACTCTTAGTGCTAAAAGACAGTATTGCTATCAAAAGCTGTGGTGACCTGAAGGACTGGTGATACTTAAGCAAAATTTATGTATGGTGATAAGCCTACTTAATATTTGTTCTGTCAGATAGTAAAGATATCTGTGTTATTAATTGGGCCGATGTCTAAAGCCATGATGATATAACTTTATGGATACTGAGTTCTGTGTGGCTTTTGTAAAAATATAAATAGTGCTTCTGTGGAGGATTTTTCTGCCTTTTGTTCAGAAATGTGATTCTCGGACCTGTGAAATTCATATCAGCTGAGCAGGTTTGATTGTCAGTGTTGTGACAAAAGCAAACAGGGCTCAGAAGAGGTTTTCCTTTGAGATTTGCATGAGAATATCAAGTACTGTAGTACAGCATATCAATATTATCAAGTAAGCTTGATTCCTTGTGTCTATCCATACCTGCTCTTAATATAGCCCAAGTGTTGGTGAATGAAAACTTCTGAAGTCACTTTTAAGGTTTTGGCTTTTAAAATCTGGTGTAGTAGGACAAATTATTGCATAAAGACTAGACACTGATCAGATAATCCTTAGGGACAGCTAGCTGAAAGCCATAAACTGCTTTCTGCAGAGTTTTTGATTAAAGAAATAAAGGTTTCCTGATGTTTAAGATTAGCTACTCTGCTGTTAAGCTGTTTGTTACAAGTTGGCTGGAGTGTTAAATACTTTTAACATGCTATCTGGAACTTTCTCTGAAGTTGACTTATGCCATCTCCTTGTAGACCGAAGGGGTAGCATTAACGCTTTAGTTACCTTGAATACAAGGGTCATGATTAGTTCGTTGATACCTGCTCTTGGAAAGCTTCTTTTTTTTTTCCTCTGGTCAGTTTATCAGACTTAGTGGAAAACTTTGGGAGAAGGTACAATTTACTTCAAAGAAAGAAGAGTTTCTTGAATCATCTCTGCTTAGGTCATACAGATGCCAGAGTTGATGTTAGGAAAGTAGCTGAAGAGCAGGAGCTGCTCTAGCAGCTGAGTGTTGGATGACTTTAACTGTAATCCAGGCAGCACTCCAGAGAGGCACTTTAACAGCAGTTTAGGCTGGTGTAAATTGAACTACCATGGTCTTCTGTGTGTGTACTGGTTGCTTGTATAGTTAAGCAGTAGACTGGTTCAAGCAGCTAACTTAGCCTATGACACTTTCCACATACACTTGGCTTTTAGTTAGCTCAGTGCCTGGTCAGTGCTCATACAGAGAGCTCATGTTGAGCTGCCACCAGTCCAGCCTAGAATAATCTGGCATGAATGTACCATAAAATACAACTGAGTACTTGTTTGTATCCAAATGCAAGTTGAGATGAAGCTGAAAGGAAAACTGAGTATAATTTGAGGAAAAAGACAAAAGTTAACCCTTGGCAACTGAATTGTCTGATGTTAACCTGTTACTGCTAGTCTTCAGAACGGAGGGAGCAGGTTCCTAATGTACCAACTCCTTCAGACCCTGTTCTAGCCTATTAAACTTATATTAAATTATAGCCCTTTTTAGCCACCGAATTATAAACTTGGCAACAGAGGTGGTGTTTGAAAATGTGGATCATGCAGGCTTGGAGAAGAACAGACGTACTCTTGAGTTACTGAAATTAGACTAACCATGCAATATGCTCTGGTCCTGTAAAATGTTTTCAGAAGATAATGTCGTGGAATTCTTAGAGCAGCTTGTATGCTTATTCTGAGGTTTTTCTTGTCCTGCCACTTGCTTTCCTTTTGTGTTTTAGCTGAGAAGCATATCACTGAGCTTTCAGGAACAGTGTCTGGAAAAAAAACCCCACCCCACCCCCCAACAAACCACACTACTGCCCCCAAAAACCACCCCAAAACAGATGGGGAGAGTTGTGGGTTCACTTGAGCAAAAAAAGGGAAAATATATGGACAAGGAAACTTAGAGAATACTGGTGTTCTGAGTCTTTTAGTGATAAACTATTTTATTTTGTTCTGGTAGCTGACTAATAGTGAACTACTTTGCCTAATTCCTGCAAATTAAAAATCATGTTAGGCCAGTTGCTACCCAAATTTCATGTACTTTTGTGAAATGCTTTGAGTTCATCTTATCAGTGTTGTGAATTCAGACTCTTTCCACACAACTCTTATCCTTCCCAAATCATTCAAAACAACAGCAAAAAGACGTAGTAAATCATTGGCTTCAGGCAAATGTATTCAGAATAGACTCCTGGCAAACTGTAGTGAAATGACTAACAGGTTTAGTATTGACTCGGCCTTCTGCCTTAAAGAGTATTTTGATCCAGAAATCTGTCTTTTATTGATTCAGATGTTTTTATTAGTAAAATAATCTGAAGTCAAACAAGACATTTGTGTGTAAAATTTAACTCTGTTTTCTGCTTTCTAGGCATCTTTTCTTACAAAGAAGCTAAATATTGGTGGGAAGAGAGTAAACCTTGCAATATGGGTATGTTTACTTTCCTATTTTCCCTCTCCTAGCTAAATAGACTATTTTCCTGAAAAATTACTTAAGTTTACTAGAACTCAAATATTAGGAACTTCTTAATAAAGTAAAATTTCAAAGTGTTGGAGTTTCTTGAAGTATTGTTTGTTTTGTCTTAAATACTGATAAGTGCATTTTAAATGCAGGATACAGCTGGTCAAGAAAGATTTCATGCGTTGGGGCCTATCTACTACAGGGATTCTAATGGCGCTATTCTAGTATATGATATAACAGATGAAGACTCTTTTCAAAAGGTACTGGACAGATTTTTATCTTGGATGTGAACTCATGGAAAGATAATCTGTGATATGAGTGCATAAATGGGAACCTTCTGTTTTCAGCAATAGCAATATATATTACATCTGCAAACTTAGACCATATAATGGAAGGATATGCCTTATTAGTATGCTTTTGAAGGCTGACTTTTTCAGTCTACTAAAGTTCTAGCAGGGTTATTCAAAGAACACCAGAGAATTAGATGTGTGAATTAATCTGTGACAAGCTATAAACATAAACTAGTACTGTTGTGATAGTATGCAATACTGATCTCAACTGTATAAACCAAATTGCTAAAAGATATTAAGTGACATGACCTTTTACAGATCTGAGAACTCTGAAATTGCAATACATGATAGTGGAAACATTACTTTCTCACTGATAATAAATACCTAGACCCCAAATCCTCATCAAAACCTGAAATTTGATGGCTGATTATTTTACAACAGTATTAGTTGATCAGTCTGAGTAGGTGAGTTTTTTCAAACCCTATGTCAAATCAGTGCTATCACTCTGTAGGATGTTCCATCTGAAAAATGGTGACAATCTTTCCTAAGTGAGTTTGTCTCCAATTAGCTTGTGGCAAAACCAGTGGGACTTCTGTGTAGAGGAGTAAGAAATTGTAATTGTATGGGCAACACTTGGGTTAGCAGTGATACAAGTAGTATAAGAGTATAGTTCCACAACACCTTAAGTAATTTAAATAGTCTGTAGGGCAAGTAAAGCACTTGTGCTAGCAGTTAAACTCTTGTCCCTCATCTGCAAAACTGTGACAACTTGTGAGTGCTACTTCAACTTGTGCCTTTTCATGCTGAGCCGTACTTAGTAAAATTCTGTGATATCAAAACTCTTATATTCTCTGAAAAAAGAGGGGAGGTTAATTTGCAGAAGTTATTGCCTAATTACCTGTGTATCACGTATCCTAACTATTTTGAGGTTCTTGAAGTGATTGCCTCTCTTCATGACTTAAATTCCCTTAAAATACCAGTAAGTCATTGCAGTGATCATACAACTTGAAAGCATGACAACAGATACCTTACTATCAGATGCCGTGACACTCTTGTCCCACTTGTTTTCTCAGGAAACAAACATCTATTATAATCTAACCTCAACAGCTCAGTTCAGGTACCTCTACCCTTAAAGTACCATTTGTGATCTGTCAGTAAGTGGCTGTTGATAAAAGATCTCATGGCTGACCTAAAGTAGCCAATGCAGTGAACTTGTTCCTTGGAGTGGTGAGTTATATTTCTGGAGTAATTGAACCATTTTACCCAAGTAATTTGCTCTTACCTTCAGCTGTGAACTAAAACCTGCTGAACAAGAGCTATGTGTAGCTATCTAAAGACTATTTTGTCCATCGATGTTACTTCTAAATGTTTAAGTTTAGAGTAAACAGTTAGTGAAGGAAATGGGTCAGTTCTGCAATGCTTTAAGCTAGTAGTATATCAAGTGAAAATAAACTTAACTGTTCTTTTTGCAGGTAAAAAACTGGGTTAAGGAATTAAGAAAAATGTTGGGAAATGAAATCTGTTTATGTATAGTAGGTAAGTGTTTTTTAACATGTGATTCTAACAACTGAATCAAATGTTTCTTCTGATTAATAGCAACTTCCAAACACTGCTTTGACAGCTTGTACATGTGAAGGGGTAAAGCTTATGTTAGTTTGATATTTAAAACTCAGTTGGAGCTAGAAATTTCAGTCGACTGAAGAAAATAAGAGTTAGTTTTGAAGAACAAGCTGTTTAATGATACACCATGTCAGAAGTGCATGGTACAGACACATGCAGACTGTAGTTGAACAGAGAAACACAAACCTCAAACATGTATTATCCTTCTTGCAAGTACTCAAATGTCATGTTTTTTACTGTTCTCAGTGGCATAGGCTGGATACTTGTCATAATCAAGTGCTCTGGGGTAGCACGAGTCCTAAAGCTTGGATATTTCAATGCAAACAGAATGCATCAGAAGTACTGGGTTTGGATTTAAAATCAGATCTAGTAATTAAAATGCTGTCGGGAGGATAAATGTATGGATATCCTATAAAAACTACCTCTGCAGCACAGATAAGCTGCTAATAAATTACAAAAGAAAAGCAGAAGGCTGAATCAGTGGCTTAATATGGAAGCATTTAGCTATCCTGATCTCTCTTAAAGAAGTAGAACTTCATTGCCTGCAAATGCTTGAGTGAAAGGGGATTCTTAAATCTTTGTGCTCCATATTGAGAGCTGTGTAAAAAGTCAGTCTTTACTGGGACAGCTTTTAAGAAAATGGTGGGGTACAATGATTACATGACTGCTTTTTTGGGGGCAATTTTGTAGTACAAAGACTTGAAAGATTAACTTGTTTCCATCAGGTAACAAAATAGACTTGGAAAAAGAGAGACATGTTTCAGTGCAAGAAGCGGAAACGTAAGTCACACCAATTTATTAATAGAAACAGTCATTGCAGAATTATGCTGGAGTAATAAACTTGTGATGCTGTTAACAACGGGCAGGCATAAACCAGCAGTGCCTAGCTGGCTGCTGTGTTAAGTGTTCTATTAGTATCAGAGTCCTGGAATGTCCTTACTGACCAAAGTGTAACTTGAGTGTATGTGATTAAAGTCAACATTTGCTGTTTAAATGCATTTCTAGACATGACATTTTCTTTATTTCAGCTAATGTTTTTCATAAATCATGGCAGTTTTAATTACATAGTTTCCTTTTTACATTAAATCAGCATGTGTAGATTAACTCTGAACTTAGAATAAAACCTCTTGTGATCATCTTTTTGCTTCATGTAAAGTGGCTTAGAAAGATTGAGTCCTTTAGTACAATGAAGTTCTGTACCTGCATTCCTACAGGTATGCTGAATCTGTTGGAGCAAAACATTATCATACTTCAGCTAAACAGAACAAAGGAATTGAAGAACTGTTTCTTGACCTCTGTAAAAGTAGGTATTATCTAGCTTCTTGGTAAAAAGCTTATTCATAAAATGCTCAAGGGTTCAGAATGCTTAAAACCCTATAGAAAAGCCTTAATGTAAACTATTACTAAGAACTGACTTCATTGAGTCTACTTCAAGCCACTTGTGTACTGTAACAGCTATGGAAGCTTGATCTCTGGATGCTTACAATATTGGAAATTCATGCTGTACGCCAGAAATGTCTTAGCAGTTGGTGTTCCAACAAATGACAGTTTCACTCAGCATATGTAAATAGTAACCTCAAATCAAACTTTGTGACTGGTCTCACTATTTCCTGCTTCAAAGTTTCAACCTCTTTCAAAAATCTTCTCAAATGATGTTAATTACAAATCATAAACTCAAAGCTGTAATGATGCAAATTTTACCCAGCAGTCTAAGCAAATGGTGGAGACCACGTTAATATAGGACAAAATGTTGCAACAGGGAAGTTGTGCTATTCATTGTATTCTCATGATACAAGGATTTAAGCAAAACTTCACCTGTGTGTCTGAAGAGTAGGTTGCACTTTTTGGGAGGTGGGGCGATAGATGGTGTGGGAGGTTTCTTGTTTTCATTTTTAACAGAATGTTCATGATATGGGTGGGTAAATCTAACTTTTGAAATCACTAACTTCAGAACATTTGAGTGTCTGAGATCTCCCTTAGTCAACAGGAGCTGCTGGATGTTTCTTACTTCAGGAAGAAGATTTATGTATGTTCTTACAGCTATGCCATGTGATACCTGAGTACTTAGTTCTGCACAATAAACAGGAGAACCAGTCTTGCTGAACTTTGTGCATGTAACTCAAGATGTCAGAGATTAAAATCTCAAAGTCGTGTGTAGAAAATGCAGTGGAATGTCATCTAATACGTTTCTTCCTTTACAGGAATGATAGAAACTGCTCAAGTGGATGAAAGAGCAAGAGGCAATGGTTCCAGTCAGTCAGGAATAGCAAGGCGAGGTGTACAGATCATTGATGATGAGCCACAAGTACAGAGCAGTGGAGGGTGCTGTTCTTCTGGATAATTACAAAACTGTGCATCACTGCCCTCTCAATATGAAGACTGCCATATTCCAAGTCACGCGTTCTTTACCAATGGAGTAATAGAATTAACAGTATTTAAAAATAATCACATGTAACACTGCAGAGACCTTAAGTGCTAAACTAGTGGCGTCTGTGACCAGAGAATTGGCATTTTCTACAGTGGTTAACAAAGCAATTACCAATGGCCTTTTTACATATTTTTTCTTTAATGAGGAATAATATGCATGTAGAAAAGACCTACTTAAAGGCTTCATTTATATTCTTTTAAATCAGATCATTATTTAATAACTTATATACATTGTTGTTGGAATGGTATACGTTTTTGCAGCTCTTTGTATTTTGTGGTAGATTGAATTGTATCACTTCTAAAATGGAAATTGATTTTTTTTTTTTAAATTAGCAGATATCTGAAGTAATATTTTTGCAGGGCCTCCACAAGCCTATAACTGTCAACTACTTTGATATATTCTGTTCATCCTGTATGCCAAGCTGGTAAAACACATTGTAAATTACGTATTATTTTATCTGCTTTTATAATTGCAGGTGCAGAAATATGTACATCAGTCCTGTCAGTGATTGTGAAGTGAATAAGTCAGTGAAAGATGCAAGCTTTTCATCTGTACTGTTGAATTGCTCATTCTATTCCCCCTACCTGAAAACAGCTTTTTTTGGTACATTCATAGCTACAGCATTTTTTTAAGCCTTTTCTGGCAAGCAGCAGTATTTCCATATCCCTTTAGTGGGAAGAGAATGCTTCCTTAGACTGCTGTTTAACATTGAGGTGTTTGACTCCCAGCTAGAACGGTTGGCACATGCATATATCTTGCCTCTGCAGTTACTTTGGCCTCTCAGAATATCCCCAGAAAGTCAAAGCAACTTTAGCTTTCATCTGTCTGGTAGCCAGTAAACCAGATGCACGAGAAACTCTTAAGCTGCATTAATACATTTGTGTCTCAAATAATAGCATTATAAACTATTAATGAGCATAATTTTTTTTCCCCTGTATTGCAGGGCTTGAGTGAACAAATGAATTGGCGTTAACTAGAACTGCTTCTGATTTGGAGTGATTAAATGGAAGACATGAAATTTGCCAGATGTAGTTGTAACTTTGGGGATACTAGACAGAACTGAACTTACTCCTGACTTGTTTTTTCTCTTGTAAAGCGTTTTGAAACCCACTTAAGTTTTGGGAGGAGGGTTTTCAGAAAAAGTGTATAAACTGCTATTGCAAAGGAACACAAATGGTGGTAGCTGAAAATTCAAAATGTTTTGTGCTCTGACTTTTTTTTACTTGTCTTGCTTGGAAAAAACAGTAAAGTTGATGTCTATGACAAAATAGAATATTCCTTGGCCTTCCTTTTTCTGAAGGGTAGAATTAGTCTTGTATATGAATGCATTGAATGGTGTGGGTATGTTCTGATGCACAAAAGGAGGAGTAGTAACTAATCAGGCTGTGTAAGCGAAGTGTGCTGTCTTCAGTCTGATTTTCATTTTCTCTGAAATAATAGGTGGCTTTTAAACAGACTGGTCCTGGTGCATCTCTCCCCTTTTTGCTTAAACTGTGGTATAGATACTTTCTCTTAAGCCACCATTGCTGTGCTCTTCTGACATGATTGTGTGCATGATAGACAAAGGTGATCTGTTCATGCTGGTGAAGGTAAAGTGTCTTGACTGCACAGAGCTTTGGTGTGAATCTAAAATTCATGAGTGTGTGTATATGTAGCAATACCATCAAGTTAACATTCTTTTATTGTAGTGAACTTAACAGTGAGCCTTGCCAAAGTTAAACAGGTCAGTTTGATCTAAAGCCAGTACCTTGAAATCCATACAGTTAGATGAAAGTCAGTCTTGTCAATATTGATATAAGGAGTGAAATTGGCAAGACTCTATGTTCAAGACTGGAATCTCCTCATAATAGGAATTCCAGATTTTTTGATTCACATTTCATTTTTCAGAGATGGGGAAAAAGACAACCCAACCTCAATTAGACTTGTGTCGTGGTTTAGTATTACTACTGAGAACTTAGGTGGGAGTAAGGAGGCTTACAATTTTGTATGATTAAAAAGGTTCTGGTTGGTATTAGCAAAATTTTTTTAAGGGAAATTCTCAGAAGTTAATTTTCTTAAGCTACAGCATGGAAAATACTTTCTGGAAATCTTCCTGTCTAAGCTCCAGTTTGGTTGGACTTTATGTATGGAACTTAAAGCCTGTGCTTAGCAGGGTATCATTATATTGCCTTACAAAAGAAGTATAGCTTCATGAAGTCAGGGAAGTTGGTTTTGAAGACACAAGTGAAAACATTATGGATTGTTTAGACTGATTAACATAAGATTTCAGCTATTCATTGTTAGCAGACAAAATACAACAGTTCCAGGAAAAAGCATCTTTATTGAAGATATCTATAGAGTGTTCTTTTTATTAAATATAGGAAGGCATAGATAGCTTGGTTTTCTGTATTTGAGCAGGATCTTACTCAAGTAACCTGGTATTACTACTGTGTGGCTTGGTTTTCAAGAGTCTGGCATTTTCTGGAATCTATCCAGATGGCCTGGTTTGTGTGTCTTTGGGAAAACTGTTTTCTTGTTGCTGAAAAAAGTAAGCTATCTTTTGTTTTTCTGAGGAGAGTGCAAGAGAACAGCTATGTCTGTAGAAAGTACCTCTATTGTGGGGTGGATAGAACCAGCCAGACATCTCTTACAGCACGTAAGTCAACATTGAGCATGCTTCCTCAGACTAAATCTTGACAAAGATTACTCATATAATAAAGGTCTGGCTTACTACAAATACCATTCTAAAACAACTTTATAGTACTTTCTCAGTCTTGATGCTGCTGCTATGAATACTTGAGCTACCTATGAAACTTTATCACTTGCCGAGATAAAAATCTAACAAACTAAAGTCCAAACACTTAATGCAGCAGTATGTATCTCTGTTAGGAGTTATAAATGGACATTGTCTTACTGCACTTAGACTATAGTTCAGAAGTTATCTGAATCAGTCCATCTGGTCTTTTATAAGAACACTGTAATAAATTCAGATGTGTAGTACTTGGAGATGAGTGTAATTAGCTGTAAAGATTGGGGGCGATTACTTCATCTGGTTTGCAGTGATCTTGCATACAGTTCCATGATGGGGACATCTAATGTCCAGATGAACTGCATTGGCTGGTCTCTTGAAGCAGTCAAGGGTGATACCTTGACTACATGGTTTTCTTCAATGTTCACACATTGTGGACAGGCATTCTTGCTTACTACCACACTAAAAAGTATCCCATAGCCCTTTTCATCATGCTGCTTTTATTCTAGGCGTTTAACTTGTACTTTTGCCCGCACCTCTTGAAGAAACTAGTAATTCAGTTTCTACTTTAGAGTCCAAGCCAGATGAAAAAAGCTATGCAAAAAGGTATGAGGTCACGGAAAGTGGTTGGAGCTCAAATAGAGTTCTCTGAAAATGTTAGATGCTGTCAGTAAAAACAGTTTAAAGAAGGTAAGAAGAATGGTAGTCCTGCTTGAGGACAAATGGAGGTCAGGAATCTCCACAAGCTGAAAGCAGTTAAGTGGTATGAATGGTAGAGTATGGGAATAAGAGAGTTGGAGCTGGCCACCTCTGTTTTTCTGCTTTTTGTAGAAGGAAAAGAAGTAGAAAGAAAAAAGCAAGTAAGAGAAGCTGAAGTTGCTGGTAAAACTGAAGGTGACCAGTTAGTGGGCTAATGAGTTATGTCTTGGTGGAGTTGCTAGTATATCTTCTCAGCAAGGTAGTTGCCTAATTCAAGACTTTTCTAATATTACTAGGTTGTTTTTCCTTCTGTGAAATACCATTTTTGCTTCACAAAAGAGAATACAACTACCTTTGAACAGTTTTTCAGACATGATGCTAACCTACTTAAAACGATTAGAATATGCTAGTTTATGAGCTATTTACAGTTAACTGACTTTGTTAATCTTAGTTTGTGTTGCAGTTTAGGATTTTTTTTTTCCTGACAAATCAGGAAATGCATATTGCAGTGAGGATAACTTTTACTACAGTTGTGTCAAGGAGTTGCAGATGAAGACTGAGATCCTTGGCACTAGTTGCTGCACAAGCTCAAGAAAGATAGCCCCAAAACTAGCTCTCTTTTAACTGTGCTGAGCACTGTTGTTCATGCTACTCTTTGGGGGATTCTGCTCAACACCAGGATTTTTATTCTATTTAGGACAAACCTGTCCATCTCAGTGATGAAGCTGTTTACTGAATTTAGGCTTTTTCTGTCAAAAAAAATAACAATGTGCACTTTTCCCTCTTGTATTTCTAGAGCTGTCACTGGCTACTGTATTGAGCAGAATGAGATGGAGAAACAGTTTTGAGAGTTGTGGAGAATCTGGAATGTTTCTTGTCTTCAGATGGCTTGAAAAGGGACAATTTATGAAACTCATTATTATGACAAAGGTAGTATTCTGTCCAAGACAACTGAAAATATTTTGGCTTGGAGAAAGTTATACTATAATCTGCTTAAAGTGATAGATTGCTCTACTTCCAAAATGAAAATTTACTTCAAGTTGATCTCTTTTCTTAATTTTTTCCAAGACTTAAATTTACCAAACTTGGCCGAAACAATTGGTTGGCATGTTCTACAGCACTAAAATAATGTCTGTGACTGTAGGGAGGAGCTGTGTACTCATTCATATGGCCCTGGACAGTTCAAAGCTTTGATTGTATTTATACCAGGATGTTGAAAGATAGACTGTAAAAAGAATTTTTTCCACTGCTTTGCATGCTCAGGCAAGCAGTGTGACCTGATGCAGCTGCAGAGTGAATGTGAAAAGAGGGCTTCTGTCCCTTTCCTCCTACTTCTTGGCTGCACTGATGCTCATGTAGTAGTAAATTCATTAACTACTACAGGAAACTTTCCGTGCTGGAGATCCCTCTGTATAAGTAAGGAAACATATGTTCCCTGCTTTTCTAGCTCTTCTAGACAGTGGTCTACTACAGCAGTAATATCCAGTTCCTCCTCAGAGGAGCTTATTTCTTGACAAGTCTTTTTTTTTAGTGTATCTAGTCATCCAGTCTCACTGATCTCTTGCAAGGAGTTTTAATACTTCATTCTAGGTCACCCAGAAGCAATGCAATGTGAAAGTATGACAACAAAGGATGATGAGTACCAGTATTGCAACAATCTTCCCCAGCAATTTGTTGTATCCTACCTCCAAACCACTGAAGAGAGAATATTGGAAGTTTAATGGTGAGTCCTTGCTACCTCTGGTACCTGACTCCTGATTCTTGGATATTGGAAGTGACTTAGAAGAAATCAAAGTCAAGAGGATTGGAGAGAGCAAGGACTACTCTTATCTGTTGCCAAGTAGTTGATATCCTGTGAGAGATCCAAACTCATGTAACAGATCTCTTTTGAGCTGTTGAAACTGTTAAATTGCAGACCCTTCTTCAAGTTAAACATCACTCTATTCTGAAAGGTCAACAAATTTGGGACTCAGAGTGGAAAAGAATTAGTTTCTCTTTTTCAGAACAGGAAACTTAAACTGCCTAATCCGGCTTTTCTTAGTGGACAAGAGAAGAGGAAAGCACTTGATACCTAAAGATTTAAGTGCTGTCAGTGCTGTTTGGTCATATAGGCATTATATTGATTGTCTTACTGGATTTTTCTCATCAGACAAGCTCACTGAGCTTATCAGGCTCAAATAGAATACTTCTCTTTGAACCCAGAGAAAAATGTTAACAGGGCAAAAGCCAACAGTGAAAAGGACACAGCATTTTTAATATTGGTTAACTTTGTCACTGTTAAATGTTGTAGGAGTATTCTATTTGGCATTTGTGGATAAAAAATTTTGAAAAAAACCAAAACCATTCAAAAATAGTATCTCGCAGAAGCTTCACAAACCCTAACTTTCCCAGTGCATTGCTACAGCTGAAATTCTTAAATATATCTTAGACTATTTTATATACCAATGCATTTACATGAAGGTATTTCTGTGATAAATTAATTCAAAATGATCAATCAACTAGTGAAACAAAACTTCTTTAGTATGACTGCTATTCTATGAAAGCCTAATATTAAAAGTGAAAATGCATGTAAGTGGAAATGGATCAATAGCAAGTGGAATAAATGTGTACTGAAAATCAATACAAGACAGAGCTGGAAATTCTTGTTGCTGTCATATCTGAAAATTGTTATCTCTTGCATTTTAGTAAGTCACAGAATTTGAAACTTGATGAACAGTCTGTAATAAAGTTGCCCTGAAAATTTTTGGAGGTTGGGGGCAGTGACCTGGCTGAAGAGATTTGGTAAAAACTGAGACCGCAGGTGTTTTGTTACAAACACAATAATGAATTTCTGAACCCATCTGAGTATGATGTGGTGAAAGATGGCTTTAAGATGCCAAAGCAGGCTCAGTGAGGTTGTTCAACATTATGCTAGCCTATACCACAGAGACTGTAGTTTGAGCAATGACCCATCAAAATTCAGCTTTGATTCTCAAAACTGGTCTTTGGCAGCCCAGGACAGTTCAGTGAGGAAGAAGCAGTTGCTGTTGAACCACATTTGCCAGTTTAATGATAGCCCCAGGCACACTGCCTGTATGCTGAGCGGCAAAAACAAGTCAAACCTGGAACCAAGGCTCAAGACTGGGAATTTTCCACCAATTATGTGTTTGTATCCTACTGATGTCCTACCTCCACAATGTATGTTTGTGCACAATTTTTTTCCCTAGTGAAAATTGATGTTCAGCTGATGCTGTGGATTTGAACTGGATGGACAGTGTGACTGAAAACAGCAAGCAACAGGAAAAGCAGGGCGAGAGGAGTTTGTGCAGTTCCTGATCTGGCTGTTCTTCGCCTATTAACTTGCAGTCAGTAGCTATATCCTACTATCTTTGTGTCAAAGGGTATTTTGGTAAGATTTTTTTGGTCAGGAAACTAACATCTTCAGAGCTTTTTAGAGTAAATGTAATTCCTTCACAGATCTAGTCTTTCCAAAGTATGTCAGCATCTCATTAAAGGCACTATATTAAATGGTGAAGAGGAAGCGAGCTGCCTGTAGTTACACCCTGCAGTCAGTGTCCTATGGTGAATGTTTCAAATGGCAAGAGGCAGCAGAGTATCCAATGCACTGCCGATTGCCAGTCCACTCTCACATTGTTTTGAGACACAGAGTAATTGCAAAACAATCATCAACCATAAGATGTGCCCATACTGGTTGGAGAAGTTGGTCTGAGGCTTAAAATGATGCTAAATTGTACTTTGATTGGAGCCTTCAAGGAATCTTGACCATCCTTTCAGTATGTGAATACTGCAGTGCTTGGCACCATGGGATACCGATTCTTTTTCAGGAACTTAGAGATTTCAGTTTGTACGGGAAATCCACTCTGAAGTGGATTATGATGGCAAGTTAAGAGAAGGAAGTAAGTATTGTGTTAGCAACACAGACCCATTCTTAGCATTGCTTTTTGAACAGCTGGGATGAAATATGTCATTAATTATCTCCTCCTTAAAACAATTGCTCTGTTAGTTTCCTGCTCTTTCCAGGAAATGTTGCCTGTTGGTGGTGTTGTAATGCATGTGTAGAAGCAATGGGGTTACTACTATTTGTCTTTGCGTTCTGCATTTCTAGCTCTGGCAGTACCATGCCAATCGGCAAACAGATCAGTTTCTGTTTAGTCATCACTCTCGGATAGCTTCCAACTAGTCTGTGGAGGCTGATGCAATCATGAATCTCTCCTTGCATGACAAATGCAGAGCATTTCATGTTGATATCTGCTCTGCTCCTTTTATATTAAAAAAAGTTTCTTGTCCCACTGAGAGAACAAAGCTATTGTAAACTTGTAATGGGTTGTACCACCTGTGATGTTTTCTTATGACAAATCTTACGTTTTCGGTTGTTTCATATTCTGAAATTTTATTAATACTTGATATGTACAGATAAAAAATATCAGGTTCACAACAGGACCTCACAGCTGTGGTTATGGATGTACAAAATGTGACATAGTGCAAATACTTGAAGAAAGCTCATCATCCAGTGTACTGCCTTCATGTCTTGTTTACATCTCTTTACATCTCCATGCCTTCACACTCTAAATGCAAATAAATGCTGCTGGGGAATGGGATTTCCATCCTTTTAATTTCAGTCTGTGTGTACTTAATTTCTTTGTCCCTGTCCTTGTCTCACCTTGTGGCAGGAGGCAGCCAAGCGCAGAACATTACTATACCTACATGCTGTACTTGTGCAGGCTAAATTTTTTAGGTTTGCTTAGAGGAACAGTTTAGAAAGGCTATCATATCTTAATTTCTCGGTTTCTACATTGAGGTGGAGATAACTAATGAGTAGAGAGGATCCTAAATGGTCTCAGAGGCTACATTTTTACTGGCAAATAAATTGGGCCAGGGTGCATAAGGAGCTCTGGCCTTGAGAGCAAATGGCACAGCACAGCTTTCATCCAGGTGGTTAAGTCCTCTTCTGCCCTTTAAATCATATTTATATGCTGCCTTCTTGGAGTGGTTATGCTGCTCCCTGTGCTGTGGCTGTAGTCTGAGAAACCTTATATAGTATGGGCCATAGCTAATACAAAAGAGCATGCTAATGATTAAACAGCAAGGTTGACTGTAGGTCAGTGCCCCAGGCTTACTTGGTTGGCTTGCATGGATGTACCCAGAGCCTGATCTCCCTTCTGCTTTCCTAATTGTGGGGTATGATAGGAGAATTCTTTTTTGACCTTATCCTCTTGTATGTGGAGAACAAGAGCATGTGACAGCTAAATCCTATGATATCTCCCTTATTGTCTATAATATAATTCCTGCTGAGCATGATACCTCTTACAATATGAGGAACTCAAGAGAAGCCTGGTCTGCAGCATCTTCCTGGGTGTCCTGCTGTACCCAGAGTCCAGGACAGCACCCCATTTACTGCCTGCTTGTGATCTGTGACTAATGAGGAGCCTAGAAAAATTGTGTTGCATCTGTCAAAGCAAGACTTGGAATATATCCATTTCCTGTGAGCAGGGAAAAAAAAAGGTCAAAGGGAAAGATATTTTTTGCACTGTTAATCTTTGTTTCTCTGCTGTAGGGTTTTTCTGTATACGAATTAAGCCTGTGATGGAAGGACTTGACAGAATCTGCACTTGTCTGGTGCGGGCCAGGCTTTCATGTCATTGAGCATGTGGGCAGCTGACACTTCTGAATACAGGAATGGATCTTGGAACTCTGCTGAAATAGCTGTGTGAACAACAATAGTGGCTGCTGCAGCTCTTAGCATAGCAATAACAGCTATGCTTGCAGCTGTGACAGCAACAGAAACCACGGGAAAGCCAGGAACACTTTCTGGCTGTGCACTTGGTGCTGTCTGCAGTGTTGTGACTGCCTTTATGTGGCAGAAGATTCCTTATTAGAGCAGATGGCTACTTTAAAAGCTAATGAAGAGTAAGCCACCAAGCTGAAGATACCTTTCTTCAGCTTTCTACTGATTCCTATCTGTGTAGTAAGTGAAGGGTCGGACTTTAGCATAGAGCTACAAACTGCCCCGTTGTTTTAACGGATTTATGAAGAAGGAAGAGGAACCTGCTAGCGCTATGTCAGCCTGTGGAACTTGGTGTTGTTTATAATTCAGATTTGTAAACTGAAATAATGTAATGCACCATTACAGGCTGGGGACTGATCTGAGTGTTCTGGTGCACAAGAAGTTGGTGACGAGCCAGCAAAGAAAGCCCATGGCATCCTGGGCTGCATCAGGAAGAGCATTGCCAGCAGGCTGGAGGAGGCGATCCTTCCCCTCAGCCCTAGTGAGAGACTTCTGGAGTGCTAGGTCTCGTGCTGGGCTCCCCAGTACAACAGAGACATTGACATCCTGGAGCAAGGCCTGTGAAGGGCTATCAACGATGATTAGGAGACTGGGCCATCTGTCATACGAAGACAGGCTGACAGAGCTGGGACTGTTCAGTTTTGAGAAGGCTCAGAGGATCTTGCCAACATTTAAAAACATATTATGAGAGAGGGTAAAGAAAGTGGAGCTGCTCTCTTCAGTGATGCCCAGTGAAAGGACAAGACAAAATGGATACAAACTGAAATACAAGAAATTCCATTTAAGCATAAGAAAAATCTTTTTCACTCCAAAGGTGCGCCAACAGTGGAACAGCTTGACTGAGGAGGTTGTGCTGTGTCTATCCTTGGAGATACTCAAAACTGGGCAAGGTCCCGAGCAACCTGATCTGCTCTGCAATCTGTTCTGGGCAAGAGGGTTGGACTAGATGATCTGTAAAGGTTCCTGATAACCTCAACCTTTCTGTGATACTGTGATATTGCAATCTGATAGCAAAGAATAATTTTGCTCTCCATCTTTAATAACAATCCGCTCATTTTTATGCAATGATAGTTTGCAAAAGAACAAGGGAGAAGGGCCCAAGAGGGATGTCTAGTAGATTGGGCAACTAGCTAGAAGGTGGTCATGTATCTTGTGGAGTAAATTGGTTGATGAGACTGAGAGCTCTCTGAAACACTCCTGCTTTCCTGACAGTGAGGCAAGCCGTGACTGGCATGCTGAGAGCAGCGTGGTAGGATGGGAGACCCAGGAAGAGTCCTGTGGGCCTTTCTGATCATTCATCAAAGAAACTTTGAGCAGAAACTCCTTTCCTACGTCTGGTGGAAGAAGGGAGCTGCACTGAGCACATTTCTCTCAAAGGAAAGTCAAATCTCAATGCTAAGCCTGAGAAGTCTCAAGCTTGACTTTAAGGCACCCCTTAGAGAAGACTTATCTGGGTAATGAAAAAGAACAAGCCTGCTTGTTGTGGGAGAACTATCACTTAGTGAGGATTAATTTTAAACTCGGGGTGCAATTCAGTGGGACCAATACCTGTGTTTGGGACTAATGGATGATTCCCAAAGATTGGTGTGGTCCTAAGGCCAGACAAGAAATAAATGGATTTAATTTTAATGCTTTAAATAGATGACAAGGTGAAGACTTTACACACATACTTTTATTCCATATTCCATATACACTGCATATTCCAGTGATGTTTTCCAACAAAATGTTATTAATTTTGGAAGTCCAAGCATTAACTGATGCCCAGCAGTAATACAAATAGGATTTATCTTTTAATTCTTTACTTAGTTGGCAGCTCCTTCAGGTAATGCAGTGCCGCTTCCTGTTCTGGCTGCACAACAGGAGTGCAAGCTTTTCATCTCGGGCTTGTTTCACAGCCTTTGAAGGCTATCTTTTCCTCTGTTATGGTGCTGCTTTGGAAATTCTTGGGAATCAAACCTTTAAAATATCTTTAAATAAAGATAAATATGATCTGTTCCTAACCGTTCTTCCATTGGCATACAATGTTTCTCTGTAAAGCTATTTTTCAGAATTACTTCTATGTTGCTTTTGCAGTATACCTGTATATTTGCAAAATGATGGGCCCATCTGCATGTACATTTTAAAGTCTATGTTTGAAGACTGCAGGAGCTCTTCTTCCTCATGCTAATCTCTTCCTTTTGAACTGCGTGTTGAATAGGGTTGGGCACAACTCTAGATCCAAAGATCAGGGATGTTTTAAACATAGGGTTTTAGGTCATTGTTTTTCCATGTTTTTTGCTCAAGGCTTATCCAGAACTCCACAATGCTTCTATAACTATTCAGGCTCCACTGAGCTTCAGGAATGGTCAAGTATTTGCTGGTCAATGATTTTTTTTTTTTAAATTGTACCTTTCTTATACCTCTTGTTTTCTCCAAGTCCTTGGTCTCCAAAGCCCAGCTGCTGCTTCTCTTAGAGAATAATGGAAGATAGTTTTGTCTCTTTGGTCAGGTTTTGAGCTGGAACTCCCTAGTACAGACACTGATTACCTTAGCACAGGTCTGGCTAACAAATGAAATAATCTTTGTCTAGGTTAAAATGTTCAAGAAAATCAGTCTAGAAATAATTTGCCATTTCCCAGATATTTTCACAGCTCGCTCTCTTTCAAAAATTTATTCTGAATTTATCTGTGTCAGCCTGTCCCCTGCTAAAGTGATCTTCTTCTCCCATCCTTCTTTTGAAGAGCATCTTTGCCATTATTTTGAGTCCTAGTTCCATGTTTGGCAAAGCAGCTCTGATTTTGCATATAGATACATAAACCCGTTAAATCCCTTCTCCCCTCAGAAGGGGTGAACAGTAGCTGTTCCTCACTGCTCTCATCTTATGTGGAATCTGCATCTTAGTATTCTCCAGCTGCCACCCAGTGTTTCTCTTCTGATTGAGTGACTGTACAAATGAATATGTGAATGCTAGAAGCTTAAAGGAAAATGCATAGAGGAGCACAGGTTAGCATTCAGTGAGCCTACAAAGACACTGTAATTAACTGTTAATTAGCATGTTTTTAGTGATGAAAACACTGAAAGAAGAAACTTTTAGTAGTAGTATTACCATAGTACCTTAAAAATCTCACAAAGGAATCTCATAAAGATCCTGATGTGCTAGATTCTTTAGCTTGGTCTCTTAACTCAGGTAAATAAGTGAATTTGAATGGCAGTCTCTCGAACTGGCTTTCCCTTAAATGACCAGATTTGTTGAAAAGCAGACATTAACCCTCACATTCAGGTCAGGAAAAAACAAGATTTTTCAACCATCCTGAGTGGAGCAAATGGAAAACACTTGTCTTGCTCAGAGCAGGATCTTCTGTGTAAGCATGTTGCACTGAGTGCATCTCTAACGCCCACGCATTGGTTGTGGTCCCTCTTTCAGCCCTTCAGCTGAGAATCATGCTTATCCGCTGACTGCAGGGTGCCTCTGCAGTTGTGTTCCTGATTCTGCCAAGACGTCATACGCTCTGTCACAGAGCAAAAGTGACCCTGAGCAATCTGACATAAACACTAAATTAGTCCTGCTTTGAGTAGGGAGGTGGACCAGATGATGTACAAAAGTTCCTTCCAACCTAAATTATTTTATGATCATGTGAAGAATAAGGACCCTATTCAGACCCACTGACAATCAAAGAATTGGTAAGAAACAACAGACAGATGCAGACAGACAGAATAGTTAAGGAAACAATGAGACAATATAGTGATCAGCACCATCGGGGTGGTTTTAGTTCATCAACCATGTACTTGATACCAATTTTTGGGGTACCTTTTCTAGCAAAAGGGAGAACATTTAAAGAAGAATAATGAGACAGCCTGGCGCACTTCTAAGGGAGTTTTTTGCCCCGCACGAAGGTCAGCTTGAGGAAAAAGCCTTTCACACAACTTCTTGCATGAAAACTTTACAAATAATAGGCAGAGTCTAGCACTGAGTTGACCTGATGTGGAAGCTGGCCCTTTGGCACAGTGGGAGGTAATCGTACTCAAAATGAGGAAGGGCATTTTATGTTGGGCCCTAGAGAAGGGTGAGAATTGGAAGATGGACAGGAGGAGATAGATGTCAGGGTTGAAGTGATACAGTCTAAACGAATGACCTCTGAAAAAGTGTGAACAGATCAAAATGGTGTTGGTCACTGTCAGAAAACAGAATGTTACAAAAAAAAAATGTTTAGCTGTGTGGATAGACAGGAAGAGCTATGCTTTGGAACTGTTGTATAAGGAAAAGCCTGCAAAAGAGCTAGCTATAGGAAAGAGAATCCAGAGGGTTATCTAAGACTAAGGCATCAATCAAGCTGTAGGCCTTGAAGACAGCTCAGTATTGATACTGAAGAGAGAGAGATGGGTGCCAAGAAAGTCTGGAGGAAGATAAAACCATCTTGTCTGTTAGCTGCTGGCAGATGATGAGATTTTAATTTGGATCAGGATTAATGGCTGCAGTAGAAATAAAACAGTGAGTCATGAGATAGATGTGTATTTATTGACACAATTGCCTACAAAGAGAGGGAGTCTTTCATTGAATATGCTAATGATCAAGTCCAAGAGATAGAAGAACTTGAAGATGGCAGTCATGCTAGTGAGGAGAGCAGACTTCAAGGAGTCCTTTGTAGATTGTGATACACCCTAACGAAGCTGAGGTGGGAATCTTATATTATGAGCTTCTCCTAGGAAAGAAACTTTGAAAGAAACCTGGACAAAGCAGTTTCAGCAGAGTGCCAGAATGAGAGTGTGCAATGGAGCTAAGTGAAGGAAGTCCCCAGTATTCCCTGCAGACTCCAGGGAGCTGAGAGATGAAAACAAAGTGGAGACAGGAATGGGATTACACATGGGTGGATAACTAATACTAAATTGTATATTGCAAGGAGAAAGAAATAAAGGAAAGTGATAAGAAAGGGAAAGGATGAAAACAAACACATGGAAGAGAAAACAAGATGAAACCAGTGCGGGTGTACAAGACAGCAAATGACAATTTCACCTCTCAAAGCAATTCATTTATGGTGATGCATTTTTAAAGTGCAGCCTGCTTCCTTGTATTCACCTTAACACTCAGTTGTACTCCTACTAAATTCAAAGAAAGGGACCATCATAGCTATGATGTCCATTTTTTTGCTATGCCCATACAGCTTTCCAGACTCAGATACTACAAGGACTTGTGTTCTGACTGCAGTTTTATTTTCTTGTCTTTATGCACATTTACATACAGAGTCACAACAGGCTCTTAGAACTTTGAAGCTAATCAATTCTGATTAGCTTGCTAGTCTTGAGACTAGCAAATCTCATTTTCCATAGTAAAAAGTACAGTATGGGTGTTAATCTAGCCAAATGAGTTAATTTGAGGAGTCAGAAGCAATTATGATGACATTTTATGACAAGACAAAAAAGACTAAATTACCTTTGCTCTTTCAGAGTAGCAAATCACTTTCCTGTGAGCATCTCATTCATCCATTTCAAATAAAGAGTGTTTGGGGATATACTATTTTCTCAAAATATTTTATGATAAGGTGTTGGAATGCAACAAATGCCTTAAAAATCATCTCTTCAGGATCAAATTACAGCAGACATTAAGTGAAACCTATTTTTTTTTCTATTTAAGTAATAACATACGTTATATGCTTTTCCAGTTAAGAAGACCAATCAAAACCTGTCAATATCCGCAGGAGAGTTCTTTCAGAGTTTATAAATCTGCACACATATGGATGCTGAACATTTGCTAACATTGATGAGACTGTAATCAACATTTGGCTTTATCCTGTGATGAAGATAAATGTGTTATGTGTTGGAAGCCAAAGGAATCCCATCTTGAAAGTGGTGCATTTCTAACAGTACAAATCTGGTTCATGGGTATTAGGGCAGCTTAATGGTGCCTATGGGCTGGTATTTCCTTTATATTTGCACTGTGCAACAGCAAGAAGAGAAAGAAAACAACTATAGAGAGTACAGTGTGGTTTGTATCAAATTTTTAACAGTCACTAAATTGTAATTACAATCTCAGGTGGCTCAGAAAAAGCGTTAAGGATGAGGAAAAACCCCCAACAACCTCTTTTCTCCTTACTGCCATACTTGCACGATCTAACTGGGTCACTATTGCTCCCATGGCTGTGGAGGCCGCACGGGGAGTTGCTGTCGATAAACGTTTCGCTGCTGCCTCGTCCGCGGCTGCTTCCTTACCCTCACCGCTCTCTCCTACACCTGCGCGGGGGGTTAACGGCCAGGGACGGGCCCCGGGGCCTGCCCGCCCGGCCCAAGGGCGAGCCGCTTACGCCGCGGCTGGGCACCAGCCGCTCTCGCAGAGGCCTGCGTGCGGGGGGTTCAAACTGAGCGAAAAGGCCAAGGAAGAAGAGCGCAGTATTCGGTTAAAAACATTTTTAAAAGTAAAAAAAATACACCCGCCATCTTCTCCTCTCGCCTGGCGGCGCCCTGTACGGCGTAGTGGGGTACGCCTCCGCGCGGCGGGGGTGGGACTCTCCCGCCCGCAACGTGGCCGGAGCCCCGCCCCCCGCGGCCGGAGCCCCGCCCCCCAGCTGGGCCCAGACGTTTCGCCCATCGCCGTCGCGTCTTTCCCTTCCCGGGCGCGGGCGTCTCCGCCCTAGTGCGCCTGCGCCACCCACCCGGCCGTGGAGGGGCTGACGGGGGTTGTTGTGGAGCGGCGGGGAAACACGTGAAGAGCGCAACGTCATCATAAACACTCGTAGGCAACATGGCGGCGCCTCCGAGCGGCAAGGTAACGGGGGCGGGCTGGGCCCCGGCCCCGCGCGGGTGGCGGTGGCTGTCGCCTTCTGCCCTCGGGGGCCCCGCTGTGTTCGGCGCTGGGGTCGCCCCGGCTGTCGGGAGCCGCGGGAGGGGGAGGGGGGGGGGCGGGCCCCTGCGTGGCCGAGCGGGGGCCTTTGCTCCCCGCGGTGCGGGGCCGCGGGGTCTTCTCGCGGGGCGCGGGCCCACTCCTGCAGGCACGGGACGTCCCGCTCCCGGGCGGGCCCGGCGGTGGCAGGAGGCCGTGGGCCCTCAGCGCCGCGGGGCGCGGGAGGGGGTCGCGGCCGGCGGTTGGACTTGGGCCCAGCCTGGAGCGGGTGCGGCGGCCCCCGGCAGCGCCTCCCGCCTCGCCCGGGCAGGGCCGGGCCGGGCCGCGTCCCATGCCGCCCCTGCTCGCCTCCGGGCTGCGGGTAGAGCCGGCCCCTGTGTAGGAGGAGGCCCCTTTCCGCCGGAGACGGGCAGCCCCGGGGCCGGGGGCTGGCCTCCGCGGAGCAGACGCCGAGGCTGAGGTGGAGGAAGGAGACTTCGGCCGTCTACGTGGCCGCATGTCCTAGAGGTGCTCGTAGACGTTACTGGCCTTTCTCCTGGTCTGTACGCTGGTAGTGTGGGGATACTTGCCCCGGGGTGGCTACAAAGCCTGGTCAGTCGGATAATTTGGTAACGTAAAGATTTTCACATGACGCCGGTCCTTGCCGAGTGTTCTTCAATGAAACAGTAGAGCCTGACAAGGATTCAAATGTCGAGGTCACAGAAGGGAAGGTATTGGTAACCACCTCTGCCTTCCTCCTCCCCCACCAACAGATTCGAGTTCTGTCTGTATGGTTTTGTTGTAGAAATTATTTTTATTCCATGACTCTGCCTTCTAAAAGTGTTACTTTGCAATGCCTGAACTTGTGGGTCCTTTATCTAGGATTTAAAATCTCAGTGTAGTGCCTGACTATGTAGCCAGGGTTAGAATGTGATAGTCCTCAGTTTCCAGTATATGGCAGCAGATGATTATGTCAGCTCAAGCTGATCTCGGCATAAGAGAACATATGTAATTAGCCATGTCTGTCCTTCTTGGAGGGTGCTGAGGAATGCATTTAGCTAGCAGGAGAATTCGGTAGGGATCTCGCGTTTGCCAGTTTACCATATCTCTTTCAACCAGAACTGGTGGAGCAGGCAGTTTGTTCATCTGCAGTTGTTACAGCTTAAAAATAAAGATTTTACTGCTGTTAGGTGCTGTAAATGTAAAGACAGCCATAGTGTCCTCCCAGCTGTTTCTAGCTATGCACATCTAGTTTTCATGTATACAGAGAAAAGTTACTGTTGGTCTTGTCCATTTTGAGCTCAGTCCAGCAGTTTATTGGATGATGGTAAATATTTTCATTTTGCAGCTTTTTTTTCCCCAATGTAAGTTTTTATCGGGATCTTCTTCAGGAAGTTTTTTCCTGAAAGCAGCTATATTATCATAGTTTATATGAGAGGCTAAAACTGGTTTCAATTCATTGTTTGTAAATTTGCAGTGTATTCGTTGTTTCTTTTAAATAAAGTCTGTTTGCTTGAGACCAAATCTCTGAGATGTTGCAAAGCTAAGTTTCAGTTATTCCACATCCACAATACTAATGCAACTTGTTAACACAACATCTAATTCAGTAACATTCTTTGCCATGTCTCTTTTGATACAGAGGAAAAAATGACAGTTGTGTTTTCTCAAACTTCATGAAGTGTCTGGGCTAGTTTGGAGTTTCACTCCTCTCTGTAAGAGCAATTGCATCCTTCTCTAGATCTCCCTATCTGTGTGTTGCACTTCTGCTTGCTTGGGTACTGTACACATTTGATCTCTTGGTGATTTGATTTAGCAAGCTGAAATAATATTAAAAACTGTGTGTGCTTATTTTTGGATGGGTTAGCTTTCCATTGGTCTAAGGAGCACATTGGGTCACAAATTGTTCCTTTGGATGACAGCAAGGACTTTAGAAGGGCTCACAAATTAGATAAACCTCACTCCAGGTGAAATAAACACAGTGTAAATTGGCACAGACCCAGCATTCTCACCGAAGGCGTTTTGCACTTCGGTGTCTTTCCAAGTTATGGGTGTCCTAAATTAATTACACTTTTCCTTCTGGCTGTGCAGTGTTGTAATGAGGGGTTTCAGGTGGTAAATTTCTGAAAGAGTAGTAGGCATTAGTTTGTGGGGTGCTTTAGTCTCATTTGGCAGATCTTATCACATGAAAGTAATGTATTTTAATGTATATCTTCTTTTCTGCAAAATATTACTCAAAGTAATTCCCATGGAATGCACATGGCAATATATTAAGCAGCTGGGATAGCCTGCATTGTCTCAGTTTTCATGAAATCTTGTTTCAGCAAGCCATATAAGGTTGTGGTTTCTATTATATTTTTACCCTGTTTGCCTTCTCCTTCTCTATCACTTTTTTTTATTTACCAGACATCATTAATATTAGTGGATTCACAACTCTGCTCTTTAACATTGTGTCTGGCTTCTGCTCCATACATTAATGGGATATGAGTTATAAATTTGGTTACTTCGTGTAACTGTATGTACTACTCGGATTTTTGTCCTATTTGTTTTTTCCTACTGTTTCATATCCCAGAAGGTTGTTTTTGTTGTTTTTCTCTATATGGTTATGTCTGTTCTGGAAAACTTAAGTTAACGCTCTTGAGTTCTGGAGTCGTAACTCATTCTTTATTAATGACCATCTGCACTATAACAGTGTGAGCTTCGTTTTTTTGCACTTTCTTAGAGTTGCCACTTTTTTCTGCAAGTAACTTGGCAGTAAAGTCTTTTGTTTTCAGTGCTTTTGACTTTATGCATGAAAGCAGGTATATTTTCTTTTCATTGCTTTGCAAATGGCAGTTTGTTTTCCTTATTTCAGAGAACTGACTCTGGACTCGCCCTTATAACAGAAAGCCATGTTAGCAAATGAGGTAAAAAGCTGTGTATGGGGAGAAGTACAAACTTCAGGTTTTTTTGTGTGTGTGTGTATAGGCTATTATTACAGCTGTTCTAAAGACAGTAACAATTCTTGGTTTATGCTCTTGTAGTTCAGAGTATCTTCAGCACATGGGCTCTTAGATCTTTCTCAAATTACCAGCTGGCATGTGGGCTGTCAGAGGAGTTATTTTTCACTTGCCTGTGCCCTTGCTCTTGAAGTTAAAGCTTCACAGCTATAACTGGCCAAACATCTGAGCTTCAGGTCTAAGTTAGAAGTTAGTTTTAAGCTAGAAGTGTTTGAGTAGTACTGTAGCTACTACTAACCAATAATATTGTAAATGCTGTAGTGTTGGGGGTGGGGTGTGTGTTTGCTGTTGAGGCTCTTTTTGTGGTTTTGGGGTTTTTTTTATAGCCAGGACCAGTGAAGAGATTTAAAATATGGTCTCTTAAGATTAGCTTTGCATCCTTCAGGTAGTTTGTTGGCACAGATATAGTGGATTATTTTAGATGTATGTATGTTTTGTGGTGTAGGCAGTGTCTTTCTGCACCTTCTACAAGTTAAATTTGGGGGCAGAGAGACTCCTATACTATGCATTGTTGTGCCATTTTATTAAGCACTTGATTTTAAATCTTCATTATAACTTTTTCAGCCTTTATCATTTACTATGTACAGAATCGTAACCCTTTCTGAATATATTGTATTTCATAGGTTTTCTTAGTGAACAGAAGCCTTCACCTGCCTTTGCCTCTTTTGAATTTAGTTAAGGTTTCATTAAGCTTGAATGTAAAGCAGTTCTTTGATAATTCTGAAATTTCTATATATTCTTTCTACTTTCTATTCATTAAGGATTTCTCTTGCAGAAGTGTTTACTATATAAATAGTGTGTTATCACCTCAAGCTCGTACTCTCAGTACCCTTAATAGACTTGTATTTTCACCGATATCAC
Organism: Phaethon aethereus; assembly: GCF_964289735.1. NCBI lineage: Eukaryota > Metazoa > Chordata > Aves > Phaethontiformes > Phaethontidae > Phaethon > Phaethon aethereus. Next base: position 41,829,783 of record NC_138575.1, read on the forward strand.
ACTATTGTTGCATAAGTAGCAGAAGGACTTTGTGATTGAAGAAATCTTCAGTGGACCTAAGGCAGAACTTGAAAAACTTACTGTTTTCAAGCAGGAAACCTTTCTTATGATATGTGGTTCCTGGTGCTGTGAGCTTTCTCATATTTGTCACAACACAAACAATATTTGTGGGATCCTTTTTTTCTTCTTCCCTGCTTAGAAACTTGGTGTTTGTAAGACTTTTAAGTCTAGCAGGGTGTGAAATTTTACTGTCTTAGGAAAAGGTTGAGCCATAGGCTCAGCAAACAAAAGACATACAAGGTAATGACTTCATATTTTTATTAAAATTCAAATGCCAGAAGTTGTAGCATATCTTCTATGGAGCAGAAGGTCACGTTGGTCAAGTAATGCTAGCTTGATGCTTTGTGGAGCACTCAAATATGATGGTATCTGGTCATTGAAAGCAGACTATTGATGTAATAGGTACTTTGATGAACCCAGTGACAATTTAGCAGTGGATGTGTGAATAAACTCTGGGGAAACCTCAGCTCTTTTAAAGAGGGAAATAGAAATTAAAGCAGCATAAAGCAGATTTTTAAATTGAGTTTGCTTCTAACTTCAAGCACAGCTCTGAACTAAGATACTTTGTTTTGTGGATGTAAGGTCTCGCAGGACAACCATTGTCTAAATTGCATTTGTTTTATTGGCCTTTAGCTGTTTCCTTACTGTGTTGCATCTTTTGTTCTGTTCACCTTCTGTCAGAATCTGAAAATAAGGTGCTGCACAGCTGCTATATCTGTTGTTAATGTTTGCAGACAGACCCATTTTTCCATAATTTGTAGTCTGTGGAGCATTCAGACTTTCTTAGTCACTTTCTTACAAGCACACCTGCTTGCTGCTTCAGCTGTTGAATCCACAGTGAGGTCCTTTACCTGATTCTCTAATATGAGGCAAAAATGAAGTAATTGCTATTGCAAAGTTGTTAGAATTAGGATTTGCACAGTGCCATAATTACTTAATGACCCCTGAGCAGTGGCAGATTCACTGTATAAGTACTTGCAAGCTGTGTCTGTCATGACAAGTTGGATGGCATCTTGGCAAAGTGATGCTGGCCCTGAGCTGTATGTACTCTGGCAGAAGAGGAGAGTGAGTTGGATAAGAACACAGAGAGAGAGTATGAAGTGTCTGAAAAATGGGACTGGGAGAGTTGCAGTGCTGCTCTGTTCTCTCAAATGTCCTGCGTTTGGCAGGTTGTTGGTGTGTGACAGAAGAGTGAAAGTATAAGGTATGAAGGATCAGTGCACGTGACATCAGCTAGTACTTAGGTGCCCAGCACCTAAGGGTGGGAAGTACATGAGTGAGGAGGGCAGGACCACCCTGTTCCATGGTAGCCCCAGATCCTAGCTCTCCTTTTTTATTGCCTACACCTCATTGTCTTTGGGTGCAATGTTGTTCTCCGTTGCACAGGGCTTATAAACTGCCATCAAATGGCAAGCATTTAATCCCAAATTTTGCTTGTGTTCTGGCATGTAGTGTAACTGTTGATGTGGTATGCTGAAGCCTTCCTGCCCGTGTATGTCCCTGGCAATAAAATGCTACAAACATTGCTTGGTGACTGTTCATTGTAAGCAGCATAATAATCTGGAGATAAGAATTGTCCATGCTGTGTTCGTACAGTATTAAGAATGACACCATCTATTTCTCAGAAAATGTTACTGGGACAACAGTGGGACTTTAGAAAGTTGTATTCTGCTGGGCATGGAATATAAATACTTGAACAGTTTTCCAGAATCTTAACCAGCATATGCCACAATATGTAAACTGGGCCTACATCCTGCTGCTTCCCTCTGTTTTTTATAGTAGGTGGGTAGACAACTATTCCTTCGTGCAGCTTTCCTGAATTTTGTGCTGTGGTTCCCTGTTTTTACAGACCCTCTGTCAGTATATGAGATGGAATAGCTGTGTTGCACAGTGCTTTTAATGACTGATTAGAATGAATTGTGAATTTGCCTTTGACTTCTGTAGCACCTAGGGAAAAAAACAAAAAAACAGGTCAAGGTGACTTAGCAGTGTTTGGAAACTCTTGCATCAATTTTTAGGTTTTGGTAGGATTCTGAATCAAATAGGCAATGGGTCTAGTTTTCGCTATATAGAACTGGAAAAATAAATGTGGTGTAAGTCATGCTTGCAGACCGCAAATGTGGACATGCGTGACAAGCAGGAAAGAACTGTGAACATAACGTACGTATTAGTTCAAACTTGCAGTTTTAAGATTATTAAAAAGTAATACTTAATCATACAAACTTATTTTTTCCTACTTTCTCCATCACTTCTTTATAGAAGAAAGTTGCCAGATGAGTGATTTTTACAGTGGTAAGTTTCCTTAGGTAGTCATGGTTATGATTTGAAGTATTCAAGAAACTCAAGGATACCATAAATGGATAAATCTGGAAACTGTTTTGCATAGAACTAGCTTTAAGCTAGTAAGACATCTGAAAACCTCTGAGTAACTCTGATGCATGTACAGCTACAAGATAGAATGAAAATTTGTTTCAAGTCAAGTAATTTTTTAAGTTGCTTATCTCCTGTGACACTACATCTTCGTTTGCTGTGGTTGTGTTGGTGTGTGCTTTTGACAAACACTCTTCTGTCTTTTTTTCATTTGTGTTTTTGTTGCGGGACCAGCAGGGTCTGGCTTTCATGTATGTAATAGCATCTAAACCCGAGGAACATGCATCTCTCTGGACAGTTCAACAGATGTTTGCAAATAGGTGTAGCAGAAAACAAGAGTACCGTTGTTTAAATCTGTTGTTAGGCTTTTCATGGCTGGATAACTTTTTTGGCCTCAAGCATCTAAGCAACATATGCTACTTTTATTCCCTGGGGTTCTGTTTCCATGACCAGTTGGTTGACTGTGGCAGAGCACAGGTTTCTTACTGGGTGGATGGGTGGAAGGCCTGTAATACTGGGGTGAGGAATACCTTCGGGTTTTGATTGAAATCCTAGGGACATATCAACTTATCTAGTCACCTGTGGTATGTACTTATTAACATGAACTCATCTTTTTTCATGATGGACTTATTAATATTGTGTAGAGGAAGAGTGATGACTCTAAGCATATGAAATGAAAGATTGAGCTTGACTCCACCTACTTCTCACCTTTGAAAAAGAGACCATGATGAAATATGTAAAATAATGAATAGTACAAAAACAAGATGAGCCAGTAACTTTTTAGTCTTGAAATACAAGAAGCATAATCAACTAACTGAACAGATGATGTTCTTAAAACTCTTCAATTTTCACACAGTGGATAATGAGATCTTTCTAGATCACACACCCCTGATGCTGAAGTCGAAGATTAAGTTGCTTTCCTATGCAGGGGGTGTTGATAGGTAATAACAATGCAGGTTTCGATCAGTCTTGGGGGTTTTTAATTACTTTAACTGCTAATAAGAAGGCAGTGGGCTCATTATCCTGCCCTGCTCATATCTAGTTCCTTCTACTATCTTCATACATACCAGGATCTCAACTACATACATTTTGCATGTACAACCTTACACAAGTCCTTTGTATTTTAATGATACTTCTGATTGTCTTCCAACATTTGCTGTCTCTTCTCCCACATCTTATTTCAAGATACTCATCTTACATGTTCTGCAGTAATCTGCTGTTTAGGCAAGCAGCAGCGTATGCTGCTATTGCCTGGTTTTGAAATGTCTCTTCTCCTGACTGCTTAAGAGGTCCATGTGTGCTGATTGACCAGACGTTTGCCTGGTTGTTGCATTGCAACGGTACTGAGCAAATACCTTTGGGCTACATGGTGTGTGGGGTTGAGCTACACAGTGTTACAGCAGTTGTCTACTGATGGATGTTTTTTTTATTCAAAACCAACTATTGGTATACTATCTTTCAATTTGATACTTTCCTTAGTACTTGTATCTGTAATTTAACATTACTTTCCCTCTTTGAATTGACTAAAAGCTTGCCGGTGCTGTAATACCAGAAAACAAAAATCTATCACAAACTACATTTTCATGTAAGGTGCTATAAGAATACTTAGTAGTATTTTTGAATCTTTAGCTTGCTGAGAACACTGTGTGAAATACAGTCCAGTGTAGCTGATCTTCACGTGCTACCACTATAAAATCAAATTCTCAAAATTAGCTTATTCAAATTCAGTTACAGAGTTATCTTACAAAGTACTGCTAAACAGAGCAGCGCAATATTTCAGATAATTTGAAGATGGTGACTTCTGAAATGTTTTGCAGTGGGATAAGCTGTTAAAGCACTTCCTAGATAAAATTTTGTAAGATTAATGCCATATCTTCAAAGTAGTTACATTATTGCACCTTCTAGACTCCCATCGATGTGTGACCCAACATTTTTCTGCAATGGTATAAAAAAATTGCACTTTTTAAGCTCAGTTAAGTACTTGATAACTGTTGGAAAAAATAAATACAAGTTTGTACCTGTTGTTGGGTAAGAATAAATCCCAACGGTTTGGCCTTCTGGCCTGTCAAACTTGGAAAAGTTTTTCTCTCTACTAATAGGAGGGAAATAAGCTGCACTGTGACAAGTCCTTAGTTTTACAAATACTTTCCAAACTTCTGAGCATTTTCTTGCTGCTTCAGTTTTATCACCTGTTTTGGTGGAGCAAGGGGCAGGGAGCTGGATCTGTTATGCAAAGCAATGTAGAATTTTTCAGTTGCATGACGTCTGTGGCATTGGGAACATGTTTTCCTTTCCCGTGAAAGGAAATGTTTGTCCTTCTGAGAGATTAATGGATGTAAAATAATAAAAACAATTATTAGATTGTATGCCTTCTAAACTGAGAAGGTATACTTTGTGATAGTTACTAACATTATTGGCAGAAATGCACTTCTACCAGTATAACTCTGATATAAATACTTTTTTCTGGAACAGCTGTCCCAGTGATTGATCACTCAAGTTCATACTTCTGAGTAATTGTGATGATAGGTAAGGTACAAATAGCTAAAAGGTAAAATTTACATAAATTCCAAAATTGCGCTGTTTAAATGGGGACTGAATTTAAAAACAAGTATTTGGTAGAAATGGAGGCTCTTTTTTTATAGAAAAGAGAAAAACAACTGAAATAAAGAAGAAAGAAGGCTTCTGATACTTGAAAGATATCTTGACGTAGTGTTGGCAGTAATCCTTCAAGAGGGAGGTTAGACTAAGTGACCTCTGGAGGTTTCTTCCAAGTGGTATTTTTATGATTAAATTGACAATTTAGAAATTTCTTGCTTGTGTAAAGTGAAGAGAACTTTAAGAAAATTCTACAACAGAAAGGATGAGTTAACTGAATTTTATTGCTATTTTTAAACTCTCTATTTTTGGCTAGTTAAGCTTATATGCCTAAACTTCTAGTTTACTGGCCTGACTGCAAATGTGATGATTTTAAAAATCTGACAAACGGGTAAGTTTAGAAAAAGAGATACTGGTATTTTAGTACCAAAGTAGTATATCTGTCTCTGATTAGTTAAGAATTAGTTAGTTTTGCCTCTAAAAATACGTATTTCTTAAGGCAGTGTTTGTAGCTTGGTTTGAAAATTAACAGAGTTGTGGGAAAAAAAAAAAAAAAAGAAATTGCTGTTACTACTTGATGTATTTCACTTCCACAAAATCTAAGTTTGGTATATTAGGGACTTTTCACTCTTCTTTTAGAGAGTTGTTTAAACCAGAACCTGTTCATGTTGCTTAGAGCTTTTAACAGTATGTATAGTGTGTAGCTCTGAAGAACCTGCTGAATTTTGACAGGCAATAATTTTCTGATTTTCTTTTTTTTAAGAGCATGATCATAATACTGTGAAGAGTTTTGTAAATGCTTAAATGTAAAAGTTACGTGGGCAGTGTGTACTCCTACAAGCCTCTCTTATCTGACTGTCACATATTCTGCCTTTGAAATGGAACCTTTGCTATTCACCCTAAATGGAGAATTGGGCCATTATTTAATCTAATACTGCAATTTTTTATTTCTGTGGAGTTAATCTTTTGTACCTTAGACTGTCTATTTTTAATTTAAATTCAGGTTATAATTTCAACATGCTTAAATGGCAAGTGGAGAAAAGACAGACTATGTAAGAAAGCTTTTTAATGTTCTGAAAGCTGTGTAGTATTTCCATATGAGCTTCTGCCCACTGATATAAAAAATACTGGGTATTGAATGCATTTTTCGTGATTTACTGGTGAAGTAGTAATAGTCGGTATATTGCTTAGAGAGTAAATTTAATAAGTTCAATTTTTCTATTGTTTCTTGATTTGAGTAAGTGAAAGACTCGGGTCTTGGGAGCAGGGAGGAAGGAAAGGTAACAAAGACCCTAGCAAGCTAGAGGTATTCACTTCAACTTATGTAGGTGAGTCAAAATGATGAGTACAACAGGAGACAGAAACAATTTTAAAACCTTGTTTTTTATTTCATTACCCACTTTGTTATAGGTTGTATATGAGCAAGAAGGAGTTTTCATTCATTCATCTGGTGGAAAAAATGATGACCAGGACAGCATAATATCAGGAGTACTACGTGTCATAGAAAAGGTATTTGCGTAACACAGTTGTGGAAATTTTGTGTATTTGTTGGCAAAGCACAATTGGCAAATCTTAAATGTCTCTTTAAGTATAGGATTTTGTAAATGAACAAACATCACGCAATGTTTGACATTGTCTGCGTTATTTTTATATATATGTTGTACCATAATCATATCTTGAGTAAATAGGGAGATGTGTGCTTTGTTGTGTAGTACTGAATGTTTTTATGATTGTTTTGTATCATAGGAAAATGAAGTAATAGTGGACTGGAGACCACTGGATGATACTTTGGATACTTCTAATATCCTCTGTGCTGGAAAGGTATGCTTGTTAGTTATCGGTGTTCTTCATCTTGTTTCTCCAGAGATTTTTTTGTGTTAACTTATGCGTAGATTCTCATAACTGGAAGCAAAATCTATTTATGTCATTGCTGTTGGTATTAGTTACATGTAGGAATCATATTTGTGGACTGCAGCCCAGTTCACGTTACTGGGATACATGCGCAGGTGACTATTTGGTTTTTATTTGATTCATATATGAAACAGAAGTGGACTATCTATATGAATAGTAAAGACCAAATGAGTGTAAGTGTATCATGGTCACCAGTCCCCCCTGCATCTATTATGTTGTAGTCTGATGATTCATTCTTCGTAATTAGACTCAAAACAGAGAGGTACTGTTCTAACGCAAAATAAAAATAGAAGTCTATGGAGGTTCCAACATCCAGTGATAATGTGGTATTTAAGCAATATTAAGAGGATGTGACTAAAGAAGAAAGATTTGTTTTACATGTAAATAAAAAGTTTGGTAAGTTTGGTATGTTGGTAGAGTCTGCAAGAGAGGCTAGGATATTTTAGTATCATGTTGAATTTATTAAGTAAAACCTTTTTTCTTAGTCATAGTCATAAGTCCCAATTTCCTGGGTTGAACTGTATCGTGTTTCTTAGGATTTTAATAATACAGATTCCTTCAGTCTGTGAAAATGAAGATGCTTAGTCCTCTTGTTGAATCTGAGAAACTAGCTCAATTTTCATCTCTTGTGTTTTTTGATAGTAACTTTTTTTTTTCCTGCTCAGGATTCCAGTTCTGTTGTGGAATGGACTCAAACTCCTAAAGAAAAATGTTCCCGAGGAGCAGACCGTCCAAGTAGTTATGAAGCAGAATGGGACATGGTCACCACAGTCTCTTTTAAAAAGAAACCTCATTCAAATGGAGGTACTTAAAAATAAGTGTGGGGTTTTTTTATTTTTTGCTTTATGGTAACTTGGAACTGAAGAATTGCCCCTTAGTAAAATGGATTTTTATTAGGAATTGGAAAGCTGGGAGTCATTTGTGGTAAGAAGTGAATCTCTGGGTGTGGAAAAAATTCACAATGGAATAGTTGCTGTCTGCCTCCAATCTAATTTTTTCTTTAAATTGCTAGAGAATTGTATTGAAAATAAATATAACATATAACTTCTTGCTGTGATGATCATTATATCATGTAGCAATTTTATCTGCATTGGGCTCTTGCATTCATTCAAACAAGTAGAATTTGAAGTAGATGTCGTGCTAGAAAGGAAAATGAAAAAATAAGTGGTTTACTACTCAAATGCCTTTCCATACTGCAACAGCAGGGGGAGATGGAATGTACAGTTATGTGGTATGTGGATCTTTTTTTATATGGTCTTTTTTTACTTTGTAGCTATACAATTATCTTGCCATTGTTTTTGTTATACTGTTTCAGTAAATATGTTGTAAAAAAAGGGAGGACAGGAAGGACAGTGATTCTCAAGTAATCTTTTTTTTCTCTGGTTGTCCTGTAGTAGTTTTCTTTATAATACTTGTTTTCTCTGTATTATTTTTCAGCCTATAACTGGGGACCCTTGTGCTTGTTTCACCATGTCTGTGGTGGTTTTAAATGTCATCCATGTCATGTATGAGTGCAAGGTTTAGACTTAAGGTTATGAATGTTTTTGGGTAGAGCACAGTCCTTGCTTCTAGAATACTGTGTTTGAGAGGAGCTTTTAGTGCTAGCATGATGTAAAGCTAAAACCAGCATCTATCAGGCACAGGACAGTTTATTATGTCACTGGTCTGTATTGATTTTTCATCTTTGGGTGTCAGAATACACCTTCATCCAAAGTGAGCGTCAGTGAGCACTACTGACCTGGATTATGCTCTTCGCTGCTTCTGGTTCATTTCCAGTAGCTGTAGTTTGATGGGGGTGGGCCAGGGGGTGTGCCAGATTCCCTCCAGCCTTTCTGGTAATTTTGTGTCCTCTGGTAAAGTAAAATTTAATCCCTTCTCTTTGAATATATACAGTCTTGCACAGAGTGTGTACATGCTTGCACAGTGGGGCGGGGTGGGGGGCAGGGGGGAGATTTTCAATTCCTTCTCCCATACTTTGGTTGCAGTCTTACAACACATACTGTGTGCTATGTATAGCATACAGTATTGTGATGTATGTCACATTCAGCTTGAGTAAGTAGTACTGCCTGGTGGAGTTGCTGGTGGGATTCAGCTTGTGGCTGGAACTTCATATAGCAGTTGCACATTTAACTGCTGGATCACTTTTATAAAGTGTAGGCACAGCTTTAGGGGAGCACTGTCATGGACTTGCTCATTTTTTTAGAAGCCTGCAGAAGACAGGGAGGCACAAAAAGAAATACAGAAATAGCAGTTACATTAGTTAATGTACACATTTTATTATCAGAACCAATGCTGGGTTTTGTGTTTTGAGTTTGTTTTTTAGGAACAGTGACAGATACAATGTATTTGTAACTGCTAACACTGGAAGTCAAACTAAAATCATGTGGTAATTTTTTTTTTTTAAGATGCTACAACTCATGCAAATGGAGAAAGCAAGTGGTCCTTCCTGTTCAGTTTGACAGATCTGAAATCAATCAAAAAAAACAAAGAAGGCATGGGATGGTCTTATTTGGTGTTTTGTCTGAAGGATGATGTGAAGCTTCCAGCTCTTCACTTCCATCATGGAGATAGCAAACTATTGATTAAATGCCTTGAAAAGCATGTTGTGCTGAATGAGTAAGTATCGGACAACTTTTAGATCTGATTTAAAATACGGTTTACTGGTTTACTTTTTCAATTCTGTAATGAATTTCAGATTAATGCTTCCTGACTTTTCTCCTTAATGCTTTTCCTGATATTTTACCCCCCTTTTTTAATTGGTAGAATCAATTCTCAAGGTGATTGAAACTGTAATTTCACATATGCATTTGGAATAGAGGCTGAAGTTTTAAAACTCTTGGATCAATTTATGAACTGGTTTACAATCTGTTGAAGTGTCACTAGCTCAGTAATACCTCAGTAGCTCCCTCTAGTGGGTGTAGAAGCTTCTCAGCAACACTCAGTGTAAAGTTAAATCCTTCTTTGTGAACCACTTCTATTAAATGGGATAATTTGTGTTAAAATTTGAGATCTGAGAATTTCACTTTGTGTGAAATATCTATGAGCACTGACATCAGTGTGGGAGGTAGCTTATAGTACTGTGAACTAAATCAATTTGTATATAAATTTTTTTCCCCCAGAATTCTGTTCCCTTGTAATTTCTTGCCATGGGGAATGTTTCATATTTGACATTTACTCTGCAAGTCAACTTTCTGAATGTAAGCATAGTTAGACCTTATCATGGTATTAAATACTTGGATTTGGTTATGTATTTATACAGTGTTACCTCCAAGTTTTTTGCTTGGATAAAAGCCTTTATGATGGGCATAGCATTAAATGCAGAATAAAATAAAATGTTGTGCTCTCACTATGTAGGCATAATCACAGAATCATTAAGGTTGGAAAAGGTTGGAAAAGATCTTTAAGATCATGAAGTCAACCATCAACCCAACACTACCATGCCCACTAAACCATGTCCCACATTTTTTAATAATTCCAGTGATGGTGACTCCACCACCTCCTTGGGCAGCCTGTTCCAATGTTTGACTACTCTCCCAGTAAAGAAATTTTTCCTCATAGCCAATCTAAACCTCCTCTGGTGCAACTTGGGGCCATTTCCGCTCGTTCTATCAGTAGTTACTTGGGAGAAGAGACCAACACCCACCTCGCCACAACCCCCTTCAGGGGCACAATCACTTCCCTACTCCTGCTGGCCTCACTATTTCTGATACAGGCCAGGATGCCGTTGGCCTTCTTGGCCACTTGGGCACACTGCTGGCTCATGTTCCGCTGGGTGTCAACCAGCACCCCCAGGTCCTTTTCCACTAGGCAGCTTTCTAGCCACTCTTCCCCAAGCCTGTAGCATTGCATGGGCTTGTTGTGGCTGAAGTTCAGGACCTGGCACTTGGCCTTACTAAACCTCATACAGTTGACCTCAGCCCATCGATCCAGCCTGTCCAGATCCCTCTGTAGAGCCCTTCTACCTTCAGGCAGATCAACACTCCCACCCAACTTGGTGTTGTCTGCAGACTTACTGAGGGAGCACTCAATCCCCTCATCCAGATCATTGATAAAGATATTGAACAAGACCTGCCCCAAAACTGAGCCCTGGGGAACACCGCTTGTGACTGGATGCCAAGTGGATTTAACTCCGTTCGCCACAACTCGGGCGATCCAGCCAGTTCTTTACCCAGTGAAGAGTACAACTGTCCAAGCCACGAGCTGCCAGTTTTTCCAGGAGCATGCTGTGGGAGACACTGTCAAAGGCTTTACTAAAGTCCAGGTAGTGCCATGTGATGGCACTCAAGATGATCTGCTCCGTAACCTTCCCTGATACTGAGGTCAGGCTGGTAGGCCTGTAGTTCACTGGATCCTTCTTCCGGCCCTCCTTGTAGATGGGCATCACATTGGCAAGCCTCCAGTCGTCTGGGACCTCCCCTGTTAACCAGGACTGCTGATAAATGATGGAGAGTGGCTTGGCAAGCTCCTTTGCCAGCTCTCTCAGTACTCTTGGGTGGATCCCATCAGGCCCCATAGACTTGTGGGTGCCCAGGTGGTGTAGCAGGTTAACTGCTTCTTCCTGGATTATGGGGGTTTTTTCTGCTCTCCACCCGTGTCTCCCAGCTCAGGGAGCTGAGTACCCTGAGGATACCTGGTCTGGCTATTAAAGACTGAGGCAAAGAAGGCATTAAGTACCTCAGCCTTGTCCTCACCCTTTGTGACAGTGTTCCCCCTGCATCCAATAAGGGATGGAGACTCTCCTTGTCTGTCTTTTTGTTGTTAATATATTTGTAAAAGCATTTTTTGTTACCCCTTACAAAATCCCCTTATAAGTATAATTTAAGAAGGAAACAGGGTAAATAAAAGTAGAGCATGAAGAAGCAATGAGGTGTAACAAGTACACCTGTAACAGGTGTAATAACAGGTATTCTGTTTTCAAAAGCATTTTGTTATCATCACTTGCAACATAATATTCTGATGACGAATTTGAAGGTGAATACTGAAATGGCTGTGGGAATCCTTATAGAGGGCTCTTCTCACATTGGTACCATCAACAAGGCCAGAATCGCCTTCGACCAGTAGGGAAGGCTATTGCCAAGTAATACTGTTAGGCTGGAGAGGGTTCTATGTTCATTGAACTGAGTTGCGAAAGGCTTTTATAGTGTCAGGATATGGTGTTGGAGTTGGCAATAATCAGAAGTTGTCAACCGCTTGGAGAAGGTAGTGACCAGTTGATGCGGTGGTACTGGCTGTAGCATTGTATGTGAGCTTTTTAAGGGGAAAATTCAAGAAGACCAAAGGAGAGGCTAGTAAGGGGACAAGATAAAGCTGTAAGAATATTTTCTATGTAACTGTAGATAAGGAAATCCTGGGTGACAACTTCCTCTTAAATCCTGAGTTTTTTTTCTCTAGGTTCCTTTTGAGTTCTTCCTTAAAACGCATTTCATTTTGTTTCCTAATTTCAGTACTTCTACAGGGGCAGGGGAATATCGTTGTCTTGACATATTCCCACCTCCCTTGCCTTCCTCTCAAGGAAATTGTTCCTTTTTGAGCGTACTGCTCTGTGTTTACTTATTTGTGGATATCTTCTGACTAGTTGCTGGTAGGCTAGGGCAGGTTTTTGAGGCAACGTGTAGCAAACACTAGAAAAAAACCTGTGTTTTATGGTGAGTCACTGAAAGCTTTATACCCCATCTATGTGATCTCTTGCCTGTGTACTGCAGCAATGTATTTCAAATTTTCTAATTCCCAAAATACGTATTTAATGAACAGGGCCAAGTTTTATGTAGGTCTAGTGAGTGTATTTGACAGTGTAGCAGACTGTAATAAAAACTTTGTTCTTGTGATGAACTATTAAGTAGAAACTTTAAAATTTTAGATGAAGATTTTCCCTTATGCCATCTTTCCAGTTAGTCCATTTGAGGCTTTAACAAAAGCAATTTAAAACTAATGAGTTCGTGCTGCTGGGTTTTTTAATTGCCACTATTTAAAGAGCTTATTATTTGAAAGTGTGTGTGTGTGTGTATACACATATATACACACATAAAAAACAATAAGCAACAGAAAAGTTCATAATTAAAATGCAGTACTGCAACTACAGAGCTGTAGTTATACTTGCATTAATTTTGGTGGAGTTCCACGTACTTAATGTTGAGACACCTGGACTAAACTTATTTTATATTTAATATTTTTTGCTCAAAGGCATAAAATATTTATAACAAGATACTGCTCTGCTATGTAACAAGTTATTTTGTCTTTTCATATTCAGGAAGTTTTTTGTATCTTTTGACTTTGTGGTTGAAAGATTTTAAAAAATCATGAATCTAAACTAACATACCAGTAAATCTTAAACCATTTTATAAAGTTTGACACCTAAGCTCGGTAATCTAGATAAGTCGGACATCTAGGTTCTGTCCAGCATTTGGTTGTCAGTTTGTTACTGCACATAATATTAGACAGTCTGTGTTAGTAACAGGAATTAACAGTTTTATTGAGTCATGTGCTGCAAATAATTATACTTCACATTGCTGTGTAAAGTTAATGCTTACTGATGAGTTACTGGGTGAAGATGAAACTGGTAGTGATTTTGGTTCTTCTTTCAGACCGTCTGCAGTGAGTGAGTGGGCATTTACCATTCTTCCTTTATTTGACCCAGTGAATTCTTAGTTCTTGCCCTTCATAGGCTCTTGCCAGGTGATGTGGACATTCCTGCTGGGACAATGCAAAACATTTGCTGTTGTGTGGGGAAGAAACTGTACGAAGAGAGACAGTCATGTCCTTGTGTCCCTTTTTAAAAGAAGGCAGTGGTGTAGGGTTTGTACAGCCTGACTCAGCAGCTGTGCACTGGGGTGTCCAGGAATGCTTACCAGGTGGAGTTCCCTGCCTAAGGTAAGACAGGGAAACTCGAGGTGATGTTCAAGCATTCACGTTGTGCTGAGCTGCTTAGTATTGCCACCTCAGACAGTTCTAGGTATTGATGAATGCAACAGCAGATACTTTGGGAACTTCAAAAAAGCTGAGGCAACTATGGAAGTTAAATTTGAAAGAACTTAAGCATTGAGCTGAGCAGGAGCTTCCAGTTTTATTTTTCTTACTTGGATTCGTCTCTTCCAGTTAAGCTCTGCTTCTGGCACCAAATTCTTGTCTGTGGTCTAGTCATGAATTATGATGTGTGGGTGTTTTTGTTTTGTTTTTTAAGAAAAAGAATAAATATGCTACATAAGTTGTGGAAGTGGCAGACTTCAGTTTATGTATGTTTCTCTTGTTTCCTAATGGCTATATTATGCCTTAGTGCATGATTTATCTAAGCTTACAATCTCTTTTAGGGAAAGATGTTTACTCAGCTTTCTGGATGCCATAAGCAAATACTTGGCAGCATAATTACTTGTTGTCCCAACCTCTAGTTTATAATATATGAGGTATTGATCTTAAGGCAGAAAGTTCAGCCTTTCTTTAAAACATCTTTCTGTCATAGGTATTTCCTTTCTCTGTTTCTATTACCTCAAAATTTTTTACCCTTCTTTAACACCAGCCTTATAAAATGTCACGTCATTGCTGAAATCAGTGTGTGTGAAGTGACTAAACTTGAAAAAAATATTTGTAATTTGTTGCTTTAAGATTATGTGCTTCCTAGTTTGGCAGTACCAGTCTAATACTGAGAAAACACTGCCTGTATGGATGACACTAACTTGCAGTATTATGAGTAATGAAGTGTCTAGCTCACAATTTTATTTTGAACGTTACCCAAGTAGCTGTTGATACCCAATCAGCTGGCCAGAGAGAATGTTTAATTAAAATGGAGATAGGGTACAAAGTTTTTTTCCTTTTAGTTAAGGAAAACATAATACATGACTCAGCCTTTGCCTCCGTGCTGCTTTTTAGCAAAAGCCAGTTGAGCTTCATTAACTGTTGCTGCCTCAGAACTATGACTGTGGTGTCTGGCTGTCTCAAAACGAGATCTTTTGTTGCATTTCATATCCGTCGGTGTAACAGTTTTCTGTCCTGTTGGAATGGGAGAGAGAGATAACGCTTATTAAAGTTCTTATCTTTGATTTCAATAACATGGTAGATGATGCAGGTACTAATAAAAATAAAAGTAATGTTTCTTGCAAAGACTAGAAATAGTGGATTTAAACTTTGAGAGTGAGCAATAGAGAGGTATTTTATAAATCTAAGTCTTGTGTGATGTATTAGAGTCAGATGTCAAAGCGCTTGGCTTTCCTCTGCCTGGCTACCAACTCCAAGGCTTGAATGTCAGCCTGGCTTCTGAGCTGTTCCCTGTTCTGTCACCTATTGAGGTATAAATTGGTAATTCAGGAGCTGGTTAATGAATTGATGGAGTTATTTGTGTCAGAGGAGGGGAGAAGATGGGATGTTGGGGGGGGGCGGTGAGAGCAGAAGAACAGGTTAAGTATTAGGAGCAGCATGGTTCTGCTGTCTCTGTCAGCATTTTCAGCTGCCTGTGCAAGCCTGTCAGAAGCATTATATTGAAGAAAAAGGGTGTACAAATACACTGAGTTAGGCCAAATCAGGTTTGTGTTCGTTTAGCTTTTGGAGTCTGCTCACAAACATGTTTGCAGGGCTGTACTGAGATGGTTCTGTTTCAGAATACAATGGCTGTGGTGTTTTTTAAGCTCCTATCAGTATGAATCTGAGAATTATTCTGACAGTAGCTGTTGTAATACTGTCAGTTAGAAATTTGTTGACTTGCTTTCATACATTGAAAAGCAGTTTGTATTCCTTTATGTAATGTTTTACAGGGTGCCTTAATGTAAGATTTACTATGTGGTGGAAAGAATTCCTTAACTGTACATGGTGGCATGGGCTTTTTTAACATCTTCTGTTACGCTAAAGGAGTTTCAGCATATATGTGTTGAGGCTGACCATGTCTCACTAAACTTCCTTCCCTTGTCACCTCTTTTTTTTTTGTCTGTTGTTAAATATAGAAAAATAGAGTTGAAGAAAACTTTGTTTACATGTAGGTGACAAAAGTTATCTTCCAGAGTAATTTCTCAAAGATTTCTCAAGACCATGATGATTTTTCAGAGAACAAAAGAGTAAATTCAGAATTAATATGATTATGACTAACCTTGTGAAAAGTGAAAGGCCTGTTTTGTAGTGTGTTAGCTTCTGAACTTGCGCCAAGAACTAAGAGTGGTCTTGCATCAAACGTGCTTTCTTTACACAAAACCTGAAATGTGAGTTCAAAAACCAGTAAATGTTGTAAAAACATTTTCAGGAAAAACTGGTGATACTTACAGAAACCCTTTTTTAATTTTATTGCAGATCTCCACAGGATAAACGGATTCTTCTTGTGAATTCTCAGAACAAGTCTCTGTCTCAGTCTTTCGAAAATCTCTTTGATGAACCATCATATGGCTTATTACAAGTAGGTATTATCTTTGATTTTTTTTTTTATTCTGAAGACATTTATTGAAAAACCCCCATGCTACCATGTCACACAGATATTCCCTGAATCATTGCCATTGTAGAGGCATTGATTGTATCCTAAAATAAATGCTTACTATAGAAAGTACACTTACTTACAACTTGTTTTCTGTGTTCTAATAATTTCTTAACTTCCCTATGGTACTATTTCAAACCTATTCAAGCTAGTGTTGTCTTTGATTCTACACATTTAGATGCAGATAGTTTTAGAAAGGGGAAGAATGAAAAAAATTTAGGAGTTACCAAAATGTATTAATTAGAATTTTCTAAATTTTCCTTGACTAAAAATTCTTTTCCTTGATATTTTCTGACAGTTTTGAAGGGGTACTGGAAACAAAACAGCAAAGAGCACAATACTGCCTAAAAGAGGGCTGTTATTTCTAATGTTAAAACTGCTGGTGGCGTTTGTGGACTTGTGAAGGTCAGCAGCAAAATTTCCAGTGACTTGAATGAGGCCAGAGTTTTGACCCACCAGTTTCTTTAATGAAAGAAAACCTTCATGGGTGAATTACATTAGCTTCTGGACTTAGTTGTCAAATCAAGTTTTGTGAAATTCCTAGCAGAGTACGCTATTCAAGATGTGTTTTCTCTATGAAGGTAGAGAAGCTAGGCATAAGGAAGATGTTTTGTGGCATTATTAACTGGAAAGTAAGCAGTAGATCCACTTTTATATGTAGGTTAGGCTTACCGAGCACACTGCTATCCAGTCTTTCAAATTAATTAGTAGTATTAGCTTAATGCTTAAGATATCTTTTTTTAATCATGTAATGAATGTAGTGTGTGAAACTACTGATACATGAAACTTCAATAACTGAGACCTACAATACTATCCTTGTTTTGCTTCCGTTGAGTACAAGAATTCCAAATAATCTGAGGCTTTTTGTATTTTACTTGTTTTCCTTGTTATAATACAGAAATTGAAGAAAGATCCATACACAGTAACAATGGGAAGATTTTCCAAAGTCACAAACTATATTTTTGACAGTTTCCGTTTAAGTGACCCTTCAAGTCAAAGGCGACCACCGTCAGAAATGGCAGACTTTCTCAATGATGCTATTCCAGGCCTAAAGATAAATCAGCAGGAAGAACCAGGATTTGAAGTCATTACACGAGTGAGTGTAAATGAATATGATACAGATGCATTGATTCGTTTTTTGTGCACACCTTTAAAGGAATGGCAGAACTTGAAGCTCGGTGAGCTATACTGTTTATGCTTGGCAATTGTGTATGGTGCCCTACCATTTATTCACAAGTGTAAGATCATTATCAGCTACTTCTAGACTATGTCATTTTTATGCCTGCAAGTGAGAGTTCTGCTTTGAAAGAAGGTTTGTCATTACTGGAATGAGGATTATCGTTATCTTAGAGTCACTACCCTGAAAAGTGACCCATTTCATGTTTAGTGTTTCTCTGTGGTCAAATAGGGCTATGTTAAGGAAAATTGGGGTATACAGGTTAATAACCAACTTTCTTGACTAATCACTTTAACGTTTCAGTTTGTTTTAAGAAAGCTAAGAAGATTAAACCAAATTATTTATTGGATAGTTAATGTCTGCGGTGTGTGAATGTGCATATTTATGTATGACTTGAACCAAAGCTAGAATGAACTTGTAATTGGATCATGAATCACTTTGTGTGGGCTCCTGTTGGTGTCTTTTACAGATAGGTGGAAAAGGTTTCTTTTTGAATGCTTGTGATTACTATTTAAGCATCTCACGTGTTTTTAGAGTGTTAAACTGTTTTGAATATTATTTTTTTTTCTTGAGCTCAAAATAGTGTTAATAACTTAGCAGTAGCTCAGTAGCTGTATGAACTATGTAATTCTAAGAACTTGCTGCCTAGCAATCAGTTAATTTATAAATGAAGAAAAAGTATAATGAATGCTACATATTAAAAATAATACTGACTTACATGTCTTAATCTGACAAATGCCGTAGACTTCTAAAGAGTTGAAACTCAAATTGACTTGGTGGTTTCCATCATCAAAACATTGTTAGAAAGGAAGGAATTACCGTCTGCTGAATTCTGCTGTGCTTAAACATGCAATTTGGGAACTGAGAGAGACTAACCACAAACTGTGAAACTTTGGTGGGTGTTAGGAGTAGTGAACGCACTTAGAGTATTGGGTTGCTTTTTTAAGGGGCGGTTTACTTAAACTGATTTGTCAGCATAATATGTCTGAAGCAGAGTAGTTTTTTAGTTATCTCAAGATGTGCTAGTGTGTATCAGGAATGTACTTTTGAAGTGAAGCCCCTTATTGTCCTTGTTTGTTGTGTTGCACATACCTAATATATTGCCAGTTGCATAGAGGCCTTTAGTCCATGGGAAGCTAGTTCAGAGGTTTTTGTCGGGGTAGAAGGTTATTTAAAACGCACACATACATCCTACTCCAAAACCTCAAATATTAACCTGTATTCCCAGGTCCTCATCACAGAGTGTCGTGCTCTAAAGATCTGCTTATGTTGGTCCACACTACTTGCTAGTGTGGACACAGCCTTAGATTCTTAGAGTTGCTCATTGAGGTATGCATGTTTGAAAATGTAGTGGCACTGAATATAACAAACTGGCAAGCTTAGTACTATTTGTGCAGTTGTTTAAAACTACTGAAGCACTTCAGTGAGATTCATATAACGTATTTGCGTGTGTTTCAGATCGATCTAGGAAAACAGCCTGAAGTTAGTAGAAGAGAGCCTGTGTCAGCTGAAGAATGGGCTAAGAATATGGATTCTGAAGGAAGAATTTTAAATGTCGACTACATAAAGCAATTGATATTCAAAGGGGTAACTTGTTTTTCTAAAGTCAGCAAGACCTATGGCT
Organism: Phaethon aethereus; assembly: GCF_964289735.1. NCBI lineage: Eukaryota > Metazoa > Chordata > Aves > Phaethontiformes > Phaethontidae > Phaethon > Phaethon aethereus. The sequence continues at coordinate 41,848,962 of NC_138575.1, forward strand.
TGCTTCTGGCCTGTTTTTATTTCCTTCCAAACCATGGTTATGCTGCTTTCATTATACTTGTAATGCTCTGTGCAGGACTTTGAGCATAAGCCAGTCGGTATTGTTGAAGAGACTTTATAAAGCATGTTTTCATGCTAATCAAATACCTCAACAGTCTTGCAACCTTACAAGGTGCTCTACAAGGAGAGAGATCTTGTCGTGGCTGGCTAAAGTGAGTTGAAAACACAGAGGCTTAAGTGATAAAGAAGAGAGATTGAATTGCCTTTCAGGAAAACACCAGTGCTTCAGTGTTAGGATACTGGGTTTATTCTTTTTTTTTGAGGGTTGGTTCTTTTCCTTCTCCAACAAAAGCTTCTTATCTTTGCCCAGCAGTTTGCCTGGATTTGGCCCTCCTCATATGAGCAGTCCTAAACACTTTTGCAGATATTTATTATTGAACTGAGGGGTTTTGCAATGTGAATGTGAATTCAGTCTCAGTGGTGGAAATTTTCAAAACTTTAGTTACGTCCCATAGTTACTCTACCTAATGTTACTTCAGTATTTCTCTCTTTTGGTGGGAATCCAGCTGCCTTAATGTATTCTTCGTGCACCTGTTGATGCATGCTTGCAAGCATGCAGTCTTGCATTCCTGGAGTTTGAGCAGAATTAAAGAATGGTAGCATTGACACTGCAGTTTTTTAAAGACCTATACATATTAAGTAATATACTGTGAAGGAGTTAAAGTGAAACTGAGGCTGGTTTCAGTTTCTGTGACTGTTCTTTAAAAGACCTGTGCCTGAGGTGCCCAATTAAGGACCCTTCTGCAATCATGAGAATTACTGCAAACCTTTTCTTCCAGCAGCCCATTTTCCTGTAATTGCTGTTGTCCGTTGACAAAGGAGCGAGTGCCCGATTTTATTTATGGCTCAATAAATAATAATAACTTCCAGTACCTTAAGTGCAGATCCTCTTTAAATTAAAAACAGGAAAAAAGTTAAAATGCCTTTCTTAAACTGTTTGCCTGTTACTGGAAAATTTCCAGTTGCTACTTGTTTTTGCAGTGGTTGATGCTATTTGCTGCACTACCTTCCTTGCCTTAATCTAATGGTAAATGAAGATATACAGTGAGGAATCAATCTGGCCTTGGACTGGTAAACTGGGGAGTCTGATAGCAAAAGTGCCTTATTCTCACCACGATATTGCAGGAGTTGAAAGAAACTCTTTTGAGAGTAGGATATGATTCAGCTAGTACATTTTTGGTATCTAAAAATGATGAGTGTTACTTGGAAAGATTTTTGACAAATGGTGTCCTTGAGTGGGCACTAGTATTTTTGATTGCTTGGAAGATTCATCTGTATGTTGGCCATGCCTTGTTAGAGGGAAATAGTTGTTTAAAAAAAAAAAAAAAAAGGAAGTCTGGTCCTCAAGATCAGTTTGTGGGGAGAATAGAAGTTTGGCAGTTAAGGAGCATGATGTTTAAATACATAAATTTTGAAGTTACTTTTTTGCTGCTTAAAGTCTGTGATGCCCGTAGGGTTTTTATTTCCAGCAGTGAAGCAAAAATACAGGAAGAAATACCTTTTGTGAAGGTTCTTTTTTATCATCTAAGGATGAATCCAGTGCTTCTACAATTTTCTGCTTAATCATATTCTCTTCCTTCTGTTTCCTCCAATCTGATAACCTAGTTAGAATCATAGAACAGTTTGGGTTGGAAGGGACCTTTAAAGGTCATCTAGTCCAACCCCCCTGCAATGAGCAGGGACATCTTCAACTAGGTCAGGTTGCTCAGAGCCCCATCCAACCTGACCTGGAATGTTTCCAGGGGTGGGGCATCTACCACCTCTCTAGGCAACCCGTGCCAGTGTTTCACCACCCTCATTGGGAAATTTTTTTTCCTTGTATCTAGTCGACATCTGTCCTCTTTTAGTTTAAAACCATTACCCCTTGACCAAACTGATGCCCTCTTTAGTTAGCAGATAAGATTTGGCTACAGTGTAAGAAGAAGCTTAATTATAAAAATTCTCTTTTTCAGTTGTTGCTTTAAGAAGTATTGTATCACTATAGGAATGTTTTCTCACAAAATCGAAATAGTCTTTTTGTTAACGTTTCATATACATTTTTCTCTAGGGTCTCTGCCATACTTTAAGAAAAGAGGCATGGAAATTTCTTTTGGGGTATTTTCCTTGGAATAGCACTAAAGAAGAGAGAGCAAATCTGCAAAAAAGGAAAACGTGAGTACAGTGGGGGTTTTCTTACAAAATAAATTTAAAAGCTGCTTTTTTTTTTATTAGCTTATAGTGGTGTAGAAAGTTTTTTGGAAACTTGAAAGAGCTGCTAAGTATTGTTGAATGCAAGGAAGTGTGTGAGACTCTCTTAAAAATGATTGTTATATTAAAGTAAAAATATTGTATAAACAGGGTGTTGTTATCCTATTTATGCCAAAGAACAAATGGAATGAATGAATGCTTAAAGAAAAAAGAAATTTAGTAATTGAGCATGTTTTGGTTTCAAAATTATCTATCTTCTTCAGGGATGAATATTTCAGGATGAAACTGCAGTGGAAATCTGTCAGTGAGGAACAGGAAAAACGAAATTCAAGATTGAGAGATTACCGGAGTCTTATAGGTAAGTTGAGATTTAGAAAAATATGTAACTACAAATTGACACATTTTTTACAATGCAACGTGAAGTTGAAAAATAGTAACCCTTTGAGTAACCTGTATGAAGAAGCACTGAAAACTAACGTTGCTGTTTTTAGAGTTGTCTATTGTTGTTGTACAATTAATACTAAAACTTTCTTAACCAGAGTAATTCAGAGCTTTAGACATTAGTGTTACAGAGTGGCTGGATTTTTTAACTTCCTTTACTTAACAACAAAAGGCTCTTTATTTTGTGTTATTTCATTATGTAATTTTACTGGGAATGACATTATAATAACAACATACAGAAAGAATGCGGAAACGTGTCTGTCTATATTTTAAAATTTATTACAGGGATTTGTATATGTGCATTCTGGCTTGTGGGGTTTTATACCTACTTTTTAAAATCTCATCAAGTTCTGCTGACTGTTAGTGGTTTGTATCTTCAGTTTTCCTTGGTAGTGAGATTTGGGTGCCAATGTTTAGGATTACTAAATAGTTATTTCAGGAGACAGTATAAGATTTTTCTGTTATTCTGAGACATGGATTAAAGTTGTTTCAGCCATTTATTCAACAGGCAAGCTGAAGGGGTTGAGAAAGTCTAATCTTAGTGAAGATTGGTAAACTACCTTTCTAGAGAGTGTGTATGTTAACAGGAAAAAAAAAATTTGTAGTTCAAAAAAGGCTGCAGTTTTGTTTCTGTTGAAACAGTTCTGTCCTTTTTAAGTGTTTGAAATGTAAATGACAATATTTGGCTTATGTTGTAAAATAGATCCAACAGTACAAAATACTCCTTGTATTAAAGTGCACTCAAAACTTTGCTTATTTCAATACATCAATCTTGAATTTCATATTATTAAAGAGGATGTTGTGTGCTTGTTATGTTTGAGGCATGAAAACTGCCTGATGAAACGGGCAGTTTCAGCTTCCTATGAGTTATAGGAACTTGTTAAACAGATTTTATAAACATGCTGTTGTGAACTATCACTGTGTCTTTGAGCTGATCATGTCATAACTTTCCTACTATGGCTTATGCTGTATCTCATAAATATTCGTAAATGGCATTGCATAGCTAACTCACATAAAATTATTCTTAATCCCTGTAAGTGTAGAACATTCTCACCGAACTATAATCAGGATTTTTTCCATAAAATGTATTAACACAAAATAAAAGCAAAAAGCTTTAAAATCTGTTTATAAGCAGATTTTTTTATTCCAGACAGGAAGGATTTTCTTTCTTTAAAATTTTCTTTATTTTGAAATTACTTTCAGTTACGCAGTTGTCTTAAACACTTCAAAGCTTTGCAACAGTGTTTGAGGAGAAAAATCAGCAGCTTAAAAACATTGTGAATTCATTTGATGCTGGCTTTGTAGAACTTGTTTTGAAAACGTTTTTACATATGGATTGTTTTCTTAGAAAAAGATGTAAACAGGACAGATCGAACAAATAAATTCTATGAAGGCGAAGATAATCCAGGACTGATTTTACTTCATGATATTTTGATGACCTATTGCATGTATGACTTTGACTTAGGTAAGTTGTATTCCTCTGAATGTAAAAGCGTTTTTAGTTTCTGGTATGTAGCTTTGCTTATATTAAGGCCTGTCAATACAATTGAAGTCATATGGATTACAATGCTTTTTGTAAATGTCAAGATTCATACTTTAATAATGTAGATAACTTTGTTCAGTTTCTAATCCTGCTTCTTCCTCTCTTCTACCTGATGCTTATTACAGGCATCTGAATTCATCAGTTGAGATGGGATTGGGTATTAAGTGGCAGTTTGTCTTTTCCATAGCCCTACTGTTGTTGTGGTGTGGGGTTTGATTTTGTAGAATTGAAGCAAGTTTGCTTTTCAGAGGTTTAAATGGGTTTGAGTCGTTAGAGCTTGAGTGTTATATCCATTTTTAAGACTGATACATCAATAAAAATGATAAACCAGCTGCCACTGCTGTAATTACAGCTCAGCATGCTGAACCAGCTGTTTGTAAACACGGGTGTTGTTTCGAGTACTTTAAAAGCTGATTCTTGAGGACCACACTTAACAGTCTGTCAAAAATTACACTTTAGTGTACGCATCTGTTGCAGAAGGAAGAACGTGTAAAGTTTTGCTTTAATCACAGTGTATGTGAGATGTCTAAGTCTTGGCTTCTGTTAATTGTCGAGGGAGGGAAGAGATACTTCTAGCTGCTTCCCCCCTCCACCCTTGGCATGACATGTGGCTGTTGTGTACAGGTGATTTTGTATTCTGTCTTGGAGAAGTGTTGGGATTCCAAATGCCCACTTTGTGCCAGATTTTGAAGGCAAAAAGTAGGAACAAATCTTTAATAGCTAGTAAACTTGCTGCAGTGTGGTCGTACTTACCGGCTTTTGTCCTTTCTGTCAAGTCTGTAGAGAAACTTCATCTTTGGCTTGAAAAAGAAAGGGAAGACTGAAACTGATTGAGGCTGTTTTAAAGATGTAGCTGTTCCATGTGTCTTTATACATTTCAACCTGCATTAACATGCAGTGAAACTAAAGCATGTTCACCACCCACTCTAAAAACATTGTTTACATGGCTTAAATGTATGTGGTGGATAAGTCTTGTGTTTTATAAACAAGCAAATACAGTATATTTGACATTGTGTCTGTCTAAAGCTTCTAAGCTACTCAAACATTTATACAAATGCTGCTCTTAATCCTACAGCAGCTGTAGAGAGGTCTGAATAATGCAACAAACTGCCAGGTACAGGAGGGGACAGATGCAACATCTTCTGAATGAATTCTTCAAGTCTGTATTAATGAAACTGGTTTTAATCTTCAAGAGACTTTTATACTGTCTTGAACAGAATTTTCTCTGCATTTATTTTTAATTTGCTATAGTATTAAATGTGTAGGGAATGAAACTTCTTTTCTTTTGATCTTTTAATTATTTACCTGTTTTCTGTTTCCTGCTCTATTTTTCTTCATGCCTGCTCCATATTTTCACAGTCATTGACTCCAATCCTCTGTTCAGTTTTTCAGTTATAATTACATTGTTAAGAAGTGGAATTAGCTGAACTCGAGTCTGAGAAATGTCATGTCATGTTGAACCAACCATTGATGATAGACATACACATTAATCGTGTTCTCCCTTACTTAGAGAGGTCAGCAGCAATAGGGCAGTAGATAAGCTGACTTGAGCATCAATGGTAAGGTAGTTGGAAGAGTTAGAAAGAAGGGGAAAAATGAGCTCTAAAAATCCTTGTCCTCTATTCTTCTTAATTGGGCTGTTAATTACAAATAAGGAGGCTGGAAGAAGCATTAAAAGGTGTAACATTTTGAAAATGTTTTGTATAGAACTAAAATTTTCTAGCTATTTCTAAAAATTATATACTCTAAAAACGGGCATTTTATTCTCCACTTAAATGTAAGCTTTTCTTATAAGGCATGGGAGCACTTTTTAGGGAATAGGAACTTGATTCACTGTTTCTGGGCACAGAAACCTAAAGGCACTTCCTTGAATCAGGTCTGGATATGTGTTTCTTTCATGTATCTCACAAGCAATGCTTTGCTGTTAATCCCTTTCTGCAGTTTGATAGGTAGAAGTCTTTTTTTGTTGTTGGCTGCTTGGTTACATAGATGGTGTTAGGCTTTAGTGTACTTAAAACCCAAGCAGAACAGTCCCTACTTCCCTAAATACAGGAATCCTTAAAGCATATTCAGTGCCACAAAAAAAAAAAAGTTGTGTGAAATTTTCTTCATAAAAGCTATTGCACCATATGTTTTCCTGGGATTGAAACTCAACATCTCTTCTTCAAATCTGTTTGAAAAGAAAATCTTCAGTTGGGGGGGGGGAGGGGGAAGTGGGAAAACATTAAAAGATTTTAAATGTATTGAAGAAAGCAACCAATTACAGGTGGAGAGGAGAATAAATAGGAGTCTGTATTTGTGATGGTGCAAGTTACATATTTAATCTTCTTAAAAATATCAATATATGCTTCTGAGCTCTAAATGGGAAATTTTTTTTTACTAAAAATCTATTCTGGTGTCAGCTCAGTTTCTACTTATTTTAACAACTACAGAAACAATGCGTTTTATGTTCTCTTTAGATCAGCAGAAACTGCTGCTAAATCTTGTTAGATCTGCTGGATGTTGGTTATTAATACAAAAATGTCTTTACTGGTTGTTGAGTTGGAAAATTGTAGTATTTGTACAAACTTGGAATGCAAATATTCATTTCACTCAGTCATTCAGCACACATGAAAAATTACTATTTAACTGCTGACTTCAAATTCCTGTTGGCCTTTTTTTCTTTTTCTCTGTCAAGGTTATGTCCAGGGGATGAGCGACTTGCTTTCACCTGTCTTGTATGTTATGGAGAATGAAGTAGATGCCTTTTGGTGCTTTGTATCATATATGGATCAAATGGTAAAATAAAACTTTTTTTAGCCCCCATAAACAGATAAGCTATGAACAGCATTTGGGATGAATTTTGTTTTATAAATTTCATTGGGCTTTTTCATTTTTTTAAAGCAATCATCTTATCTTTGAAGTTAATATATTTTTTCTGATTGACACAGGTTATGGTGGGTTTGTGATACTATTACTGTGCAATACAAACAAATTTGCCTCCTTGGAAATTCCAAAGTAACTCAGAGCCATCACAGACAAATTTGTATTAATCAGGAGTCCTCTGGCAGGACTTTGTTCAGGATAATGGTTCCCTGTCACACTTGCCTTTTGACATTTATTAAATGTGATTTAGACTTTTCATAAACTGAAGCTTTTATGAATTGTGCATGTGACAAAACAATATGTGACTGGTATGAGAATAAAAAAAGTTGTCTTTTTGGTTTGAGTGCAGTGGTGCTGCTTGGAGGTACAGAGCATAGGCTGATTTAAAATATCATTTATCACATACAAAAGTGTTATGAAACACAGCTCACTGCTTTAGTTAAACCTTTCAATAAAAGGCAGATATTTCATTAGATAGAATTACAGTTAAATATTCTTATGTTAAATACGTAAAAGGCGAGAACCACTGTGGCAAAACCAAAACTTTTTTAAAAATGAAAAATAGCTGTAAATCTCAGAACTATCATTGAGTTACTAAAAATGACAGTGCTAATATTTTATTCCATCCAGCATCAGAATTTTGAAGAACAGATGCAGGGTATGAAGACACAACTAATTCAACTGAGTACTTTGCTTCGTTTACTAGACAGTGGATTTTGCAGTTATTTAGGTAGGTGTATTATTCATGCACAGTAACTAAAACAACTTGCTGCATTCTGTGTGCATTGATATCCTTACCAGTCTTTAAACATAATGCCAATAGTAATGTTATGTGAATAAAGGACTTGTAAATCAATAACGCCTAAAAGATTTCAATAATTGTTCCATGCTTATTGGAAAAACAGGGTCGTCTTGTTACTGATTTTAAAAAATATGCCATCCTCTGGCAAATATCTTTGATTCGGAAAAGGGCCAACCATCTTAAAAAACAGTGGTATGATTGTGTACCTGTAAAGTGTGGTGTGTTTTTTTTTTTTTTTTCCCCTGTTGTCTTAACAAAATTTGGTGTTTATGAAATGTAACACTCTTATTCCTAGAATCTCAAGACTCAGGCTACCTTTATTTTTGCTTCCGATGGCTTCTTATCAGATTTAAAAGGGAATTTAGCTTCCAAGATATTCTTCGACTCTGGGAGGTAAGATGATATTTCATGACATAAACTCCAGCAGTCTTTGGCCTTTCAAATAAAAAGCCTGTATCGTTCTGCAGAGTGATTAATATTCTAATAGATCTGTTTTTTTAAACTGATTCAGTGCAATGAGGTGAGGACATATTAGCAAATGTCATGTCTTTTTAGTCAAAAGAACAACTTAGGAAGTTAGTGGAAAAATACTTATAGGATCTGGTGGGCATAAATTGGCTTTGTCAAAAAGGTTTGGACAGGATCCTTCAGATGAGGCTCTTAACTGATACTCTGCACTTACTACTTTCACTTAACTTGTAATGGAAAACAGCTTATGCCAGAAGAAATGGCATTTGTGTGTGTGTCTGGTTAGTTCCTTGATATCGGTAGGACTTCATAGATTAAGTGGAATGAAGCACTGACAGGGTGGTTTTAGTGTTAGCCAAAACCATAAAGAGGGTGATGTCAGAAGATCCAGTTCATCTTCATGATAAGTCTTCATGATGCCAAATAACATAAAGTAAAACACCAAAATGTGGAAGTTCTGATAATTTCAGGTTAATGAGATATTTTTTGATTTAGGTGATCTTGCAATCAGATGGAATAATTAAGATGAATATTATTGTTGAATTCTGTAATTCTTTGTTCCCAGAAAATGGAGAAGCGTGTCAACAGTACAGGTTTATTGTCTAAGACGTGTTTAGCAAGAGCACAGTGTCCACTGAAAACTCCCAAACAAGAGAATAAGTGTACAGATGAATGGAAGGAGTATTTTCTAGGATGTAACATTACATAGAGTTGTGTTGGGGAACAGAAGGGTAATGAAAAGAACAGCACTGATGCATAAAATTTGTACTATAATGAAAAATAATGTTGTTTCTGGTATAATGAAAAATAATGTTGATGCTTTTATTCACTTTTTCCACTAATGAAAAAGGAGTCACATAAAGAGGAGGACCAGTATTTAAAACTGTCTAAAGTAAATCTTTCTTAGCTTTGTATCATCAGTTGGTGGAATTTACTATTAGAGAGTATCGAGGTGATATTTTAATTGAAGAGGACTAAAAAGTTTATGAACAACATTCATAAATAAGGGAACCAAAATATACGAAACCAATTCTTTCATTCCAAGGGATAAAATGATAATTATTTTGGGGAAAAAAATTCACCCATCATCTTGTTTTCTCCACTCAGTGTTGTCTTCTCAGTATTTTTTTTAAAGACTAATTTTTCTTCTGAAATTTATGACAACAGTATTTTTATTTATAGTTTATAGTCCCTGTCTGGCATGTTTTTATCACCTCTGCCTTAATGTGTGTATATGTGTGCATACAGAAAAGAAATACACTGTATTTCTAACTCGTAAATTCTTTTTTCTGTCATGGGAGGATGATGGAAACCTATTGATATATGATAGTCTTGTAGGTTCCTTCTAGCACATCATAATGTATGTTCACAACAAGTATTCATTATTTTTCTGGGAGATATGAAATGGGAAAAGGGATATCTTGTTTTCCTTTTTAAAACAAAGTAATTAAGGCATCACGTTTTTATGTAAAAGTTAGTGTCACCTTTGTCACAGTTGAAGTCCAGCTTAAAACAGGTTTTTTTTCCTCTTCATAGCTATGCAGCTTCATTGGTATCAGTGGAGTGTATATGTGGGATTTACAAAGGCAAGCTGTAGGCACTGGAGATTATTTTCCCCTTTGTAATCAGTAGAGAAAAATGAACTGCTTTTAGGGTATTTCACTCTGAGCAAAATTCATGTGCTATTTTGTAATAGCACATGAATTGAGGGAGCCCATTTGAAGGCAATGTTAACCTATGATATATTCACTTGCAGAGGGTAGAATGGGAAGAAGGGGAGGTACCATCTGAAGTTCCAGTCCCAAGGTCCAGGACTTCCAGGGCTTTTTCCTGTCTAATCTATGAATTTCAGGGTGTTCTTTTGGACCTCCATTTCTGTCTTCTGAGTTGCCTGAACCACTAACGTAGTGTAGGATACATTTTCCCTGTTGCCACTGGGAACATGACTTTCCAGTGTTTTATCTCAAAAAAAAAAAGGAATGAAGATTCTCCACTAGACTGGTTATTAGACATTCACCTTAGAGATGGGAGGTACCTGTCCCTATCAGCCGGAGTAGATGCTAAACCCCCCCACTTACTGAGCAAGAGCCATGATAATCAGGTTGTGGTAGAAAATGTGGGTGGTTGTGTCATCGCTACATGGTGTAGCAGGGTGTGCTTAGGCAGTGCACACGCTAGAAGGGTGGCGTTCCACCTCGTGTGGATAAGTTGTGACACATTGTGTGATTGCAGTTATTTGCAATGCTATATGAACTCCTTTTTACAGAAATACGAATGCAGGTTAAACTGCTCTCTCTGTGGGTGGGATGATTTACAGTACATTTTAGCAGTGTCTCTCAAACTCAGCTCAGATAGACAGCGTACTTGAGCCACTGCTTAGATGTCCCAAAATGGAGAGCAGCTCAGTCCCTCTCTCACAGTGGAGGTACAGACAATATTACCTTGTAATTCCAGCCAGCTCTTAATCTTTCCTTTGCACAGTGAGCTGCTTCATTCCCAACGTAGTACAGGGAGACTGGGTAGAAAAAGAAGAATCCCAAAAGAAAAATTCTATAACAAAATTACACAGCTAGCTCACACTTACCTCCAGTGTTATGTTACAGCTCACATTGTATAAACCAGAATGACCTAGTGATAAATTGCTGTACATGTATGCTAGTATTTGTTACGAAAATTCATGGATGCTGAGGTAGCGCTAGAATAAATGAGTCCTTACTTGCATAGCTTTATCAGAAAGAAATAGGAAGAAAGGAGTTATCACACTTAAGGGGTATATTTTTATATTCTTAATTTAAATGCTGTTTTTCTTTCATCCTTTTCCAAGCATTTTGTGGTGCTGCTGTTACGCATTTATATACATAAGCTTAAGTGCATGCTGTGCTCCAGACTTGAAAAGGTACATCAAAATGGTAGCAAAAAGTATGGAATTTTCTGCAGTTACATTAGCAGCTGGTAACAGTTGCTAATGTTCCTCAGAGGAGAGAATGTCTGTGAACATCCATCTTTGGTTTTTTGGGTTTTTTCCACTGTTGAAGCCAGATCCAGCTTCCACTAAAGTTACAGCTTGAAGTAAATACTACTTAAAGTAGATATTTCAGTAGGATAGCATTAAATGGTAGATATCAAAGTTAAACAGTCTGTTAAAGTCTATGAAAAGGTAACTGTTACACAGATTTTGGTTTGATTTCCCCCGAATCCTGCATTGTCATGTTTCAGTCATCTATGGTCTGGATTAGATTTAATGCCAAGAGGCAGCCTGTTGTCTGATACACTTCATCAGTGGTTGTTGTAGATTAATGGTGTGCATACCATGAGAATTTGAGTGTACCGGAAATGTGTAGGCAGTAGTTTGCTCTCTATGTTCAAACTTGATGTTGAACCAAATCCATGTACAGCTGTCAGTATTTCCTTCTTATGAAGTAGGAGTAAGAAAAACCAACACAGTAGTGTGTAGGCAGACTGTATTCGATAGACCATAGGCATTTTTATATGACTGTTACTGTTTATCAATGTATTTACATTCCAGCCCTTTTTCTGGAGTGAGAGAGTGCTTTAACAGAGTACTGGATATCTGAAAAAGATAAGAAATTTAATTCTGGACTGGGTGAATTGAATCTTAATTGAAACACTCAAGATGAATTGCACTTTAGTTTGGGTGAACTTTGTTTGGATATCTTTTAGCTTTATGCAATTCTGTTGATGTGCCACATGTACTAGTGATAAAAGTTCAAGTATAAGTAACCTTTTGTTGAGCTTTAAGGCTGTGTTCTATCAGTAATGAAGCAAGAAAATTTTTATTAGTGAAGTAAGACTGAATCTTCATGAGCCTGCTTTTTTTACATGCCTCTTTTGAGAGTAAATCTGTTGATTTAAATCCTTTTATCTGTTTGTCAGAGTAATTTTTGCAAACAATTTTTTGTTCCCTTCCTTTTTTTTGTTGTCGAAACAGTTTTCCATCTTTCTGCCCACCACACACATTCTCTTCAAATACTGCTTTTTTAAGATTTTACTCTCATGAACATGCTGAAGTGGGATATTAATACTGAGGTTGCACATTTCAGTCCCAGAGGACTAGAGAATGATTACCTGTGGCGTCTGTAGGACCAAAAGCCAATGTGTTTGCAGTCAGAAAGTAACAACCGCCCACCGCCAACGCCTGCATGTCCACGTATTTAGGCTCTTGTAGTGGGGTGATTGGGAACAACTTTAGAACCTTAGTTATAACCGTTAGAACCTTTTGGAGGGATTGCTGAGCATGACATACTTCTACCAATTCACACTTAATGCAGACACACCAAGCCACATAAATGATTTGTTAGTTTTAATTACTTCTGTGTAGTTAGTAATTTTGAGTAGGAGAATTTCACATGAGCTGAGATAGTATACACACATTCAGAAGACTGCAAGCTCAGGCAGCTAATAGCCTTACAGTGGACAACCTGGTAGACACAGAAGTTTTAAAGAACCAGGTAAGCATTTGGTGACTCAGACTTGCAGTTGTCACTAAATTGGCCAAAACAAAAATTTCAAATAATTGTACAAATACTTAGTTGCCTTCAAAAATATCTTATTGTCAGTTAAGCTACATGGCTTGAGGGCTTACTTATTTTCCAAGAACTGCTTTTATTTTCAGAGGAGAAGCACAAATACTTCAAAAGTGGTTTTCATATTATAACAGGTCATGTGGACGGAACTGCCTTGCCAGAATTTTCATCTTCTACTTTGTTGTGCTATCTTAGAATCTGAAAAACAGCAAATAATGGACAAACACTATGGCTTTAATGAAATATTAAAGGTACTGAATTCTTATGCATTGTTTAAATATTAATTAACTTTGGGGAGTTAATGCAGTATGTTCCTATTTCATGTTGGAGGGAAGAAGAGGTGTGTACTATCTTCCAAAGGGTTAAATGTGAACTGAATGTCTATCTTCCATGCTTTCGAAATGGTTTATTTGATGTCTGTGTTTAGTGACAAGATCATTAATGGATGGCAAATGGTTCTCCCCCTTAGACTATTGCTTAGTATGTTTAAGATTAATTTTTTCTTCTATAATCTTATTTGTTATCTCTTTGAAAATGTGAGCTGGGGGGTACCTAGGAGGGCTAGATAGTTTGTCACATTTAGAATTACCGTGGGTTCTTCTTGCAGCTCTCAGATACGGGTGAAAGCCAGCTGTTGCATACTACGTCTTTCAGTACACATTTGTCAAAGCAAATAGAGATGTTTAGTATTTTGCAGTTTAAAGGGCAAGCTTATAAGGTGATACTTATTAGCAATGCAGTAGAGTATTAGTGTCTTTCACAATAAAGCATATTTACCATTTATCACACTTACTATTCTTTGTGAATATATTTATAGCATATCAATGAACTGTCTATGAAAATTGATGTGGAATATATACTCTGTAAAGCAGAAGCAATTTCTATGCAGATGATGAATTGCAAGGTAAAGTTTTTTTTTAATATATCTACTGTGAGCTTCTACTATCTACTATAGACAGTAAAAGTGTGTAGTTAGCTGTAAGTGTACATGTATGACTTGCAAAATAAATAAATGCTGGGGTATGATAAAGGCTGTGCTGTATCTATACAGCACCTACGTTCTAGAAGTGTGTAACCAAGAGTGATTAATTTTATAGAGTAATACTGTTCCCTGGAGGACAGTTGGATTGTGCCTTTTGGTTGTGATCTCTTAACTCTGACTAGATAACCTCTGTACAAGTAATTTGATGTGCAGTGTACTTGAGAAAAACAAGGTGAAGGGTGCATTGCACTGAAAGCATACCAGACTTATTAGGCAGAAACTAATGGTTCACTCAATAAAACTAATTTCAATATGTGAAGTGTAATTATAATAGTTGTTTAGACTTTATTTTTTGTCATGAAGATTATATTGTTAATCAGGAATTGATTCCTGAGCCTGTACCCTTTGCTGTCTTTTCAAAAAACAGATACAGAAAATGGTAACTTTAATGGAACTAATGCTGAGACAGATGCTTTCAGTACAGATAAATTCAGATGAATGATTATTTACTGGGGGTGGGGGACAGACCGGCAGGGACTTTGTTAACTTTTTTTTCCATTTAATTACAGTAATTTTTAATATTTTTCTTTTTGCCCTGTGCTCCTTTTTAGGAATTGCCTCAAGCAGTTAGTGAGATCCTGGGGATAGAAAGCAGTTCTATAACACCAGATTCAGATACTGGAGAGGATGAAAGTGGAGCTGTGTTGAGTTGTCCAACGTCGTCATATCAGAGTATCTCAACACCTGTAATTGCTGCCAATGGAACAAGAGACAGCACTCAACAGATGTCCGATACGCAGAGCCTGACGCCTGCGTAATTGTAGTTGGTTAAATTGAAGAAAGACTTTCACTGAGCACGTTTTTTTCAAGAACTTGAGAGATGAATATTTAAATTTGGTGTTGATTAAGCTTTAAGGTTGGAAAGAAAAATCTGTACTGTAATGCTCTTGCATTAAAGCTTTACAACATGACTCAACTTAACTATTTTTGTAGTTTCTTCTACCAAAATAGCCTTTTGTTTTCAATAACATTCCTTAATATTTTTGTAGCCAAGTGCATTTTCTTTTTGCTGGTGAACTGGAAATGGATGGTGATTAAGAATGAATTTGAAAATTCTGCATTTGCTGAGCTTTCACACGTATTGATCTAAGACAGTGTGAGCTCTTTGATTTGAGCAGGTTCACAATAGGCTGGCTGAAGCTGCTGTACAAAACTTTCAAGCTGAAGAAATGCTGATGTGTTAAAAGAAGGATCGTTTTGTAAATGAATGGGTTTTCCCTATCTCAAATGTTTACAAAAATACTTCTAAGTATTTGTTGCTGGTTGAATGTAGATTTGAAATGGACATTTATACTTAAACAGTTGAATGTCCAAATACTGAATTTTGTGTAATTGGGGGTGGATGAACAGTATATTTTTACATTAACATATCTTCACTTTATATATGCATATATATATTTACACACATACACACACTATATACACAAATGTTTGTGAATACTAAAAAGGACAGTCATATTTTCAATATCTGAATAAACTTGACTGTTCATTCATATGAATCAGTTTGACCAAATTAATGCACAGCTCCAACTTGGGCTCTTTTTCAAAACTTTTCTAACTGAAGGTAACTTTCATGTGAATACATTCAGTCCTACACTTGAGGTAATTTTGCAATTGATTTATTGCAAACTTTACTAATGTTTATCTTTGGTAATATATTCACTGATCAATTAACTACTTACACTTTTTATGGCAAGATTATTTGGAGAATTAATAAGCAGGTTATTAAAAAAATCAAACCACAAACCAAAATAGTAATCACAATTAATATTAATGCATTTTTGTATATGCAAAAGGCAGTGTGAGTTTATTCCATGCCATGCTGATGTCCTTTGATGTTATGTGAAATTTAACATAACTGATTGAGTGTATTCGTTATTTGGTAACTACTGTACATATATAAAATAAAAATCAAAGCTGATTTAGCGTTTTTAATTAAATCATATTTAGAGAAAAAATCTAGTTGTCTGGTTGTTGATATAAGAACATGAGACAGAGGGGATAGCTAGCAATGGTTAGTCCATCTATTATATATTTTGTGAGTAATGAAGAGTAGTGGGAATATCTTTTTGTTACAGCGTGGAACATGCCTTTCATCTCTAGGAGGTTTATGTGTGGGATGTGGTGGAGCTTGCTTTTCTTCTGGAGCAGTTTACTTTTACAAATGTTATTTGTGCCATCTAAAGCAAATACAAGTAATACGAAAAGGTTTTAATAGATAAATCAAATTGTTACAATAATTTGAGACCCGATTAAACTTCTCTCACCAGTTGTGAACAAACACTGGAGAGCTGAATCAGTATAGATTTTGTTTTTAATACTGCCAATGTGCTATCTCTCATCAGTTAATAAGAAGAGTCTTACGCGGTGACTGTCAAGGATTCACAGCTCGGTGTAGCTGTAGCCTTTCATTTCCTGTCCAGGAAATTACTGTGAAGCATCATGCTTTTGCTCACTGTTGAGCATTGTGCTGCTTGGCAGTTCATTTAAAGTGGCAGAGAATACATAAAGGCATTAGAACTTACATAATCAATACTTTCATTCAAATACACTAAGGAAGTTAGCTTTGGTATTTTTGGAGCACCTAGTTCACTTGCAAAATGTTGTTAAAAATTATGGAGACTATGGAAGAGGGGAGGGAAATGTCTAAAAATGAGAAACTCAGTGGGCAAGTCTGGCAGTTAACTATGCATGGTTCTTCAGGACATGCAGCCACAAAAAATTATATGCAACATTTTAAGATCTCAAAGAAAATAATAATTGACTGAACATGAATATTCAATTGTTTAGGAAAAGCATATTTAAGTGGAATTCTGTCATTTCTTAGAATTACAGCTCTGGCTGTGAAGAAACGTTACCAGCCTTGAAGTAAAGTTTGCCTTGCCTTTTTCATAGAATCATAGAATCTCTGGGTTGGAAGGGACCTTTAAAGGCCATCTAGTCCAACCACCCCTGCAATGAGGAGGGACATCTGCAACTAGATGATGTTGCTCAGAGCCCCGTCCAACCTGACCTGGAATGTTTTCCAGGGATGGGTCATCAGCCATGCCTCTGGGCAACCTGTGCCAGTATTTCAGCTCCCTCATTGTGAAAAATTTCTTCCTTATATCTAGCCTGAATCTGCCCTCTTTTAGCTTAAAACCATTATCCAGGCCCCGCTAAAAAATTTGTCCCCGTCTTTTTTATAAAGCCCCCTTGAAGTACTGGAAGGCTGCAGTAAGGTCTCCTGGAGTCTTCTCCAGGCTGAACAACCCCAACTCTCTCAGCCTGTCCTCATAGCAGAGGTGTTCCCATCCTTCTGATCATTTTTGTGGCCCTCCTCTGGACCTGCTCCAACAGGTGTAATTGTTCTTTCCCCTTTGTATTAAGCACTCTGATGTCAAGGGTGAGAAGTTTGGTCCTGAAGTAACAGTGGGCAGCTGCTCTGGAAGGCTTGGAGTTGGTAGGCTTGCTCTGCTTCCCAAGAGTAACATCAAATGCCCCTTGCAGCATTTGTTAATTGTAGTTTCCTGCTGACAGGCAGCCTTGTGAAGAGTTGCAATCAAGAGGAAACTCCTCCTCCAGCAAACTACTCCCAATTGTTAGCGATGGATTTAGTGTAAGCTGAGACTACAGACACTGTGAGAGGATCATGATGGTTGAAATAATGCCATGCGTTAGCCGGTTCTAGATGTATAAATTTCTTTTTATGTAAATGATTTAGATTGCTTAGAACTAATAAATATGAACTAACTCTGAACACATTTTTGGTTACAGTTGTCAGGCTATAAAAGAGACAATACTTGTTTAGTTCCTGCAAACCTGTTCTGTTTTTTTAATGCTTGACTTGAAGATAATTGTCTTTTGGGGGTATTTAAAACGTCATACTTTTCAGTCATAGCAGTATTCTAGTGTTATCTGTTCCGAGGTAAAAATTGCAGTTAGGGCTCTCCTTAGGAGAGATTTTCTTATTTTACCTGTTTGGGCAATTTTATTTGTTTCAAAAGTATACTCTTGAGGTTTATTTCTTCTGTTTGAGGGCAAGGGGATAGCTTACAAAAAGAATTGTCTGAAGCTTCTTGGAAGTTTGGATCAATGTGAATGTTCATAGAATGCTACTGATACTGGGAGGTTAAAAACTATGAAAGGATGATACTGAGTTGCCCATAGTAATCACTTAACGCTGCAGTTATATTGAGTACATTTAGCAAATGCGTGCCTGTCCTGTTCCTCTATAATGACTGCGTTTGCACCCACTGCATGTTGTAGCCAGTGGCCTTCCAACCCATGTTGGGTGTGGAGGTTTTGCGTTCATTGTTGTGGGTCATCTTGCTGAAGAATATAAAGGCTACATATATGTTATAAGAGGTCCTGATTGTTTTAAGAACCAGACGTGGAAATACTGTGATATTGATTGTATTACTGATGTTTTTGTTTTGATCTGTAGTTTAATTAAAATTAAGGTGTTAATGTTCAACAAGCCCAGTTTTGTCGCTAATAAGTTTTTTCTTAAAACCTTTGCCTTTTTCTAGTGGACAAATTTAAGATGCTGATGGTGCCTCTTCAATTATTCTCTCTATTTTTTCCTCAAGCATGACTCTACAAAATTCTTTGGCCCCAGTCAGCCAAAGCAGTGAGGAATCAGATTCCTCACTACTTTCAAACATGTTCTTGAGCATCGAATCAAAGCTCCATTGCTGAAACTTTTCAGAAAGCTGTAAGAAGTGTTCTTCTAGCTTCCTCTTTTTGAGATAATGTTTTAGTTCAAAATAAGTGAGGCACTTTTTCCTCACTTTTCTAAATAATTTTCTGTTACAAGACTCTTCCCTAACTTGAAAAAAGATTTTACCATAAATGATTCGGCATTCAGAATTTGGACCATGAACAAATTTTGGTACCACTAGCACAATTCATGCATTGTAGTGTGATGCAAATGAAGCCTTACGAAGTTTGGGATTGAATTTCTGTAAGTAAAATCTTATGTTCTCCTCAAACTGTTTCCTGTTAGACAACAGAAATGACAATGCTGAAGAGGTTAGTGAAATTTCATGTTACAAATGTGATTGGAAGAAGGTAATTAAGTGGTCTGTGTACAGGAGTAATTATTTGTTTAGGAATTGCATTAACTATTCCTCAGCCTTGTTTAGGAAATATGTTAACTATTCCTCATACTTGGTTTTAGCCAATATTCTTGCACAGATGCAATTTAAAACCGAAGTTTGGTCTGTGGCCTGTAGAAAAGTGGCTGGTAACACGATTTTGTCTGTGGCTGGCTAAATATCTTAATATATTTTTCAAATCTGTTGACTGTTTTCTGAACACTTCTAGTCAGTGGCTGGTGCCATCTCTCCGTCCATGTGAAAGAATCATGGCAGAGAGGTCAGTGCTTGTTCTTAGACTAGAAATTCCACCAGCTGCTCTGTGGTGGCTGGGATTAAAGCAGGACATCCTAACCCTTGGTTCTCAACGTGCGTTTATATAACTTTAGCTCAATAGTTGGCATGACTGTATATGAGCATTGACAAGGTGATAAGAGAAAAAGATACATAACTGAGCACTCAACAGACAGATTTCGTATGTGTGCGCTGTTATATTTGATTTAAAGATATTTTCAAATACTTTTTCTGTGGTGTTAAAAGACAAATTGTGCTTTATGTTTAGTGAGACTTGATAATGTCTGCTATTCAATTAAGTGATGTTATTGCAGTGCAGGCCTCATAAATTAAGCTTGAATTTCATTTTTCATTTAAGTGGGGATTTTAATCTTAAATGTTTTTTACAGAATGTGTGCTATTTTTTCATGTTGAATCACTATATCTTTTGGCAGAAATTGAATTTTCTGATTAATTGTAAACAAAAAATATGTTGTCGGATGTCACTTTTTGCCTCATCCAAAATGAATTTCACAATTGAATCAAATATATATTTCAAACTGGCCATGTAATTAAAATAAATTAAGTCTTTTAGATGGGTTGTTTTGAAGGAATTCAATTATAGTATATATTTTGATTATACAGGCTACATGTACCCTACCTCAACATTAATTCTTAGACTGTTTCTACATACTTACTTTAGAATCATAGAATCATTAAGGTTGGGAAAGACCTCTAAGATCATCAAGTCCAACCGTCAACCCAGCACCACAGCAGAGCCCTGTTGTGTAGAGCTTAATTTTTTGCCCAGGCTAGCAGTTCAGCAAGTGGTAGTCACTTGTTTCCTCTCTCTGTGTGGTGTGGTTGGCGCCGGCCAGCATCCAAGCACCCACCCAGCTTCTCACCCACTCCCCTTTCCCGTGGGATGGGGAGAAAATTAGAAGTCGGGCAAGAAGGCACATGGATTGAGACGACGACAATTTAACGGGTAAAGCAAATACTGCTCCCACAAGCAAAGCACAAAGGCGATTTCATTCACTAGTGCCCATCAGCAGGCAGATGTCCAGGCACCTCCTGGAAAGCAAGGATTCCACACAGGTTCCTTGGAAAGAGAAATGCCATGACCATGAACATCCTTGCTTCCTGTTCCTTTCCCTGAGTTTTATTGCTGAGCACAAGGGCATGCGGTACAGAATATCCCTCTGGTCAGTTTGAGTCAGCTGTCCTGGCTGTGTCCACTCTCAACCTCTTGTCCACCCCCAGGAGAAGCAGTGAGAAAGCTTCAGTGCTGTGCAGGCAGGGTTCAGCAACAGCCAAAATGTTGGTGTGTTATTTACACTGTTTTAGACACAAACCCAAAGCACAGCACCATACGGGCTGCTCTGAGGAGAGTTAACTCCATCCCAGCCTGACCCAGTTTGGTGTGATGACAGCCATTCTTAATGGTGTCTGAGATCATGTTAGAAATAAATTAATCCTTCTTACTGAAGATGACACTTTTTAAGTGCCTGTTTAGACCTGGGTTTTTTGTTTAGGCACAAAAAACATTTGTATTACATATAAGCAACTTATATTCAGCTGTTCTGTTGCTTGTCATAATTCAATGAGCTGCAATACCAGAAACTTTTCCAAAACACTCTTGATGTATGAATTGGTCCAGATGTCCTTTAGGTTACATGGGTGCATGCCACCTTTGGGCATTGGTCTTGCAGAGTTTCCACATACTCCTCTGGTTTTACTGTTAAAGTAACTGATGAAGGAGACCAAGAAAGTCTTTCAAGTATGGACATTTGGGTTCAGGGACTTGTACTGCTTTGCTGGTTGAGGAATTACCAACTACTGCTACCAAAAGTGGCACTACCAGTTCCTCGTTCTCTTCCTCTGTGCCACTACATCTTTTATGCTGGTATGATTAATTTGTGCAGTGTATGGTGAACCACATAAAGGAGCTGATAAATTTCAGACTTAACCAGTTCTTTTAGACAGATCAATCATATCACATGTTTTTTCACCATGAGGTATATACCTGAGTATATAAATACAGCAAGTTTGTTAAAATCATAGATTTGCAATATTGGAAGGCACTTTTAAAAGCTTGTGAATAAACTAGCTAGACTACCTCCTGTTGGAAGGCATGTTTGTCTTCTGCCAGATGCTTGTCTAATCCGTTTAGAGGATACCTTTGTAGATCCTGCACTTTTCAGGAGTTCATAGACTTCCAGGGCAGACTGAATGGTCACATGGAGCTGCTGGTTTTCCGTAACTTCTGATTCCCTTCATATCAGCTCTGCCTCCTCTTGTAATTGTGAAGCTGGTCATCTATAAGTAGCCCTCCCCCCAGCAAGGTCTGTTTAAATTTTGTAACTGTTGCAGCATCTCTGAGGTAGGTACAGTCTGGGAGTTTACCAGTGGTCTCTACAGGGTCATTTAGGCTATTATTAAATAGTATAGGAGCGAGGGCAGGTACGTGTGGCTCTCCCATTCTCTGCACCCTTCCCTTTAACAGTGAACCCACTCCTTTGTCCAATCCATTAGTCTCATCTGGACTGGGTTTCCTTATCTGTGTTGTGAGAATGTTATGAGACACCATGCCAAATGCTTCACTACCATCAAGATGAATGATGTGCATTGTTTTGCCTTGGTCCACAGGGCTGTCACAAGAGGAAATGAGATTTGCTTGACTCAATTTGTTCTCAGCAAATCCATCTTGACTGTTTAATCATCTGTTATCTTCTAGGTCTTTGCAAATAACTTTGGTACTTCTGTTTTCTCAAACAAATGAAATTAGACTGGTCCATAATTCTTGAGCCCTTCTTCCTTCTCAATATCTTCTTGAAAATGGGCATAATCTTGGCCTTTTCCCAGTCTTTTGTCACTTGTATCTCCCTGAGTTCTTAAAATAGTTATTGATGGCAGACTTTTAATGAGCCTACTCTGTAAGCATGGCTTCTGTGCCAAGCCTTTTGCTACGATCAGACTTATCTCAAGTATTCTCCAACATTATTTTATCTTGTTAAAAGCTAAGGTCTTACCTCTCTGCCTGTGCTATTAATTATGATAGACCCCTGGTCACAGTTGATTCTTTTAGCAAAGAATGATGTAAAAAAAAAAAATAAAAAAGTGTTAAATACTTAGATCATGTTAAATTTTTTCTGGTTTTTCCTTTCCTTGTGTTCAGTAGTGGTCTAATACTTCAATTCTTCCCATGGCAGGGGGGTTGGAATTAGATGTTCTGGCTGCTGGAAAAAATTGCTTTTGATGTCCTATACTAATTAATTTGAATTTTCTACCACAGCTTTTGTCTATGCATTAATGTGTTATGCTGCCTGTGCTTAGTAGCTTGGTCCTAGTTTTTGTCTCCTGTAAGCTACTTCTTTTAATTGAAGGTAATGACGAACTAATGACTTATATCACTAAGTAGAAGTGTAGTAGAAGACTACACTTCCTCTACAGTGAAACAGTTTCCTGATGAAATCCTATTTTTTTTTCCTGAAGCAAGGAAAGAATTGTTTTTCTGTACTAGGTTTCCTCCCCTTGGATATTGTAATAACTGAATTTACTGAAGTCCTCTTTTCTGAAACTGTCAGTTTCTGCTTTCTTCTCTGACTTTTTTTGGCTGAGGATCATTAATTCATTTTACGTTCATTCTTCACGCAGTCTACCTTCTGCATAATATTTTCAACCAGTCCCTCTCTGCTGGCTCAAATCAAATCTACCAGAGCCTCTCCTTTCATTGTTTCTTTCCAAATCCAGTATTAAAATTTATCATTTGTATTCCCAGATATTCCTAGACAGTCTATCATTTGGTAGATACCCTTTCCCAACAGCTGTTGGTTGATTAAAATCTGCTTAGGGCTATTAGAACTTGGGATGACTTTGCTGGCTGCTTGAAAACCTGTGCTTCCCATATCTTTGTGACTTAAGAATCAGGTCTATGTTCTCATCATGGATTTTTCAGCAGACCTATCTCACTCAGAGAAATGGACTTTTGAGTTGGTGTGCTTTCCTCTGTAGGAGTGGGGGAATGACTCAAACACTGAAAACACTCTCAGATTTGCTTCAGATTTAAATTTCCACTTGAGAATTCTGCATTTTTTAAGCTTAAAAAGTGCATAGCTTAGGAGTTCAGACAACGGTGACTCTGTTCTCTCATAGGAGGAGTGGAAAACGTATGTGTGTAAACTAAAGAAGATCTTTGGAGTTTCTGATTTCTGATTATAGGCAATAAAATGCCTTTTAGAAATAAAAGTAAGCTTATCTCTGTGTGCTTGACAGCTACCTTTATTTCTATCAACATTAACTCCATGTCCCAAAATGAAATAAGACTGCTGTGTGGCACCCTGACATACATTCTAAACCAGATATTTTTTAATAGCTGCTTCAATGAACTTCCAATTTTTTGGCCAGGGATTTTAAGTGTTTACTTGTGTTACGTTTATGGCACAAAAACCAAAACAAAATCTGTAGTTTAGCAGTAATCCCAGAGCCATATACCAGCTGTGTTCTACTGTAGGTAGAACAAAGAAGACATAAATGTTTTCAGTCCATAAATATATGTCCTTTAATCTGGCACTGATATGGGAAAGTCCAACTACAAAATAAAAGTTACAAAAGGAGAACTTCCTCCCCAGGGAGAATCAGTTTCTCTGTGGGATTCGAGCAGGCAGCGTGGTTGCAGCGTGGTTACACTAGTTGAATCATTTGAGTCATCCCTGCCTGTTATACAGGACCTGCCGACATAATGTACCTTTTTGTTTTGCAGTCGTGAGTCATCCTGAAGAGGCTATGAGAGACAGAAAACCTTTGCCGTGCTCTAGTTACCGCACAGAGCTGTGATAGATAGCAAGGCTACAGGGTAGGGTCACTGATTTGTGTGATGTCCCAGCTGCAGAGCTAGCATCTCACAGTAGATAAAATCATGCTCTGTCATGCTGGTAGGAGCAAAGCCTGCTCAGTAGAGCTTGGTTTCATCATTGGAGCATTTGGAGAGTGCTAAGCAATCTCACTCTCATAAATGGTTCAGCTGCAGGAACTGTGTCTAGGTATCTCAGGCGTAGCAGGTAGGAATATAAAAGTAAAGACTCCAACTTGCTTTCCCATTATTAAAAATAATGAATAAACACGACAGAGAATCTCTCTTGATAACTTAGTATATGAGACTGAACTATCACACATAGACATGCTTTCCCCTAACTGGGAAAATTAAAACTTTGTGGGTTAGCATAACAAAAGTGGTTGAGCAGGTAGAGGAACAAAATAATATTACAATCTTATTGTCAAAGGAGAAGAAAGGATCCTTATTACATTTTACACATAGGAAATGTTGATAAAATGAGGTTAAAAGGGTTTGTTTCAGGCGTCCCACAAGTTCTCAGGCAGCAGTGAACCCATCCTGGTCCTGAACATTGAGCATGACCATCCATTTTAAGATGGGGGTCATTTGACTGACAACAGCCAGTTTAGACTGCAAGCTTTTGCTGGTTTTTGTTAATTGTGATAGATGGTAAGATTCCAAGATATTCCATGTGAGCTATGAAATGGTCTCAAATCTTCTGTTGTGCTTCTGTGTCGGTCTTTTTAAGAGCAAAACGAATTTGCTGATGATGCAGATATGTGA
Organism: Phaethon aethereus; assembly: GCF_964289735.1. NCBI lineage: Eukaryota > Metazoa > Chordata > Aves > Phaethontiformes > Phaethontidae > Phaethon > Phaethon aethereus. The sequence goes on from NC_138575.1 coordinate 41,873,881, forward strand.
AGGTTAGTTATTAGATGCTGAGCCTAGCACAGCTAAAGGCACTGAGGTTGTGAAGGGAGGTGGTCTGCAGCTGAGTTAGATGTGACATGAAGCTTAGTGCTGTGAGTGATACCTCCTGCTACTTGCCTCATGCAGCTCCCTGTTCAGTGTCTCAGCTTCAGTGGATCTCGTTTTAAGTTTTTCCTCTCAATCTGTGTCATCCATATGTATACCAAATTAAGGCCACGTGATGCCAGCTGTCACATTCAGCTAGATTGCCCCTGATTGGGGAGTCTGCACGGCAAGTCACCAATGGTGCTTTTCCAGGGGAAGCAGTGATGGTCTCCTCGCTTTCACCACCGTTCCTGGTGCGTCGGAACACAGAAAACTGTGCATGTATTTGAAGGAAACTTACTGAACTAGTACTCCCAATCCAGATGTGCTGTTCAGTCAGTCCTACACTCTGTAAGGTAGCCTGTTTATTCTAAGTAGATCATGGAAAAGGTTTGGAAAATGGGAGAAGCAAGGGAGGAAAATTATAGGGACAGGTATATGACAAAATGAGTGTTTAACCTTGGAATGTTAGTGTCAGAGAAATTAAAAATCCTAAAACAATTTCACAAGTAGATTTGAGAGACTGAGACACTACCTTAATGCTGCAGTCCAGTTACTGTTGCAGCAGTTGCTTTCTGATCACTTTAAATTTCTGAGCTAACAGTAGTCTGAAATTAAATAAACAAATTCTTAAAAAACCTAGATAAATCTTTACCCCAGAGACACAAGTATTTCAGAGACAAGTGAAGTTGTCACATCCATATAAATATAAAAGACCTCCAGGATCTGTTCGGGGTTGTTTTACCTTTGTTGGTGATTAATTGCTTTTTTGATGTTGTGGTTAGAAGAGAGTCTTATGTTTGGAGTCTGGCCCTTACACAGCTCAGGCAGAAACCACAGCCACTGCTGCCTCGACTAAAAAGCTTTCTCCAGTTAAGCATTCTTTTTCGGTGGAAGTACTCTTTGCATGTCACCCATCACCCTTCAATATATTGGCCATGTTAAGTCTTTCATTACAAGGTATCTTAATGTACCTTCTCTGAACCAGCCTGTGTTTTTCAGAGCAGTGCCCGACGAAAGGGAGAGAGACGAGTTTCTACACCAAAGAACGTCCCACATCAGTCTCAGCGCGACTCTTCTGTGTAGATACTCAGCCCCTACTCTCCTTCGGCAATGCTGTCCCCGTGTCCCCGCTGGGCCTAGTCCTCCACCCAGAGCCCCGGGGCCTCGGGCAGCGTGCCGCTGGCCTGTAAAGCCCTGCCCTGCCGCCCGCCCTGCCCGCGGTGGGGGGCGAGGACAGGCTGCTTCGGCTTCCCGGCGTGGGTTGAAAGCCGAAGACGTGTTTCCCTGCCCGAGGCAGGCGGCCGGGCCGGGTGACCGCCGCCGGCGCGGGGCCTGGCCCGCCGCGGGGCCGAGGCGAGCGGCGGCCTGAGGCGAAGATGGGTGCAGGCGGTGTCGTCCCCCGAGGGCGGGCGGGGGGCAGCCGCCCCGCACCTGGGGCCTGCGGGCTTGCGGTCGGCACGGCTCCCCCGGGGCGCCCGCAGCCCTCCTGGCCCTGGCGGGCTCCTGCCGGGGCTGGGCAGCGCCCGGAGGCGACACCGCTCCCCGTCCCCTCCCGTCCCGCCCCGGCGCTGCGCGGCGGCGGCTGAGGTAAGCGGAGACCGTGGGCGTCCATCTGCCGGCGGCTCTCGTCACCCGGCGACAGGTCTCCCCTAATCGGGTTTCCATCAGTCTCCGCGGGGGCGTATAAAAGGAGCCGCCACGGGGCCGGGCGGGCAGAGCGCGGCGCTGCCCCACGCCCGGCCGGCCTCATGCAGCCCGCCATGATGATGTTCTCCAGTAAGTACTGGGCGCGGAGGGGCTTCTCGCTGGACTCGGCCCTGCCGGAGGAGCGCCCCGCCGGCGGCAGCCTCACCGTAAGTGGCGGGGCTGGGAGCGGGGCTTCTCCGCCGGGCTCACCCCCGCGGCGGGGGCAGGAGGGGGAGCCGCTGCGTCGGGGGAGCTGCGAGGTGTGGGTCGGGTTCGGGCGGCCCGGTGCCAGGGAGTCGTCCCCCTTCCTCTGACCTTTAAGGTCAGGGGAAGGGTTTTTCGGCAGTTAACGGTGGAACTAACTTTGCGGTCTAATCGGTCCTCATTCAAAACGCTGCCTGAAATGTGCCTTCAAGCAATGGTGAAAGCTTCATTAGAAATGCAAGCTGAACTACCGAAATTAACCCTGTTGCTTTTGGAGTGATACAAAATCGTTGGGCTCCAGTTCAGGTGTTTCAAAACGCTGGGATTTTGAAAGGCTGTGATTAGCCCTGCCGCCCGGCGCGCGCCTGTCCCAGGCACTTGCGAACCCCACCGCGTGACCTCTAACAGCTTTTTGGCGATGGGCAACTCGCGTGCACTTACGCTGCGTGGGTGCCTGTGGCACTTGCGTTGCTGAGCGGCTGGCTTTGAAGGTTTTCCAGCTTCTGCCTGGGGTGGAACATGCTGGAGCACCGTGCAGAGGATGTGCAACGTCCCTGTTGCAAACCCTGTCAGGAGGCAGAAGCGGTTCTCTGTACGATGGTGACACGGGTGCAGGGGGTGGTTGGGTGACTTCAAGCACGGGATAAACTCCTGCATGCTTACAAGTAAACGTATTTCAACAGGTGTACTTCAATAAGAATAAAGAATGTTAGTGAGTAGCAATAATGTAACCTGCTCTGAATATGTGAAATATTTAGGATTACGAAGACTTTGCTTCCTAGAAAATTTTGCAACACATGAAGATTCCGATCACTTGAGTAGAGCCAACAGAATGTACCGGTTTGTACCAGTTGTGAAGTGGCCTATTGTCTTTATGGTAAAATGTGAAATATTCCTATGTGTACATGCTTTGCTTCTACTGGAAATGTTAAATTAAATGGGATAAATTTGTTTTACTGTCTTTATATTTGAGTTACTTTCTTCAGTGAGTTCTGATATTGATGACTTTTTTTCCTGAGTACTTGCGCTTGCTCCACATAATTCATTTTCATTAGGAAGGTTGATCTGCTAGTTGTTATTTAATTATGAAGTATACTAATGAGGATGACTGATAAGATTTGAGTTCTTACAATATCACAGCCTCTTCTACTGGGCTCATATCGATTAGCTAACCTAGTTTTCAAATGCTTGAGGGAGACTTTCAGTCATCACTTCAGGTAATGCTCACTTGGGAATATTAGGGAATCCGTGACAGTCATGGAAGATCCCAAGTGCTCTCGTTTCCCAGAGGAATCAATGGTATTGAGATTCTCAGATGCTCAATTGAGTACATGATCCTCAGTACATAGCTTCCAGAAAGCGGCACACAGTGAAAAATCACAGATGCTCTAAAAATAGCATCTTTGTCACTTCATGCGGAGGTTGTGTACTTGATGTATGTGAAAAGGGCTCAGACAAATCCCAAATATTATTGGAGTTAAACCAAAAGTGACCTTCTCCTAAACTATCCCTGAGCGAACCTCCTACTGAGCAGAATCATATAAGCTCAATTACTAAAAAATAAACATGTTTGAAACCCTTCATATATCATTCCACAAACATAATTGCTTTTCCAGATTACTTCTGTGTAGTCTAATAAACGATGAGAAAAGACCACAGAGACTTTTTAGCATGTCCAGTAAGTATTTTAGGTGTGGCTAGTTTAACCTATTTAAAGGGTGGCTTTTGGTAAGAGGATGCATTTTAACTAGCCCTCTCTCTAATTCAGTGCATTCTTGTACCTTTAAAAAAAAACCTCAGTGGATTCAGTGGGAGCTGACTTGGGAGCTGCGGGCTCTCTGTTCAGTGGATATTTCAGAGTCAACTGGGATCGGGTAAAAAAGTGAACCAATTTGACATGAACCACGTGGATGCGTAGAGTTGTATGTGATGCAAATACCTCATCACTCTCAGCGATACCCATTTTTAAGAAAATAATTTTATGTAATCCAGTTTGAAAAGGAATCAGGCTGAAGCTTACTAATTTTCTGCTGGGTCACAGAGCACTTGATGAAATCTTGTAAAATCTTCTAGAATTGCAGGGACACTCTTTGCTAAAGTCCATTGACGCAGGTCCACAGACATTATGCAAGTGGGATAACCTCCTTGTAAGCAAAAAAATAAGAATACAGATTTAACTTGGCTGTCATCAAGTGTTGTGAGACCTGTTGAAAAAGTTATTTTCCTTTTGTGCTGCTTTACAATTTACCAAAGAAAATAATTAATCCACGTGGAATAGTTGTATATGATTCTTAATTTCTATCTTTACTTTTTTTTTTTTGGTGACTGTATTATGGATGATACTGTTTTAGAAAAAGCAGTTAGGAGCTCACTGGAGATTTCATTTATGAGATTAGTCAATCTTATAAAAATTGTCTATAAAAACTGTACTGTTGGCCTCTCAACAAGATTTAAGCTGATAAAATTATGTTTTTTTGGAAAATGCTGGCTGAAGTTTGGCTTAAAGCAGTCTTTGACCCCCAAACTGTGAGAAGAATATAGGAGTGGCCAAGGATGGTGTGATTTTCTGTATTTTTTTTTGAGTTCCTCAGCCAGCTCACCTTCTATGGGCTGTACAGTCTAAACTTGTATTTCTGTTGTCATTTGTCTAATCAACAGAGGCTTCCTCGGGAAAAATGACATTACATGCCAACATTAATTGTGGTACACCGGAGAACACAAACTTTATGTTTTAAATGTAATGGTTCATACAAAAATACAGACCATTAAATCGCCATAAATTGACTGGTACAGGTTAGGATAGCATCACTGCAATTTTGCAGCAATATTCAGGTTAGAATAGCATCACCACAAGCTTTGCAGTAATTCAGACCATCTCCATTTGCTTCATGTTTATTCCTAATGATAGTGTTGCCCTAATAATATCATCGTATTTGTATCCCAAACGTTCATATACTGTTCTTTATGCTTTTTTAATGGACTGGCCTCTTACACAATCATCTCTAACAGCAGCGTTTGACCTGTGATACTGGTTTCAAGTAAATACATTACCTTTTAAATTAAGACTGGATGAGTTCCATTCAGCTGTTTTCTAATAAAAAATTCTCTTTGCCTAAAAACACTTAATTTTAGGAAATGCCCATTTGCATCTGAAAGGATGCTGTTCTTTATCCATTTCTAGCTGAACAGATCGAGTTCTGGGAAAAATGAGGAAAAGAAAGGGAATAAGGGAAATGGGAAAAGTGAATCTGTTTCTGAAGGTGGAAAGACAGCTGTGGTGTTTTCCTTGAAGAATGAAGTTGGTGGATTGGTGAAAGCTCTCCGACTCTTCCAGGTAAAGCTTACAAATCATTATGCGGACCGGACTGAGGAAGGCTACCAAGGTCAGGTGGTTTGTTGGTATAAATCTTGTGGACCACGGTGGAAGGAACAGGGTGCAGTTACATTCTGCAGAATTGAATAAAAGTAACTTAAAATTTTATCAGCTATTCAACAAAAGCATTTTGGGCCTATGAAGGGTTTTCTGGAATAAAGTTTAACAGTGATACTCATTTTCACACCATTCACTGTAGATTTCTGACATGTGATTGTCAACCCTGTAAATTAGATTTGAAGTTGTTTGTGCAAGCTACAATGAAGGGAGGCACTTTCAGAGAGCAGTTCAGAATCTAAATGACATACAGTCAGATGGTGGTGCCAGCCTTGCTGCAGGACAATGTTTGGTCATGAAGTTAAATGCACCTTTAAGTGCTTGCAGAGTCGGGGCCTTACATGTCTAACTAGAACATAAATTGTGAAGTGTTGGTTCCCATATAGATCCCCATGCAGTTGGTGGTTTTTTGTCAGACTGCTGGTACTGCAGGTAGTCTGCTGGCCTTATGAATACATTGAGAGGGCTTGGAGGCATGTCTGAAGATAGTTAAAGCAAAGCAGTATAATGAAGTCTTAGGCTGTTCAGTCTGTGCAGTGCAGTGAAGAGAAAGTTAGGAGGTGGCTTGGAGCCTACCTCTAAGGCAAAACCATCAGAGGCATGTTAAGTGTGGGAGCACTGCACAATACCAATCCTGACTCACAGGGGCTGGCTCTGGGAGCAGATTCCCAAGGCTGATGTAGATACCAAGATGCCCCAGTCAAGGAACAAGGGGTGAGTTAGACCCCCAGGAGGGAGGCTGCCAGAAACCAAGGTGTTAGATGGAAAGAGAGGAAGCCTAAGGGAGCTGATAGGAGTTGCAGAAGGAGGCGTGTTTTCAATGCAACTTCTCTCCAAGGGTGAAGTGTCTAACTGCAGCTCTGACTTAAATGCTTGAATAGATCCATACCTGAAATCCTGGATTTACACACCAACTCCCCCCCTTCCTGGGAATGGCATATAATTCACTCTGGTCTCTTAAAACATGGCTGGAAGATGTTGCAGAGATATTACCCCCATTCGCGTAGTCACTTAACAGTTTGAGTACTGTGAGGGGGAGCACAGGGTTTTGTTCTCTACTCCACCTAAGGTAGGTCAGAGTGAATTTGTTACATGAATGGGTTAGCTAAGGAGATGCACCATATACATACCTTATGGAGCATGCCAGTGAAAGAATTATGTATGTATATCCAGAAATATTTTCTTCCTCACGTGTTCATAAGAGATAATGAAGTAGTACATGTTTAATAGCATCTATTTAAAGAAGCACACTCAAATCTATTTAAATTAACATTATTATTTTATACATTGTCTAATAAATTTGCATTAAAATTTAATATTTATAGCAAAGGTAAATATGAAATTGCATTAGATTTTTTTTTCTTTTAAAAAATTATAATGTTACACTGTCCTCTGTAAAAGATTGTCTTGGTAGATAAAATTAAATAATTTAAATTTTATTAAATTAAATATAATAGTTTTATTTTTACTTTCAGTACACAGTTTTTTCTTTCAGTATTTACTAAGCATCACTAACTAATTATGTAAATACAAAGTGAAATGAAAATGAAAATGTTTTCAATGAAAACACCTTTTAATAACTGGGAAAAACTTCCCTGAGGAATATGCCATCAGTCTTGCCCTTCTAGCTGGTATGTCTGTATTTCATCCATTATTTCATTTTTCCACAGGAGAAGCATGTGAGTATGGTTCATATTGAATCACGAAAATCGAAAAGGAGGAGCTCGGAGGTGGAAATTTTTGTCGACTGCGACTGCAGTAAGAAAGAATTTAATGAACTAATCCAGTTGCTCAAGTTTCAAACTAATATTGTATCTCTCAATCCACCAGAAAACATCTGGACTGATGAAGAAGGCAAGGCTGCTTTTATATCACTTGGTTTAGACACTGACAAATGTTTTGCACCGGTATCTCCATAGTTTTACACTCCAGTACATTCAACTCACATTGTGTCTTCTGCAGATCTCGAATGTGTCCCTTGGTTCCCCAGGAAGATATCTGAATTGGACAAATGCTCACAGAGAGTTTTGATGTATGGGTCTGAGCTGGATGCAGATCACCCTGTAAGTGTAACATAAAATTGTCTTGTAGATAATTTGTTAAGGTTATTTGCTAGTCCATTAAAAAGCCTGTTGACTGCTGATTCCGAGTACTTTTTTGAGCATATAGTTTTCAGAAGGTGGGGATTTAGTTCTCTTCAGTAGTTTCAGTGAATTAATTTTTCTTTTCTGTAGTAGGACACCCAAAAAGGAGATCCTCCAGAAGACTTATTCACTCTTGAACAACTATGGCCCCTTTTGTACTACTTTCATTACATCTTTTTTTGTAATTAACAAGATGATAGAAAGGTTTCAAACCCTGAAGAATTTAGATCAATGTGACCCTTGGTTCTGTCACAAGGAGCTCTTAGATAAGAGTTGATATTAACCTAGGTGTCAGAGAAGAAAGAATTATGAAGGAAGACTTCCTTGGGCACTCAGGAGATAATTACAAAATAAAACAAAGCAACATGTTCCTGTTTCTGCATGAATGCAACAGATGGGAAGGTGTCTCACACTGGTGACAGGAGACAAGCCTGCTTTCACGCAAGCTGTACTGCAGTAGAGCCCAATGCTCAATGCAAAATGCCAAAAAAAAAAAAAAATTTGTTATTTTTTTATTACTTTTGGCTGACGTCCATAAACGCTTAACCTCTGAGTATTTAGATGGCAGATGATTGCAAGCATTTGCGGTACAACATTTTCACTTGGTATGAATCCAAGTTTCTACCTTTGGACCACTTGGCTGAAAGTCCCTTTGCAGCGGGTGACTCCAGTGAGCCGATGGGTGCCCCTTTTGACTTCTCTCACACACACACACTCACTTACTCGCTGTCGGGTGCTTCCTCTTCCCTCACGCTCGACCCTATTTTTCCCGAAGCAGAATCTCCCACATGACGTACGCCAGATGAATTTATTAGGTGGTACAGTGGTGATGAGCAGCTTGAGCTGGGTGCCTCCGGAGAGGGACCCTGAACAAAAGAATCTCTGGGCAGTTATCCCCTTGAGGTCTAAGTTCCCCTCATGAGATGGTTTGGTCCAGTTGGAGTATTTGGGTCTGGGGTCTCCTTGTTCCTCATTGGACCCTTTCACTGTCTCCAGATGAGCTGTTCTTTTTCTTTTCTCAAGGAGGCAACTTCTGCTGGTGGATGTGGCTATCTTATCTTATCTTATCTTTCTGATTCACACTGGTTTTGGGGCCTTCCCTCATGTCACTAAGAGTTCAGTGTAAGTTCATCAGTATCTAGGTGAAAGTTGACCGCTTGTGGCCTGATGCCATACAGTGGACTCCATCTGAACTAGGATCCTATAACAACAGGCTGGATTGAAATGGTTTTGTAGGAAACTTCCAGCTGAAAGGAAGTAGGTAACCAACTCAGGTATCTGACCTTAAGGCTGTCTTGTAATAGGATTAGATTAAACCCTAGCTGTAGGTGATAGTCTCCTTGTCACAGACATTTTTGTTGGTGTTGTCCAAGATGATGAAAAATGGCCCTGAAGAGTTTGTAAGTGACTGCAGAAAGATGAGTTTGGTGTAAGGGATTTTCTAGTGATGCGTTTGTGCTGTACCACGGTACTACAGCGCCCGTGCAGACTCCTACCTGGGGACTGCCTTGGCTGAGGAGAGGCAGCCAAGTACACCTGGTAGCCCTGGGTTTGGGGCTCCATGTCAGTGCAGAAACGACACTTGGACCGCTGCCTTCTGTCCTTTCCGCTCCACCGCTCCTACAGCTGCTGTGCCGTGGCGGGGGCTTAGGCACAGACCCTCATGCCTGCATATACAAGCAAACGGACATCATCATGATGTCCCCTGGCAGCCCCACTTCCCTGTCTCTGGTGTCACTGGCCCACGTTATCAGCCATGATAAGCATCATCACCTCGCTTGGTTTTCAGCCACTGCTACTGTGTGGGGACCCTTCCCACACTGTGGCCCGCAGTTGGGGAGCACATTCCTGGATCCTCGTTTCTGCCATGTACTTCTTGATGACAAATGAGGATTTACCTCGCACCTTCTCAGAACGGAAAAGTCTGTTGATTACCTGCAACCATTAACAGTAATTTGGTTCAGACAGGCTATAGTGGCAGCTCATTCTAGCCTTGAGTCGATGACTGTGACAAGCCATTTGATACTGTTTTATGTTCTGAGCTAGTGCCTTCATTAAATACTTGAGTGCTCTGCTGAAAACCTGCCTTCAGTTTTACAGACAATGAAAAAAGACATTTGCATTATATGAATATATATTTTACACTTGGGAGAACTCTTATAAACATAATTTACACACCATTTGTTAGCCTATGCAGCATGCTATGTATTAGAGGTGGGGGGAAAAACTGTAAAATCTGTGACTGGGTTTTCAAGCCCACTTCTGGTGCCTGCCCTGTTCCTTAGCAGTGGTGGGTAGGTGCCAGAGGGCCAACGAGAATTACCCTATTATAGAATTCAGCATCATAGCCCTAACCCACTCCATATTGGCTAACGGTTTCAGTCTCAGTTTCACTACACGTTGCAAGCTTTTAAATCCCTTGTGGTGTCTTGAATCACTTTTCAGCTCTTGAACGGTCTGCAGCTGAGTAACTCAGTGCTGCTGTCAAAAGATATTAAGTAGAGAAGGAGATGCCCCCAGATTACAGCAACTTTTTTGCCGGTCAAAAAGCTTTTCTGTGTAGGAGTGAAGGCTTGAAGGTTGCCTGCAGTCCTTTCACATTCTCCCTTATGCTGCCCCAGCAGCACAGCTTTGGCTATGGGGCAGTAAAATGTCTTGTGAGTTTTCTGGAAGCTCATACAAATATTTCAAATCAAACAATGTTATCTTTTCATTCCCTTCAGTGACTTGCGTTTGTGTATGCGAGCAGTAAGGAAAAAATGCATTTTACTTTTCAACTCTGACTAGGGGGAACAATGCACTTTCTGGGCTACTAACTGGGGAACTTAGATAACTCTTTACCCTTTTTCATCTTCAAGAGGTTGGCAGTTCTGCCTTGAAAATAGATAACTTTTTGTAGTCCAAAACCTGAAGCGTCTACATCTTTTATAGGTATAGAAGAGATCTTGTTTTAGTTTTGAATAGCTCAAAAGGACTGTAACTGGCTGGTATGTATGTGTTTGTCCTGGTTTAGGCTGGGATAGAGTTAAATTTCTTCCTAATAGCTGTTTTAAATTTAGTATGAGAATAATATTGATAACACACTGATGTTTTTATTTGTTGCTAAGGCTGGGGCTAAACCACGACAGTGTTATATAGCTCTTTTGCCCTTAATATTGAAGAGGTATGAGCCTACTGTAGCCCATGAGGTAAAGCCCTTCCTCTGTAACTCAGATTGGAGCAATATGCATATTTGCTGCTGGAGGCTGATGGTTCAGTCCCTAATGTGTTGGTTAAGATGGCAACTGCTGAAGTAGCATCTTCAAAATGAGTTGTGTGTGAATGCTGGGTCCTTGATTCTTCTAGTGAAGAAAGATGTATTAAGGATAGGTAAATTATTCTGCTTTGTGCCTGCGTGTGGAAGTCCATTCAGATTAAGAAAAACCTGAGTGGGATGTAATGACAAGGAAAAGGTTTCCTTTTTTCAACATCGTTGATGAATGTACCTATGCACAAACCTGTCTTGAAAAAACTCCTGTAGGACTTTGGTGGGGAAAAATGTGAAGAAATCATTATCTTCTCTTGCAGTCCAGTAGATAGTGTGAATTAAAATACAATATAATTAGGTACTAAATAAAGACTTCAATGATTTATTTTATAATTCTTACAGCTAATTTTCTATCCTTATTGTAAATTACTTTCTTCTTCCTTGCTTAAGGGATTTAAAGACAATGTCTATCGACAGAGAAGAAAGTACTTTGTGGATGTTGCCATGAGCTATAAATAGTAAGTACTGGCATAATTCTTTCCTGTGCTGCTGACTAGTTAGAATTCATGCTCTACTTGATTCTATAAGGTGAAGTTTAGCAGTAGACAAAGTCATCCTTTAAACTTTGACTAGTTTAGTGTAGGCTATAAATAACAAACCTGATGCTTGAAATCCCGTTACATTTTCAGTACAGATACAGGCAAGTAAAGCATTTGAAAGGTAAGAACTCTCTTCAGCATTCTGTTCATAGCTGCTTAAACTTAAGAAACTCTTTTACAAATGCTTGCGTGTCTTAATGACAAACTGATGCACTGCGGAATCGCACATATCTAACATCCCTACATAGTTGGACAAGTTCACTAAAAACAAAAATTATTATTTTCTTTTCATGTATTTACTATAGTGGACACTGCAAAATGCCATTTATCAATTTTGCAAACACTTCCCAGAATTCAGTCAACTGATTTTTCTGTAGTTAGTGGAGCTAGTGCCTGTGCACAAATACATTGCATGTGTTTTCTCATTTTGATTTTTGTTTTCCATGTCAGGTCAGTATTTTCAATTTGCTACCATCCCTGGCAGTCAGAAAACTTTCTGTGCTACCTACAAATACCTACTGTGTTGCAATTTTCTTGTCACAGAAGCATTCAAGTAATTCTAATCATACTGTAGGTTTTATTTGCAACAGGCCTAAGCCCTCATTCTCAAGGGAAAGAACATACTAATTTCATGTTCTTTTCCATTTTACCACACTTCTTCAGGTTTTTCATTTTCCTCCTTTCAGATTTCTACCTATGTTGTTGAAAGAATATAAAACACAACAAAACAACACAGACTGTGTGTGCTCCTAGAGCTCTATAGGTAATCTTGGATAGTTCTGCATTTACCCATGATGGTAGCAATAGTGCCATGCATTTCACAGCTGCTAAATTGCACGAAATATTTTCCTCCTTTCTCCCTCTCAGCTTCCTAAGTGCTGGAAAGATTGTGCTGCTGTGTCACTAAGCAGTGGTTTGCCTTCTACTACAAAGGGGTTTTTTTGCCCCGAAACCATGAGAAATGTCTTTTCGGAAAAATCACATAGAGTAATCCTGCATATTCCCAGAAAAACAGGTAAAGGAAAGGAAAAATCTTTTCCTTCTTTAGACTTTGAGGGCTCAAGAATCATTTATGCAGGCGCATTACAAAAGTCAAACAACCTAAACCAGAGGTTATTTGTGGGGCCAAATCTTGTACTTCAGCAAAACTGCTCAGAAGTACTCCTTCATTCCACTGATCTTTTCAAACCTTCAAAAGATTTCAAACTCTTCCTGTTGTTACCAACAGAGGGAAGACAAGTTGCTTCACATATTTTTAGCTAGGGACCACAAAACGGCTGGGAGGCCAGTGATTAGGGCAATTACCTAATAAGATGTGGCAAAATCTCATTCATATTCCTCAGGTCTCCTGCAGTGGTTTTCTTAACCTCAGGGATGTGCCATGTCTGCTGGGCTGTGCAGTCAGTCTCTCTCCAGGGATGTCTGTTGCAGCCCTGGGAGAGGTTTACCCTCAGCATCCTGCAGTTCAGCCTAAGCCATGCTGAGGAAAGGCAAATCAGCTCAGGGACGACTCTGTGCTGCTACAGCTAAGCTGTACCCGTGTTGGGGAGCTCAGAATTAATTTAGGTGCCTTGACACTACCTTGCCGTCTCATCACATCCTCTTCTGTGGTCTAATGTCTCTTTACTTATTTATACAAAAAGAACAGCTCTGTTGTAAACACTGTTTCCCTCAGGGAAAAATTCAGAGCATTGTCTTGAACTTCTCAGTGTCTTCCAGGTAAATGACCTTCATAATCATTTACTGAGGCTTGGTGCATTTCTACTTTTCATTTTCCAGTGTAAAAAAACCCCCAAATTTGTTTTCTTAAAAAAATAACAGAGAGATTTGGCTACAAAGAACAGGCTGCAAGGAATTGGCTCTGTAAAAAAAATGTTGAGTTGAAAATCCCTGATCAGCATTTCCTTTATGAATTGCTACTCTTCTATGTGGTACATGATCTGCTTTGGTTGAATATAAAGAGGCTTCTTGTAAGCAAGGAGAGAGAGAAAAACACTAGAAGTGAACTTGCAGGAGCAGGTGTTTGCTGGTGCTGGGTGTTAAAGGGAAACATGTTCACAGCAGTTAAAATCAGCTGTATGAAATAAACGGATCAAAAAAAATTCCTTCCTCCTTCACTTAGCTTCTATCCTAAAGAAAGTGAAAATGTTAATCTTGCTAATTAGTCCTTTGAGACTGATCAGGGATTCTAACAGTGTTGAGAAAATTAAATCTGGAGGAAAAATACGAGGTTTAAGAGGGAATTCATAATATGAGTTGATAGGTCATGACCATGGCAAAATGGAAAGACCTTATTTTAATAAGATGAAATAAAAATTCAGGATAGGTTTGCTTGTAGAGTCATCTTTCTCAGCCACAAGAAAACTGGCTGTGCAGGCTGGCCATTGCCATTATTTATGGAAATGTACACGGTGGGCCTTGCTTATTGGAATAAGAGGGTGAGGTAAATGGGGTTGGCAGAGCTGAGTGAGAGCAGCATAGGTCCTCCCTCAAGTCTGGCTGCCTTGATCCTCTTGATAAAGAAAGCAATATCATGATCAGCTGGAAATAAGATCAGTTCTCCCAGGCATAAATCCTATTAAAGAATTAATGTTCAGTGAACCTTACTTCAGTACTAATGAATTAATTGAATGAATAACTAAGTTATAAACCTTTTAGTGAGCAGTGAACAGGCTTCAGATCCTTGATTGTGTTTATACTTCTCTAGTGACAGGCTAAATAGAAACCTGAGTTTTTCCACTGGTGCACACATTTCTTCCTCTTTGCTGGGCCAATGCTGACCCGTACTGGCAGGACCTGTAGTAGAGGTCAAGTCTAAGGAAGAGGGAGGAGGCTACTGCACAGTATTCTGGCAACCCCAGGTGGATGGAGTAGCAACGTGCTTGTATCTGTCATGTATGGTACAATTTAGAGTATCTGTATTATGCTTTCCGTGAGCCGGCGGGCAGCTTAAGGCTGATAAAGTGTAAAAGTGAAGACAGGTACTAGACCTGAAGGACTGACTCCCACTGCAGAATGTGCACGAACCCAGTGCAGCTTCTATTGATGAGAAATGCTTCACTAAATTTGTTGCAATTCTTGTCATGTCTGCAAAAGAGTGGCTGAAGGGGAACTAGCAGATGTATTGGATGTTCAGTGAGTCCTTAACAAGTACAAGTACCTCATACAAAGTGGCCTTTGACTGACAGATAACTGCCATGGATCAAAATACTTTGATATAGTGAAAGGCAAGGGGATTAAATAGTAAGTTTTCAATGAAGATGAGGGGACAACCACAATGCACGTCGGGTGGATGCTCTTCTCTTGTGCACGTAGGGACTGCGTAGCAGCAATCACATGCGACATGAGGGCTCATTCCTTGTTACCGCGTATGATGGAGGCAGGATTATGAGCCCAGTGACAGTCGAGACGGAGAGCCAAGCCCCAGCAAAAACCCAGCGCTGCTGCAGTGAGATTCCCCGTGCCTGATACTCCTGTTCAGCTGCTGTCTGCGACGCTGGGAAGCTGCAGCACAGGGCTGAGAGTGCCCATGTTGCCAGCCCTGTGGCAGGGGAGTGGGAGGTAGGGACTGATGAGGTAGAAGGGGATCCGGAGAATCCCTTTGCCAGTCTGTACTTGGTTACAGTGTGGGAAAAGAGGATACCTGAGGAGAAAGCAGATTGCACAGGTTACATATTGTAGATTGTGAACATTAAATCCAGAGAAAGATTATAAAGTTTCTAGTCAGAATTCATAATGTGAGATGATGGCCCATGACCATGGCATGGGAAATTCCTTACAGCTAAATACAAGGCAGTGCAAATTAGAAGGAGCCCTTCGTACTCTTCACACTGTCAGTCAGTTTTGAATTAGCTTTAACCACTCAAGGCAAATCTTGGATGTCAGAGACAGATTAGCAGGTACCCTGGAAGGCTCCTGCATTGCAATTTCTGTGCATTTGTGTAAGGGGAAGAAGGCAGGGGAACTCCTCCTGCACAGAAGGATAAAAAGAACCCAAAGAGATTTGTTTAGAAGCTTAGTTTCACCTATGCTAGGCCATTGGCTCTGAGGTGAGATTCCTCATGATGTAGTCCTGCATGAATTTGGGGTTCCAAGCATATCTGCACATGTAAGCAACAATCTAATAAATATGTATTTTTAAATTCGATCCACACATTTCTAAACATGGGTGTAGTTACCTAATCTTCACTTTGTAAAATGCTAGGTAATGATGCTGTGTGACTATTATGTATTTTAAAGAATGCATAGAGCATGCAGTCTGCTGATGGTCTTACTGAGTCTACAAGTTAGACGGAATTGAATCTGGTTGTATTCAAATGTATTTTGTATTATTTTACTTTTTTACAGTGGTCAACCCATTCCCAGAGTGGAATACACAGCTGAAGAAATTAAAACATGGGGGGTGGTATTTAGGGAACTCAGTAAACTCTATCCCACCCACGCTTGTCGTGAATATTTAAAAAACTTTCCTCTGCTGACCAAATACTGTGGATACAGAGAAGATAATGTGCCTCAACTGGAAGATGTTTCTATTTTTCTTAAAGGTAAGGTTCATATTTGGTTTGTCAATAGATACAGTTTCATGAAAACACTCTTTTCTGTTAGTACAAAATACAAAGCACATTGAATGAAAAGACTTCCAGCTTTGTCAGTGGACTTCGGCTTAGTCTGAAGTATTCTGTTTTTGACATTCTCCATGGCAGAGAGTATGTTGAGTCAAGGCAGTTGTATATATGTGTACCTGCAGGTATGAAGCTGAGAGGAATTAAACAGCTGAACACGTATCACATGATGTTATCTTGCACAGGGAGAAAATTCCTTTGGTACAATCAAAGGAAAGAGCAGAGTTAGCTCTGCTCGTCTCATTCCCACAGGGTGGGTGTGCTGATAACGGCAGTGGATATCTCCCAGATATCCAGGCAGGTAAAAAAGGGAATAAAATGCCACGATAACTGAATTTGAAGAGGAGAGCAGGTTTGGCATGTTGTACAGCTTGATGAATATGAGGCTTTCCTGAGTGCCCAAGACCTCATGAAGCTAGTCATTGTATTTGTATGTTGAAAAAACTCAGTGGAACTCCATAGGTAATCCGGTACTTCTCTTTCATGTCATTTTTTAAAGGATCAGGTTATTACATATCTAAGTTTGAAAATACCCTTTTTTTTCCATCTCTCGTGGAAGTGTATCCCATATGGAAGGAGAAGTGGCAGACGTGAACCTCCAGTTTTTAACCTAGAGGAAAAGCTGCCAAAATGTTCACTTAAAATTTCTCTTCTCCTCAGGGGTCTCTTCAGATACATATACTTGTTCCTTAATCCTCTTGCTCAGGAGCTTCTGGAGCTCAGGAACAAAATATTATAAAAATTCAGCTATTTGGAAAAAAATGTTATGAGAAAAAATAGCAAAATGTTTTGTCCCAAATGTGCATGGAAAATTTTTAACTAAGAGAAATACAAAATTTGTAATGAAAGGCTTACTTTCCCCAGTCCCTGCTTCATCTGTAACTCTTGTTTGTAAAACACCTGCAGTTACTAGAAACTCTTTGAATTTGGTTGTGTCCTTCTGGGTCTCTCATTTGTTGTGTTATGGTCTCTAAGGCATGATGCCAAAGTGTACAGGTTCTTTCTCCCTAACTAAAAACTCAAAACATCACACTTTCAGAAATACATTTTCAGATTAAATATAACAACAGTAGTGTCTATTGAAGAAAAACTTGGAACATTTGCCTGTAAACACTTGGAAAGAGTAAAGAATGAATTTGGGAGAGAAAAGTCCTTTTCAAAGTCACTGAGTTTGAAATAATTCCCCACTGAGACTAGTCTTGACAAAGGAACACTTTCTTAAATAAATAAGGACCTCAACTGTGAAAGTCGATATTTTACTATCACAAACAGTGTTTTATCTGTAAAAATAAGGACAGATTTGATTTAATCCTATTATATTCCATTAGTTTTTAGTGTATTTTACAGAGGTCATCTTCTGTTTTGGAAACTTCTCTCCTGTTTGGTACTAGACACGAAAATCAGATACTTGGTGATCTGAGAACATCACTTATGGTACCTTACCATCTTTTCTAGACAAGGGTATTAAAACGAACCTTGAAACACCTCAAGCTGTTTTCATTAAACATATGCTAGTGACACAAAATAGTTCTTGTACATAATAGGTGAAAACGATGTGTGGTGATCTTAAACCAAGATATTCTCTGTGTCATGCTTCTGGTAGAATAATTAACTACAGATCATTACCTGTCCTCAGAAATGGATATAGGGATATATAATAATAGTCTTTTATTATCTCCTTCACTTTCAGAAAGGTCTGGCTTCACAGTGAGACCAGTTGCTGGATACCTATCTCCCCGAGATTTTTTAGCTGGCTTAGCATATAGAGTTTTTCACTGTACTCAGTACATACGACATGGCTCAGATCCCCTCTACACACCAGAACCGTAAGTTGCTACATTTGCTTTAGTGCTTAAAAAAATAAGATCACTGGTTTCTTAAAAGACCCAGTTGAATTTGTCAAGAGTGAAAAGAAGAACCCTCCCACCATGGTAAAAATCTAGTTATGCCATTGATGAAAAAACCCTTCACTTTGGTGACCCAGAATTTAATTTAAAGGCTGCTTTTGGGCTTTTTACTTTTTAAAAATGACTAGGCTACTTATATGGTGGGTCAAAAAATTCTATCTGGATTATTTTTCAGTAGAAAATGGAGTTTTCAACTAAACATTTTGAAAAGGTATAAAAAATTTTATTTTCTGGTGGACAACTAAGGAAAAAAGTTGGGAAAAAACCCCTGAATCCCTTGAAAAAAAATGCTTTCAGAATTATAATTTGGTCTTCTTGTGCCCTCATTTATATTTTTGGGCCAGACTCCAGAGCTGAACTTCATTTCTCTCCTATAACACAATGCAAGCAAGTCATGAGGTACTGTTCTGTCATTCAGAGAGGGTATTAGATATGAAGCCTGTTACAGGGAGCATGATAGAAATAAGAGACACTTTAATTATGACTTTCATAGGACAGCTTTTCCAAAACAGAATATTGCAAGTTTGGATGAAATATTTTGGCATTTGGTCTCTTGATGAGAAGTGGGGGAAAAAAAAGATCAAAGCGATTGTAGTTCTTGTCTTGTATTATATATTGTGTGCTCTGTGCAGTAATAACAGAACAATACATGTCAGATAATATGGAGGTAGTTTCACCAAAGGCTTCCACTGCTCTTACAACCACAGCAATGACATTTTTGCAGTGCATCAGTCATCAGATGGTTAGCATGAAATTGTAACTGTTATTTATTCAGCTTGCATTATTTTGGTGTATTTTATTTTTGCCAAAATTTACATGAAGTGTTCACATATATATATATATATATATTCAACTCCAGTCCTGTAAACACTTGGACCCATCCCTAAATTTGATTTCATTAATAGGCTGCTGAAACCATGGAATAATATTTTTGGATATAAAAGGATTAATCAAACTTCATATAGAGCTGTCCCTAAAAATGCTCTAACATTATTTTGGCAGAAGTCACCAGGTGGTGCTGTTATACACATATCTACTTTTTTCCTCAGCATGTGAACTGGGCAAAGTATTGGCTAAAATGCTCTAAGGCTAAGTTTTGTGTGTGTATTTTTTTGGGAAAAAGGTGGTAATCTGTGAAGGAATTCAGTCACTTCTGTAACCTCTGTAATTAGAACTTTAATCTCTTAAATTTGTAGGCAAATTGCTACAATGTAAAATCCTGAAAGAAGGGCTTGGATATATGATGCTGGACCTCTTCTGGTCTATCTGAAAATATCTGTAGATATTTCAAAAAAAGAAATTATACTTAGGAAGTACCAGGTTTTGCCCCAATGATTTCCTCCCCTGTGGGATGCCAACGTCTCAGATTGCAGCGCCTGCCATTGCTCAGCAAAAGAATAATGACATTTATCAGCTTAATACAAACTAGAAGAGCATTTTCATCTGTTGATGGGGGATTTAGATACGTAACTCCAACAGGAACAAAGGAAGGAACGTCTTCTAGGAAACAATTTAGTAAGTCTATGTTATATGCTGATGTTCTCTGGTTTGTTGATTTGTATATTTGAGATCCCCATAGTTTTCAGGATGCTCCTTACATTCGGAATTATGCTGTGTATCATAGCTGATCCTTAGTAGTAACAGCAAACTACTTTTTGTAACCACTCTTGTCATGGTGTCTGCAAAGTCACTATGTAGTAATACTAGTTCAATTAGAATGAAGATCTTGATCTCTTATTCGGGCTGAACTTAAAAATCCATGTTATGGTCGTAAGAGCTCTACATATGACTAACAGAGGAATTAAGTTGTCATTTTCAAATGATGTTATTCTCTTCCTGCAGACCTACTTGTGCAGACATCCCTTTTAAAATGTGTTAAATTTTTTTCATAAGATAGAGCATATAGTAAGTGTTACCAGAAAGGAACAGTGAAATCTTGATGTTTTTGTAATCAGCAGAAAAACTAAACTGACTTGAGTGGGGACAGCTCTTCATCTTCCGGAGTAGCTGCAATGCTCTGAGATCTGCTGGTTGATATATGGGGCCATAATGAGGTTTGCTGTGGGTCCCTGGCTTGGTGAATGTTGCATTTCAATGATATAAACCTGGTAAAAAGACTCCCTTTGACTTCAGTGGGCTTTCCATCAGATTTAACACCCAGGCTATAGAGCTAGATACAAATTAGAGAGTTCATTTGGGTTGATCTGTATCACTACTATATGCATTTTAAAACAGTTCTTCCTGAGTTTCATTATGTTTCTACTACGTTCACAGAGCTATATAGATTTCCTCTGCTCTGCTAACTAATTTACTCCAAGAAAAATCTTTTGCTGTGAAAAGCGCATTACGAAAATCTTATTTTCTCTGAGCAATGTGTGTGAATAAATTAAAGTAACTTAATTATTTTCTGAATAAAACAAAACAAAAGAATCAAGCCTTGGTAGTTAAGTGAAGAATTATACTGTTCAGGCTATCTATAAAGGGCCAGACTGGCAGGGAAATCTAAGAGACTCCAATGACAATCCCAAATGCTGGTTCATGGTTCTGCTTGGAAGATTTGATTTTTTGGGGTTTTTTGTTCATATGTTTTTGTTTCAAGCTCTTTTTATAACTGCACATTCAAAATACTACTTTGCATAGCTTTAATGGAAGAATCTACAAGCTAAAGGCACGAAGGAAATATCTTCTCCCTCCTCATCCTCCTCCCCTTGCCAGGAGAGACAAGTTAATGGGGCTAGGCTTTGTCTGTTCTCATTTTGTCTGCAAGGGTGGAAGTGACGCAAAGAGCCTGTGTCCCAGTGCAGAATTGGGAACAATGCATCTTCACTTACTTGTTTCTGAGAGTTGTTACCTCAGCACAGGAAAATAGAGTTGTAGACACTCAGCTGCTAATAGTGGCAATGCTGCTGTAGAAACCTGCCTGGAGACAAGTGTTCTTACCTGAAGCCACAAACTTAAAGCCTGTTCCACTATATTGTCTTTGTTTTTGCTATTTGAACTACTGATATGAAGTTACATTAAATATATCTGGATTGATGCAGTGAAGCATAGGTGAAGTTCTCAGCAATCAGTTTTGATTTCTCTAGTGAAGATGGAACGTGGAGTTAGAACTCTGGACTTCCAGAGAATGGGCTTTGTAGCCCATTTCTGTGTTGAAAGGTGACGGCTGGAGGAGTCAGGTTCCTCTAGTGAATTGTTTGGTACTGGGAATTTTCTGGGTATATCCACCAGCCTGCAAACTCCATTTACCTGCTGTCCTTTGTATCATTAGCAAGCTAAACCTTTCAGGAGATGACAGAAGAAATTGTGACTGGAACTGAATAAATAAAGAAGGGTCATTCACCTTTGATGGTTATCTACTCAAGTGATTCAAACCACCTCCTGAACAAAGAGATGGATACCATGCAGAAGCCAGCCAATTTTTCAAGTCTGAGCTCCAGTAAGGAATGGAGTAGTATTAAGCTTCAGGTCTTGTGGTAGCCAACTTTGACCATCTTGCGAGACTCAGAGCATCACCAAAGGGATGTGGAGATCATAAAAGAAAAGCCTTCTTACTGGCCACTTTTGAAGAAATTGGGTATTTCCCAGGCTTTGAAAGGACATGCAATGATGTAGAAACAAGGCAGGAAAAATCGGACTTTCAGGGAGAAGGACAAGCTTTACCAGGCAGTGAAAAACAAATGCAAACAATTTTCCTTATTTAAGTATGATGTCTGATACTGTTCCTAGCCAGCTGTACATATCAAACATGTTTCATGGGTCTTGACTGAAAATATTGGCGCACAGTAAGCTTGACCACTCAGCCTATATTGCTACCACTGAATCTCTAGTCGATGTCCATGGACCATGTTCATTTTATCATGTCAGGCGAAAGAGTATTTGTTTACCTCCCCTGCTTCTTTAGGAAATACATATGTCTAGGAAGGAAGAGAAGTGAGATTGGGTGATTCCTCTGTACTGTTGAGTGAATTACTCCATATATGAGCTTGGCTTAAACTTGTCATGCACAACTTCAAAGCAGTTCTTGTCTCACCAAAAACTGTGACTGTAGTAACATGAGCAAATGTTGGTAAGCGTCTGTCAGCGAGGCCATCTGGGCTGAGAAGAGAGACTTGTAGGTAACCCTCCAATACTGGAACTATACTTGATAAGCTTTTGGTGAGGCAAACTAGGAATGCCAAAAATGCTAAACTTCATTTGCATGCATTCAGGAACTACTATCTACCTAGACACAGTTGCCACAGACTTCTTGGTGAAGAGTACTGAGTAAGGAGACTTTAAATTATATAGAGGGTTGTTTTTCTGTTCATGATTTATCTGAAATGTCAGGTTCTGTGTCTTTTCAAACAAAAATAGTTTATAAAAGACAAATTGGATGATTTTGGATGGAAGGCAGAAAACTTGATGTTTTCTCCCTGCTTTTAAAACATTTGTTTACAGCTTAGGGGAAAAAAAAAAAGAGAAATGTCTTTGAAGAGACAAAAGCAAAGGAAATGTCAGATCCAATTTTTAAAGTGAACTTTACTACAAAGTCCATTATTTTACGTGAACAAATGCACCAAAACTTTCAGAATTGTTTGAGAGCTTTTGGAGGTGATGCATGTGCACTTTCGTTAGGTTGGTTAGCACTTTTTGATACACTTATATCTGCACTTTGTTGTGACTAATAATACACTTACAGGTGTGGACAGTAGTTCTTTCTAAAATGATTTGGGTTCTCTGCTTTTTCTGAAATCTTCTTGGTGAAAAGTTGACCGTGTAACAAAAGTACTCAGAAAATGCAGTAGGAAGTCAGGACTAAATGAGAAATTAAGCACACAGAGACCTTTGTAAATATTGCCCTGAATTTCTCGTGGCAAGTGGCAAAATGTTTGGTTGTGGAGCTGTACCTAGGTGCAGAAATGGGAATGGAGAAGAGGAAGAGGGAACATGTCGGATTTTGAACTTGACTAATGGGGAAAGAAATGCTGAAAACTGTACTTGTGAGACATCTGGCTTCCCTTTGGGCAGTTCAGTCTTCATTCTACTAAGCCTGGAACACAGCAGTGATCAGGCCCTCCCACTCAATCTGGAAATGATGGAGAAATCACAGAACAGGTGGGGTTAAATGACATGTAACCCATTTAATAGAAGCAAACCTGTGTGTTTCTACAGAACCATACACAGGGAAGAACAACTATTCTGTAAAAAACATGGTTCATGGTAAGACTTTTAAAGTAGAGGTCAGACTCATATAAAATGGCTTATGTTAAATTAATTATGGAATGATTATGGAATTAATTTCTGTAATGACTCTCTTTTAATTTCCATTCCCTTAGGGATACGTGTCATGAGCTCCTGGGACATGTGCCTCTACTTGCTGATCCCAAGTTTGCACAGTTTTCACAAGAGATAGGACTTGCTTCACTGGGAGCATCTGATGAAGATGTTCAGAAATTAGCCACTGTGAGTCAAAATCTTTTTGTGACATGCTCTCTCATCTGTCCTCCTCTTCAGTTGATGAAGTGATGTGCATTGTCTTATTAGAGCTGGCTGCATTTTCAGGTTGCAGATGACTATGATGTGACAATCACAGAGCTTTAGGTATTTTTACACTGTTTTTAATAAGAGCAAAGCTGAACATACTAGTCTTCAGGTAGTCAGTTTTACTTTTTATGTGCAATAACCACCAATTTTTGGGGCTAGCTGAGATGGATTTTTGTCTACTTGAAGGTGCTGAAAACAGGTAAGCAAGGTAATTTTGAAAAAAAAAAAAAACCCACACCAAAACCCCAACATTTTGGTGTTTGCTTTTAGCTCTGTGCTGTTAGCTCCTCCACAGGTGGCCACTTTGGATCTTAGCACTGCTATTTCTGTACTCACTGTTCTGTCTTGCAGCTGCTCACTATATTGTAGTGTGTGATGGATTTTGAGATGATGTTGCATCCTTGCTAGTGCTCCTGTTGGAGAATATGTAGTTATTAAGCCAAGGCTGTGCAGCAGTAGATCTAGACCTAGGTCAAGTGCCTCAACCAGTGGCTGTGAGATGGATTTTATGTTGCATCAAATGAGGCACAGGCCAGTAGGTAGTGTGAACTGGAAGAGGCTGCGTGTTAAAGACGTTAGACACTATTAAGGACTCATCTTGAGCCTTCCTGGCCCTTGTGTGAGGGACACTCAGGTTGCACTGAAGGGCCCTGTCAAGTTGCCAGGACTCTCAGCTCCTGCCCACCTTTCAGCCCTGCTGTATTGCCATTTCCAAATAACTTGTATGCAGCCCTTTGCATCATGACATAGGATGGTGACCCCTGTCCTGTACCACTTGCTCTGTTGTTTTAACTTACTGTATGCTTCCTTTTGTGGTTCCTGTTAAAACTAATGCCGCAAATAATTAACTATATTGTATTAAAAAACAACTCCATATTTAAATATTTTATCTATCTCATGAAAAACTCTGTGACAATCAGCAAAAGAATTGGTTACTTTAAATCTTGTCCAGCATACTACTGCTTTTCTACATGAGAAGTGCAGTGGGTATTTAAAGCGTTGGAAATAATTTGGACATAGTGTTGAAGGCGGATTCAAACCAGATTCAGTTACACTGTAATAGTTTCGATGCACTGGCTCAGAGTCCCACCTGCTGAAAAAGGAGATTGTAGCCATTTGTTAGCTTTTTCTCCTATAGCTCTCCAGAAGTGACCACCAAATCTATTTAATCAAATGGGCCTCACTCCTTAGTTAGACAGGCTCAATATCTTCTCATGGCCAATTCCTCTCACATGCTGTAGGGTGTGTTCCGTGGTTTTCTAATGGGTATTTGCTGAGAAGAAACTGTTGTTTGTATGGAGGAATCATGGAAGTTGTGTGTCTGTTTGCACATTTGCAAGGAAAGGATTTAGTAAGAAGCAGACCTACCTTGTCACAACCTGAAGCCTCAAGAGAAACTGCCTAACTGGCTGTCCCTATAGGTACTCTGAGGAAAATAGTATGTCCAAGTCTTTCACCCCAAAATAACCCTGGGTATCATGGCCTTGTTGCAGACGTCAATGTTGGGACTGATCTGTTTGGGGAGAATTATTAATATAAAGTGACCTCTGAATATTACATAAAGGTTTTTACTCCTCCCTCTCACACAAGTTCCCAGTTATGACTGATTATGTCATCCAAACAATGAGCTGCTCCTGATTCACAAAGCCAAAAATAAAAGAAGGCAGCTGAATCACTTTCCCTTATCACACTGAGAAGTTGATATCTGAGTCAAAGTTGATTTCTCCTCCCATGCTGGAAGTAGCTCTTTCAGGTGGAAGAGACATTTACAGAGACACTTAAGGTAACCCAGGTGGTGTTATTTTTTGTAGAAGCACAATGGGGGGGCTGTACTCCCCTGGGGCAGGTGCTTGACAAATACAGAGATGTTACTTGCCCTAAAATTAGCAATGTAAAGAGTCGACTTGAGAGCAAGTAGAAAGAACATCTCCCAGCAGTGAGAGTGAGGAGGCCAAGAAATTAATTCAGCTAAGCACCAAATGTCACCTGAGGTGCTATTAACTGACTTTTGCAACATTCGGTCCCATTTCCATCCTAGATAACAACCAGAGAGGCAGCAAGCTGAGAAATACCAGCCAAGAGTCTTAACACAGAAAAGCAGTGCAGGTTCCAGTGAGGCAACTTCAAAGTAAATAGAGAAACAAATGACCGGAGAGAGAACATGCATATTAATGAGCTTGAAGCAATATGCCCAAAGCAAGCTTGCCATTAGCATGACCTATTTCAAAAGATAGTGACATTAACAGCTGAGCCATTACAGAGAGGACAATGGCTTTAGGAAGAGAGGAAAACACCTCTTAGGAATTCAGACAGAAAGAGAAGAATTATTACAGGTGATTCCGTCATCTTTCGCTCCATTCTGCTTTCAAAAGCCACCACGTATCAGCCTTGATAGATCTGCTCCTTGTGCCCCGTCAGTCCTGAACTGCAAAGGAAACATGCAGATGTTTTTGTCCCTGCAGAGCTGACACAGTGGATGTAGAGCAAGCTGCAGCCTGGTCCCTGGGCAGACTAGAATTGTTTGCTAAATTACAATTAGTCACATCTGTACAGCCCCACTGAGGGCAGGGATTAAATGGGAGAGCATTGCAGAGGCCCTGGTGCTGGCTGGCTGGAAGGGGAAGGACGGCTGCAGGGTAAGAGGGATGAAAAGGAAAGATGGGAGTACCCCTCATCCTCTTGTTTGATTCTGGTAGTCAGATTGGGGTAAGGAGAAAGGAATGGCTTCTACTCCTTTTTAAAAGTAAGCATTCTTACCATGGGAAGTAGAATATTGAAAGAGCCAAGCAACCATCTTTGCAGTGTTTTTTTGAAAGATACAGTTTTCTTTACAGTGTTTTAAGAAAGTAGGAAAGAAGGAAGACACAAAAAACAAGTGACTCAGAGATACATTACTGAAACAAAACAAAATATTTGCACAATCCACTTTTTGCTTGTAGCACAATATGTATCACTATATAATGTGGTTCCTCGTTGGGGAAATACAATATTGGTGATGCATGTCTGCGTGCTAATTATTATCATCATCATCACTAACGTCTTGTGCTACCCTGTGTGACTTTCTAAAAATGCTTTTGAGTTAATTTTTCAAGCATGCCTGGTCTTTCTAATTTCACATAGTACAAAAATAAACAAAGACTCTCTTTTCTGCCTACCTATCAAACCTTAAGCTGTAGAGAGGACTTGACATGAGGTGTTTCAATTAATTTATACAATATATCATTTACAACACATTTAACAGCACATAACATAAGGTTTTGCCAGGAAAATTGTACAAAAAATATACCTCGGTTTACCTTTATTACCTTGTCATTTGTGGACTTGGGAGCTAGAGTGCAGCTGTCTTTGTAAAACTGTAAGTTGATAAGCAGGATCCTGTCTCTCTTGCTAATGACAGAAATGACTCCCAGCTCCTGCAGAGTTGTTTCAGTGCAACTCATGTTACCTACCCCTTCGTGATGCAGTATGTATAGGATGTATTTGTGTATATGAAATTCGGGGGGGGCACGTTAACTGGTGGTGGCTCAGAAAAGAGGAGGTTAGCAGAGTGTTTGTGGTTTGTGGTCACCTTTTAATCTTTCTTGATTTTTTTTCTGGTATTTTAACAGTGTTGGACAGTAATAATAAAAAAATTTCTCTTGTTTTTTCTAGCCTTTATTAAGCAGAAAACCACAATAGTGAGTTGCTTATGAAATTGAAGGAATTATGTGTGATGAGATCTTGTAAATGCATTTCAGGCTTGTTATGAATCTAAATGTTTTACCTTGTCTGGATGATGACTGAGGCCAATCGTTTATTTCTAAAGCTGACTTTGATTTATCTGTATATGTATCACAAACAAAATATTTTCGATATATACGTTGGGATAAAAACAACGTTCAGAATCGCTTCTCTGGGAGAAGTCAGTGGTAATTCATGTGAGCTTACTTGCCTGTCTTTTCTTGGGATCTATGTTATCTGGTCTTGTTGCCTTCATTGTAGTTCTTCTCCGACGCTGAAAAACCGGCACATAATTCAGGACAATTACACATTATGTTTTCTGAGGAGATAACCAGAATGGAAGAAACAGGAATGTTGCAGATAAAGACTGAGTTGCATTTGGTAACTTCGGGTAGACACAGTGTTTGCAGTCTCACTAGACAGAGCAGACTGTTGCAGTCTCTCATCTTCACAAACAACAGATTAGATTTCCCAGAGGGGCTATTGATAGTGGTAGGCCATAAGTACAGCTTGTGAACTGGATTACTGTCTTCCTCCATGAATGAACAAATGGAGCTGAGAAGAAAATTATGAAAATATTTGAGATTTTGAACATTCCCACTGTGCATCTGAAAAATCAAGACTGCTTGAATGTTTCTCATTTGTATTTGAAAAACGATAGACAGTGAACTAAGCGCTGTGGTAAGTCTGTGATCAGCTCCCCTGCTGAGGCTATTGTGCCATCTGAAAATAATTATGTATTGGCCAACTGAAACCTGGGATTACAACTCAAGAGCTATGGCATTCACCGAGCATATTGAAGTTTAACATTCAAATCTCTGCTTGGCCTTTTTCCTATATTCTAGCTGCATGCCATGATTGTGTGATGAATACCAAGAGTGAGCATGGTGAGTACCCTAAGTCCAGTGGTCACATAATGGAGTTTCTTGCAAAGGAGTTGCTTCCAGCTACCCCTGTAGTGAGTGAATAAAGGAGCTGTAGCATGAAGAGCTGGGAGTAAATATGATTTATAAACTGCTTGAGTAAATTTTGATGGACTTACGGGAGACATATGAAATGACTCTGATTTGGGATGCGTCACTTAAGGAAGATGAACCAATTCCCAGGGTGAAAGCTAGGACTATAAAGCTGAAATCAGGTATGATGGATCACTATAGCCAGGCATTGTCCTGCCACACAGCATGAGACTGGAAATACTGCGATCTATATTGCTCATCAGTAGATGGCCTGGGCTGTTTGTGTTCCTGACTTTGACCTGGCAAAAACACCCATGTGTGGATGTATTTGGAAATTGCCCAAGTGCAAAACCTGCAACTGATACAGGAAGCAGAAGAGAAAGCTGATGAAACCTTGCGGCTTTCTTAATCATTACGAAATTGTACAGGTCTGTTTGAATCAGGAGAGAAGGATAACTTGCTGATAACTTACTTTCCTTTGATTGGTGAGGTGCTGGTGGGCACACTGACTGCTGCTTTAAAAGCATGCCCTAATTCATGGTTTTGCTCTGCATAATGTTCTAAAGGAATTAATAACAGGTAATGGTCTCAATTTTTTAAGGGTTTCTTCCAGCAATACTTTTTTTAGCAATACAAGACTAAAGGGGAGAAACCCCTTGTAGATTCCAGGGCTCAATATTTAATATTTTAGAATACTGCAGTGAGTTTTCATGGTCATCACATCAGAGATTCATGGCAGAAGAACAAAATCTCAGCAGCGATATCTAACTAGCTTTGTAGCTCAAAATCAAATGGCTCCGTACTACATAAAAATAAGCTAGCGCTCCAGAGTAGTTACTACAGGGTGACTTTGAAGAGTTCTGCTGCTGAAATGGGAGCAAATACTCAGTGTTTTCTGCAGGAACTGTGACAGTTTGTTGAGGCCTTTGTTCTAGGCTTGGAGAGAGTCTATTTTCAGGTTTGGATCTATAAAATTGCTGTGCTGGTCAGGCCACATGGCTGGTGCCTTGTGCCAAAGTGCAGTTGTAAATAGCTGCTTAGGAGGGATGTAAGAACAGGATGAGCATATCTGATTTTTTTCAAATGTTTTCCAAGTTTCTGACTACTCAAACTCAAGGAACTCTTGAGCCAAATGTGGTTTCTATGTATTTAATTATCCTGAATGGATTTCTGTCCAGAGACAGCTGTTTATCTTCGAAGACATGTAAATTTTTAGTACCTGCAGTAACTTTGGCAAAGAGCTCTATGGCTCAACTATTCGCTGTCTTGTGAACTGTCTCCTTCTGTTGTTTTTCACCTGATTCCTACTAGCTTTTTTTTTTGTATTTGAAGAGGGAATGATCAAATCATCCCTGTGTGCTTTCTCTATGCCATCATGACTTTACATAGCTGTTTCATTTTCTCCCTTAGTTGTCTCCTTTTCTGGATTGAAAAGCAATCGTTTGTTTAGTTATTCATCACGTGGAAGATGCTCTGTAACTTTGAGCATGTTACTCCTTCCCTGAACCCTTTCCACCTTTCCATCTAGAACTGGAAAAGAAAGAGAGAAGACACCTCAATCACCAGGTTGGGGAGTGGGGTAAAGAAAGAGTTCAAACCCTGATCTGAATTTGGGTTAACAGCAGTATCAAATTAAGCCAGTTTTTGGTGTGCTTGTTATAGAAGTGGGAGCCTTTTGTATGGCAGAAAGAGTGGACCTGATGTTGTAGAGCTGACATGGTTTGCTGCTTAGGGACAGGAGAAACGGGCTGCATGCAGGAGGGAAGTAGGATTCAGTGGATCCATCTTTATGAACCAGCATCGCTATTCAAGGATGCAAGTCCCTGCAGTTTTTGATCAGCAGAAGGTACAAAGGGGTGATTCTGCTGCTGCAAATTCTGTGAGGGGACTGGAGAAGTAATTTAGGTGGTGAAGAAATGATGTATCAGCCACTGCGGTGAAGGTGGGGAGCTGGACTACTGATGGTGGAATTGTAGTGTTTGTGTTTTTTTTCATTTGTAGAGGGTGCTATAAAATACTGGTTTGCAAAACATTTTTAAATACCAACCTCCTGCTTTAAGTAGTTTCTGAGGTAAGTAGGTCAACATAGGACATGTTACATCTGGGAATGAAACATTTCGTGCGTTGTACTGTGTCACTCAAAGTTCAGAATGCGAAGGAGGGTTCTCCTGTTGGTATGAGGGTGCTCAGCTATTCAGGTCAGTGACCTGCTTCTTCAGAGGATTTCAGGTTGCCCTAACTAGAAATAACTAGTTAACTGGGAATAGTGTTGTTCTATAACGTGCTTGTATGTATGTATGCTTGGGCCCAACCCTGTAATGAGGAAGCTAGATCCAAGAGAGAACTAATTTGGCTTAATTGGGAGCAAGGAAGGAAATAGAAATTTCTCTCTAGAAATAATATAGCTGCTTTTAGAACAGGATGCAGTTTATGAAGATCAAGCCCTAAGCAGTTAGAAACACTAAAGAAAAAGCCTCTAATAAAATAACAAATTACAGCCAGACACTGGAGTTGTTTTTATTTCTTGTAGCATTATGTTTCCAAAAGTGGTTAGATCATAATCTGTGAGGTTACTGAACTGCAAATGCAAATTTACATGCACACAAGTAATATATTTTGACATGTAGGTTAACAAGAGAATGGTGCAAATTTCACGCAGCACTGGCTTGCTAATTACGTTTGTTTATTTTCAGAAGCAACTTCATTTTCATTAAGAAATTGCAGATTCTGCAATAGTAATCTTTGCTGGTAGTTCAATAGCTCACACTCTGAACGTGTGCTCTGCTACAACAGAGGCTCAAAAAAAAGAGGTCAGGAAGAGTGTGTAGAATTTAGGAGTGCATGCCAGTGGCAAGCATCTGCCATTTTGTTGTTGGATCCAGCTGAGATAGGTTGAAGAATAGATGGAAGGAGTCTATGAATTTTGATAAGGTTTTTTGCATATTTGTTTTCCCTTTTGACCTAGAATAGGAAATGTATTAGCAAAAAGGCATAAAGCATCTTTTATAGAACATTTGTAACTGGGACAAGAGAAAGGACCTAGCATAAGCTTTCAGCGAGCAATAATTGCACAAGTGTTTTGGGTAATAACTACAAAAAAAGGACATAACTTACAGGAATAAAGGTTTAAATAAAGAAAATGGGGGAAAAAAGCAGTAGAAGAAAGGTTCAGAATATATTGCTACTGCTCTTCCCAACTGCCCCTGTGCCTTCACCAATATGTTGAAGGAAAGAGATAATCCTAGGCTCTGCGTAGATACCATTCATACTGACATTGCTACAGTTATTTTTCTTTGGTCATAGCATATACATGTAAACTCACTTCTAAAATGCATTCATGTACAGTTCAGAACTGTGGAGATCTCATGCTGCTAACGCTTTATTTGTGTACCATGGTACATCCCATACTACATGAAGAAGTATTCTTAGAGGAGTATATAGGTGTTGAAGCAAACTAAAAAAGTGGATTTTATAATGCTCCTTGCTTTTTCTATTGCATTTATTTATTTTTACTTAAATCTGTAAGATTCTGTAACAAAGAGTGGTAATTGAGTTATTTGTACACGACGTGGAGATCCTCCGGCAGCAGCACACGGGTATATGGGAAAGTGAAGGAGTTCAGCATGTGGCAAGTCATTTCAACCATGTCTAGGTCTCACTTAGGACCAAGGGAATGTCTGTGCTGTGAGTGCGCAGGTGGGGGAGTTGGCTTTATCCATGCTTTCCATGGAGCCAGAGCAGCTGAGGAGTGCTGTGCAAAAAAAGTTTGCATGACTACACGTGGGGTTCTCTTAGGAGCAGCCCCCTGAATGCAGCTGCTGGGTTATCTGGCTGGGACCTGCAGTGCTGTTGGGGTGGGCCAGCTCCAGGTTTCCCTCCTTCAGGAATCGGTGCACTCTGCAGTGCAACCGTGGCTGCGACCCTGCACACCCAGCCCTCCTTTTGGGGGTCAGTGGGCCCATCTGGAGAAGGAAGCCAGGAGATTCTGCTTTCAGGCAGAAACCAAACCAATTACGCTTAATGAAGAAAGTCCTCAAACCATTCACTTACCTTTTTATTGTCTGGAATATTTCAGTAAATTTTGCTTCCAGAAGGGACATTCATACATGTAGCTGTTATGCATAACCCAAATACCATCTTCTTATGGAAAGAGTCTTAAAATTCATGTCTGCACAGAGCTGAAAAGATCCTAACTTAGTATTCACAACTGTGCATAATCTGAATCATTTAAAATATTGGCTCAAGGACTGAGCATATTGCATGTGCTCAATCTAATTCTCTCACACAGTGTTTTCCCCTGTATTTTCTTTGTATGCACAGATGAAAGTATGGAAGTAAGACAAAATATCACTGGTATCCATAAAGAGCTAACTATGCCCAGGGCTTAATTACTTAATGCTGCAGCTTTAGAAGTGGTTCTTGTGCCTGTCATCATCTTTCCATCAAATGGTATCAAAGTGCTGGATGGGGATATGTTTCCATAAATTTTTAATGAGATATTTGAGTGATCTACCATAATGATTTTGTAAATATATCTTAATTATATATTTATAGGTCCAACTCTGACACCACAAGAAGGCCAAGGGGAGGATTGCCATTGCTTTCAATGAGTTTAGGTCTGTGGGCTAAGTACCACCTTCATTTCCATGTACAGAGTCTAAAAATCAGTATGGTTGTACGCAAGCAAATGATGGTAGGATTTGTTGCTGTAAAATTAATGTTAATATTTTACTTGCCAAAACCTGTTATTTAGGAATATGGGTTTCTGCAAGGAAAGAATCAACTCTGGAGGACATGTGAGTTTGCAGTTGTGTGTATCTGTCCAAACCAAGCTCACATGGTACAGCATGCAACACATTCTGTTGTCTACTTCTTAGCGCTGTCAGGCCTTCTGATGTTGTTGTATACATATATTTTTGATTTGTTGATGATTTTTGAAAGTTAAAGCAAATACTCTAGACCTGGGAGCACCATTGAAGCCCAAGAAAAGTTTATAGAGAAGGGCCTTGTGTCTGTTAATTTTGGTTGTATTGGTTTGATTGCAGCTGTGGCTGAAGTTGTCTCAGTGCAAGGTCAACAGAACATCAACATGATGGTGCCGTTTCAGGCACAGTTTGAACACCCCCCAACATCAATCTGTTTGTGAGGTTCAAGGTCGGTTTGGGATTTTGCTTTTGCATCAGACAAAGCATTAGTTTGGACAAGACAACCTTCTTTCACTTAGCATCTGTAAGCTTTATATTTTCTGTACATTATAGAGAGTTTTCTATAGATCATCATTCTGGCATTGATAAAGATGTTGTCTACTAGTAGTACTAGATAAAGCAGTTTGAATGCAGAGATTTTTTTCAAGATATGCTGGAAAGAGTGGGTACTCCCAGATTATCCCTTTTCCCCCATAAAACATATTACTCTTTTTCTAAAGGTTTTTCTTCTCTCCCTTGAACTGTAGGCTGTAATTGTTACAATTATGTAGCAATATATTATATATTATTATATATAATAATATAGCAATACATTATATTATAATATATTATAATATATAGTAATATATATTACATATTATATTTATATATTATATAAAAGTGGCTGGAATTATAGTTTAACAAGATATTTTATGTTTCTAGAATGTAAAGATCTTTATAGGATTAGTTTTTTGACTTTGAATAAACATATTACCTTATGTATACATCCATACTATATATCTGCAATGAATTTAGGACCTATATAAACACAAAAATCTTAAAATCCTGAAACACAGAAATCCTGATCACTAGTGACCATTTCAGAGTGATCTCCACATTTGGTAAGTCACTCCTAGACCACAGCCACTGTAAATTACTTGGACTTCAGTGAGGAGCTGTGATCTCTTTGCTCACAGGTACTTGCTCAGTATAACTTTTTGTCCACCTTGCTGAATACGTGTTCATGTGATTTGCTTTGTGTTTACAGACTTCTGGCAAGTAACTTAGTGGTGACTCAGTTGACTACTTTGTGGTTATGATAGATTCATTTTACGTGCCCTCACTGCTGAGAATCAGGGAGCTACAAGGAGATGCTCAACTATACTTGAAAAAGATTGTTTGGGGCTGTGAAAAACATCTTCAATTTGGATGTATTTTTAGTAGCAAAATTAATAGATATTTAAAATTCCCTGAGCTCCTTTTCTTCTTTGATCTGTCTGTCAGCTTGACATGAATAGAACTTACACTTTTGTGCTGATGCCTACTATTTTTTTTTTTGGTTTTTTTGCAAGGCAGGTTAAGCAAATGCATCAAGAGCCACAAAAGCTTTTGGGAGTCTCTTTGCATTTATGTGATTAAAAGAACATTGAGTTTAAATGCAGTGTTGCTGTTGGAAACAGTGAAGTTTGAAAACAAGTCTTAGCTATTAAATCAGTGTTCAGTAAATACATGCAAAAAGTTAATTTCCTTTTTTAAATGTTTAGAAAATTAGTGGAGATGCTGTTATTTTTGGAATTAAGTCCTATCCTTTTTTGCTCCTCAAACGTTAATTTGAAATGGCTATGATTGTGAAGAAATAGTGCATTTTTTTCCTTGAATTGAGAATTTTAAACCTTCACTGGCCAGTTGTCCCTGTCTCTTCAGTGTGTTTCTGCCCCCACAGTTTCAGAGCTTGCAAAAGTTCTGAGATCCTTCCAGCCCCAGGAGGCTGCCTCCCTTTCTGAAGATAATACTTCCCCTCATTAGCAGATACATTAGGACTTTTGCTGCTGATCATGTACACAAGAACCTCATACTCCTTCTCAGCTAAAATGTCATGGGGGGCTCAGTGACTCTCTTGCATCACTCCCTGCAGTGCAATTGCCATACGTGGTAACTGGCCTGGCGATTAGATGGGGCACAGGCTGCTCCAGGGAATGGCATCATGAGAAGCACCACATGTGCCTGGTGCATTCCCCAGGGGAATGCTAGTCAGGGAGAACATTGGGGGTCTGCCTCTGGGCTGGCCAAAGATATTAAAGAGGTCTTGCAGCCCGCAGAAATTAATTCTGACAGTGGACTGGCATAGGGTGGTGATTCAGTAAACTCTCTGCTTATAAAATGAGGATTGCCTGTACTGTGATTTGTTGCTGCACCTTTGCTTCTTTTTATCTGTGGATTTACCTTACCAGTCTATGAAGAACGTCTCCCAGATAAGTGGAAGAGGCCCCGGTGCCAGTTTTGCAGTTACGCAGTTTCCTTACAGCATTGCAGCGTGTTAAAAAGGACAGGCTCAGCCTCCTCAGCTTGGAGAGGTTTTCTTGGTATTTCAGGGAACGTTGCAACTTGATGCCTTCTCTTCTGAGTCTCCTTCTTAACATGCTTGCTGGAGAGTGGAAGTTGGTCTTTTTAGAGAAGGGGAAACTATGTTGGACCAGTGCTGGGGTAATTGTGGGAAACAGGTCTTCTAGGCTTTTATAGAGATGCTGGCTTTGGATGTGGGAGGAAGAAAAGTGTCTGAGGTTGTTCTTGTCTGTTTTCTGGGTATTCTTCCAAGCAATGCAGTTCACAGCTGGGGCAACAGTCCTAGGGTTGATGACCCCCCACAAAATGGGGATGCTGTCAGGTGAAGGACAGCTAAATGGTCTCTTGTACGTGTATTTGTTCCAAATTCTGCTCTTGCTTGGGTCATGCCAGCCTGTTGGTGTTCAAGTACCTGGCCTTTTGCTAAAGGAGTCATATTCTCCAAGCTGTAGCATAAGCCACAGAGCTGAGGGAGCACTTCTGGGGTGCCAGCCCTTGCCCATGCAGTGTATAAAATCAGGAATGTTTTTGCTTTGATAGGTTTTGTTAATGCAAAGTCCTCATTTGAAAGAGTAGCAGAACAAATATCTGGAAAACAGGAATGGCAGAGGCCTAAAGACAGTCCTTGCTTGCAGCCTGTGAATTATGAAGTACCATGGTGGATCAAGTGTGCCACATGAGGCAGCATAGACTGAGGAATGTGGTGGAATGGTGGTGACATATGTTTACTCAGCTTTTTAACTTTTCTTTTCAGCTTGACTTTCAGAGGACCCCACCTCTTGCGAGACCCAGCTAAACATGTCAAAAGACCTGACTGTGCCTCTCATGTTAACTGTGTGAAACCTCTAGATGGCTGAAATTTGAAGCAACAGCTTGCAACAGAAATGAGCAAATACTCACTTCAGCTACCGTAGAGAGCGCTGAACATGAATTCACGTTACATGTTGTAAAATAAAGTGGAAAGGGAATGGCCCATTATTGCACATCATTTGTTCTTAATAACTCCATATGAAATTAATAAACCTTAACACCCCAGGTTTTAGAAGTTGTTCAAGATAAGAGTCAAATGATAGGGAAGGGGAAATAGGAAGGATAAAGCATTAGGGCTTCAGTGCCTTATGTTTAACAAATGATCTAAGCAGCAGTTCTTAGTTTCAGTGGTCTCATCTGATAGTTGCATATTAAGCTTCAGCACTATTAGTTAATTATGTCGAAAAAAACAGGAGTTTTTTCCCTGACAGTGTTGAGCAAGTGTGCTTTTGTAGGATTATTTTTCACATCATCTCTGACTACTAGCTCTCACGGAGGGGAATTTCTGCCTTGCCAGGAAACACCAGCCTTTTACACAGAAACACTTTCTGCTGAAGTGTTGAGGTTCCCGATTCTGCAGCTCCAAGGGCTTCTAAGGTTTTCAACTGAGATAAAATGAGAGGCATGAACAGACATCAGCTTTGTGCAGAGCAAGCCTAAATTCAGATTATTTAGGAGTAATTCAAACATGGAGTGGGATATCTCCAGTGGCTCCAACTCTGTGGGCACTAAC
Organism: Phaethon aethereus; assembly: GCF_964289735.1. Classification (NCBI taxonomy): domain Eukaryota; kingdom Metazoa; phylum Chordata; class Aves; order Phaethontiformes; family Phaethontidae; genus Phaethon; species Phaethon aethereus. The sequence goes on from NC_138575.1 coordinate 41,910,808, forward strand.
TTCTTTTGGAGCGGCAGCAGCAGAAAGATCCCAGAAGTGCTTCATCCTCCATTCTCTCTGCCCGCTCTTTAGAGTAGCAAGAGGGCCTCCTTCATGTGACAGTGGACAGCAGAATAACACATTCTCTCAAGAGACACAAAGGTTAGTAGGAATGTCCTCCAGATCTTATTCCAGAAAATGGATTGCATCTGCAAGGTAGGCAACCGCCATACATGTTGTCTTGTCTTGGCTGGGCTCCCCAGCGTTCGATGTATAGAGTTATCTCCTTACTGCTACCACTGTAGAGCTGTGTTCCTTGAGCTACATTTTCTGCTTCCTTACAAACTCAGGATGACAATTTTTTTTTGGTGACCATTATGACTTTTTCTCCAGAAACTCTTGAAAAAAGAAACATATAATTTCAAATTATTCACAAGGGGTTAAGCCCCACTGTGCTCACTGTATTGCATGGTTTCTCTGAGCATGTCAAGCCTCTGCATTAGCAGAATTTGCATGTAGTGATACTGTATGCTATGGCTGTCAACAGAAATGTGGAGGCTGGTATGCATCTACTCCAGAGTGGTCTAATGAGTGGCACCACATCTACTCAAAGTTCTGTTGATATTTTCCCAAGCATTCACCCTTGGTGAAAGGTCTGAATGCAAACCAGAGGGAAAAAGGGGAATATTGTTAAATATATACACTTTGAAATCTCCAAAATAAACCTCATTTCAGTGAGCCTAAATACATTTCAAAGTGGCAGACAAAATACTTCAGGAAGGTAACTGAAAAATTAATCTTTGTTTTCTTATTTAGAAATGCTGTTGGCTGTGAATGGGGTCACTGCCTTTGGATGTAGGCGAATCATCTATAATGAAAGACTTAGCCATTGAATTTTACTTTTTTTCTGCTTTTGATCTATTCACAAGCTCATCATGAGATTTATTTGTTGTTCAAAAGTCTCCCTGCATTTCTACTCAATAATGTTCCCGCATGAATAGCTGTCAAATAGACAGTATTGCTTGATGTTTGGACTCCAACATTGGGCTCTATTGGCTAGTTGCCTGGGTTACCTGTGTTATATCTATCTGTTTCTTGTAGTGGAGCTTTCTTGATACTACTCAACAGACTGAATTTTGAATAATTCAGTCAAATGTGAAATGCCAGCTTTTCTTCTGGTGACTACTGATATCTCTGAGACTGAAAAATAAGCAACTACTCACAAATTTACTTGTGCCATCTCTGAATGAAGAAAGAAAACACAAATGGAGTCACTGATATATCTGAATCAGTATTTGCAACTTTTAAAGGGGGAAAGAAAACACTTCATTAATTCTTAGGATTAATTGCTAACAATGTGATTTTTAAAAATCTCTCAGTTGTATATAACTATCTTCTTACAAGAAAATTACAACTAGATGAGAGATTTAATCTCTAGGTGAATAATTTTAGAGCTAAAATATCAAAGGTTTCCTTCTCTCCTGAAGAAAAAGGAATTAATCTTTGCATATTGTGACCATATCACACACATCTGAATTGAGTGGTCCATTCAAATATCCTTTGAAATAATAAATCCAGTAGAAAGAATGTAAAGACATTTTCTTGAGGATATTTATTTGGCCCTGGTCTTGCAAGTATTTAGACACATTGGTGGTTGCATTGTCTTCATTGCCACTAATTTTGTATATGCGTGTAATAAAGTGATGGATTGTGCTGCTATGTGTCAGCTTGGGGCTGTAGCCCCATCCCATTAGCAGTTCCTGTAGTGGTGAATATTCTTGTTCACGTGCTGGGGTTGCAGTCATGCAGTTACTCAATCCTTCCCTCTTCCCCCTTGCAACAGGGAGTGCAAGTGAATCAGCTCTTGACATGGTTGGTGTTCTCAGGACTCGTTCTGACAACATCTTTTCAAGGTACTTTTAGAGAACAGATAAAATTTCATGTTATACATCATGCTGGAAATTGCCAAGTGAACACAAATATTAGTCTCTAAGCTATACCATAAGAAAACTAAGTGAAGTGGAATGGCTTGAAAGGCCTTTTTATGGACAAGTCAGATTTTGAAGTACTGACTCTGTGACATTAGCACCCAACACCCTGCGCAAGCTCTTTGCACAAGTCCCGGGAGGGAGATTCCCAAACGCAAAATGATGTGATATGAAGAGTGATTTTTCAAAGTCTTGGAAACCAGCCAGTTGAGCAGAGTTGAGCTTTTCCCTGCCTTTGAACATTCTAAACACACTTGAATAATGATTTTTTTTTTTCTTTATTAGCTGTCATAGCTGTCACTGATCTTTTTTTTTTTTTTTTTTTTTTTTTTGCTTTTTGTAGTCCAGTTTATAATGCAGGACAGTGCCTGAACATGGAGAACAGACATTGTGTTTACCCTGGAGAATAGGCTTGGAGTTTGTCAGGGTATGAGCTGTTCTGTATCTTCCCTGTCAATAGTAGGACAGCTGATCTGACTCTTATAATTGTACATGTACTGGGCCAGACTAGATACCCCAGTATCTTGTCTCTGACACTGGCAAATTGCGGACATCTAAAGCCATACAGTGGTGATATTTGCCTGGTATACTGCTTTAGTTGCCAATGAGTTTTGATTCAAGGACTCTGAAGGAAGAGATCTGCTATATTAGTATTTAATAGCCCTTAATAGGATTTTCTTCCATGGATCCATTTCATAATTTTTGAACTGATGTAGACAGTGTTTCATGAGCATGACTGTAAATTAGCTTTCATATACTTCAGTTAAATAAGATAAATAACTTAAAATTATATCCTACACTGTCTCATGCTCCTGGCAGTCTTGATTATTACATTGATGTCTATTGGCTTAAAAGTTATTTTTAATCCTTCATTTGGCCTTTTGATTCTTCATCTTATTTTGCTGATTTGGCTAACAGAATGGCATTTCAGTGGAAGGCTTTTCAAGAAATACAGAATTTATACAACATTGAAAGTCACCTTTCCTACTTCAAGAGCCTACCTATAGGTTGTAGCAAAGCCACGCTTCACCTCAAAGATGAGGTGGAACTGGAAGCAAAGGCAGATGACAGGTCACTGCTGGAGCTTGTAAGGGAGACGTGTTTGGGTCCGCAGGCTGGGGACTATGCTGGAGACAGGTCCAAGATGTGAAATCAGAACATGAGAGCCCACATGCCCCCATTTGCACTTACATTCACCAGCCTACACTTAAAAACAGTGTAATAGCCAGCTATTTACCTTTAGGGAAGGCTTTAAAAAATTTTTAATCTCAACAGTTATTTCTTCATTCAGCCATTCCCACTCCAGCACAGTTATCCTGTATATAACAAGTGCAGTTTGCCATACAGAGAGAAGCATATAGCAGGTATTTATGTGTCTGGGCTATAAAAAATGTTTCTATATAGTTAATATTTAACCTCCTTATCAGTATGCTTTGGTGTTTGTAGACTTGTGAGCACAGCTTGCCAAAGGCTGGAGAGTCTCATAATGCAGGGAGCTGCCTCTGCGTGTCTGTCTGTGGGTGGGAGGGTGCGAGGAATTGGGTATTGCTGACTAATGATCTGAAGATGGCAGCATTGGGTGAGCTATCTCATTTTCTTAGCTAAGCAGAGGTCTCAAATACAGAAATTGTAGTTGTTGCATATGGCAAATTTATCAAAAAATCAGCTTTTCATTTGAAGGGCTTTTCGTAATGCTATAGCTTAATACCACAAGTTACTAGTAGGCAGATGTATTTTATCTGGTCATTTTGTATGCATTTTATTTGAGTTATACTGAGAGTGCAAGTCTTATCAATACTGAAGATAGGCTCTCATCAGCAAGTGTTGACTCATAAATATGACTCCCTTTAATAATAATAATAGTAACAACAACAACAACAACAACAATAATAAATAATTTTCCAACTTAATTAAAAAAAGCTCCCTCTTTTGTGCTGTCTATCCATCAAGGAGGAAGTGAAATTGAGGTCTTCTGTCTTGTGAACACCCTACCCCTGGGCAGCAGAGATTGCTCTCTCCTGTGCCAATGTTAGCTCTCTGCCTTCTGCCCCTTCCTTCCCCGTGAGTGCACATCCTCAGGGAACTGGAGAGCATTTCTCTTCCCTCTCTCCACTGGCCTTATAGATTGCCAAGTGGGCATTCTCCTGGCAGCAGCATGCCATCACTTTGGTCCTCCTCAACATGGGGAAGGTCCACAGTAAAGGTGTCCCACAAATGGGGACAAAGTCATGTCTGCTCTTACAGATCTGTAACAGACAAACACCAGACCCCCCCTTTTTTAGCTGTTGTTTAAGGATGAAAATGACGGTGATCACTGTGTTTTGAGGAGCTCAGTCCTGCTGTGTCTGTCAGGGTGTTCATGTTTAAGGCATAAGAACCTGATGGGCCCTTTTAAGAGATCTGAGGGGGAGGGTACAAATTCAAAGACATTAGTGGAAATTAAGGGTAAAGCTGAGTGGTTCATTACTGACAGAGGCAGCGTGGACAGAACCAGGACTGTAGCCTCCTGAAGGTTTTTCTGGCAAAATACTTAGGAAGGGAAGTGAAGGTTGTACTCTTCTTGGTGGTAGGTCTCAGCTGCACTCATCACTCCTACAGCAATGCCTGTGTCATTTTGTGTATCTATTCCTGAGACGTCTCTTTGGGAAACCAGTTGTCTTGGCCGCCTTCGAAGTGGTGACATCAGCTCATTGCATCTAATGAAAAATTGTATGCCAGCTTGGCTTATCCAAGACAACAGCAAAGCCAGAGGTGGAACTCTGATATTTTTGTTTGATAATGTTGTGCTTTCACCTCCTCTTGTGGACATCTGTACCTTTGACTGCTGTGGTGGAATCTGACTCAAGACATTTGAAGTCACTACAACCTTTCTTTCTTCCTAGATGACCTAGCAGGTTTGGATCAGACACAGGGCTCATGTTTTTATTCTTTTTTTATTACACACTTCTACATAGAGCCATGCTGCATGGATCACTAGCTCTACAGGAACTTTTATGAGAGGCAGAGAAATGAATCATTTCACAATTTCTAAACATTTGTTGAACTTAAAAGAGCTGCTAATTTCTGCTCTTTTGCATTTAGTATGATACTCAGCCTGAAAGAGTGGTGGTTGTAAGGAGGAAATGGACAAAAAACCCCTACTGTGTTAGGATCCATTCTCAAGTTATTCAGAAAAACTTAAGATTTAGTACCAAACACTGGGTTGTTTCTTATCCTAAATTCCTATTTCCTGCAAAGACATGTAAATCTGCTAAGTTCAGTGGAGTTATGTCCCTTTGTGCAAAACCTGAAATTGTCAGATAATATAATAAACACACACATATATGGGTGTGTGTGTGTGTATATATGCAGTATTTTTGTATAGGTTAGAAATCAACTTCTTAAAACCTTCATATATAGATATATGAAGGGAGGGAACTGGGGTGGTTTAGTCTGGAGAAGAGGAGGCTGAGGGGAGACCTTATTGCTCTCTACAACTACCTGAACGGGGGTTGTGGCGACGAGGGCACTGGTCTCTTCTCCCAAGTAACCAGCAATAGGACAAGAGGAAATGGCCTCAGGTTGCGCCAGGGGAGGTTTAGATTGGATATTAGGAAAAATTTCTTCACTGAGAGGGTGGTCAGGCATTGGAACAGGCTGCCCAGGGAGGTGGTGGAGTCACCATCTCTGGAAGTGTTCAAAAAACGTGTGGATGTGGCACTTCAAGACATGGTTTAGGGGGCATGGTGGTGCTGGATTAATGGTTGGACTTGATGATCTTGAAGGTCCTTTCCAACCTAGTGATTCTGTGAAATAACTACTAGTGTAATCTCATCTGTTTGATCTAACAACAAAAAGCAAACTTGATGTGTCATAACAAAACCAAACTAAAACTCAGTACCATAGCAGCAGAAGTGATTGTCATCTTTTGCATTTAGTAGACCATGGGCTAGCTAACTGTGCTTCTTACTGTCTTCCTAACATTTAACTTTGTTGGTTGGATACAGCAAAGTTAGATACAGTACTGTTATGCTGATTTAGCACATCTCTCTCACAGCTTCTCATCAGTTTTACAGCTCAGATATGTTACCTGATTGAATGTAGACCTAAAGAACAATTGTAATGGATTGGTCAAGTGAACTCATTTGACTGACTGACTGTAATTTTCTTTCTGTAATTTAAGAAGCTAAGTGGCATATTGGTTCTTCATTTATGACAGAGTAAAATCTAGTGAAGACTAATGCCTCGGCTCAGGAAGACTCTTAAGCACATACATACAAGTAAGTTCATTCTAACTCAAGACAGCACTTAAATACATGCCAGACTTTAAAGTGGCATCATCTTGAGCTTACAGCTGAGTGCTCTGAACTAGATCTCAGAGGTTCCTAGACAGGCAGACCGACTCTCTTCTAGGATTTTATTTTAAGGCACCTCATTTATTTCAGAAAGTTTCAAAAATCTCTGCAGATTACTGTCAGGACCTTTGACACCTAAATGAACTTGCTTGTCTGTTCCTAACTGGCCATTCCGGTGAAGTGCTTGGGGTGCCCAGGAAAAAAACAGAATCTCACATTTTATTACAAAGCTCCCTTACTGCAGATTATGACATTTAAAGTACTTAGCAGTAATAAGATACTTTATTTGAATTTATATTAAAGACATGAAATTCTGAAGAAGTGTGACAATCAAATGAATATGGTACCGATTGTCATTGCTGAAGTGCCTGTTTGCAACTACATTATATGTATCTGTATACCTGTATATTTTACAGTGCTATTTTTTTACAATTGAATTTGGCCTTTGCAAGCAAGAAGGACAACTACGTGCTTACGGGGCAGGACTTCTGTCTTCTATTGGTGAATTAAAGGTATGTGCCCTTAAAGCAGAATCAACTCTCTTTTAATCTTGTCAAAATAATAGTTGGATGTAAATATTTTGATTTTCAAATAACAGTTAAAGTTCTCAAGCTAAAAAGCTTACTGTAAAAATGTGATATTGATCTAAAAGCTTTGTTTGAAATATCAGCTGGCACTTGAAGCATGAAATGGATTTTTAAGGACTGAATTGCCAAAGCAACTATAAACTACAAAACTTATTTCTGTTTGAATTTGCATTTCTTGTAAAAGGAGGCTTATACCTTCTAACAGGTAAGGGTGCCTTGGGCTCTGAAAGCTTTAACAGAAAAGCATATACTTTTAATAGACAAAAAAAAATTTTGAAATCAGACACTATTCTGTTGTAAGTAATCCAATGTATTTCAATTATTGATATTAAAAGAACAACATTTATTAAGGTCCTGATTCAGTAGATTAATCATATTTAAAAGTAAGGAATGCATATAAACTCATGCTAGACTTGAAGTACATGCCTATGTGACAGTACATAGAGCCCTATTCTTATAAAGGTGAAAGTGTTTAACCTTGTATGGTGTGAGTAGTTTTAGTGGATCACTTATTGCCTCTTTTTATGCCTAAAAACATAGGGAACAGTCAAAAGGTACTTTGTCGCAAGTGTAGTATTTTGGGACATATTACATCTCTCTGTTGGCTAGATGGGAGGGAAGGGGAAGGAGAGGGAGGAGTACTATGCTTCTGGGACCCAAATGAACTCTTGATGGCTTTTCAGGTAAACATTTGGTTTTTAGAAAGCATATACAGAATAGTATTTACAAACTGTTTTGCAATATATCTGCTGTTTATTTGGGTTTAAACATTTTCCCACCCTCCTGGGCTGGCTTTCAGTGAACTACCTGGCAGTTTAATAGAAGTATTTCAGTCTCTTTTTGCTGTTCGTTTCAACTGTAATAGTGAAGCTCATTAGTCAAATTGCTATTCTTTGATTAGTAGAAAAAATGTCAAAGAAAATTACTTTCTCCAAGATTTTTCCTTTGATTGCATTACAGTTTCTCCCAAGTTCAGTGCATACTTCAGCCGCAGAAGCATTCTGTATCAGCCTGGCAACATTTTATACCCACAGTGCAAAGGTGGTTAAACGCAAAGAGATGAACATGTCCCATTTGTTTTCCTCTGGCCCAGCAACACTGAGTGCTGAGTCCCAAACTCCATGCAAGATTCTGCAGAGAATCAAGCTTTTTATTTAAAATAACTGTTGCGGTCATTAGGCGATAACCCTGAAAATACCTATCACATCATTTACAAAATCTAAGGGCGTAAAAGTGAGGAAATGAATAGTCAAGAACATAATAAATCTTCTAACATCAATGTCATAAACAAGCACATTATTCTTGTCAAGTCTGCATATTTTGTTACCACACATTTGTGATCCCAAATCTGTGTTCTCCACTCGGCAATAATCTCAGAGTATAAATGCAAAGAATAATCCTTTTGAAAAGCAACAGTAAAAATTAAATAATGTGCACATTAATGGACTTGATCCGCTTCAGAGGTATGGACATATATATATCATAATAATTTTTGCCATAAATCAATAATATGATACACTTTTCTATTACACTACATATATATTTCATAGATGTGAAGCCAGAAGGGACTATTAGATCATCTGGTTTGACCTCTTGTGTATCATAAGCTATTAAAGGTCACCAGATCTTGCATATACTGAGCTTAGGGACTTAAGTTAGACATGTCAGTTATTGAGAGACTAAGCACTTGTGTGCTGCAGGCACAGAACGCTACCATACCACAAATAGCCATGGTATCCATGAAGGAACTGATAAGGTGAAAAATGTTCACAAAGTCTTTGTGGGACAGTGCTCCAGGGTAGAAAAGAAGGTAAAAGCTAAGGAAAAAAAAATGCAAAAAACCTACTAAATTTTCTGCTAATCTGACCATGGAAGAAGCTTTTTCTAGACCAGAAACCTGGCAGTGAGTGTGCTTCTTGTCAATGAGATACATCAGGCAGGTGCTTAGGAAGGAGAACGTCTGGGCACCCATGATGTTGGTGCACAGCCTTGCATCAAGCCATTGCCAGTCTCTGATGTTTCCTGGGAAAGCAACCTCCCTTACCTCCTCCCTTATCTCCTAGCACCTATTGGGAGGGAAAATGTCTCCCTTGACCTGAAGGTGCTTGAAAGATAATGCTAATATAATAGACTGTAGTTGAGATCCTGATGATATCAATATCCTGATTGTAACTGAAATCCTAATGGATGGCAGCAATTGCTCTGAAAATTATGAGAACAATACTGACTATTTCTGTGGTGAGTGGGTGTGAGTAGGAGCCTCAGACTGCACAGCCGTGAAGTCTGACCCGTATGTGTGCAACCCCCATACTTCCCATAGGAGTCAGAGTGAAGAAGTCCTTTCAGAAATAACTACTGCCATTTTTGACAGCAGTGATTGTGGGCCCATAGTCCCTTTTGTGAAGAAGTTAAAATATTTACTTATACTCATCACTAGGAAGGTGGATCTTGTTTCAATGTTGAATTTTGCTACCTTGACTTTACAGGCATTTGATATTAATATGCTTTTGTCAGCAAGAAGAAAAGCCTTTCTCCAGCTTCCCTCCCTCCCTGCTCTCTTTTCAATGCAACAGTATTCACAGAAAACAGAACTGTGGCCAATTTTATGTGTAATTTCTAGAAATTTCTAGGAAAAAAATGAGTTGCCCTGTTTGCAGGATGGAAGTGGCCAGAAGTATTTGGGAATTTCAAATGTGTGAATGGCTTGTTCAGTCATCCCTATTTCTGTATTACACTGCTCCACTCTGCGAATCTGGTCAACAGCTTTAGCAACAAAGAGCTATAAAAGCTAGAGAAATGTGGGCACCAGCCTGTCAATACAGGATTCCCTTCAAGTTTTTTTTCCCCCACTCAGTATTTAGACTTTGAATTTTGGATACTGAAAAATGCAACTCCTGATGTGCGTGCTATGGAAGCGTCAAGAAAAAAAATTTAAAAGCACAGAAAAATAAGGAGAAAGAAGATTAAAAATTAAGCCTGGGGAGGGGGAAAGAATAATACAATAAGTAGTTATAAAATGTTCTGCCTAATATAGTCAGGTTAACTCTAGCACACAGTATATATTTGGGGCTTAGAGATAAGGTAGAAATAATATACATTTCAATTATTAAAACTCTTTCTAAAAGGCAGTCCAAATGTTTGGAAACTTTAATCCATTTACTTTGTATGTCGTTCTCTTGAACTCTTTCATTAAAGGAGTCTCATGTCAACTTCAGTTGGCTGTAGATCAAGTCCCTCTTACATGCTTCTATATTTAACAGAGGTAGACTTCAAATCTTTCTATATAGGTTTTTTAAGTCAAATACAATATCCAATCATGTTTTGTTTTGATGATAGTTTATGTTAAGAAGAGGCAACATTAGCCTTTATAACCAAAAAGATTCAAATACAAATTTTGGATCTGTTTCATGAAGAAGATGAAGATGATGGAGAAAACTCCTGGATCCCAGATGCTCATTTTAGTGCTTTTTTTAAAAATAGTGAGTCTTTTACAATATAGAAAATTATACAGATAACATAAAAAAGTTGTGGTAAAATCAAGTCATAAATCTGAAAGTGTCCTGTGTCATAGATAAGCAGAAAAACATTTAAGAGCAGGTTTTCCAAGACTCTGTGTTGTACCACAGAATAACAAGGCTATAAAATAAGTACTGGCATACAGGCAACTTCTCACCTGTGTTCTTATTCTGCCCTTCTGTACTCTTCAGACAGTGCAGTATTTATAACTCTTCTCAAGTTTTCCCCTTGATGGCTGAAGATTTTGCTTTTTTTTTTTTTTGTGAAACTGAAAAGCTCTGAGTTCTGTTATTACACTCAATTTTTATACTCAGAGGACAAATTACAAGACTAAGCTCTTTTTTCATGCGTCAGTGATAGTGGTCACTTAGGAAGTGATTCACAGTTGGTCAGTGTAAATGCCTGGTGCCATCTGAGATGCCCCAGTATATCTGACCAGCTCTGCAGCTGCCACTCCAGAAGCACATAAGGCTTTAAGTCCTGGGCTTTATCTTCCATCCCTGTACAGATGCACCCTGTGGTTAAGTACCTGAATCACTCTCTTAACCTTTGATCTATGTGGGAGTGGAGGCATTTCTTCAGTGTTATGCTTATTTCCAATATGGATAGTTGTCTAATTCTTAAGCTGTCCAGTTGTCTGATACTGCTGCTTTTCTTGTGAATCAGTGAGGATTCATTTGGAAGTTTCACTCTAAACTCTTGTTGCTTGAACTGAAGGAGAATCACCTACAACTGTATTAGCATCAGCAGTACAATTTGTATGAATGGGCCATTAGATACAGTTATCACAAATTCACAAGATGACCAAAAGCTCTTTTCCATGTGATTGTTAGCCTTGACATCTCGATGGAGGTGGATAACTGAAGAAGTTTCTGATGGAGAAATCCATACTTACTCATTTGAGTTCACTGAAGAACTGAATGTCCAACCAAAACATAAGTGAACAGCATTCATTAAAAAAAATACAGGCCCGAGTTTGAAAGCTTTTGGACTCATCAGATGAAGTTTTTTGTTGCGATTCTGTGCTTTCTAATGTTGAGAGTGCCAAGGACCAACATTGTAGAGCACTGTAATGCTTCTGAAAAAACCTCTAGTTTGGCTTTGAGTCAGTGTCCTGACCATCCTAGTGCACACCAGGCAGTTTATGGTCTGTCTGAAGGTTTGTCTGCAGGGTCAGTTCAGTTGCTGAACTCTGGCATTGCAGGTGTCAGCATATCAACTCAATAGTAGATGTTACAGGTGCCAGGCTGCAGAATTTGAAAACACTATCCAGATTTGCAAAGTTTCCCATTGCTTTGGTAGCCCTGACAATGCCTACTTGATCCATGAGCCAAAAGACGATATCCTAGAAGGGAGATGGGTATCTTGGGTGGGAATTCATCAGAATTTAGGCACTTTATTCCCAAACTGCAATCCTAAGAACAACTGATCAGTTGTCACCTAACTTTGAGGGCATGTCTGAATTCTTTACCTTCTGTTTCCAGGTTGTGTGTTTCCTGGTGTCTGCACATCCCAGTCTCTGCAGAGTTGCTTTGTGAAGCAACAGCTCTGCTCGTGTGTGAATGAAACTGGGATCCAGAAGTTAGAGTCATTAGGAGAACAACGAGAAAGGCTTTCTTAGAGGACATCCACTGTGATAAAGAATTAGCTTTTCTTTCTCTCTAAACTCTTCCCCTTTTATAAAATTAGGGCTCAGTGATTAGAGCAGTTGTTCATGATGTAGGAGCTATAGGCTGAACCCCTTCTCGCCTCTGATGGCTTCAATCCCAAGGAGTAGGCCTGGCCCAGCTGAGGCTGTTAGTGAGTGGAGGAGAAGAGGAGAGGACAACATTGTCACTCTTTCTGTTGAAGCTGTCACAGTACAGGAAAGAATCCATGAGCCAGAAGTGGTCACCTACTGATTTAGATCCTAGGAAAACGTGTCCGGTATCACTCTCTTGATTCTCTGCACAGGGCTTCATTCAATCCACTCAGTATTTTAAAACTTTGCTCTTTAAACATTTGAGGCACCATGTCTCACCTGGAAGTACAAAGGCACCTTAAGAGGAGTTGTTTTTATCTATATTTAACCTCCCAGGGAGCCTATTATAATTCCCAGTCAAGAAAAACAAATTCATTTTAATAGAAGGAGGTAAAGCCTAAATTTACAGGTACTCAACCACATCATGGCTCTGCAAGGAGAAAGTGACAGCAGGGACATAGACAGGGGCCAAATAAGGTGAGCTTGTTCCTGCAGTCCATTTAGAAGAGGCTGCTGGTTAAGACACACCATTTTTGATTTTGGTTTTCAAAGCTGTTTAACTGATGGCTGGCTAGAAACAGCAAACCTCGTGAGAATGAAAAGATACGTGTACTAAAGAAAGTTAATTCCCTGACATTTTAAGACACCATGCATTAATTTTTCATGTATTTATTTTTTGAGAGAGAGGAAGTGGGAGGAAGAGGTTCTTGTTCCAGTTTTATGTCCTGTTATTTGGAGGCTGCAGGTTGATACCCGTTGTGATATTTTCAGAGCCCTTCACAGGGATTTAGGAATGAGCATAATGAAGAGCTCAGATAAAAGGTATGGTGAATACCTTAAGGTTAATACCTTACTCTGCTGTAAAGAATGTCCATGCAGAAAGAAAATGAAGAAATAAGAAGCACCTTCAGGCCTCAGGGGTCTGCTCCCTCCCTGTCATTTCTCTATGCTTTTCATGTACATCGTCACTATGGATAGATATTAGGGAACTAAAGAAGGTCAAAAGTTGACCTAAATATGCTCTCCTTCCTTACCTTGTACTGCTGTACAGAGCACTGAGAATGAAAATATGTGTGCTCCATCAGTTAAGGTAGATCCAAAAGTTAACACAAGTATTCAAGTGGAAAGGGGAACTACAAAAAGATTCTGTTGTAAAATGTCTCAGTACCTGGTTTTCAGGTTTGAAATGTCTGTGTCCTTTCTAGTGGCTTGTGCCAGTCATGTAAAGAGAAAGGCTAATCGGAAATCTCTTCTCTGGTAGCAGCATTTGATGCCTCATCTGCCCAGTGCTTGCTCTGTACTTACCTATGCCTCCTTATTTAGTTAGTTTTTTCCTTGCAATACTCCATGGAGCATTATTGCTCAGGTGTATGTGGCAGAAAGGTAATGCATTTCATTAGCATGCAATAAATGGGCATTATTTAATGGGTTTTCAGGTACGTAGTTTCATTCTTAAACTCACTGTCAGGAAAATAGTATATGATTTTTGCCTGGAAATGTGAAGCACAGATTATATGAATGGTTTGGTCAGACTCAATTCACCCACCAAAATGATGATCAATTCTGCCAGTAAAGTGACGTTTGGGGGGCATAAGTATTTGTAGTTGTACAGATAATTTTTCAGGAATGGTTATTTGATGACTTTCCCATTTCCAGCTGAAGATTTAAGTCTGTATGCCTATATGGCAGATGCATTTCTAATCTCTTCATTATTTTAATAATTATTTTTGGGGAAAAAAATTGCTCATAAAAAAGAGCTTTTTTAAGTAACAAATGATTTATTCTGTTAAAAGCATACACTGTATGTAAAACAAGAGAGGCTACCAGCTAATGGGAAACATGCAGCACAGTGATATAAAAGCTGTTTATATGTACAATGGTATAGATACACAGCAGTATCAAAATATGGTTTAACAGATCCTGTGGTGTATTTTGCAGCATGCTCTCTCTGACAAGGCCAATGTGAAAACATTCGATCCAAAGACAACATGTTTGCAAGAATGCCTCATCACTACTTTCCAGGAAGCTTACTTTGTTTCAGAAAGTTTCGAAGAAGCCAAAGAAAAGATGAGGTAAATTATTTACCTTGACTCAAAAATCTAGTTTTCTCTTCTGGAGTGGTTGAAAAAAGAGGTGTTAATTTTCTTTTTTCTTTCAGGGACTTCGCCAAATCAATCAATCGTCCCTTCTCTGTGTACTTTAATCCATATACGCAAAGCATTGAGATTCTGAAGGATACCAGGAGTATAGAAAATGTCGTCCAGGACCTCCGCAGTGATCTAAACACTGTATGTGATGCTTTAAGCAAAATGAACAGATATTTAGGGATTTGATATGTGTGGCACTGTGATTTGCTGTCAGCTGCTTTTTCTGTAGCCAGTCCAGTAACATCACATGATATGGCTAACTTCTCAAACCCATCAATTTTCCCTTTACAGCTTGGCCTGTGGCTTGCATCATTGTGTAGCTCTGTCTAATTGTAATGTGCAGACAAACCAAGGAAATGCTAATTTGTAAATGCAGCATGGAATGTGGCAGAATATAATCATCAATTCCTCAACACAATGTCATGTACAAGTACACCGTTAAAAACTTGCCTGAAAATGGTTTGGTTTCCTTAAGAGGATTCACTTCAATGTATAAGAAATGGTGTTGCTGATTTCATTAAGTCTGAGTTTATTTCTTTCTAATACCTTTCCTCTCATAAGAATCCAAAAAACGTTATTTGCAACACTTTACATTTTCTTTGTAAGAGAATCTGTATTTCTTTCTATAGCAGTGAAGGCAATGTTTTGCCTGCATATCTGTAACAGAACTGAGTGTCTCCAGTGACTGAACAATGCAATTTATGTACCAGCGCTGAGATCAGGAAGGCTATGTATCAGTACTAAAAGATCTGTGGGGATTACAGATTATGAGAAATCACAACTGACAAATGTTCAACGTGGATGAATAATTGCAACACAATAAAAAAAACCACCCTCTGACAATTCATGCAGAAAGGTAGTTCTAGTTCATGCTTGTGTTACCTGTGTCAGTCCTGAGCATAATTCTTCTGTGAGTGCTATCTGGGAATAAGAGTGGAAGTGCTTGTGTTAATTCTGGGTTGTTAGATGTGAATGTAAAGCCCTTCTACATCACTGTGTGCCTTCCACATTCCCTTGTCTTTGGAACGTACTCCTTGCATTTCATGCATAATTTGCCTTTCCTCATTATGCCACATTCAACCTTGACATGACTATGCATGACTGGCTCTACGCTGTATCAGTATCAGCACATATAAAGGAGTGAATATGGAAGTTGTTATTTAATTATAGCCATGACGATTATCAGTTAGTAAATTACTTGTGGGGTGATTAAATCATAGAGACACCCAAGGTGCCTAGCTGTACCAGATGGATGCAGGTAATGCCTGAGTTAATAAACTACGTTAGCAAGCTCTGACAGAAGTACAAGCTCTGTCTGGGCAGCACAGTGCAGAAATATTTGAGCCGGCTCTTATCTGGAAGCAATAATTATGCATGTCTTTTCTTTAACTGGGTTATTCTATTCTCCTGTTAGCCAAGATAATGGAGAGTTGACTATATTGTGTGGACCCTTCTTAATGAAAACCACATGGCTTATGCAGATCATGTCAGTATGGGTGGAAGTGTCATAGCTTGTCTACACATGTGGAAAATAGGTATCTATTGAAGTTGCTCTGCCAGCTGAGAGAGTCATGCAGATACTCTTAAGTGTTGCTAGCAATTTCAGCATAAAAAGAGCACCACTTCATAGTACCAGTATATCCTTAAATAAGAGGCAATCTATAAGGATAATTTTCACAGGGAAATCTGCCACCTCCTCAAAGATAACTATGAGATAACAGAAAAGGCTCTTTTCTCTAGATGATCCATGCTGCATTCTAATGCTGCTGTTAATAGGGTGTGGAAAAATCTGGTTTTAGATTTAACTGTGACTGCCATTGGTACAAATGAAGAGCTGTTGAATTATCCCATGGGGATCAACTTGCCGGAGTAGTTTTTAACTTCTTGACACTTGTGCTGACTCCGTTAGCTGGCACTTACCAGAGAGGTATCGCTGGCAGCCTTGGCCTGGAAGTTTCTCCCTCTTTCTTCCCATGGGATCTGATGGAACCCCTTGTAACCCTTTCTGGAATAAATGGACTGTACTGAGATTTGCTTTAACTGGTCTGAAAAAATCATTGTGTAAGGAGTAGTAAATCTTTCTTACTCAGTTCAAGAACTGACAAAGTGTTGTTGCTTGCTTAAGTAAAATAAAGCCACAATGAGTAACAAAGATCCAAAGCTTGCAAAGTTACTGAGGCTGTCCCTTGAATCAGAATTACACAGGAAAACTTTAAATACTTATATCTGGATTGATTCTTGAGTTTTCTGAATAGCTTAAAATAAGAATTTCACAGCAGTAAAACAATAGAAGCATATCTGTGTTTTGTTTTGTGCTGTTAGCAAGTAAATCTTATTATGGATTAGGGAGAAACCCTTGAAATCCAATAGTCATTTTAGAACTAATGATGGCAAGGAAACTGTCTACAATGAAGATATAATGTCAATGAAACAGAACATTGTCAAAGGATAATGGGCTCCTGCTGCTAGATATATGCTTAATCCAGTGATTTTATTTCTATTATACAACATGATTAAAAATAAATTAAATATAATGGGCTGAGGAATAATAGTGATTTAGAGAGGCAATTGCTCATTGTTCTTACATAGCAAAGCTGCCTTCTTACAGGCTGCAGAGCAAAGTGGCTTTGGGCTTCAGCCAGTCAGGAGCCAGGACTGGGAAGGAACGCTTTAAAAAGTGCACTGTTGCACTTTTATGAATCAAATAGTTCCAGCTTAGCTGAAATTCTTCTCTGTGGTTTTTATTAGCAAATTAAGATCAGCCATGCAGCAATCTCCTTGGATGACAAGCTCATTTAGGCATAATGAGGGAATTATTGACAGTTATCAAATTACACTAACGTTTCATTTAAAATAGCCCATATTTATCTAAGGTGGTTGTTTAGCTTTAGTGAGCTGGACTCTGGAAATTGGACTTCTGGCTTGAGCTCGTTTATTTCCTGTGTAATTCTGAACTGATGCTTTATGGGTCTGAGAGACATGCACTTGCTTTGCCTGCACAGAGTAAATGGGCCCGAACTTAATGAATGTAAAGCATTGCAGTGTTTACTGCCACGCAAAGTCTAAAATGAAAAACAACACTGAGACATTGCAGCAAATACAAATACCAAGTTTCATTTGCAAACCAAGACATGGTTCATGCATTTCATTTCATTTGCTCAGCAGAAGGGATGGAGTGGGGTATGTGTTGACACAATATACTGTGTTTTCCCTCTCTATACTTCAAGACCTGCTTAGAACCCTGTTTTAAGTTTAGGCCTTCAGTACACTTTAATGAAAGAGGGTGTCTTTTCCTTTCTTCTTGTTATGATATCCTAATGTGATGGAGAAAATTCCAGAAATTTACTGTACTGTAATGTATATTTACTGATATGCTGTAATGGATTACAGAAGAAAGTTTCACATCTTTGAAAGGACAGCCTGGCTCAGAGAGCTGAAGCTCAGAAAGCTGCTGAAGGCTTTCACCTACAGGCTGCTGGTACAAATCCAGCCCAGTCAGCAGTTACTGAAAGCTATCACCAGCCAGCAGCAGCCTGGCTTCTGTGTGATGAACTGGGAAGCTGGGATTGCTTAGTCTGGAGTAAAGGAGACTGAGGGGAGGTGTTACAACCTTTTTTAAACACATAAAAGTAGCTGAGAAGCATAAGGGACAAATTGTTCTCTGGCCTCAAGAACCAATGGACTTAAATTGCAGGAAAGGAGCATTAAGTTATGTAACAGTGAAACATGGGGGCAGATTGCCTAGGGAGACAGCAGAGCCTCCATTGTTTTTTTAAGAGAACAGGTTAGGCTGCTATCTCTCAGGAATGATGTTAGCACAGTCAGTACCATCTTGAGACCAGGGGAGAGGCTATACAACATCTTGAAGTCCCTTAGAGCAACTGCCTGGAAGAGGCTTCAGCCTGCTCATGGAAGGGCTCCAGCTGGGTCACAAAAGCAGTAATGGTCAACAGCCACCACTGCCAAGCGTTTGTACATCACCTGCCCCTCTGCCTCCTCCTTCAGTTTTTCAATAACCCTAAAGGGTGATTCTTCATCTTTCTGTCTTCCCTTACGGAGTAAATAGGATCCATAGTCTGAGTGTAGCCCCAAATGCTGACTATGGTGCTCTATTTTAAGTTCAGAGGCCATCTGAGAGAGCTCTGTGTGAGTTACCTGCTAGTTACAGCTACCCAGAGGCAGAAGACTGATAGTGAGCAACCAGTATTTATCCTTTTTGTAAACAAGTTTAAAGCTGCTCAACTTTAGAAACGAAATAGAAATGCATATTTCATCCTATCTGTGCCTGCATTTGAGCTGTCAGGAAGAGTGTGCTCCCTTGAATGGTCTGGAGAACTGGAGCTCTTCCAAGCTCCTGAGCCTGAGTGCTCCAGCCACACATCAACCTTGTGTCTTGGTGAAGTCTGGGCACAGAGCAGCCTGTTCTCCCTATGTCCCCTGATTTCCAAGGGAAAGAGACCCACTGGTGTAGTCCGGAAGGGAGCTTTGGTTCAGGCCCCTGACATAGCTGACCAGGGAACTTGGGGACCGCACCTGCTGCTCAGCCCAGTGTCACATTAAAGGCCAGGTGAGGATCAATGCAATGCTTTTCCATTCAGGAAAGCAGCTTTCCACCCCTACCTGGAATCCTCTCTTCTTGTTTCAGCAGGACGGTCTATGGCTTTTTAGAAATACAGCAGCTTCCCTTCTATCTCAGTAGGAACCATTGTAATATTTCCAAATAATTTGCAAAGGGAGTAATTCTGGTATTGTTATATAATGGCTATACTCTGTGGTATCAATCACTCCAACTCTGAAGATGTTTCACAGACAAGTTCTTGCCTTCTCAGTGAAGAATAGGTCAACAGTGACAGATTCCTCTTCTGGGCTTCAAAGTATGTTTAAGACACAGAGCTGAGAGATATTCTGGTTATACTAGCAAATATTTATTAGTAATGAGTCCCTCTAGTTGATGTAGTGAAGGCTGTAGAGATGTCCTTGGCATCCTTAGTGGCAATTTCCTGTAACTTAACTGAGCTTGGAGGCTAAATAATGTCGTGCTCAGTTGAAATACTCCATGAAACTTGTGTTGTTTCATTTTGTATCTGGTCCTAGAGAAAAGGTAGGTAAACACAAAATAATCAGAATTCGGTGATGTCTATTCAAAACATTTTGCAATAACTATGTTTAGTTTAAAAAGGCTCTTCAACACCTTAGAGTAAGAATTCATATTTCTTTGCCAACAGCTGAGATGTTAAGGTGAGACTAAAAATAAGTGCTGGCATCTGGAGTGGACTATTCAGGTGGAACAAGTGTGAAATGAGTTACATAGTCATGTGCTTTAAAATGCAAGTGGGTGATGGATATTCAGGTGGACATTTTTTAAAGGTAGTCAGAAATTTCAAATGTCCAGGAAAAATAATGGAGAAGAAGCTGTTGTGGCCACACTCCACCTGTGGAGGAAAACAGTTGCGTTTGCAAAGCAGGAGGAGGTAGATTTCAGTCCATGTTAAACTGGCACATGACCTGAAACACAACCCAAGTATGCCTACATCACTGGCTTCTGTGTGAGCTCCAGCGTGAATACAATTCTGATAACAATAAAGCACTAAATTCTGATAGCAATAAAGCACTCCAGAGCCAAACAGCCCTGCTTCCCCACAGGAGACAAAGTGGTGATTTGAGACCAGCATGGCACAAATAAAATCACTTTTATTTCCTATTAAATCAGGGTTTTTTTCTATTTCTTTTGCAAAAATACCTCTTCAAATGTGTTACTATTTTATTTTTTCCATAAGGATTATGAAGAGATGTGTTAATTATGGAATGGTTAATGTTCTTAGCACTTCCTGCCTCAAGCTTTTCTTGCCACCAAACTCCCTACCCAGTCTTGCTACTTCACATGAAAGTAGTGTAATGCTGAAGATGTGATGCTGTCATTTCCCAGGGCTTGACAACTGATGGGTACACCTAAAATGCTACCCTTTCTCACCGTCCCTCCTTGTAGTGAATTCCTAACTTCAGAGATGTGAACGAGGCCAGTTAATGGTAAATGAGTTTCAGGTTATGCACGCGGTGGATTTGCCACTCTAGCAGAATCTGTCTGGAGGATCAGTTTGGTTGAATTCCCTTTTAATGATTATCCCTCATAGGTCACTTGCAGGTAAAGTTATGAAAAAGCAAGCGTCTCATGTTAGATGGGAACTGAGGAGTCAAAATCTCAACTGCTGCAAAACCAGCACATGTTCCAAGAGGCATTTTAGTGCCAGTGCCAGTCAGTTCAATTAGAAGTAGCTCAAAATAGATGCAGGACTGAAAGGCTACATTTTACCTACAGCTCTCAATCCAGACGCTGTTTTCTGAGGTAGATCTGTGTCTGCTAGGGCAGCAGCTAGAGCCGTAAGTCAGACATCCAGGGCCTGTTCCTTATTTCATTTGCGGGCATTTTTTAAAAGCCTCTTTTGCAACGTTGTCTCCAGAATAAAAATGCAGTGTGCAGAAGGTGCGGAGGTGAAGCAGGTCTGATCTTAGAATTCTGAGACCTCATTTCTTCCTCCCTGTGTTGGTCAGCACAGCTGACGCAGCCAAGGGAAGACTCTTGGCCCATGCTGACTGACAGAAGTTAAGAAGCCACCTGAGTCCCAGAGAAGAGCTCCCACTCCCAGCTGCTCCTGTGGCCTCAGATGACCACTGTTTGTCTTACGTGACTTGTTTTTACAGAGCAACTCCTCAGGCTTTGTCCGTGGTGTCCGTGTAGCAGGATCAATTAATGTATGCTGTCACATGTGCAAGAAGAGTAGTAGAGAGGTTGAAAAGTGCCAAGACTTTTATTTCATAGCTCTCCTTTCAAACCTTTCCTTGTCATACCCGGCTTCTGCTTGCAGAAAATGCACGGTAGAGGCCCACCAGCCACCACCCCTGTAAATACTGAGCGGAGACGATGAAGCGGTCCCTCCCAGGCCTGGCTCCCGTTGCAGTCACGCTGCAGCGCCTGTGCGGGTGGTCATTCTCAGCCGTCCGGCGTGGCCCCCCTCTTCTCTGAGGCCGGGCACGGCGAATGGTGGGTCTGAAGGGCTGCGTGAGCTCTCACCGCTGCGCTCGCCCTGGGCCGTTTCCCCGCAGGAGGTGGCCACGCAGAGACGGGCAGCCCTGCGCGGGTCTCGGGGCGAGCAGAGCGTGGCAGCTCTCCGCTCCGCCTGGGGCGGCGAGCCCTGTCTCATCGCTGCTGTGAAGCCCTCCGGCAGAGTTAGGGCTCTCTGTTGTACCAATACAATCTTCCTCGCCCCATTTCAGAGGCAGGATTGCTTTAAATAGCTTTCTTAGGAAGCCTAACACTTGGGGAATATTAAAAATGTCAACAGCTCCCCCAGACTTCCAAATAGGAGGAGAGGGCATGGTCAACCGTGTGGTACCTGTAGGCAAATACTGGTTTTCTCATCACAACGTCAGCACAAAATCTGGCATACAAATGACATGGGGTTCATGTGAATTCAGTTTTGATATGCCATCTCTCAAAAAGCTCAGGAGACTCAAAAGGGGGTCTGTTTGCAGCTGGATAGGCACGGGCCCCTCTATGTAATTCTCTGTTTTCCTGCCATTAACTTATTTCCAAAGGAGAGGAAGAGCACTCTATTCATGAATGCTGTGTAAAAGCTGTGGCATTTTCACCGAGCAATAGCTTGGTTTGTCTGAGTGGGAAATGTTTTGGGAATGAAAATGTGGTTAGAGGGAGCGAATTAAATCTCAAATGTAATGCCTCTGATTTGCAGAAGGGAAAGGGGAAGTGCTAAGTGAATATAGGAAATTGCAGCATTATGCATTGTGAGAGAAATTCTTTCCATCCTTGTAGCTAATGGACTGAACAGAAAGTGAACAATTTGTTTCATACAATGATTCACCAACACTCTGACAGGGTTTCCAATTCTGAGTTCAGTTTCATATTCAGTTCCCTGTTTACTAGTGAAATAGTACAATTATCTGTCTACCTCTTACATTTTCTAAACAGGCAAGGCAGTGGTATCTGAAAAGAATAAAAATAACTTTATAAATCCTGGTTGTTTAAGGCTGGAGAGAAGGGAAATGAAGCAAGTGTTATCTTTCCAGCGGTCCATTAGAACACTCCTCTAAAAATGTAGTTAAGTTCCCTGGGAAAATAGGTCCAAACGAAAAATGCCAATGGAACTCAGTTTTCAATTTCTATTTAACGTTTTCCCCACCCAGGTTTGTGAAAGGAGATCACAAAACATTTCCTGTTTGAGTCCACTTGTCAAATTGTCGGTAGTAAAGTAGCCAGAACTGTTACAGCTGAATTGGCCACATAAAGCTCTGGTGAAAACGGGATGCTTCTCCAGAGGTGCTTGGTAAATGTGCTAAGCTGCTTTACAAGGCAGGATGGCATTTTTCTGCCTTTAACCCCAGTTTTACTGAGAACAGAAATCACTTGGACTATAAGGAGTTTCAGTTTTTAATCTGGAAATGTTGTTGAGCCAGCCCTGACCGCATAAATTTCTTGCTTGTGGGACCAGGGTGTTTGAATGGAAAAGCCTTCCAGAAGAGTGTAATTAATTGTTAGTATTGCCTATTTAAGATACAGTAGTGCTTATCAGGGCTATTTGGAAGGAGATTGTAAAAGGGCAGTCCCTGTCCCAAAGTGTAAATTCAGTAGAGCTTTTAAAATCCAGTGAGAGTCAATGGGTTGGGTGGAGGAAGGTGATGGCTATAAAGATGACTATGGAAACTATTAGTAAGGCTAACAACCTGCATAGTTGAGGATTTGGGAGTCTTATTTCAAATTGCATAGCTAAAATGTAAAAAAAAATAGAATTCAGTAGCAGCAATTACCTGTTGCAGCCCTTTCTGCTAGACGGTGATAAGACTCACTTCATGGAAGAATCTGAGTCTACCACTTATGCTCTCCATAAACAATGAGTATAAAGTTGATGTTAAAAATGCTTTTAGGCTGAAAGCCACTTACATTGATGGCAGCAGCAGCAGTCAATGTGGATGCTGAAATTTGGGATCCTACTGAGGAGGTAGGGCAGGCAGTAGAGGGGACCTGCCTTGGTAATGGCACCCGTCAGTGGCTTCAGAGCAACTGAAAAGCACAAATTTCATAGCACCCATTTTGCACGTTGCTCCTGGAGACCCAAGGGGCAACTCTGCATAGCAGAGGGAAAGTATCTGCCTTTTTCCTATTGATATAATGGAGAAGGGAGAGAATGTTAGACAAAAACAGCCTACATAACTTTGGTAGGGGAGAGAGATTTAAGCTTATCAATAGCAGAAGAGTTACCTAAACTTAGCATATTACGGAAGAAAAATGCCCTTTTTTGTTAGTTTCTTACAAATCCTAAGCTACCGGTACCTCTGTCCGTGCCCAGGAGGAGAGCCAGTCCCAGGGCTACCTTCCTCAGTGACTCTGGGATAGAGGTGCCTGATTAAATGCCTGCCAAGTCTCTGGGCGGTCTGACTGCTGCCCGCGCTGGAAGCAGGGCCTGGGTTCGCGGGGTCAGCCAGCAGCACTGGCCTCACGGCTGGGATTTGCGGTGGTACAGCTAATCCGCGCCCTGAGAAAGGGAGAAATGAGCATTCCCTTTGGATTGCAGGAGTCAATCCGGGGCAATAGGGGCAGATTTCTCCTGTAAGGTGTTTACTTCAGGACGATATGAAATGTAACCTGTGGATGCGTTTCTCTGTAAAGTTAGCCTTGGGTAGGTTACTGCAAATGCAGCATCAGCAGGTGTCTCCGTTCGGTTGGATGGCTCTCACCCCGTGTTTTTCTGACCTTAGCAAGTTCCAGGCAAACCTTGGCAGTGGTTTGAATCTAAGTGAAACCTTCCATTTTGTTTAGCTTTGGAATAGATCACATATCTGGAGGAGCAGGAGGAATCTGCCTGGAGTTTTACCGTGCTGTGATGGTCCTTGGCAGTTAGGTAACTCTTTGAGCTAAGAAGTATAAAACACAGTGGCCCCAGGGCTGTCTTAAAGTAAGTCTGGGCAGAATTTGCACAAAGCTGTTGCTGTGACCGGGGTGCTATAGCAGATTTCTCTGGATTCCCTTAAAGTCCTGAGTTTCTGCTTTCTACTGGGCATAGCAGAAGGGAAAGAAACCACAAACTGGCAGAAAGTGTTTTTCCTCTGTTGGTAAGCAAGTGGTGCAAACAGAAACCTTCCCTTTCCAGCACCAAGTTCAAGAGAGTGGTTGCTCCAATTCCAGCCTCCCTGGCACTCTCACACCAGAAGTTGTTGTAGACAGAATTTGTTCCCTGTGATTCCCTCTTGCAACCTTATTTTCAGTTTCCTGGGGCACTGCAGCATGGCAAAAGGTGACTCTGTTTCCCTTTCAGAAGATGGCTTCATCCTTGCTACTGCAGAAAGGACCTTTATTTCTTGCAGATCCCTGAAAAATGTTTTGTTGTAAGATGACAGACAGTACATCTACTTTCACACATTTGCCTAAGTGCTTGCAGCCTGCACAGACCCTTCACTGTTGGACGTTTCCCAGTACTGGGATCTGTAAAGCCCTAAGCAAAACTAACCTATTCTAGTCTTTTTAGAAGATTAAAGCAAGCAAGCAAACTGATATTTTATTGCCCTCCTTCCCTTCTGTGTTTAAATTACCATTTGCCCTAATTAATCTTGTGTGTGGCTCCTCAGTTAGGCAATACAGTTTTTCAGTGTGCCTATGTATGTATGCATAAATTAAAAAGAGGACAGATTGTTTTCCGAGCAGATTTTTCCATGGTCTCCTATGTCATAATTGCTGCCCAGGGTTCTGTGAAGTTGCACGTGTGATTCTCATGCAGAAAAGAGAGCAAACATAACGTAACTAACCCATATTGACTACCAGATGCCTCAAAGTGTTCAAGACTCGCAGTAAATTACTGTTTTCTTTGGTCCGTATCCATTCTGCCTTCTGATGCTTTTCCCTTTGATGCCCTGTGACCTCGCTGCGAATGTGATGCCTTCTGCTCAGTGCTCGCACGGACAGATGGACAGTGGTGCCAGCAAGGGATCTCAGCAGCCAGTCCAGTAGACTTTTGCTTGTCATTCCTCAGAAGGATGATAACTGATTAGCTAAAGCTAATGGTTTCTGACAAGTGCTTAACTCGACTTAAAGAAATGCTGTCTCTGTGAAACCAGAGACTTTTGATAGATATTTAAGACCACTTCTCTGCCAAATGCATGTGTTACTAACTGTACTTCACCAGCTGATCACACCTCATGATTACAATTACTTGTCCTAGCCCAGGGAAAAGCTCAGTTCATTTGTCCAAGTATTGATTAACTGGTGTAGTCAAGATTACTTTACTTCACAGAGGATAGATAACCATTAATAATGTTATAATTACAGCCCAGAAAGTATGGTGATGAGGGGCTAGATTGGAACTTCAATAGATAAGAAGACAAGCATCGTTGATAAAATCCTGAAAAAATTACAGCTCATCTGTTAAAGGGAGGTAATTAACCCGAGGGAACCGCTGATGACAAGGAGCAGTTCGTGGCCTCAGGCTGTGCGCAGGGGCCTCTCCCGTGGGAGTCCCTGGAGGTCAGTCGGTCGCGTGGGGCAAGGCCAGGAAAATGCTGGCCTGAGCAACATCTCAGGGCTGGAGCGTGTGCGGGAGCGTGCGGGGGCAGAGCCACGGGCTGTATTTTGCTGTTGTGAAACTGTCAATGCAGCCGTACCTGCGCGGAGGATGAGTGGCGTTTTAGTTCCTGCTCCCTGTCTGGTCCTGGTCTGGGCAGGCAGGAGGGGGAAGGAGAGGATGGGTTTTACACCCATGGTAGGTGCCATAGCACAGGGTGGCACCAGGAATTCCTTCTCCTCTCCGCCCTCTCACGTGGATGCCCTGGGTGGAGTACACTCCTCATGTGGAGTACAACTCCAGCACAGGCTGTCTCCCAGCACTCACCGACCCTGTTGAGGTGACAGCCCTGCTCTGGTGGCTGGCTGCCATCTCGTCCCAGAGGGAGGAGGAGGAGGGAAGCCCATCTCGGGGAGTGGGGAGGCTCTGCATGGGGCAGGGGCACAGCAGGGTGCTGAGGGCTGGACCGACCAGTGCTGCACACAGTGGAGCAAAGTGAGGCATGGGGCAAGTGTAACAAATATATGGCATATATACAGATACTGGCATCATCAAATGATCTTGTGCTTGTTCAGAGTGGTGACACTGCTGTGGGATCAGTAGAAAATGAAGAGTTGGAGTATCTGGTGGCTGAGAGAGACCAAAAGAGCTTGAGAAGAGAAGGCTCTGGGGGTATTTATCGATAGGTACGCATGCCTGATGGGAAATGGGAATGAAGAAGAAGGAGCCAGACTCCTCTCAGGGGTGCCCAGGGACAGTAGTGTACTCAAAATCTGGCAGGACCCATCCTTGAGCAACTTGCTCTGGCTGATCCTGCTCTGGGCTGGGGTTGGACCAGACAATCTCCAGGCATCGCTTCCAGCCTCAACTACGCTGAGACACTGTGACCAGGACATTTCACAAATGCTGCTAATACATTGTAATAGTAATTCCATCAGAAGCTTTGCCATCTCTTTCTAAGCCAAATGTGGACAAGTTGCAGGTTGCATCTCATTTTTGTGGAAGGGTCCACAGTGCTGTTAACCAGTAAGCTCTGTTCCCAACAGAGTAAGATCTCTTCCGGTCTCCCATAAATGGCTAAAGCAAATTTAAGCAGGTAAAGTAAAACAAAGTTTTGCATGGAGGAATGCAATGTTGCAAAAGAAGGCAGCAACTTGTAGCTCATTTAGTTTGTAAGCCTGTTGCTTGCTTATTCTTATAAGAACTCAGCGTGAGCTGCAGCTTTGAGTTCAGAGTTAACAGCCCCTACAGCTCAGCAAATAAATCCTGTGAAGATCCTCCCACTGTGGACTAAGATCAGCAGAATTTTCTTAGTGCTTTGGGTGTCAAAGTCCAAAGGCCAGGTCACTTTACCCTGCTCTGAGGGTGTTGGTAATCTCTTGGGTTAGGGGAACTTCCACAGAGCCACAGATGAGACTTCATTCTCCTGAACTTCTGGAGGCGGCACAGTAGGACGTACACCAGGGATATGGCTTTATGAATGGGGTAAAAACTGAGAAAATTATTATCTGGACTCAGTATAGCTCATATACTCAATCTCTTTGACCTCTTTGTCTAGACTTCACCTAATTTCAAGGATCTGTTTCAAAATTAGTGTCAAAACACTGTCAGTTAATCTGCTGTTCATCCATCTTGTGGAACAAATGTGACCATTCCTACTGAATACTGCCCGTGGGCAGTGTGTACTTGTATTGTTCACACAGTTTTTATGTAAATTCATGCTAATCTAAATATCTGTATATGTGATTATATTTCACTTGTCTGATAAGGATTAAAGGACTCACCCCTTGCTATATACTTCATATTCAAACAAGCTGGGGTTAATTTCATGCCAGGAGAGCAGCTTTTAATTTTCCCTCTCATGGCATTGAATACCAGCATTAACTTTCTGTGCTCAGCTCTTGGGGTCTACAAGGAAATGGTGTGAGCAAATTTGATAGCAGGTATATCAATGAATGTAAATCAGGTAGAGAGTTGTAGGGCAAATGAATATCAGGCTAACATGTGTGGTGCTTTACAAAGGAAAAAAATGAACCAAATTAAGCTCAAGCTACATTTTTTGTTCCCACAGTGTTGATAGTTTGGGTGTTTGATCTGAACACTGTGGGCAGGTTGTTTGAAAATACTAGGTTATGAGTTCTTTTGTTAATGAAAATGTGGAGAGCTCTCGTGTCTCGCTCTGAAATGTAAAACCTCTTTGCCAGTGCAAGTTTTACCACCAATTTGATTCGTTTCTGTCAGTGACCTGTGTTCCCTTCCTCCCCCACTCTCCTTAAAGTTCTCAAAACAGATACAGTCCTTCATTTTTTCCAGTTTGGATGCATAATCCATTGGTGTCCTTTTTATTTACAGACTAAGTGCTGAGTAGTGAAATGTAGGTAAACAATAATCTGTCCAACCCACAAATACTGATTGCACGCCCCTCTTTACTACTGCTATCATCACTGTAAAAGCTTTGTTAGATTTTATAGGGTACTTGTGAAAGTCAAGAGATTCCAGGGAATTTTACCTTTCTGTTCTAGCTAAGGGGAAATATCTCAAAGCTCGGAGCCCTCTTCAGCAAAATCATCGCAAGCAGGTCCTGCTCTTTGTTAAATTGGCAAGGCGACAGCTTGAGCACATCCTCCGAGTGCCGCTGTGACAGTCTGATCACCTGGGGAGAGAAATGTCTCGCAGCCAGGCAGATCCCAAGCCATTTTGGTAATTATAGGTGAAAACTAACAGCTTGCCAGTGCAGATTCTTGAATGCCCAAGGCGTGTACCTCCACAGTACAACTGCTGCATTCGGTGCTTCTGCAGCAGCTCTTCCAGGGGCCTCCAGGGGACTCCCTGGGGAGAACGTGTTGTAAATAGAATAATCAGGAGATAATAAATGTAACGACAGTAGTTCTGCAAGCTCTTGACCAGCTGGAGTTGAGAGACCCCATGCCAGCTAATGCAGCTACATAATTGTCAGGTGCTGGCTGGGCATCTAACCAGGCCTTTCGGTTGCAAACCAAAGTAATGCTCCTATCCAAAGCTTCTTTATAATGTTCCTTGATTGCTTCTCCCAGTAACATTTTCATCTTCCACCAGCCTAATCTGGCCAGTTCTCTAGCTTTCACCAGGCACTGAATAAAGTATCAGTCTCATTACGGAATGGAGAGGCACTTATTGTCAACCTTAATGTCATCAGCATTGACATCAGGCTGTCAATTTTCTGTTCATGTAGGAGCTAATTAAAGTGGTAGCCAGTTGGTAGGAGAATATTTGTGTCTTCAACAGGTCTTTTCCTGAATTTAGGCATCAGTGCCAAAATAGAGGGTGTGAAAGTATAGTTTAGGCGAAGTGTAGACACTTAAGTCGAAAAGCATGGAAAATTCCATCTCCTTTCCTGCTTACACCCTAGAGGTATTTGAATTCCTTAAGTGCCACAAAGCTTGACTCTGGAATTTCCTGGTGCCTAAATTTCTGGAAGGACCCAGAAGTGCCATTGCAGGATTAGGCGACTGCATAAGTCTGACTGTGATTCCCAAACAGGCATTTCCCTGAGCAAGTCTCCCGAAAGTAATGAAAAAGTTGATTGGAACCAGGAGGACTAATTTCACAAAATGAGGCGTGTGTGATCTTTCCCTTTTAAAACTCAGTCAGGGAAAGTCCCCTCCCCCTCCAAAATACAGTAGCCAGCTGGAAGCAGAACTGATCAAAAGCGTAAGAGGTCTTCTGCCTGAAAGAAGAGAGCCCGGCACCTCTCATCTGGGCTGGACATCCCAGCCACTGATGCATGGTCCATCTCTGCTAAGAACTCTGGCAGTGTGCATCAAGAACTGGAGGGGGCAAGATGAAGCCTGGTGTTAGGACGTAGTTACTTGGGTTCTACTTCTTTTCCTTTAGCTTAGCTACCACTGCTTAGAGTGATTATTCCTCTCAGAGGTACAGTGGGAATTTGAATTAACATGAAAACTGTCTTACCCTGATTAAAAAAAAAAAGTGAATTCTGTATGTTGTTTCATGGAGATACTGGCAGTTTGGCAGCTGGATGAGTCCACCTTGTGACCAGCCAGGAATGAAGGAGGAAAGGGTAACTCTTTATTTTTAGAGCCAGGGAAAAGGAGTGTGGCTGTCAATACGGCAGGCTCCGTGACGTTACGTGCACCAGGCCCCACGGGCGCTAACAAGAGCAAGCGGCAGCAGGCAGGCACAGCAACAGCAGAACCACACATGCATCCTTGCAACCATATGGAAAGGACCTACAGGCTGGCTGTAGTCTTCCCGCATACCCTGGGACAACAACAGTAATGACTAAGATGGTTAAAACTCCTGACTATGTTTTAGATACTTCTTACTGATGATTCCTGAGATAGTGGAAAACCAAAGCTATAGTAGCCTTTTTTTGAATTTTAGGTTCCAGGCTGAATTTGGAGGACAAGTAGTCTGGGGGGGGCAAAAAAAAAAGTTCTTTCTACTTTATAAGGTGTGTTGGTCTGGAAGACTCTGGAAAATTTGTAAATATGGAGTCTGACTATGCTATTTTCTGCAAAGATAATCCTCAGACTAGAACTGCTCTTAGATCAGTACTGAACTATGAAGACAAGAGCATGGATTGGAGCTGTCTGAAAAGTTCCTTTTGTTTAGGGAGAAGCTACAGTTTTTCTCTGTAATCCCATGTAAAATAACATCCTTGTGTCCAAGACTCAGCTATTTGATGAGTTAAGAAGACTGTTGTGTCTGTGTCATAGAGTAGCAAATCTAAGCTTCTGTTAAAACAAGTGAATTTCTGTTTTGTTTGCCAAGAAAACTTCCCACAGTCTAATTAATGTAATGTTTGCCTGAGTCTGCAGACAGCCTTAACAGAAAAGCGTGAACTTTCCACCCCATTCTCTCAGTGAAGTGCCAGCTCCACACTCCTTGGTTTCACTCAATGTCAGTGCCACTTGCTTTATTGCTGAGTGCTTTACCTGAAGGTTTGGAAGGGGCATGTTGGGACATGCAGGGAAGGAAACACACAAGCAAGAAGAGCAATGATACAGAAAGGAAGAAGGCGGCGTCAGCCATCCTCTGCATGTGGGTGATGGATTGAGCCCCTCTGGTGACTGCAGAGCAAAAGGGAGTTGGATCTCTGGCCGTCTCACCTGTCACAACCTCTCCTGAGGGCAGTGCCTTCATGTGTTGCACTGCTGCCAAAGGCGGAAACCTTTCCCCAAAGCCAACTGAAATTGTCTCTCCTGCAAAGCAAGCTGGTTGCCTCTTGTCCTTCTGTCTTGTCCCACTCTTTCTGCTCTAGTAATCTGAGCCATCATGGAGATCGGTGTGAGTATGTCTAAAGTGAGTATGAGCACTGTTAACTGGAGACGTTGGCATTGGCACTGACACCCAGAGGCTCCACAGATGCTCAGACCTTCTGTCTGCCCTGTATCCAAAGAGCACCAGTCTGTGTTTGGCCTCATTTCCATCACAGTGGCTCCTTCCCTGCTCAGGTGTTTTTGCAGAAGAGCTCCTCTTCTCCCCTCTTCCCTGCTTTTCCCCTCACCTTTTCCCAGGGGTTTTCAATACACTGCAGTCAGATGGTCTTCTCCACGTCACTTGGATGGGACTCTCCATCTAAGCACCTCTCATGGTCTGTAGCCAGAATGAGACAGAAGTGGCCACTTTTGGGGGCTATGATTCCTGTTTAATATCTTTATCTGGACAAGGGGATAAAGTGCACCCTCAGTAAGTTTGCAGACAAGACCAAGCTGGGTGGGAGTGTTGATCTGCCTGAAGGTAGGAGGGCTCTACAGAGGGATCTGGACAGGCTGGATTGATGGGCAGAGGTCAACTGTATGAGGTTTAACAAGGCCAAGTGCCGGGTCCTGCACTTCAGTCACAACAACCCCATGCAACGCTACAGGCTTGGGGAGGAGTGGCTGGAGAGCTGCCCGGCAGAAAAGGACCTGGGGGTGCTGGCTGACAGCCGACTGAATATGAGTTGGCAGTGTGCCCAGGTGGCCAAGAAGGCCAACAGCGTCCTGGCCTGTATCAGAAATAGTGTGGCCAGCAGGAGTAGGGAAGTGATTGTGCCCCTGTACTCGGCACTGGTGAGGCCACACCTCGAATACTGTGTTCGGTTTTGGGCCCCTCACTACAAGAAGGATGCTGAGGTGCTGGAGCGTGTCCAAAGAAGAGCAACGAAGCTGGTGAGGGGTCTGGAGCACAAGTCTTATGGGGAGCAGCTGAGGGAACTGGGGTTGTTTAGGCTGGAGAAGAGGAGGCTGAGGGGACATCTTATCGCTCTCTACAACTACCTGAAAGGAGGCCGTAGCAAGGTGGGTGTTGGTCTCTTCTGCCAAGGAACAAGCAATAAGACAAGAGGAAATGGCTTCAAGTTGTGCCAGGGGAGGTTTAGATTAGGAAAAATTTCTTCACTAATAAGGGTTGTCAAGCATTGGAACAGGCTGCCAGGGAAGTGGTGGAGACACCATCTCTGGAGGTATTTAAAAGACATGTAGATGTGGTGCTTAGGGACATGGTGTAGTGGTGGACTTGGCAGTGCTAGGTTAACGATTGAACTTGATGACCTTAAAGGTATTTTCCAACCTAAATGATTCTATGATTCTATGAAAGGTCTCTTTTCTAACGCTTCTGGTACAAATACTGTAGTTTTGTGTGCTTGAGCTTTGGTACCTTTGTAACAAATGCACATAATGTTCCTCTTCACGTAGAGGAAAATTCAAGGTTATGCTGCAAAATGTTTGGCTTTCTTCTTGTAAATCTAACAATGATACCCCATAATTTTTTTCACCTCTCTGTGCTGTAGCTTTTTCATGTTTCTCTGCCTAAGAGCCCCTTCAGATGCACTAAAAGTAGTCCTGGCATCGCTGGAGAAGAGGTGGTTAAAAAGACACGGACTGTGAAAGGGAGATGGGGCTATGGGAGCTGAGCGAGGCTGAGCCAAACCAGAGGAAAAAGCAGCATCGGCTGAAGACAAGTAGAGGTAAGAGCCTGGAGGGATAGGGGAGGGAGGGCTGCTGGAGCCTGTCCTTCATTGACTGAATAAACAACCCACATAGCAATAACAATAAATAATTTTATGAGGCACTAGATAAGCTTTTAAGGGGAAAAATGGTAGGGGTTGTAACTGCAAATTGAGGAGGAAAGCAGCTGAGATGGGCTTCCCTTTTGCTGTCTGTCCTCTATTTGGCAGCAGCTCGTTTGTGAAAAAAACAATCAAGAGTAGTTTATGATGCTAAGACATTTCAATGACTTGCACCCAGTGAAAATCATTGATGTTTCTGCTCTAGCTAGATTTTGCTGCTTGCAGCTGAAAGCATTTCACTGCCTGAAATCCTATTTTGTTAAACCTGGCAATGAGTAAAATCACAAGTTCCTTAAGAAAATCCTCTGGGCTTGAAAGGAGACGTGTTCATTACCCCTGCAATTAGCAGTAAAACTCCACCTCGATGGGGCACTCAGTCCCTTCTGGTTCCCCTCCTCACAGCTCCCTCATCACCAGGTGCCATTCAGATTGTAGCTTGCCACTGTTTAATGCATATTGTAGAAAACACTGATTACGTGTCACTGTGAAACACTCCGAGAGCTGAGCCATAAATATTTCCATCAACTTGTCTCTCTACCATGCCCAGGACTCCACTTCCTGCAATACAGCTAATCCCTCAAAATGCAGTTTGGGTTTTGGTTTCTGTGGAGCTGACCTGTGTGCAAAGGAAATGTTACCTTGGGAACAAGGTTAAATGATAGGCTTATGGACCTACTCTCTTTTTTTCCCTTTATTTTGTGATGGAAATGTAAGATGTTGTGAATGGTTCATCATAACATATGCCAGCAGAAGCATGCCAAAAATAACAATCTGAAGCAGCACACGGTATGTAACGCTTGCATACTTCTCCGAGAGTTAGAGAAATCATTGAAACAACACATGTCAGATGCTATTACCGTCATATTGTTGGGGCCATCTGTTAGAGCCCAAGATCAAGACCTGCTGCTTTCCCTGGAACAGCAGCTCCACAAAGGACTGTGGCAAATTAAACTAAATCCGCTCAGGCCTGGGGAGTTCATCTGAGGGGTTTGCTTGTTTTATTTCAAGATTTCATCAGGGATAAAACCAACAGTATATTTTGGATATTGCTCCAGGGGAAGTCTGGGGAAAAACTTTTAAATTATTTTTGTTTGTTTGTTTTAGGGAGTAAATAACAGGTACAAGATAAGGACTGAATTTTCAGGATGCGATGTGTACATTTGCACCCACAAATGTGGGTGCTCATAAATAAATTTCATAAAAATGTGCACATGCAATTATTTGCAGGTAATAAACAATAATTTGATGGCAACCTGCAGTTGTATATGACAACCGATTAATGCAGTTGACTACACAGACACAAATTTTCAAGGCAAAGCAAAGACTTTTGAAGTTGCATATGGAATTTGGATGCCAAATCCTCCTGGTGGTCTTCAAAAATCTGAGCTAGAATACCTGTAGATCTGTTTTTTATGTATAAGATTAAGTTCTATATAATTTTGGATCCACAGAGAGTTTTGCTACTGGCAGCAGTGGGCTGGATTTCACACATACACTTACTATATCAATATAGCTACACACTCACACGTATCTATACATATACATATACATATACATATACATATACATATACATATACATATACATATACATATACATATACATATACATATACATATACATATACATATACATATACATATACATATACATATACATATACATGTGTGTTTTCAATAGTATTAACATAAGGGCACAGCTTTTAGTTCCACTGTGTTCATGTAAGTTTACATAATGGGCTTATGTTTTACTGATGTGTTTCATAACAATTTTAAACACTGTCCATACTGACACCAGAACACTAAATTAAACGTATTGATGTGGAAGACGGGAAGTCTCTGTTATGAAGAGCCCTTTGTGCCCAGGTGGCCAAGAAGGCCAACAGCATCCTGGCCTGTATCAGAAATGGTGTGGCCAGCAGGAGTAGGGAAGTGATCGTGCCCCTGGACTCAGCACTGGTGAGGCCGCACCTCGAATCCTGTGTTCAGTTTTGGGCCCCTCACTACAAGAAGGATGCTGAGGTGCTGGAGCGTGTCCAGAGAAGGGCAACAAAGCTGGTGAGGGGTCTGGAGCACAAGTCTTATGAGGAGCGGCTGAGGGAACTGGGGTTGTTTAGTCTGGAGAAGAGGAGGCTGAGGGGAGACCTTATCGCTCTCTACAACTACCTGAAAGGGGGTTGTGGTGAGGTGGGTGCTGGTCTCTTCTCCCAAGTAACCAGTGATAGGACGAGAGGAAATGGCCTCAAGTTGTGTCAGGGGAGGTTTAGATTGGATATTAGGAAAAACTTCTTCACTGAGAGGGTGGTCAGGCATTGGAACAGGCTGCCCAGGGAGGTGGTGGAGTCACCATCTCTGGAAGTGTTCAAAAAATAAGTGGATGTGGCGCTTCAGGACATGGTTTAGGGGACACGGTGGTGCTGGATTAATGGTTGGACTTGATGATCTTGAAGGTCCTTTCCAACCTTAGTGATTCTGTGATTCTGTGAAGACAGGCGTGGCTCAAATGCCATGAAGGGGAGTATTTTTCAAACGTAGGTAAATGACCTCATAGATCTGGGATATTTTTGCGGAAGTTTTGTTTTGCTGCATGTTATTGAAAGACTTGGACCCAGCTCCTACCCATTCCGCACTTTCCAGTTAGTGGGGGAACCTGAACCACAAAAAACCTGCAAAGCTTTGCTTCAGCTCCGATGCAGAAAGAGCTGCTTTGAAGTCTCAGGCCATGCTGCAGTGTATGGAAATTTTTCCTACAGACTCAGGATGCACATGTTCGTCATGAGAGCCTCCTTCTGCTCCCGGAGGAGCCCAGCACAAGGGAGTACTATAGCAGGAGAGCCCTTCCCAGGGAGGGCATGAAATAAGTGAAATAAGGAGGTAGTGAAATAAGGAGGGAGCAAAAGGGAGATCCCTGTTACTCTGCAGGGCAGGAGGGAAGAGAGGACTGCTGGGGATTCACTGCTGGCAGCACCTCATCGTTCCGCTCGCCCTCTGTTTCCGTGTTTTACCTAATGATTGCTTCATGTAAAATCTGTGGCTGGTCCTTAGAGTCAGGGTAGGACCAGGTCCCCATTTCCAGGAGAGCACTCTCACTGGCAGGACGGAAACTTGAAGTTTATTAACTGCGCCTTCAGGGCCTGGGGAGGGAGCTTTTGCTTGCAGAGGTCAGACTCTGGGGACGGGACAGTAGCTTTACGCTCACGGCAATTTTATAATCTACCACTGTTCTTTCCTTTGGGTCTCTTGCAGGAAACTGGTGTCAGAAAGATGCTGCTGCAGCAGTTGCCAGCGAGGAGTAATGATCCCAACAGCAGCACCTTCTACACACATACCACTGCCTGGGGATACTCAGAGTGCAAACTGATTATGCAGTGCAAAAGTATCTAACAACCTTCTATTTATTTCCTTTGCAGGAGAAATTCCCCAAGTAGATCTCTGTCACTCCTCCCAACCATTTTTACTCATTGCAGTGTTCAATCTGAAGTGTTTGAAATACATTATTGGAAGCCTTGTTTAATTGAAATGCGTTGTGTCCAAACTAATTTGGAAGAGACAAGACTGATTTTGTGACATACTGGAAAACTCTCGAGTCCTCCGAGGAGGGAAGTGAGGTGGAACTGAAAGACGGGGTGCCAGTTCTGGGGCCAGACAAAGGGCATGTTGTCGAACCATAGGTATCGTGGAGTTATTTTTCGCCCTCAAGAAGAGCTAACCTAAAAAAGAAGCTTCCATAATACAAAATA
The DNA here is from genome assembly GCF_964289735.1 of Phaethon aethereus. NCBI lineage: Eukaryota > Metazoa > Chordata > Aves > Phaethontiformes > Phaethontidae > Phaethon > Phaethon aethereus. The sequence continues at coordinate 41,947,457 of NC_138575.1, forward strand.
ACCTCCCTGTCCCTCCCTTTCTGGGTTTGATCTCAGTGTTATTTGGAGTAGAAGCATTTTTCCAATTTTGAAATTTGTGACAAGCTCCCAGGACAGGGCATTTCAGCTCAGTGAGACTGATGGTCTTGTCACTTTTACTGCCACCTCCAGCACGAACGGGCAGCGATGCCAATTTCCCCTGGCAGCTGCCGGTGCCTACCACCAAATGGGACCCTGGGGGGATCCACCAGCAGGCTGGCTCCAGCTGAGGGACCACACAGCTTCCAGCACCTCCAGCTTGGGGCAGGTGTCCCAGCAGTCAGGATGACTGATCTCAGAGGGCTGTCTTGGATTAAGGAAAAGCTTGAGATGCATAGACTGGCACATTTCTGTCTGCAGAGGGTGGTATTTTTTGACTAATCTTTATTTTGACAGCACATTCAAACAATTCTGAAGCCCCTCTCAAGATTTCCCACAATCTAAGGGCTCATGTTCCTCCTTTGCTGGCACTTCAGATAGGCTCCTCCAATTTAATTTAATATCCAGCCTGCATGTGACCAGAAAAGCTCTCAAAAATAGGTTCATTTTTAAGGTCATGGAGAAAGAACTGTCAATTCTTTAACGATCTGACCAGCACTGAGGCAATTCCTATTTATTTCATAGTAAGTGGTAATAGAAAACTTTCATAAAGAAAACCCTAAACCATCCTGAACTTCACTTTCCATGAACGAATTTAAACACAAACCTGCCTGCCTGCGGTCTGCAGGTGTTCAAACCCAAAATGTGTCAACATGAGTGCTGTGTCCAAGCTCGGGCACAATGATACAGGGAGAGACTATTGCTAGTCCCACTGCCAGGCACTAATTCCTTGCTGGAAGAGGTTTGTTCAGCCCCAGCAGGGAAAGGCAGCCCCACTGCACAGGCTATCCAGTTATGGGGATTTTTTCAGGAAATGCTGTAAAAACATTTTCCTTCATGAGCCTGTGCTTGAGCTATGTGTTTCTAGTGATACAATATTTTTGTTCTGTATGGATCTTTGCAGTGTTTAATGATGTGTCAGGTTTCAGAAATTTGGTGATTGAAAGATTAAAATGTGTAGTGTAAAAGGTGGCAGAAGGGTGATTTGTTTGTTTGCTGTTTTCTTGATTGATTTTCCTGAGGTTAGAAGTGGGCAGAAGTATTCAACTAAACCAAAGCCAAAATGTGTTTTGTCAATATTGAGGAAATATAGACTTCCTTGTTTACACTGGGAATATTCTTTAATGAAGACAACCTTTGAGGTAATAGTATATATGGGGGAGGCTGGGACTGGAGCTATTTCTCCTAAGGGAATTGTGAATTAATATGTGTTCCTCTCTTCTCCTCTCATTTTCTTCTCTTGGTAGTAAAAAGTATATCCATACTGTAGCTTCAGCCAGCTTAATATCCTAGACTGGTTCCCCCTTGGGACGTACCAGAAGCGGGGAGAAAGACTATATTTAGAAAAGGAGATAGTTTGTCAAGAATTAAAGAGCATTTTGATCAAAACAAGACCCCTGAAATTCAATAGCTTCAATAGAGAGGATTTCAAGTACGTGGTCTAGCAGTTCTGCGCTGCTTTTGCTGCACCCTATGCTGTGCTAAATGCCTGTTCCTAGAAAGCACAGAGTCACGGAGCCATTTAATAGACTTCTCACATCGCTGGGGGGAAGCCATTTATTCATTTTATCTGCTTTTTCCTCCGGGGAAGTAGTCCAAAGCCTGACGTGGCATCAGGAAAAGCTAAAGGAATACTGACAGTTCTCATTTTGCAAATTGTCAAATGAACCCATTTCCTGCCGTTGCTGGTAATGCCTTTCATTATGCCTTTAATGAAATTGTATTGACAAATTTATGGTCTAATAAAATTAAAAAAAAGAGATACCCTGGAAAAGCAGTTTTCAGGAGCTGAAATGTTTTAATAATGGTTTCGTAAATGATTTTGATTTTTTTTTTTAGTCATAAACTTTGGCAAAAGGAACTGTGGATGATTCAAAACCGCTAATGAAATGGTCTCTGGACTGTGCCATTTAAATCCTCTAAGGTGTATTTTCTGCTGCCTTTCCTTTAAATTTGATGCCCTTCATTTTTAGCATCTATGGGGAGCTGGCTACAATGTGTTGTATCTTCTTCCCACATGGCCCATTTATCTGCTGTTGTATTTTCCTACTCTCCTATCACTGGGAAAACAGCACTTTGACATACTATTTTATGATTTATACTTTCAAATACCCACCTGATCCAGTTTTATTATGTCCTCAGTTGTTGAATTCAGAGTGAGTTAAAGTGGACACTTTAGCATCTGTTTTGAAATTATTAGGGATTAGACAGAAAATTTTGTAATGATTCTGATGAGCATCTGTCACTTTTTTCATGGGGCAGTGGTGAGAGCTTCCAGATAGACTGTCATGTCTGGTGGATCTGGATCTGGACATTTCCTAAACCTGGGATTCAATCTGCTAATTGTGCTCATTTTCTTGAGTGCAGTTCTTGGTTTAGTAGGAGATGACGTGTAATTTTTTTCATAGTTTTTTCTTTTGTAAACTCATAAAATGAGCTTGAGTGAGAGCTATGTCTTTTCACTTCACTTATATGAGTTGGCCAATTGCTGTATCCAGCTCAATTAACATCTGAATTTGATTTCATGAAAAAAAGGCTACTGGTCCTCTCCCAGAGGTCACAGCAGACTAAGAAAATAAAGGTCATGTTGTATCTTGAATTCAGAATGTACAGATGTTATATGAAGATAAAATCTGAAACCCAGAAGGGAAAGGAAGACATATTTGCAGCTACACTATGTATATGTAAATGGTAACAGATGATTTACTGCTGGAAGAGTGTGGTATCCCTTTTTCTCTTTTAACAAAACAATGTTATAAAAATAGGCAAACAAGAAAAAAAGAAAATGGACCAATGAATTACAACACATATTCAATCACTCTTAAATATGAGACTGGGGGAGTATATGCTAGTTTCTTAGGATATGGCCAGTAAATATATAGACTCTTAGTGGCAAATCTGGCTTCTCAGAACATTAGTTCCTATATCACAGACAAAAAAAGGATATAAACATCAAAAATAAAGAAGAGAAACAATACATATACCCATGAGATCTCTGTATAATCCAAATCAGTTGTCTGTAGGAGAGTTAAAAAATACTTCATATGTTTGGGGAATACAGCTTTCCATCCAAGAAATAAAATAGATACATCTATAATGTATCAGCACTGGCCTCATATTTCTTTGGGGTTTACACTGATTTGATTTCATAGTAGCTGTGCTTTTCCCTTTGAAATTCACCATCCTGAGCTCAGACGTAGGGACGAGGAACATTTCAGAGGCAGAACTCCTGGCACAATTTTTGCCCATGTTGTAATTTCATCCATTTTCAGACTCCTTCTCCTCCCGCTGTGACTTCTGGCTTGAGTCTGGGCTGAGTGACTGCAGAGTTCACCGTGTTCGAGACACGGCGAGTGCAGAGCTAATACATCATTTCATCCTCCATGGGGTGAGGGCAGACATGCCGGCGAGGAGTACAAGGAGCTTGGCCCAGTTTTTCAGCAAAGACGTGCGTGATAGCTTTCAAAGTTTTATGAAGGAGTTGTCTTTTACAGCTGTTCGTTGTTCTTACAGACGTATTTGTCTACCTGCCTGTTTGTATTTATTGCCTGCTATTCAGGAGTGTGGCTGCAATAGCTTATGTACTTAGATAAGTGCCATGTTTAGATACGGGCAGCTTTTCATTTCATTTGCTCTTCTGAGAAGCAGTCCCTCTGTGTGCTGGTGCCTTCAGTAGGACTGCGGACAGAGAGCTGGGCCACCTGTAACCTCATCCGTGATCCAACTGCTGCAGACGGACCAGCAGTGCACACGGTTTTACCTGAGAATTAAGGGTCCCCAAGTACATTTCTTGACAAAACCACAAACCCTAAGGTGCAAAAAATCCTAAATTGAGGCAGCAGTCAGGGTTCTTGCTAGAGGCACCTCCAAACATTAGCCAAATCAGCTCAGTTATACCATCATGCCAACGATCTTTAGTGCAGCAACAGTCACTGTGTGTAGTCAAGAAGGAAACAGGGGAACTCCCCCTAACAGGGGAGGTCCCAGACAACTGGAGGCTTGCCCATGTGACACCCATCTACAAGAAAGGCCAGAAGGAGGAACCCAGGAACTACAGGCCTGTCAGCCTGACCTCTGTGCTGGGGAAGATCATGGAGCGGTTCACCTTGAGGGTGCTCACGGGGCACATGAAGGACAACCAAGGGATCAGGCCCAGCCAGCATGGGTTCATGAAAGGCAGGTCCTGCTTGACCAACCTGATTTCCTTCTATGACCAGGTGACCGCCTAGTGGATGAGGGAAAGGCTGTGGGTGTTGTCTACCTGGACTTTAGTAAAGTCTTTGACAGCGTCTCTCACATTCTCCTGGAGAAACTGGCGGCTCGTGGCTTGGACAGTTTTACTCTTTGCTGGGTAAAGAACTGGCTGGATGGCTGAGCCCAGAGAGTTGTGGTGAATGGTGTTAAATCCGGCTGGCGGCCGGTCACAAGCGGTGTTCCCCAGGGCTCGGTTCTGGGGCCGGTCTTGTTCAATATCTTTATTGATGATCTGGATGAGGGGATCGAGTGCTCCCTCAGTGAGTTTGCAGATGACACCAAGCTGGGTGGGAGTGTTGATCCGCTGGAGGGTAGGAGGGCTCTGCAGAGGGATCTGGACAGGCTGGATCGATGGGCAGAGGCCAACTCTATGAAGTATAATAAGGCCAAGTGCCGGGTCCTGCACTTCGGTCACAACAACCCCATGTAACGCTACAGGCTTGGGGAGCTGCCCGGCGGAAAGGGACCTGGGGGTGCTGGTTGACAGCCGGCTGAATATGAGCCAGCAGTGTGCCCAGGTGGCCAAGAAGGCCAACAGTGTCCGGGCTAGTATCACAGATATTGTGGCCAGCAGGAGTAGGGAAGTGATCGTGCCCCTGTACTCGGCACTGGTGAGGCTGCACCTCGAACATCCTGTGTTCAGTTTTGGGCCCCTCACTACAAGAAGGATGCTGAGGTGCTGGAGTGTGTCAGAATCTGGTGAGGGGTCTGGAGCACAAGTCTTATGAGGAGCGGCTGAGGGAACTGGGGTTGTTCAGTCTGGAGAAGAGGAGGCTGAGGGGAGACCTTATCGCTCTCTACAACTACCTGAAAGGGGGTTGTGGTGAGGTGGGTGTTGGTCTCTTCTCCCAAGTAACCAGCGATAGGACAAGAGGAAATGGCCCCAAGTTGCACCAGGGGAGGTTTAGATTGGATATTAGGAAAAATTTCTTCACTGAGAGGGTGGTCAGGCATTGGAACAGGCTGCCCAGGGAGGTGGTGGAGTCGCCATCTCTGGAAGTGTTCAAAAAACGTGTGGATGTGGCGCTTCAGGACATGGTTTAGGGGACATGGTGGCGTTGGGTTAACGGTTGGACTTATGATCTTGAAGGTCCTTTCCAACCTTAGTGATTCTGTGATTCTGTGAAAAATGAAGTTGTAATGCACAGGTTTAAAACTTACAGTATTTGATTAGACACTGATGCATTGAATCTTAAAATAATAAATTTTACCATAAAAGAAGAAAAACAAATCAAGCTGATCATTTCTGCATATCCTACTTTACCTAAAACTCACAATTCTAATATATTTTATTAAAATATATCATGGCTTTTAGAGCAATGAACGATTCACTGTTAACAGAAACCACATACAAACTCAAATTGAAATCTACCCATTCACTGTTTCTGGTTTATATTCATAATATATACAGCACTTAAGTGATTGTAGTCTCCAGGTGTCAATGTGGGATGGTGTGTTCAGTCTCGCAAAGAGAGAACTGAAGCTCAGATGGAGTAAATGAGTTCCCTAAGGTCACATGTGGTGTTTGCAATAGGAAAAGGAGCTGCAATGAACTTCTCTGGTAGATCATTAAATCTGTGACTGTCCTGCCATGTCTTTGCCAGAACGGGCTAGCAATCAACCAGGGTAGAAAATGAGAATGTTTGTGGTTTAACATGTGTATGTTTGAAGACTAGTTTACAACACAATAATCCAATGCATTTCTGGAAACCATTAATGATTTTCATAGGATCATAAGAGCATTGGAGCAGACTTACAGTCTTGTGTCCTGACTCCTGTGCTTCAAAAGCAAGTGAAGCAATTCTGCAGCAAACAGGTGTGGGACTTGGTTCCCACATGATATCTCAGCTGAGTCTCAAATAGAGATCTGCATGACCTTAAAGCAGGATATTTGACTTCTTTTCCTTAGGTATGTTCAGCACAACACTCCTATATAACCATAGAAGAATATGTTTTGGGCTGTGATATATGCTTAGCCTCAATTACAGGTTGAGGTGCTGAATTTGTCTGGTCTTTATTTTACAAAATGTCTTCTGGTTCTTGTGACACAGAAATACATAAAACACAAAAACAGAACAAAACACAAATATAATTTAGCAGCATGGATTAGAAGCCCATACAAATTAGAAGCAAGACAGTCAGTTGTCACATTGAAAAGACCTGGAATTGATTTGTTTGTCTGAATAGTAGAAATATTCTTAGAGCTATTCTAAGGATGATTTAAATGATGGATTCATAAACTAACAGACTTTGCAACGTATGTGCACAAAAATTTACTCAGTATGTAGTGTATTTCTTACTAATTTGCAAAGGCTGCTCTATGTCCTTCTCACAAAACACAGGTTTAAAATTAGCTGTTAAAATTTTAGTGCAAATTGAGAACTGATCTATTCTGATGTCTACTAAATTCTATATTGTTTATTACTTTGTCTAAATAATTAATGGACCTGATGGTACTCCTGGTCCATTTTAGCAGTGAGACTAATGATGTTTTCAGTTATTGATGTCTTAAATGTGTCTCAGGCTATATCAAAGGGTGGTACACCTTTTGTTTAATAAACTTCAGTGATAACATTCCTCAGGCTTTCACAGGATTGATCATCATGTTGGGGAAAAAAAGTATCTTTTTCTTGCATGCTATTTAGTTTTAAAAGTTGATAATACACAAGAAATTGAAGATTTCTTTTCTTGCATTAAAGTAAATAGCAACCATTTGATGAATCATTGCAACACGTGTAGTAATTCAACTTCGCTCTTCAGTTAGCTTGTTTTAAATAAAAATCTTGCATAGTTCCTTACCAGTGCTCCCTATCTAGCTTTGGCTTTTGTAGGGGATACAGGAGAGTTAGCAACAGAGGTTTGTTTGTTCTTTTGATCCATGAAAGAGGAACTGTATTGCAATGCAGTTTAGGAAAGACAGGTAACAGTGCAAGGAAGCCCAATTTGAATCGATGCCTGGCTGTATAAACTTCACTTTTATTCTTCATTATCCACCATAGAAAATCTTTGTGTTTGTTACATGGTTGGCCTCGGTCTTACAATTGCCATTCAGGGTCTGGAGCCATAACATTGCAGCTGTCTGTGAAGCTGAATTCAAACCACCCTCACTCTGGCTCAGAAGGCAAATGAAGGGCTTGGGTCAACTTACAGCAATATTTAGGACAAGAATTTAACTGGTTGCCTGAGGGTAACAGGTTTTGTATTTGCTTATCAATCTCCTGAGCCCCCCAAGCTGAGCCACATCTCATGGTGAATGCTAAACTTTGCTATAGATCTGAATTGATCTAGCTAATGGACCTAGACCTCACCTCCTCTGACCTTTTCTGGTCCTCCTTGTCAGATGGGACTTGGCGTTCTCTTCAGAGCTGCACCTGGCATTGCCTTTGCCGAAACCCATGAGCCACTGCTTATTGCATAACTTGGTTTTATGTATCTCTGCTTCATGGTCCTCATCTCGCATTTACAGCCCTGACATTACAGGTGTGAATTCTTAAATAACAAACAGAAGGATTCTTTCCCTGTAGACCTAGTAAGCTGTGGCATCTGTAAATATTTTCTGCTCTCCCCTGTGAGTCTAAAATAATTTTGTAGGTACAGGTTAGATGCAGGGCAGGAATCACCAGAAGTCCCTACTTACCTTAGCAGCTCTCTCCTGTTTTTGCTGTTGTTTTAGTGGAACCTGCAGTTTCTTCTGAAGAAATGCCTGCTCCTCATGACTCCTCTCATAAATATTGTCTCTAAATAAATTGTCTCTAAAATATCTTCACAAGTAAATTTGGTAGAGTATTTCAGGTATATTCCTGCAGAGACTGTAGGACTATTCCAGGAATGGGGTTGCCTGGATCTGCTGTCTAATAACTCTTTATCTGTGATAGAACTTAGCATACTAGGACAGGATGAATAAATTGCTCTCAGTCACCTACCAGTGGAAATTTCTCTTCACAGCATAATTTTAAAAAGAAAGCAGTTCCCTTAAAATGTTAAATTGATGTTCCAGCTGAGAAAAATAACAGTAACTTCTGAAAGAGAATTTGCTTTTTATACTCTTCTGGTTTAATAGCCAGCCTTAGGTATCTGCAAATATATCCTGAATACATAATCAGCCTATGCTGAAACCAAGTTTCATGTATCTTTTGTAAATACAGCTCCTAAGAAGGGTACTTGCACTACAGCAATACACGGAAATCACCTCATGAACTTACAAAGTACTCTGAAAATGTACCTTTAAAGGGTAGTGCTTTCAAGTAAATGACATTCTCCAGTTTTGTAATCTGTCATGTGGATAAATGCCTCATTTACCAACCGGGGGGATGACCACAAAGCTTTGTTGTTGTACAAGTTTGATTTTCCAATTCTTGGGACTGGAAAATAAAGTACAGATTTGTCCTAGCCTTGTGGCAGAATTGACAAATCATTAATTCCATTGATTCTCACGGCAGTGAAATTTATCAAACTGAAATCCATTTGTATTAGCAAAAAAGGTTACATGGCATGGCATGGAAAACCGTCGTTTTGTGCGCTTGCTTTTACACTTTGATCTTTTTTTTTTTGTTGAAAGCATTGTTATGTACCTTGTAAAGAACCTAGAGTGGTAGATTATGAAGCCTTCTACTTGTTCTTGCCCATTGAACTCAATGCACTTTACGTCAAAACTGCAAATACACCAAGTGTTGTGGAAAAAAATATTTGCCAGTCTTCAGATGGATTTGGGAGGAGGAAAGGGCTGCGTGCAGCGGGCTAACCCACTACACCTCTTCCACCCCCCAGCTTGCAACCTTCACTGATGCAAAGGCATTTTGCAGGGTGTCAGGCTAGGACCAAATTTCCTTTTCTCTTGATTTCAGGAAGAAAACACTCTGTTTTCCTGCTTGGGTGGTATTTCCCCACCCTGGCAGGTTTTTGACCCTGGCTGGTGTAAATCAGCACGGCTGCAGCTGGAGCAGTGGTGGTTTACACCACTGGTGATGCTGGTGGTGAGTGCTCTGTTGCTGCGGGGAAGTGCTGCGCTTCCACGGGAGCTCAGCCTCTGAACATCATGGAGGCACACAGAAGAGGGGGTTAAGGGAGATCCTGATTAAGTTTCCATTTACTGATGCTCTTCACCAATTTATATCCAAGTGCTACTTTGCTAATTAATGACTGCTCATGAAATGCCATGTGTCAGCAATGAATCACTTACTTTTGTTGCACTTCAGTAGTATATGGCTAATGAGCAAGGACAACTCATGTAATTAAAGCCTAAAATAGCCCTGTGTCGGCAGGACACAATCAACTGTTTATATCTTGCTGTAGTGGATAGACTAGAGTGTATCACTTTCCTGACTTTGCCTTTGCTAGTTTTACAAGAAAAAAAACGGAAAGTTGAAAAAATCTGGGGCAGTATAACATTTTTTTCAGCTGCAGTAGTATGAGGAATTGAATTGCATTTTAAAAGAACTAAAATCCTGCTAGTTACCTGTATCTGGAGTAACCTTAAAATGAGACTGAGTTATTGCCTCTAATGGGCCTCATCAAGCTCAAAACTAATGATCAGAGGGCTGGAGCACCTCTCTTATGAAGACAGTCTGAGAGAGTTGGGGTTATTCAGCCTGGACAAGAGAAGGTTCTGGAGAGACCTTATAGCAGCCTTCCAGTAGCTGAAGGGGGCCTACAAGAAAGCTGGAGAGGGACTTTTTACATTTACAAGGGCATGTAGTGATAGGGCAAGGGGTAATGCCTTTAAACTGAAAGAGGGTAAATTTAGTTTAGGTATAAAGAAGAAGGTCTTCACTATGAGGGTGGTAAGGCAATGGAACAAGTTGCCCAGAGACGTCGTGGATGCCCCATTCCTGGAAGTGTTCAAGGTCAGGTTGGATGGAGCTTTGAGCCTGGTCTAGTGGAAAGTGTCCCTGCCCACGGCAGGGCAGTTTGAACTATATGGTCCTTAAGGTCCCTTCCAACCCAAACCTTTCTATGATTCTATGAAAAAATAAATAAAAGCTAGAAACAGGGATGTTACAGGGCAGTTTAGTGCAAAGCTACCACAAAATCAATAGTTTGCTGATCCACAGCTGCACGTAGCTCGGAAAACTGAGGAACAGAGTCAAGCCCTCTGTGAATGTACATAGGCAGCTGTTCACACTTCAAGCAACATCTTGAAAAATCTGCAACTGAACCAGTAAACCAGTAAATACAATTTCTCCTGCTTGACCTGATCAGTGCTAGCACAACTGGGATCTTGTATTTTCATTCATGAGAGGTGAGACCAAGTGTTTGGAGAACATTTGGTCTGTCCATGCACGCTGCATCTCTTTTCCCACAGTATTATACATCACAGTCTGAACCACCGACATCACCCACTAGTTTTCCTCACGAGGGAAAAAAATTTTCCTATGTCTGAGAGACTAAGCAGCTACTATTAGCCAAAGTACACCATACTCATAGTGACATGCACAAAGGACACAAAGCAAACTGTCTCCCAAATTCAGCAGTAGGAAAACTGAATCCCATCTCCTCTGCCAGGGACTAAATCTGACTCTTGTGGACCCACTTATTCTGATGCGCATCAGCAGGGAAGGGGTAGGATCTGTAAAGAAAAAGAGTTTTATGAAAATATGGGCACAGAACTTCCTACAACAGCCCCCAACTTCTCCCTCCCACTCCCTTTTACAGAAACCTATTTGGAACCTGAAGTTTCTGTGAAGGAATAAAGAGCTTGACCAAAAGTTATGACTGGTCCTGCTGGAGAAATCAAGAAGTTAACTGTTCCAGGAAAAGAGCAATAAAGGTAAACACCCATTTTCCTTGGAACAGCTTCTGAATACTTTCTCAGTGTGAGCAGACCCAATCTTGCTGCTCAGCATTAAGAACAGCAACAGCTCTCTCATTATTGCTAGCACGACAGGTCAACGTTTGTCCTCGGTATTGTCTGTAGCAAGCACTGGGTAGACCCTTGTATTGGCCTCATACAGAGGCTTAAAAAAAATCCCATGAAATGAGGATCTTTTCTGAAATTACTTCTACAAATTCTCAGAAAGCTTTGTGAGTGCCGGACAAAAGCCCTCACTCTGGTGAATAACGCACAGAGGGATTGCCAGCTGTATGTTTTCAAAGGCTGCTTTAGGAAAAACACTCAACTCGGGTTGAGTAGCGAAGAATCTCCTGAATCTCCTTATTCTTGAAGACACTGCAGCCTTCCCCACCTGGCCTTGCTTGAATGTTAAGCTACGAAGAGAGAAGTGCTGCCTGGATCTTATCCCCTTCATGGTCCCCCTGATCTCCAGTGACATCCTGACATCAGACAGCTCCCCAGTTACAAATTGGGGAACAATCCCTCTTGTTGACATTTGCTCTTTCATGTTTGTTTAGCTCTTTGGATGCTGTTTGTTTGCATCAACAGGACTGTGGATAACCACCCTCCATGTGAGCAGTGAGACTGTGAGATATGACCTTGGATGGAATTAATTTAGATACTTTTAGTCTCTTGATGTCCCTTTTGGGTAAGTCAAGGTTCTGAATAACTGCAGAGTGGAGGCAGGGATAAGAGTATGAGACTGTCAGAGCATCTGCAAAATGGGCACTTCATGTTTTTAAAAAACATGCACTGTTGTGGAACAGAAGCGTAATATATGCCATTAACATTAGTGTCATTGAGCAGCCTCTAAATTGCAGATTGGTGGGGAAAAATTGATATGAAAATGTAAACAAGAGAAAATGAAAACTGTAATAAGCTCTCTGCATAAGAAGGGTAATCTACAATTAAATATAAAGGCTAAACTGAAACAATGTGAAGGATGAGACGTATTTCCTATTTTAAAGCTAAGACTGATGCACTGTCTCAAACCCCCAAAGCTGTGACAAAAACTTAGTGGTGTGAAGCAGAGACACCATGTCAGACTTCACTCTCCATTCCTGACTCTGGATGATTTATCACTTGCAGCCATTCTATTTGCTATTAATTAAGTATAAAAGTTACTTTAGTAAGTTAGCTTGGCTGTGATGCATCCCCTTTTGAGCTTAGTTGAAAGTGAAAACAAAAGGCCTTTATTGCAGCTGCTGTAAATTCAGGTTCCAAATGTATTCTTTTGCGTTTGCACACTCATAAAATGAAAAAAGGCAGTCTCGATTCTCTGCTGTAGGTGCTCCAACACTTGTTATAAATGTGGTTATAAAAACTGATTACTTCTTAACAAATAACCTGCATGTATTATAACATAGCCACAAGGATGGATGTGGTCTGGATGGTATTACCAGAGAATTCGGTAATTTTTTTCTCCCCTGACAACAGACATATGGACTTTGCTTTATGCTTTAGAGGACAATGAACTATTGACCACCAAATGATGGGAGAGCGACGTTTGATGCTGAGAAGGCCCTGCTGGAAGTGCCCTCTGGGAGTCAGTGCTCAGCAGTGCAGGTATTTCTTGGAACTGGAGCTGACTACCAGCCAGGCTCTGCCTGTAGCTCCAACTGCTTTGGAAATGTCAGTAACATCAGCAAAAATGGGAGGCTTGTGAGAGAGGAAGACAGAGCATCTTGCTGAGCTATGGCAATAACAAATTTGTGGCTGAATGGGAGTTATCACTACCTACTAGAACAGCTTTCAGAGTTGAGTAGAAAATGCACCCACTCTTTACACACCTTTCCTGGTGACACATCCCTACTCTCTGAGAACTTGGATAGACAGATATCTACGGCAAGAAGCTGGTTTTTTCTCAGGTCCATTGAGAATGATTTCCTGCTCCTCCTGTTGCATCAGAGGAGTGCTGGTCACCCTCTGTCTCTTTCCTTTTTTCCTTCATTAGAGTACCCCCCTTTTTTCTTTTCCTTAATGGCAGATAGGAAGAATGAAGGATGAACTCCAATAAAGGCAGCTCCAGAGTGTCTGGGTAATTTGATGTCTCATGATTCAAGCTATGCTGGAATACAAAATACAAAACTGATGACTGATGTGGCTTTTTATTCTTCAGTCAGCCAATTACAAGTTAAATGCTTCCTTCTTTCTTATACAGTGATGATAAATTGAAGACAAGACGTGTTCGGGTGATGCAGGGGACCAGACAGTATTCAAACACAGGATGCGGAGGATTTTGTCCTTCTGTGTGTCTGAAAGTCCTACTGAGCCCTCCTACCAGAGTGTCCCTGCATGGGTGGGAGATGTGCAGCGTGGATGAGCTGAGAAGGGACGCCAAGGGCACAAGAGACTGTAGATGTGAGATATCGCAAGCGGCTTCCAGTCCTTTTGTCTGGGCTGCAATTGCACACTTTACATCTGTTCTTCCTTCTGAAGGAGCTCGAGAGAGCTCTGCTGCAATCGTGCTCCAGCGTAGTGATGCTGTGCAAAGGAAAAACACAGTTTTTATTCAAGATACAGAGATTTAAGAGTTCCTGTCTACTTCCATGCTGAATGGCTGTTTGGCAGCTCCTCGTGCTGAACTTCTGAGGAGTCAGCCCGCAGCAGGCGCTCAAGGTGCTTTAAGTAAACACCCTGCTCCTGAAGTCATCCCTAAAATTTGAGTAATCCAGACAATTCTTCAGCTCCCAGTTCAACTCATTAAGTAGTATAGGTCCCCAGGAGCAGTGAACACTCTACAGGATACCTTGTATGTAGTACTATCTTTCATACGCTGATTCTAACAGCTCTCTGAAAAAGAGGTTCAATTACAGTTTGCCTTGGGAGAGGCTTTCTTCTGAGCCGCCTGAACCCTCCCAAGCCCCATTTACAGGCCAGTGTCTGCCAGGCTTTGAAGTTTGCTTGAGGAGGTCCAGTCCATGGGCAAGTCATCAGCTCCAGCTCCTGCAGGAGGGCCCAAGTGGTGCATGTGCGATGAGTGCGAAGAAGCACCTGGGCGCTTCAGAAAGACAACACCCCACCCAGAGATGTAATTTTAATGCCTAACAGAGTTTCCCAGAGCCAGAATTGCTTGCTTTTCTGAAAGTAAGAATTTTAGCTGGTTGAAATGAGGATACACGATGGGAGAAATTTAGTCTTGATGAAATATTCTTATAAATATTTTATAACTACTTTTTGCACTGAAGTGTCTCATTGTGTCTCGTGAGAATCATTGTTAGACATTTTGACATACTTTCTATTCAGTTCAGAAATTAACAGAGTGGTTTTAATGAAGTTCAAATAAACCCAGTATGAGTACTGGCATACAAGACAATTATTTTGTTCACAAATCAAGAAGAAAAACAAGCAAAAGCCTATCTGAAGATTACAAAGATAGTGTCAAAGAAAATAAAAAAGATAAAAGAATGAGCACAGCTATCATTCCCTTGAATATTGTGAAATGTGTTTTATGGCATTTGGCTGTAATCACAATTAGCAATACCAAGGGCTGTTTGCTTGGCTGTGTGTGAAAATCTGAATGTTTGTATGATAGAGTAAGAGTGGCTATACAAATTAATTTACTTGTGAAGATCTGATTGCTCCACCTGTTATAGTCTGTCTACATCCTATATTTCCATCAAGTGCTGCCAATTAGTTCTCAGAGTAATTGAAGAATGAAAATAGAAGAGCAAAATGCCCGATTTATAGACTGAATTGGTTGTGCCCAGTAATTTTTTTTGATGGTGGTTTAAATATTCTGTTATTAAATTGATTAAATAATTAAGTGCTGCTATAAACATGTCAGGTGATATTTCATATCAATTTTCTGCCGCTGAGTGGAGCTCTCATTTAATTCCCAATGTAGTATTACCAGAGTAAAGTTGGTGCCCATCTTGAACAAGACTGCTAAAGAACACTAAGGAAAGAAGGAAGGGATGAAAATGCCCTCTGTAATCACATGTCAGTGAAAAACAGTTAGCATGGCTAGCTCATGCTGTTTGCATGTATTTTGTGTTAAATAAAAAAAGTTTTCTTTGCTGGGTTGAGCAGAGCTGAAAGAATAACGGAAAGAATAATCTGTCAGTAAAACAGATAAATTAAAAAATGTTTGGAGGGAAAATACATACGCTGATAAAATCCAGGTGGACTATCAGGAAATTAGTACAGCAAACTGTTCTAAAGATTGCCAGCTATAGCCAGAGAGAAGGAGATCCAGCTGCTGTGTGTTGCTCTTCAATCAGAGCTAAGGCACTGCGGGAGCTGTGCTCCCTTTGGAACGTCGTAGCTGTGCTCCCTTTCTTCATATCTGATGGCACCTGAACTCCTGCTGCCTAGTTTCTGTCTTTGGGCTCAATCCTGCATTTTTTTGTTTACTCCAAACTTGCTTAGAGTCTATTTAAGATGTACTAATGGCTGTAGTCTGATTAAAAATCTCCTGGAGAATCACAGTCATTGTCTGGGTTTACAAATTTTTGAAAGAGGAGGAAAATATTTACCTGTTCTCACTCTGACGTGTTATTTGGCCCACTTGCTATTATCCGCCCATATGCAGAGAAGAACAGGTAACAGTTTGATATGATGCAAAGATAGGGTTAAAGAAAACGTGTGGAAGCCCATGAAATCCAAGAATTTCCTCCAGCAGTGGTCTTACTGTGTGGCTCCACTGTCACACACCATCTTGCATCTTCTTTCTGGCCCAACAGACCTTACAACATCCAGAGTGTCTTCATTTGCCTTTCAGAAACACTTGGAAGTTTTTTGGGTTGTGGACAACATCAGAGATGGATTTTGTTTAATGAATAAGTAACAGTTATGTGCTTTGGATCAGTGGCTTCTTCAATGCCCAGGTCCCTCCAGTGAAATCAGTGGACTTTGGGCTGCAGAGAAAAAAGAAGGTACTACTTCCAGCAGTATCACAGCACCTCTCTGCAGAGAAAGCATTCATTTGCACCTCTACGCGGTGCCTAAATATAAATCTCTGTATAAAATGTTTAAAGGAGGTTTAGGAAGTTATGTTCATTGTTGTTGAGAATATAGCTTGTCAAAGAGGATGGCTCCTTCACTGACACAGGACCCCTCTCAGGAGGAGTAGATGTATTTGCATGGCAAGAAATACCATGGTTGATAAATTTTTCAAAATGAGTTGAGAGTTTTTGTTGCTGTGCTTTGCTATGATTTTGTTTTTCATATATCTTCAAGTTTTAAGAGCCTTCTGGATGCAGTATATGTATTTTGCCCCTAAGACTTTACATCTTTTTTTTTTTTTTTTTTTTTTTTTTTTGCTTAATGTATTCCACTAATTTAAAAGAAAATCAAGGCAGAGGCTGAAGATATAGTCTCTGTATTTGGCAAACAGCAATTTCCAGGCAGAGTTTTGCCTTACAGCAAATGTAAGCCTCTCATTTTTAAACATCCACATGAAGTCCCAGTCTACATCAATCCGCTGCCACAGTGCCTACTTGCATTTCCCCATTCTTTTTCTTGTTCACTGAGTATTTTCAGGTCTTAACTGTTTAGCCATTTATAACTTGCCTGTGAAGGCAGGTATTCCTGCTACCGCAGCAGCAGCCAGATGCCTGGACACCTCCGTACTTGCTGTCATTTTGCAGGTGCAAAGCAGAGGCCTTTTTGCAACTGGTCGTTAATCATGAACTGTTGAACTCAGACATAAAGATTGGAAAGTGCTTAATGCTCTTCAGGTTCCCTTTTCAGACCAGTTCTCAGCTGAGTGTGCGCACACAGTCACTATTCTCTGAATATGTATCAGAGTGGATTGCCTTAAAGTCCTTTTTTCACTTGCTGGTGAATAGATTCATTAAGAACTTATGGTTCAATGTGGCACAAGAAACTTGGGAATTTGACTCACTGGGTCTGAAAGCATAACGTCCAGCTGAAAGGATGATAACGGAGATAAAATTGGCATTGCGATTTTGAGGCTAAGGTTTCTCCTGATTTAGGAGAACAAGTTAAATAATACTGTGAACAAAAGCAGAAAGCTTATAAAAAGATCAGGATAAATATTGATAAATAAAATTATTTTTCAGCAGTAAAGAATCCGGAGAAGGCCAATAGATCTCAATGACAAGTCAGCAATGATCACTATAAAAGATATACTTGGAATGGACATCTCCACAATTCAAGTGACTGTCTTTACTCCAGGTCTGTATTTCTAAGTCTTAAAAATGAGAAGTGTCTAAATAGCTCCAATGGTTTGGGGTTTTTTTTTTTGGTAGAAATTGCTGTAACTAAGAACAGATATGATGGAATTTGGAAGTCAACACTTGTCATTACTAAACTTGTTTGCTTATTTTTACAGTTCTTGAAGAAGTACCAAGTGAAGAAGGTTTCAACTTGAAACAAATCTACAGTGTTGTTAGAAGACATGAGAGAGTAGCTCCTCTGAGATGAGAGAGAGATGCTCTCTCTCTATCTTGTAAATACACTTTGGCAATTTTATGTAGTGCACGGAGAGCCAGACATAAGTGTCTGTACATCTCAGTTCATCTGGTGCTATTCAATCTGAGGATTGTTCTTTGGTCTACATTTTACTAAATGCAAAATTGAGAAACAGAGAAAGCTTCTAAGCCCTATGTCAGTGAACCACACAGTAAAAGCGCAATTATAAAACTATAATAAATATTTATGCACTTAGTACATATCATAAACTGTGCACATGCATGGAATAACAAAAGACTTAATACCGAGGCATTTTCTGCTTTGCAGATTACCTTAGGCTACCACGGCCCGCCTGCTTTGGAAGCAAGATTATTTTCTTTTGCTAAAAGTGAACATTTTAAGATTTTCATGTACAAGAAGAAGCAGTCACCTACTCGTATCTGACAAGGAAGATGTACAAGACATAGTGTGTCCAGAATCAATATTCACTGTTACTGTAATTTTTCAGCAAGGGAAGATCCTCCCCTTCTATGGACAAAAACCAAGCATCTTTTCTACTGTTTATTAGGCTCACCTGGATTCTTATTCTGTCAAAATAAACTCTGAGATATAAACTCTATTCCTCTGCAGAAAATAAAAGCTCTACCACCTTTTTTTTTTTTTGTGAATGGAAATCAAGAAGGTTGAGAGATAAGTCTAGGGGCTATAATTATAGAAATGCATAAATGAAACTGTCAAATAATTCCTTTGAAGACACTTTTTAGCGTGTATTTCAGAAATGGTGTGATTCGTGTGATGCCAACCATCATTAATTTGAATTTCTGTGCCTTTGCCTCAATAAATTCACTTCAGTTGCTCAATCCTTTAAACTCTTCCATTAAGTGGTCTGCACTTGTTAAAGGAATGGTGTGAAGCATGTGGTCTTGTGGAATTCTGCTTAAGTGCTACATCCATTGATGAAAAGAGAAGAGGTGCTCATCCACTTACGGTGCAAATATGCAAACTCCTTTCTGTGGAGAAGTGGGTGGAGAAGAAAGGCTGGAAAGGGTGACTTGGACATCTGTTTCTGTAGGGTCTGGCCATGCCATTCCATTAATAACCTGATCTCATTCACCCAAAGAACTGAGCATGTTAGTGATTCCCATGTGGCTAAAAAAGGATTTTAAGGTAAGACTGTGCTTCTGAGCACAGGATCAAGCCAATGAACATACACTAAGTATGTGGTAAGCAGTGGCTTGGAAGCAGCTGACAGAAGAATACAAAATACATCGGGATATGCAGGTTTTCTGGGGGTATACTCCAGCCCCTTGTCATCACAGACCAGAATGTGTTTCCATCATGTGGGCGGATTGGTGGTCATCTCACCATGTGACAGGAACGTCCCCGAACCTCACCCACGTACTCTCCTTACGTAAGTGTTGTGTTTCCAGCCAGATGAGTGGACACCAAGCCAAGTCCTGGCCATAGAGTGCAGCATGCAGCTGGCACCTGCCAGCCAGCCTCAGCCGTTTGGTTATATGGAGAAGGTGCTTCCTTCTGGCCTGGTGAAGACATGGTGTGGGGCTATGGGGAAAGAAGGCAGCAGGGCTGGCAAAATAATTCAGTATCCCAAGGGATGGGACAGGATCAGGTCTTGAGCCAAATTCAGTTGTTGTAGTAGAACAGACCATTCATAGGGACTGGAGGTTGCTAGCTCCGATACCAGTGAGGTGTCTGTCAGTGACAGTTTGCCTTTTCAGGGATATATTTCTTATACTTTAATGCACAAACAGAGATTGAACAGGTGTATTGTGATTCTTCCTCATTTTTCTTAGTATTATTTCAGCTATTATGCTGATACTGTGATAAACATATTATAAAAGCATCACACATGCAGAATGTTAGTTTGCATTTCTAACAACATGGTAGTACCCAGGGTTTGGAAAGTGGGTACAAGTGGGCACAAGCAAATTTAATTGTTAATGACATCAAGAATATCCTACAGATCACACATTTAGGCAGGCACAGGCTACAGCCAAAAACGATTGAAAATAGCTGTCTAAATATGGTGATAAATGAGGGCCACTCATCCCTGCAAAAAAAAATAATCTCTGCTTGACTGCACCTTTGCTCAGCTGGCAACTGAAAACTCCCCACTGCCCCAAACCAAAACCCAAAGAAAAAAGGTAGCAAGGCTGTGGTCTAAAGGGACCTACCAAACCAGTGGGGCCTTAAGAGTTGCTTCAGCCATAAATTGAAGTTATCTCCATGGATAACTTGCAGGAGTCAGTTCACACTGGGTAGCAAATCTTTTGATGTGACTCATAATTGAATAGCTAGAGAATATGATCTCTTCTACAAACATGTAATGCATGTACAATTTTACACTAGGTATTAATTGTATAATTGTGTGGCCCCTTTTTAAATGCAGCAACAGATAAAACTGTTCCTGAGCATCATTTTTAAAGAGATTTTTTTGAAAACCACAACTACTGTTGCAATTCTGTGCCCAGTTATGAAATGGGGTACCTACAGTCCACAGAAATACGTCAGAGGGAGGCAAGAGAAGGATTAGTGTTTTATGCCAACCTGATTCAGTAAATGAACTCAAGTTACCTAAATCCCATGAAGTCCTAGGGTAGCTCGTATGCTTTCAGCTAGGATGTCCAAATACCTTGCTGGGCCCATAGGCTTGGGCTTGAAGAATTCCTAAAGGAATCTGAAATAATTTCTGTTCCATATAGTGACTGCTGATGAGAATTAGTTATATCCTTATCTTACACTGAAAAATAGAGGAGTTTCAGCTTCAGGTTTGTCCTCTGCATGTTAGACAAGAGGATGGCTTAAATGGCAACAGGGCATCTCCCTGAGATAGGGAGATATCTCAGGAACAACCACTGGCTGATGGAGGCTTCTGGTGAGCAGAAGAAACGGCAAATGGGTTCCCTGAAGAGAAAAAACCTACACCACCTGTCAACATCTTTGTCAAAGTTAGGTAGATTAAGAATTTATTTTCTTCAGATGGATTTTCACATCTAAACCCATTCTGTTTCATTATGTATTCATTCATAAGCAAATACTTTTTCCCTGTAAGTCCTTTTCCTTTCCATAATCGTCCTTTCTGGCTTCTCAGGGGGAAAAAAAAAAATCACAGCATTTGAACTCCTCTGTGCCAAATTAGGATCCTTGAGCTTTAGGTACAGAATTAACTGGGAGGATGTAAATTACTTGTCAGTAATGGACATGACTGGTAAAGTGTCAGGTGTCATGCTGCAACGTTTGGGTATCTGCTTCCCAGCTCCTGAAGTGAAATGCTTAACTCTCCCGTGCACTATGCCCCAGAGTGGTAACTGAAGAGGCCCCTCACTGAAGTGGAAAACCAAGCAGAATTACTCCCAGGAACCAGTGCCGAGTTACTCAAGAGGAACCTGTTCAAAGCTGCTTTTTCAACACCAGTCTGGAGCTCCAGTGCTGAACACAAAGTCATAGAAAGGCACCACCATTCTCAGCCTAAATTCGTCGCTTTTGTATAGTCCTTGACACTACTTGATCAAAGAATGGGACTGACAGCTTTCTCTTTCCTTGCGATTTGGAATTTGTGGAAAAAAAATGAGTCCCAGGAGCAGGAGTCAAACTGATGGCTTTGTCTCCTTGCTGAATGCCCCTAGCACAGGGCTACAGGCCTGGTGGGGCTGCGCCGTCACAAAGACCCCTGCAACTGCTGCGCTCTGCTGTTCTTCCCAGTGGCTGAGACACGTCTGCGTGGGAAGAGCAGCAGGACATCCACTGACAGCAAGTTATTCTCCTCCCTTTTGGGTGAGAGTGGCCCAGTTCCACTATTCCTTTGTCAACTTTCCTGCAAAACTGTTGGTTTGGACCCTTGAAGCAGATGTGGGCTCAAGTCCCTCCTGGGTGAGGAGGTCCTAAGATGATAAGGATTTGGAGGAGGCATATAACAAGTGGCTTTTTATCTTTACGCTAGAGGTGTTAGAAGAGTTAGAAGGGTAGCATTGTTTGACATTTTATTAAGCAGGCACTGGGGGGTGCCCTCTGTACTTGGCTCTTTCCCTGTGCTGAAATAACTTCAGTGGGAATTTTGCGGTCACCGTTGTCAGGGACAGAATCTTATTCATGTGCTCTTGCACACCTCTGCACTTCAACACTTCCTTTTTCTTATTTTAAGCAAATAGTGAACAGTATTTCAAAGGTTTCTTTCTGGCTGTATTTATCTACTGTACTTTTTGCATCATTTGCATCATTTGAGGCTGTTCGTAGAAAACATACTTGCAGCACTTTTGGGAACTGAAGCATGGAAGGAAAGAAAATTACATGTTTATCTTTATTAGATTTGTTAATTTGAGAAGCAGGGATAAGTTAATTAATTGACAAAGAGGTTTTAGATTTATCCCATTAGCAGTTAGGCCTGGGACTGCTGAGCAGTTAACTATTTTTGACGTGTCCAGAACCTGAGAAGATTGAGTTTTGTTACATATTGTTTTTTCTCACTTCAGGCTAAGGTACTTTTATATTTGTTTTAATATTTTTGCTAAGTAGTGAGAATGCTAACAGTAACTAACAGGAAAGGATCTCTGCTTTCAATAGCTTATACTGAATGATCATTATACTGGGAGAATAACGAGATTATTTTATTCTACAATTACATAGGTCTGATTACATAACTTCTCAATAGCTGGTGGTGATGAGATTCAGGGTTCTTGCTAGATTCTGGTAAGAGACAACTAAAGATCAGGTGATAAGCATTAGTAGTAGTATCGCAGAATGCTAATAATACCAATAACAAATAATTAACTTTTTGTCCGGTGATAATTCTTCAGAAATCTAATCAACAGCCACTGATGCCATTGTGCTAAGTTCTGTGCCTGAAATTTACAGTCTAAATATCCAAGACAGACAGATAAGACATTTATACTTAATCCAATGTCCTCTGTATTCTGTGTATTTGGAGGAGACATTCAGTTCTAGACAGACCACTAAGTGAAAGCATCTATGAAACGCTGTGATATTCCCCCACAGCCAAACTCTTTCTCTGGAACAATTCTCCATATGTCCTTCAATTTGTAATCCCTCTTCCAGGCCAGCAGTGCATTAGGTATGTGGTAGGAAAACTCAAAAGTATTTTCATATTCCATTCATAGCTAAAGCTAATTTAATCAAAACCCTAAAGAGTTACACCCAGATGTGGTTTGGCTCTTTATATTTAGCATAACCTAATGCTAGGGCTTTATTTTCTCCTAAACTATTTGATTGAATGCTGCTGTAAATTATTCTGCTTTTAGTGAAGCATTATTTCATCTTGGGCTCATGTTTTATAATTTTAAGAATCAAAAAAAGGAAGATTTTTTTCAGCTTATTTCCAAGATTTGCTTATGTAAGCTTTATGACATAGCCTGCAAGATTTGAAACAACAATATAGGTCTTGAGGGGTAGGAGTACATCGGTGACACTTAATATTGCCCCAGTCACAAAGTGAATATATTGCATAGCTTAATTTCTCTCTGACACATATAGGATTATGGGGTAATTCAGGCTGGAGAGGGCCCCAGGAGGCCTCTAGCCCAACCCCGTGCTCATGTAGCAGGGTCAGCTACAAGGTTGGACCAGGTTGTTCCGGGCTGGATCCACAGTGTGGGCTTCAAAACTTCCAGAGACAGAGACTGCACAGCCTTTCTGAGCAGTTTGCTCCACTGCTTGATTGTCTTTGTGGGGAAACATTGCTTCTGTCCAGTCTGGACCTCCATGGTTTCACCTTGTGTCTGTTGCCTCTCAGCCGCCAGACAAGCACTGCTGGGAAAAGCCTGGCTCCAATTTTCTTGATAAACTCCTTGTAGGTGCTGGGGCTTCTGTGGGGTCCCCCCAAAGCCATTCCTGCTCTACATGAACAAGTCCTGGTCCCTCTGCCTGTCCTCACAGGGCACATGCTCCAGCCTGACCACTGTGGTGGCCCTCCCTGCACTCACTACAGTTTATCGGTGCCTTTCCCATACTGGATGCGGTGCCCCGGCGCCGGCACGATCCGCAGCGCACTACGCTAGCGTCAGGCACGGGGTGGGGTCCCGAACCAGGGTAACCTCAGGGGGAGCTGAGAGAGCGGCCAGGAGCCCGCAGCTCGCACCACAGCAGCTGAAGAGACGCGGGCGGGGACCAGGAGCAATGGTGGCCAAAGCCCCCGCTCGAACAGAAGGCCCCAGGGAGCGTCAGCGACCAGGAGCTCAGGGTGGGCAATCAGGGCGTGGCGCGTCAGCAAGAGCGTGGCGCGTCAGCAAGGGCGTGGCACGTCAGTTAGCAGGGTGGGCAATCAGGGCGTGGCGCGTCAGCAAGGGCGTGGCACGGCAGTTAGCAGGGTGGGCAATCAGGGCGTGGCGCGGAAGGGCGCGCAGGAGGAGGGGCGCGCAGGAGGAGGGGCGCTGAAGCTCTGCCGGCTCGACCAGGGAGCAATGGCGTCCACCCGGCAGAAAGCCACGGCCTCTCTAAGTTCTGCACCTGCCACGGCGGACGCAGCTTCCCAGCCAGCTCCGGAGGGAACACGCAGCCACCTGGGTGCCAGGCTGCGGGCTGTGCCCTGCTCTTGCGCCGGCACTGGCCGGCAGCGGGGAGCACAGCTGGGACGTGCGCCCGGGTACAGGAACTCCTCCGCGTAGTGGCAGAGCCCCGGGAGGAGGTGAGAAGGTTGAGGAGTATCAGGGCGTGCGAGAGAGAGACGGACTACTGGAGTGCAGCCTACCTGCCCTGAGACAGGCCCAACGGGCAGAGCGGACGCGTGGTACGGGGATGCCCTCTCCTCTCTCCCCCCGGCTGAACACAGTGACTTAAGGGATAGAGTCCAATGGCGACAAACTCCTGCCCAGTGCAGCAGGCGCGTCTCCTCTGTGGCTATCCCACCTTCCCAGGTGCCCTGGCAGCAGGTACGGGGCTCTGCAAGTGGAACCGAACAATAACAAGGATGATGGTTCATCTAGCTTGGAGGTGTTGCCGAGTTTAGGTCAACCTACGCTCTGCATCAAAACTGCTTCCATAAAGAAAAAAAGATGGGTCATTGTCATAGGAGACTCCCTTCTGAAGGGATCAGAAGGCCCAATATGCAGACCAGACCTACTTCTTCAGGAAGTCTGCTGTCTCCCTGGGGCCCAGGTAAAATCAAGAGAGACTTCAGGTCCTTGGGACCACTGGTTAAGGGATTAGGAACACAAGCAGTGTTCTCCTCTGTTGTTGCAGTTGCAGGGAAGGATGAGAGAAGGAACAGGAAGAGCCAGCAGATCAATACCTGGCTCCGACAGAAAAAATGTGACCACATTTTGTGACCACAAAATGATAGAGTGATAGAGATTCTGGGAGAAGTAAGGAGGAGGATCAGCAGAACTGCTCCCTTGGAATTCTGGAGGGCAGGCTTTTGTCTGTTTAGGAGCCTGGTTGACAGAGTGCCTTGGGAGGCAGTCCTGAAGGGCAAAGGAGTCCAGGAAGGCTGGACATTCTTGAAGAAGGAAATAAAGGAGGCTCAGGAGAGACATCGTTCTTTACAAATACCTTATAGGAGGTTGTGGTGAGGTGGGTGTAGGTCTTTTCTCCCAAGAAACAAGCGATAGGACAAGAGGAAATGGACCCAAGTTGTGTCAGGGGAGGTTTAGACTGGATATTAGGAAAAATTTCTTCACCGATAAGGGTTGTCAAGCATTGGAACAGGCTGCCCAGGAAGTTAGTTTCAGTCACCATCCCTGGTGGTATTTAAAAGACATGTAGACGTGGTGCTTAGGGACATGGTTTAGTGGTGGACTTGGCAGTGCTAAGTTAATGGTTGGACCTGATGATCTTTAAGGTATTTTCCAATCTAAATGATTCTATGTGGTCTAACAGCTGCTGAGTAAAGGGAATAATCACTTTCCTTGATCTGTTGGTTCTGATCCTGCTCACAGCTCAGGGTGCTGTTGACCTTCATTGCTGCCAGGGCTCACTGGTGGCCTGCGCTCAGCTTGCTGCCCACCAGCACTCTCAAGACCTCCTCCACAGAGATGCTTCCCAGCCTGCCTTGTTGCAAGAGTTTCTTCCTTCTTGGGGCACAATGTTGCATGTGTCCTCGTTGAATTTCATAAGGCTTCTGTTGGCCCATTATTGGAACTTGACCTCAGGCAGGGCTGGAAATATAGTGGGGAAACAATTGAAAGGATACAACTGAATTGAGAAGTTGCTTTTGAATCATTCAGGACAGAAATCTAAATACATTAGAAGGAGGAAGAATGTGCAAAGGTAATCCGATGAATCCTTGAAATATCTTGAAATATGGAGACAGAGTCTTTCATCAAGCTGTGGTTGGTGTTAAGTGTAGTGTAAAACCTGTCACTGTAGAAGCAGGGCCCACAACCACTTGACCAGGAAAAAATTCATTAGTTGTCACAGCCTGGAGCCCCATTTCTAGCAGCGGTCAGCTACATAAAGTGAACATTAGGGATCTGAGGTGATAGGAGGTGCTGTGTATGCCCTCACACGTATATACATATGCACAGCATGGTAGAATAAGACTGACAAAATGTTGATGGTGTGGGCCTGCACATGGGTGGGAGCATATGCCTAGAAAATCCCCTACTTGTAATAGCAATTCATTAAAATCAAGCAAAACGAATGGAAGTACTTACTTTAGGTCCTGGGTATAAAGAAAGTTACACAGGCATAACTTCATTGTACTACCCGCTCCCTAAATTGGGCCTTTTTGAGAGTTATTTAGGATTAAGGAAGGACATGAGTTTAAACTGAAATAGCTATTCTAATTTTTATGTAAACAACTCTTGTTTGATTTTTCTCTGTAATTATTCAGTAACAGGAGAATTAAAGACTATATTCCCTATCAAAACCCTGTATTAAGTATTTGGCCCAAATGACTTGGTTGTATCATTTTAATGAATACAGAAAAAGTTAATCAGCACAAAAATTCGTTAGTTATAACATGGCAGAAAGCCACTGAAATAGACAACAATGGTTCTTTAACAGACAGATAATTACTCAGACAGTTTCAAAGCCATCTTGCAAATGTATCCAATGTGTGGGCAACAGATTCACCAGGGGTTCATAAAGCCCTCAGTGCTTTACATATACTCCTACATATTGCAGTAGGAGTCACCTTGCTAAGGCTGGCTTATTCTACAGTAGTCTATGTACATAAAAGACAGAGGAATGTACTGCAAAAAGTGGATACTGATTTTAGGAGCCATCTCTCGTTTCATAAACACAACTTCATCAAAATTGAAGACTTTGTGAAAGGAGATATTGCACATAAAAGAAAGCAAAAGAGATTCTGAAAATGGGTACAGTTTAAAGCCACATGAGTGCTACCAGCTATTGCAGTCCTCACAAGTGAGGGTTAGTTATATGTCCGTATGGATGACATATTTTACACCTGCAAAACTCTGGATGCTGTGGTTTTTTCTTGAATGCAGTACCTTCTTGGTCCGTTTGTTGCAATAAATGGACAGTAATCAACTTCTGAATCAGAACCCAAAACAATAGGTAATATCAAGTGCTGGAAATCTGAAATGACGCCCCCAGCTGCTTAGACAAGAGAAATCCTGAAGAAAACTGGGACAGGGTGTCAGGAAAAACATGCTGAAGAATGAAATTGTTCAAAGTGTGTGTTGGCTTCTTGCAGAAAATGGAAAAACTAAACTAAATTTTTGTCTTTAAATCTTAACCAATAAAAATATAGTAGCATGACTGTCATGTTCAAAAAATCAGAAGTGGTTTAGTAATTAGGAGACGATATTTTTAGTTAAAAAATCCCAAACAGCAGTATCATTTTATTCACCTTTGGGTTTCTGTGTTGTAAATACATCTTTTAAATACCTCTAGGGAGGGTGACTCAAACCTACTTCCCTGGGCAGCCTGTTCCAATGCTTGACAACCCTTATTGGTGAAGGAATTTTTCCTAATATACAATCTAAACGGCCCTTGGCACAATTTGGGGCAATTCTTCCTGTCTGATCACTTGTTTCTTGGGAGAAGAGACTGACAAGCCCTTGCTACAACCTCCTTTCAGAGCCTGATAAGACTCCCCTGAGCCTCCTTTACTCCAGGCTAAACAACCTCATTTCCCTCAGCCGCTCCTCACAAGACGTGTGCTCCAGACTCTTCACCAGCATTGTTGCCCTCCTTTGGACACGCTCCAGCACCTCAACGTCCTTTTTGTAGTGAGGGGCCCAAAACTGAACACAGGATTCGAGGTGCGGCCTCACCAGTGCCAAGTCCAGGGAGACAATGGCTTCCCTACGCCTGCTGGCCACACTATTCCTGATACAGGCCAGGATGCTGTTGGCCTTCTTGGCCACCTGGGCACACTGCCAACTCATATTCAGCCGGCTGTCAACCAGCACCCCCAGGTCCTTTTCCACCAGGCAGCTCTCCAGCCACTCCTCTCCAAGCCTGTAGCGTTGCATGGGGTTGTTGTGGCCCAAGTGCAGGACCCCGCACGTGGTCTTGTTGAACATCATACAGTTGGCCTTAGCCCACCGATCCAGCCTGTCCAGATCCCTCTGTAGAACCTTACTACCTTCAAGCAGATCAACACGCCTGCCCAACTCGGTGTTGTCTGCAAACTTACTGAGGGTGCACTCAATCCCCTCATCCAGAACATCAATAGAGATGTGAAACAGAACTGGCCCCAATACTGAGGCCTGGGGAACACCACTTGTGACCAGCCACCAGCTGGATTTAACTCCATACACCACAGCTCTCTGAGCTTGGCCATCGAGCCAGTTTTTCACCCGGTGAAGAGTAAACCTGTCCAAGCCACGAGCCGCCAGTTTCTCCAGGAGAATGCTGTGGGAAACAGTGCCAAAGGCTTTACTAAAGACCAGGTAGACAACATCCACAGCCTCTCCCTTATCCACTAAGCAAGTCACTTTGTTATAGAAGGAGATCAGGTTAGTCAAGCAGGACCTTCCTTTCATAAACACGTGCTAACTGGGCCTGATCACCTGATTATGCCGTACATGCCACGTGATGATCTGCTCCATAACCTTCCCTGGCACTGAGGTCACACTGACAGGCCTGTAGTTCCTGCTTGTAGATGGGTGCCAAATTTGCTAACTTCCAGTCAACTGAGACCTTCTCAGTTAGCCAGGACTGCTGATAAATGATGGAAAGTGGCTTGGTGAGCACTTCCACCAGCTCTCTCAGTATCCTTGGGTGGATCCCATCCTCCCCATAGACTTGTGTGTGTCTCAGTGGTGTAGCGGGTCACTAACCGTTTTCCCTTGGATTTTGGGGCTTCCTTCTGCTCCCTGTCCCTGCCTTCCAGCTCATGGGCTGGGTACCCGGGGAACAACTGGTCTTAGTATTCAAGACTGAGGCAAAGGCGGCATTAAGTACCTCAGACTTTTCCTCATCCTTTGTCACTATGTTTCCACCCGCATCTAATAAAAGATGGAGATTCTCCTTAGCCCTCCTTTTGTTGCTAATGTATTTATAGAAACGTTCTTTATTGTCTTTTATGGCAGTAGCCAGATTAAGTTCTAGCTGGACTTTGGCCCTTCTAATTTTTTCCTTGCATAACTTCTTGACATCCTTGTAGTCCCCCTGAGTGGTCTGCCCCTTCTTCCAAAGGTCATAAACTCTCCTTTTTCCCAAGAGTTCCAGCCAAAGCTCTCTGTTCAGCCAGGCCAGTCTTCTGTCCCACTGGCTCATCTTTCAGCACATAGGGATGGCCTGCTCCTGTGCCCTTAAGATTTCCTTCCTGAAGAACGTCCAGCCTTCCTGGACTCCTTTGCCCTTCAGGACTGCCTCCCAAGGCACTCTGTCAACCAGGCTCCTAAACAGACAAAAGCCTGCCCTCCAGAATTCCAAGGGAGCAGTTCTGCTGATCCTCCTCCTTACTTCTCCCAGAGTCTCTATCACTCTGTCATTTTGTGATCTCCATGCCCAAGATGGTCTCCAACCGTCACATCACCCAAAAGTCCTTCTCTGTCAACAAAAACCAGGTCCAGCAGGATGCCTTCCCTAGTTGGCTCACTCACCAGCTGTGTTAGGAAGTTATCATCTTCCACACACTCCAGGCACGTCCTAGACTGTTTCCTCTCTGCTGTACTGTATTTCCAGCAGACATCTGGTAAGTTGAAGTCTGCCATGAGAACAAGGGCTAGTGATTGTGAAATTTCTCCCAGCTGCATATAGAATATTACATCTTTCTCTTCATCATGGTTGGGTGCTCTTCAACCAGTTAGGCTAGAAACTAAGTATTTTTTTCCACATGTATGCTAGTATTGTCTCTCAGTGCTGGCACTTCCTGGGAAGCATCAGATGGAGGAAGACTTGGGCTAAGCCTGAGAGAGGCTGGAACACTGAGACTGCAGTGGACACCCCTGCACTGGTGTGTGATTGGAAGACATATTGGTTATTTCTATGGGCCAGGTCTTCAGATAGTCTAAAGTGGCTTAATTCTGAAGAAGTCAGTGGAGCTGTGTTGATTCACACTGTCTGGGTATTTGGCTAAATCATTTCCTGGCAGAGTTACAGAGCTATAAGAGTGCCAGCTGTCTTCCACCGACACTCTTTGTGGGTTGATTCTATATTTGCTGAAAGAAAACAATTATGGAGCACCGATCTTTGCTTGACAGGTAATACTCGTGGTAACAATCTGTCAGGCATTTATTGTGTACACAGTTATTAAGAACACGGACAGTTTTCCTTCACTGGATGACATAGTAAAATACTGGAATTAGTACAAAATGTTCTCAGCATTCAAAATTTAGTCGTCCAGTGATATTCATTGTTCTGGTGATTGACAGATTTTAGTGGAGAAGGATGAGGTTACTTAGGTGATATCTGCATACTTTTTTCAATTGATGCTGATTGATTTGAAGTAGCCAAAGGCAATGTGGTTTCTAGATTTTTGTTTCCCTACTAGGACCACTTACATATGTTTTGATGTTTCCCATTAAGCCATGTAATCTATTGAGTAAATTGCTATATATTTCATCAGGGATAGGTGCATTTCCTACGACAAACAAATGCTTGGTCTTTTGTTCCAGCAGTACGTTACTCAAAGGAAACAATGACTTGTCTCTGCATGCTTTACTGACTTTAAGGTCACAAGAATAGCAAGTAAGGTCAGTTTTCTTAGCAGAAGGAGGCTGTACTAGCACTGCGACATTCATATGTACAAGGTTGCTTTTCTAATTTTGTTACAGTCAAGTGCTGTGGCAGTGCAGTACTATCTAATGGAGTGAATAGGAGGAAGAGGACAGTCTTCTTGCTATGGAGACAGAAATGATAGAAAGAACCTCCAAAGGATCAGTGGGGGAGGTAATGGCACACAAGACCCTGGTAACTCTTCCCTGTTACTGCCTAGCAGAATATTCGTTGGGGTTTGATTGCTTCATTTACTATCAGCCACTTGCCATAAAGCATTAAATTACCACATAAGTCTTTTGATAGATAGCTAGCTATAGAACAAATGCATGCAAACCTTCAACAGCATGAGCTTGGGATGCTCGCTGAGGTGCATCTTCATCAGACATTAAACCCGGGTGAGAGCTCAGATCTGAGGCTTGAAATTTGTATAAGTCATTAAAAGTCCCCAGCATATGTGACATCACCCCTCACCTCAGTGCCCTTGGTGGTCAGAGTGCAATAGGGTGGTTAGGTTCACTTCTGAATTGAAATAAGAGAAAGGCATTAAGAAACTGCTCTTCGCTGCAGCTAAGTCACTGTTAATTCTAGAATTGCAGAATGGCAGAGTGAGGAAGGGACTTCTGGAGGTCATCTGGTCCAAGTCCTGGCTCATTGAAATCAGATTGCTCAGGACCTTGTCCAGTCAAATTTTGAGTGTCTCTGTTCATGAAGATGATGTATCCTCTCTGGTCAATCTGGTCCAATGTTTGACTGCCCTCAGAGTGAATTTTTTTCTCCTAATTTCTAATTGGAATTTTCCTGTGTTGCAACTTGTGCCCTTGTCTCTCATCCTGTCTTTGGGAAGTCTGTCTCTGCTTTGTCTGTACACTTCTATTACAGTAGGTGAAGACAGCAAGAAGATTCATCTCTTTTCAAGTAGTCTCTTCTTAAGATTGCACAAACCCAGCTGTCAGATACTCCTTGTATGCCATGTGCTCCTGACCCCTGCTAAGGTCCAGGAAAAAGAGGGGAAGCACAAGGACTCTTCCCTGCTCTTCCTTCCCTCTTCGGTTCCTGGGTGCTCAAATCAGGCATTGGTGCTGATGCTGGAGGTCAGGGGCAACCAGGAAGGGAGGGACTACTCGGGCAGGTGTGATCTAAGCAGGCTGCTGGGGCCCATGCCTATGAATGCAAGAAATCAAATTGCAAGCCCAAGCTTAATGGGAAGCAACCATTCAGGGAGGATTACATGCAAGGATCATTCTGATTTGGACCAGAGCCTCAGCTCAGAGTCACGCAAGCTTTTTGAGAAAAGAGCTTGTTCCTTCAGTGTACAATTTCTCTGCAGCACAGCAGATACCAATAAAATTTTTGACCACGGGACACCATGTACAGATGCTGTTTATGTTCAGCATATTTTCAGGTATTTTCAGAATAATTTAAAGACAGTTTTAAAAGATGTTTTTGTAGCTCTTGCTTGTATTCTTCCACCTGAATGTCCGTACTGAGAGGTACGAAGTGTACACCAAGCAAAGAGGAACAATGTGTGCTGATGGTACAAGGACTCAATCAGTGCACCTCTGACAAGGCTGGATTCAGTGAGGCAGGTTGTCTTCACAGATAAATTAGTCATGCATGGCCATCTAGCACAGCAAACCTTTCTTCCAGTCACTGCATGACTATGTTGTTAAATACATAATATCTGACGGTATAAGACGAGTTTAGCTTCAGAGGTGACGTTTCGATTCTACCAAACGCATTCCCATTCCTTAAATTACCATAAGCTTGATGGGGGTAAGGGGAATGGAGAGGAAATGAAGCAGTGGCTCAGTTCTTCCCTGCCTCTTCCCCTGTCCTGCACAGCTGGTTTGCAGGATGGGAACTGCACACTCTGTCCCCTAAGACGTGTTGGAGCTGCTCCATTCCATGGAGCTCCTACAGCCGATACACAGATTGCTCAGTTAACACTCTTTCCTGGTACTCACAGTAATTGCTCCAAGACAGCAGTGCCCAGCTGCTTTCTGGGGGCTCATCTACTTGTAAAAGTCCAATGAACATCTGAGGGGACATGGCAATTTCTTGCACACGTCAATCTGTTATCGACTTGCCAGTGCACAGCATGTTGCAGAAGCATTTTCAATAGTGGGAAGTAAAGTCTGGTTAATCTCTGTAAAGCCCAGAAATATTTCTCCAATCATCCCAATCTAATGGGTGATTCTTGTGCAAGGATAGCAATGTCTACAAATTTAAGCTAGCTGTGGATTCAGCAGAATACTAACGGAGATACAGGGCCTTTCATGGCATGGTCTAGTGAATCATAAAGATATGCATGTAAAAGCAGTTTTAAAATTTTGTTTTAAACATCAAATTTCCATGCAACATCAACATAACTTTGTCACAATGTTTAGTGGGAAACACTTAGAGGAAAATATTACCCTCTCAGCCAAATATATGTCAGAGAGAAATATTCATGTCTTTCAGTAAGGCTGTAGACGCAAACTGGAGCTAAGAAAAAACACCATTTTTAATATAAGTATGTATTTAAGTTGTTTTTTTAATGAAATATTTGACAACCTTGGAGTACAAATATAATTATTTACTGCAGGATTTAATTAAAAGATGCCTATTTTTGGAAAAAAAAAAAAAAAATCTGTCCTGAAACACCACTGCTACAGTATAAAAGCAAAATAAATATGAAAACACAATTTTGAAGTCCACATTTATTGTATGTATGCTTTGAAGCCCTGTTTATGGGCCAAATAAAAGAACCCTGTAGAGGAGATCTGGGTGGATAAGGATTTTGTACTGTGGTGTGGGAGAAGCAAGTAGGATTCACATGAGACTCCTGTATCTCTTATTGCCACCTTCTTTTCTCCCATGGGGGATGGCTGGTTGGTCCACATAGTCATAGAGTTTTATTTAAAAAACAAGAATTTTTCCTCTTTTGCCCTACCCTATAACTGCACTTCACTGTCTGCTGAGTTGGAGTCATCCATGTGAAGAAATTGGCAGGGTTTGGCTCAAGACAATTGTTGCAATAACCTACCAATATGTAAGTAGGTAACTGTAATTTGCACTCAGTTGTGGGCAGGGGACTTACTAAGGTTCATGGAGTTTTAGGTCAGGAGTGAGGTGACCATGGGTCTGCAGAGGATTCCGTTAGTGGGGGGAGCTGAACCTCCTGGTAGACCCATGTGTTGTGAAGGTAGGCAGAGCAAGGGACAGCTGTACACGAACTCCCAACATTGGATATCCTAAAAGGAGAAAATACACTGATAAGATGGTGGAATTGGCCGGGATTCATGACAGATACGGCCCTCTCAGTGAGCAAACTTGTTACAGCAATAACCTGGATGAGTTCCCCACTGTTGTCCTTAAAGTGAACTGCTGGCTAGAAATGTTTGTTATTCAGAAAACCAGTCAGGATAGAAAACAACATTTGCGATGAACATCTTCTTCCCTTGAAAATAATGCCATGCTGCAGGTGCATAAAAAGCCAGTGTTTTCAAACTTTCCTGATCAAAGTGTTTAACTGCAAAGGTAGGCTGGCTGCATGGAAAATGTGCAACGCTCCCATCGGCTACAGGAGAGTCAGGGTTTCCCAGAACTCCTCTCCAGGTGATCTTAATGGATGAACACCCCAAATTTCATCCTCTGCTTCTTCCAGATGCTTTTTCAGTAGCACTGCTGGAGAGAATAGCTTGCTTTCACACAAGTGGCCTCAGTTTCCAGTCAATGTATTGCTCATGCTGACACCCTGAAGGGGAATCTGAAAGGAGGATCCTAATCCTGTCCGTATTCAAGCCCAAGGTAATCTGTCTGTCCTTGGCTTGCACAGGTGTCGCTGTCTCCATCAGGTTAAGAGGGTATAAAAATGCTTGCTGACAACTCCTCTTAGGGATTCCCTTAGGAATTCTTACCCTGTGGGATAATTTGCAGGGCTCTGGGGAAGCTGGGAGGGAGTTCCCTTTCCCCTTCAGGGACTCCATTGAATAATTCACACTCCCTTGGTATTTGCACAGCTTTCACTGTATGATGGACCAGGATTTAAAGCAAATAAACAGGTAGCTACAAACACAAAAAAACCAAACAAAACCCAACCCAGCCGGTGTCTAAATGGAGGATCCTGCAGCCAGACGTAGGCAAGCAAATAAGTGATGTTGTTAAGGGTGCGTGCTCCCAGAGCAGTTCCTGGAGTATTCAGTGGGAATTGCTACCTCCTCTGTGTGATGAAAACCAGGTCGTTCGCTGAGTGCCTGAACAGGGATTTAACAGCCTCACTGGAGGTGGATGTGGTTTTCCTGTGAGGAACTCTTGGCCTTATGTTACACGTTTGCGAAAGCACACACTTGTCCTCCCGCTGTCCCTAAAAAAAAAAAAAAAAAACAAAAAACCCCAACTGCTGTAAATCAAGGAAAATTTGTAACTTGCTTGAAGTATAACAGCTGTTGATTTAAGGCTCAACATCTTTAGGAGCACATTGGTGCTAGGAAGATAAAAACCTTTTTGACAAAGTTGTGACCATAAAAATTGCAAGGCTTTAGTCAACATTTAGAGAGGATTTGCATCTCCCTTATAATAAATAACAATAATAATAGCTCACATTTATATGGTGCTTCCCAGATTCAAAATGTTTTACAAACATCAGCTAATTAATCTTATTGAAATACTTCCCCTTGCAATACAGTGATATACAGTCCAAAATGTATCTCATAAAGGGGGCTGATGACTCATAAAATGCAGCATTTTCCTCCCTGTGTGACTATCACTGGCTTTTAAAATGGCAAATATAAAAATCACACACCTTTATATTTATGCTGCCTATTCTTCGATTATTACATCTGTGCAGTGGCCGCTATGCTTAATTTCGGCTGGGAGCATGACTGGAATTTGCATCTCCAGACGGATTCTCTGGTCTCTTCATTCTGTGCTCTGGGATTTGTTCACGTTACGGGGGACTCGTGGCAGTCATCGTCAGCCTGCCAAGGCTGATGGTCCCCAGCTCCTGCTCAGGGTCCGTGAGTGAAACAGGCTGCTCCAGGGGGCAGGTCCGAGCGGGTGGGGGGCAGCAGGGGGGTTACCTCCCTCTCTTCAAGGTCTGCAGAGACCATGGAGGGAGGACAGCATTGGCAGTGCTTGTAAATACTCCCTGAAGTCCTTCTTACTCTGTTTTGGGAATGTAAAGGAGACCTGAAAGGGATATGTGCCAAATTTGCACTCCTCTTGTATCCCCCTCCTCGTATATCCCATCTCATACCATGTCCCTGAAGGAACATGAATCAAGCCTGTAGTGGTGAAAAGGGGTTTTTACTAGCACAGTTTCTAGCACATATTTCTTGATGGACAGTGAATATTTTTGTGAGAATCCTACCAGTCAAACCATACCATTAACTTACCATTGATAATGGCTGATTGAGGTTTTCCTGCTGTTTCCCAGAAAAAAAAAAATTTCTGTGTTCCCAGTGCAGGTGACATGTCCTCAAAAGTTCGAAGCACAAAATAAGATTGTAAGTAGGCATTTGCTTCTCCCAGCATGTGCAGTACCTTTATTCAAAAAGGTTGGGTAACTTTACAGCTTTCACCATGTTTACTCTTTCTTACTTAAAAATGATTGTAGGTAAAAATCCCATAATCTTTAAACTGACTAAAGATGAAGCCAAACTCAAGCCAGCCTTTGCAGCAGACACATATACTAATGACTCTTCATGCTAATATACTTTACTTTTTCTCTGACTGACTAATTACTGCTACAACCACGGTAGCAGTTTTTATAGTAAGTGGTAAGGTAATTACATAGCTGCGGGATTATCTTGTGGGATGGGATCATTGTTAAGTACTTTTGCTTTCTCTCTGTAGAAATTTGAAAGACTGTGTTTAGGTCTTGACTCTTATTTATATGAAAGCTGCTTTACTCCATATAAGTAATATCAGAAGCATTACAGTGAATGCAAAAATAGTTTACTAAGTCTTTTTTAGTTTACTAAGGCTCTTTTAAGTTGACAGAGTGGTACAAAGTGTCCTTAAGCATTTATGAGAATCAGACTGTTGGGGCTCTTGTTTAGCTCAGCTCCACGCTTGGTTTAAATCAGTTTGTTGACTGAAGAAAATAACAGCAGAGGAAACCGAAACCTGTGGAATTTGCTCACAGGCAGGTCTTTTTGCACAACAACAGAAGTGACGATGGCATCCTAAAAAGTTTTCAGCAACTAGCAGTATGCATCTTTCTGGGCACCAGCTGTGCCACTCAGTCCTGCCAGGCCCAGCACATCACAGACCCTGTGGCAGGTCTGGATCCAAAGGCTCAGCTGCCCTTGGTGACTTGCTGGGGCTTCAGCAGCGCAGCGGCCGCCTGCAGCGAGGAAAGCCCCTGTAAGTCAGCGCTGGGGAGCAAGGACCTGGAGGCTTCCAGCCATGGCTGTCAGGGGCCGTCTTGTAGCCCTGGCCTACCCCTTTGCTCCATCCCTGTTCTCAACAGTCCTGCCTCGCGCGGCGTAGCTCTGGGTTTTCTAGCAGAAGCCCTTGCCTGACTAAGCAAGCTTAGAGGTATTTGGATGCTCTGGCTAGTCTTGAAATGCTTTGCCTGAACTGTGAAAGGTCACTTTAAACAAAAGGGATAATCAAACCCACTGACCTTCTCCCCTTGTGTATTCAGTCATAAATGATGACTTCTGACTAAAATATGTGTTTGATACTTTTTCCTTCTGTTAGCGGTGAAAAGCCACCATTACTGTGGAAGCGTGAGCGAGGTTCTCTCCAGTTTGTGCTTTGTCAGCAGGAAAACTGCCGGAGTTCAGGCTGCAGCACGCGTATTGCTGGTGATGCGTGAAGTCAGATGCATGGAGCCAACTTTCTGCTCCCAGATCCACTTCGCAGGATTGCCCATTAGCAGAAGACTTCAGGGACTTCAGCAGATTTGAGCTCACAGTTGTCAACATGTGAGATGTGAATGTGGAGCCTTTATGGTAGAAGTTCTAAAAAGTTACTTTTTCAGCTAGAAACCATACTTTAAGCAGTGACACATGATGCTTCAGTGACAAGTATGCTTTTCAGATCGTACCTTGTTTCTAATGAAATGCTTCTTTGTATCTTATCCCATCACATTAACAATGTTCATACCAGCACTGAAAGAGTATTGCCATGACCTCATACTTACAGAGTAATCCCTGTACTTTGTTTACACATTCGAGAATGATTGCAAGTGCTTAGATATAATTTTGATTTAAGCCTGAAAATAAATGTTTGAGATATCCAAGCATGAGTTTGATCTCCAGACTATTCTTTATATCGAGTACTGAGCACAGAGCCCTCTTCACGTTTTTAAACTGAACCACATTGCCAGCTGGGGGAGACTAATGAAAACTTTGTTGGTCAACAGGAATCAGCACTGCCCACCAGCCTTTAATTCACATAAGTGCTGAGATAAACGCATGTGTAACCACTTAGTGATAAGTTGAAAGCAGGTAAGGAAAAAGGTATTATCATATGACTTGAAATTGCCATGAATCTACTATGTAAACAGTTAATACCTCCCTCTCTGCAAATATCTATGTATACAAATGCTCTGGATAGATGCCCAGGCTACTCTACTATAAAAAGGATAAAATCTCTGAATCTACAGAAGACCTTAAGAGAAATAGGTCAGAATGTGGAGTTAGCTAGTAAGGAAATGTGGAGGACAGGGGAGTCCAAATGGCACATCTTACATCACATGGCTCTTTCAATCATTATTTTTCTTAAAACCAGAAGGACTCCTCTGCATTTTATAGAAGTGTGGGTAGAGCCTCCAGCCAAGATGTGGGAAACAGAGGGTCAACCCTCCTTTCTTCCCAAGGGATTCAAAGCCACATCTCCATATGAAAGGGGAGAGTGTTGTGTTATGTTATAATTCATTTTGGGAGATATGGATCTGAATCTTCCTCAGGAAGATACCTGCCTCAGTGAAACTTTTAGCACCACAGTTCTGAGTTTAAGCACGTAGGCTGCACTTAAATTCAGTTTTGGGTACCCAGGCCAGAGTCCCACGGACACAGAGATGACAACATTGCTAAGCTGACAGTAGCAGCATCATGAAAAATCTATGGTTTTGACCTTAGTATAGTTGTCTTACCTCCTTTGACATCAACACCTCTTCTGAAAGAGCTATTGAAGAGAAGTAACTTTTGGTCTTGTCAGGTGAGAAGAAGAAACATAACTGTTTGTGCAGGAAGAGTTTCTGACAAGTAATTGTAATGTCCCTCCTCAGCCTCCTCACATGCTCTTACTACACATGTTATTAATAGAGTTGTTTTACAGATTCTATAATTCTTTTTCTTTAATGACTAAACCCTTTCAGATAATTTTGATTGAAATTACGCATTTATTAAAACTCAAAGAAACAGTTTAGCTCCTTTAATCATGTATACTTATCTAAAGAAAGACGAGCAACCTTTCTGTAACCCTATCAGTCCTGTAAGGCATCCCTTTCTCTGCATCCTTACCCTTAGAAATCTGTAAGAAATAGCTAGGACAACCCTGTATAGATTTAAGCTTTTTATAAAAGTTTATTCTCCCAAACATTACAATTATTTATTTATATATTTTAAAATTTCAAAAGCTAAGGACTTGTTATAGTCAAGTACAGTACTTCCAAGCTAAACCAGATAATATTTTACAACCAATGTAGCATAATGTGGAAAGAACAGAAATAGATAAATCAGCTGGTGAACCATTATCATTCAATTCACTTTACAGAGTAAAAAACAAGTATAGCTGTCATTTTCTAACTTTCATTGAAAATAAATTAAAAATGTATATAATTCTTTAGCCTAGAAAAGAAACAGAAACCTGCCTTGTATTCTGTGATACACATTGTAACATATATTACAAAAGGGAAAAAAGAGAATGAAGTACTAAGATAGTTTAAAGTTGTAAAAGTGGCTTATCTTATCCCAGAAACATGAGAGACTCATTTGAGGGAGAGAGAGAATAAAGAAGGAAAAAATCAATTAAGAGTAAGTAAAGTAAACAGAGGCTTTTTCTATCTTCCAACACTGCTTTGCAGCCACTGTGTCACACAGAGAAAAGTGGGTGGGTGTGGGTGTTGTAAAAGTCCAATATTGCAATTGGCTCAAAACCTCAGATTTCTGAAATAGTTTATAACACCAAAGTATTATTTTTCAAGGATACTAACATAATTACATAAACTTCTGAAAAGTAAAATTTCTTCCAGCTCAGTGGATCAGAGTCACAAAAGCAATGGAAAGAGTAAGTCCTCATAGTTTGTCAGTGTGTTCAGGGACGCATGAATCTTTCGTAGACCAGATGAACGAGCAGGATTGTGCTCTATAGGACGTTGTCTCTTTTCCAAACATCTGACCTGGGAATCAGTTCTGCTGAGGAAAGTTTTGTTTTTCACTCCTCATTGACTAGACTAAGCACTGAGGGGGTGAACTCCTTGTGTGGTTCGATGGGCTCTGTTGCATGATTGACGCTTGCCCTCCTATAACTTGGCCAAGCCTACAAAACCAATTCCCAGGGCAACGTGATAACAATCAGTTTACAATAAATCTCCTCCAACCCACAAAGTTTTGGACCAAGTAGCTATGCAGAAAGACTTCTTAATTAGTGTCACTTGTCTCTTCTCAAGGCTGGTTGAGCCCAGTTTCTGGCACTTTGTGCCTCATTACTACTGAAATCTGTAAGAGTTGCGTAACCACTATTTCGGATTGCAAAAACAGCTCAGTTGAGAAGTTCTCCGTCTTAAATGCTTCAGATAGCCCTTGCCAGAGGATGATCAATGGCCAGCTGACATGTCGGGGGTGCTGACAGCTAATGAAACACACACTGATGAGAAACCTGCTCACAAAGATAAAGGGTATTTTATGCAATTTGGTTATACATTAAAAACACTGTCCAGTTTCCTTGGAGCAGTTGCTGATTACACATTAATTACCCTTTAGAAAAGACAATTACCAAAGGCTAATAAGGTTTAACCTTGTTGAGGGGAAAATACTTGTCCTATAAAATATTTTTTGATAGTCAACATATAATAGCTTGCTTCAGAAAAAAATGGCAGATGCCATGTTTAGGAGGAAGTAACAAGTTGCACAGCATTCAGCTCCTTCAGAGGATCTCAGGAAACACAGGACATGAGTTACATTCTAATTTGTAGTATCCTAACTGTGTCAGTTTACATGGAGAAATAAAAAAAGCCTTCTTCATATCATGTACCTGACAAGCATCTATTATAGCATCCTTCAGAAGCAATTTCCAGTGAGATGTATTTTCATGCACAGACTTATTAAAAAGTTAAGGAAATCTGAGCGTATATTTGACAGATAAAATTAGAAAATTAATGGAAATGGATAATCTACTCAGATATTCAGAAAAAGTGTATGAAGGACCAAATACAAAGGCACAGGAGAGGAAATGCTTCAATTCATGAGAAGTGAATGGTACTACTGGTTTGCTTTATTTTTCCTTAGTATTATTAACTTACATACATGCATACAGTAGCTCCAAGTATGTTAGTCGGAATATGTAAGTCTGGAGCCAAGACTGGAAGCATTTTATATTAAATTCTTTATATATACTAAATCTGACACAGTCTGATTCTCCTTTCTTCTCCCTCCTCGACAAAAATGTCCATTTATACTTTCTACTCAGAGTAAGAAGCACACAATTTGAATGCTAAATACAATTATCATTACAATTTTGCTTTGCCCATTGAGACCTTCATGGTGTCACATGATGTGAATAATTTCCTGGTTTGTGAAGAAAGACATATAATAATTTTGTTTTCACTTTAAACTGTCCGCTACTTCCTGCAGCAGTCTTGGGAAAATGTATGAAATAGTTCACACTTTTGCTCAGTTCCTTTTAAATACAAGATTTAAAGTTTATGTGAGATGGGTGCGGTGCATCTGTGCACGCTTTAAATGTCATTATATGAAGTTGTGCGCATGGCTGTTCATTTTGGAGCCACTGGCAAAGTTCAAATTGATTTTGAACTTTTCATCTGCCATAGGAATACATATTAACACATGACAGACAAATCTGCAACTTAA
Source organism: Phaethon aethereus (assembly GCF_964289735.1). Taxonomy (NCBI): domain Eukaryota; kingdom Metazoa; phylum Chordata; class Aves; order Phaethontiformes; family Phaethontidae; genus Phaethon; species Phaethon aethereus. The sequence continues at coordinate 41,989,169 of NC_138575.1, forward strand.
TATAGTGGCTACTGTGTAAGTGACAAGTCTTACATCAGCTAGAAATGGTGGCATTTGGGATTATTGTCAACAGAATGTCTGCAAAAGGATGCTTTGTTTTCATTGTTTTGAGCATATACTGCCTGAGAAGATATTTTTTACGTAATTTCCTTAATTTTTATTGAGCAAGAAGCCATTTGCAATAAATTATTTTCAATATTCGGCACTGGGTAAAATACTCTTTTAGATGATGATCATTATATTTATCCTCAGTTTGGGGAGGTAGTACAAGAAGATAACAAATAAAATAAACTGCAGTCTGTGGTACACCTTAGATGTGTCATTGATTGTGCGGCTGCGACTTTCCCATTGTGCCCCTGTTCCTGGCAACCAGTCAAGCTCCTGACAATAATGATTCAGGTTCTCATTCTTACTGAGCATCCTCTTCTATTTCTGTAAAAAGCCTTTTGGCTCAGCTGGCTTCTAAACAGGTGTATCCCCTTTTTCTGTACCTCATTAGGCACCTTGCCAAGCAGAGAAAGGCTGATTCAACTGTCCTGTCAAACAGTCTCTTTTAAAGTGGCACCCTTGGAAGTGAGATCTGGTATTTTGCTGGTGTATCTGGGCTCAAGCTTGGGAGACAATGAAGCATTCCTGGATATCCCAGAAATAAAATTCTTAAGCTTTAGTGATAACTGATGACTTGAAATGCAGGTCTTTGCTCCTGCATATCTCACCGAAAAATATATATCATGTTTCAGATTTTTCCAGTAACGGTTGCCAACATATGATCACAGAAATTTAGACCTTTCATAGTTTTCTTAAGGTAGAATTATTCATATGGAAGAAGCTTTTCAGGAGAACTATTCTGATAGATTTCAACTGGGAGACATTTCCTTTGGAGAAAAAGGGGTTTCGGCTCATGCCGAAGCTGAAAAAAACAGGTTCTTCATGTAAATAAGGTTATCTGATGTGTTTAGCTTCTACATGTTTGGGCTGGAGCCCTCCACAAAACCCACTGAGATGTTCCTGCTCTGGGGAGCTGCTGCATTCCCTGTGCCTTTCTGTATATACCCCCCATAATTATATCCCGCAGTGCCATCCCCCGCAGCCAACACAGCTCCTTTTCTTGAGCGCCGCCGCCTTGTATGTCCTCTGTTTTGATTCTGTGAAGGTGGTTTCCCAAGATTTTTAAGATTCCTTCTGATTCAGTGGGCAAAAGGCCATCTCTCTCTAATTTCATCCCTTCCAGGATATTTTTGATAGCAGGGGCCTAGGGACAAATGTTCTGCATTGAAAGTCTCTGGCCTCTGAACTGGTTGCAAGTTGGTGTGTGGGGAATTTTCCACCTGGATAGACCACAGCTAAATACGATAAATACTAAGGCTGAGGCTTACCGAGTCAGCTACAAAGGTTAGCTAGACCACTCCACATGAAATGAATAGTGGTTAAATGGATAATTCTCTAACTGGTTTTAATTGGACAATATGGGTGCAAGTGTGGACACGCTGAGTGGGTAGATAATAATAATAAAAAAAAATGACCCATTTATTCTTGCTTCTTTTTAGATTGTTAAATCTCTACTGCAGCTGTCATGAGCCAAAACTGCACGTTCAGTATATCACGTAGGATTTTGATAATCACTTCCTAAGCTAAAGCTAAGCTAAGCCTCCTTTGCACGTTTCATCACACTCTCAGCCTACGTTTGTGCTCTTGCTTGCCTGTTTTCCACCCAGCCAGCAACCTACGCTTGGCTCCCCTCACCCTGGACTCACACCAGCTCGGGAAACGGGACCTCTGGTGCGTTGCTGTGGGACTTGCATGCCACAGGAACAGCGACCGGCTACCTCCAGCAGAGCCGTGGGTGCCCGGCTTGCCACCCTATGCTCCAACCATCTGGTGACCGACCCCGTGGTTGCGACCGCTCCCCCCGGGGCACCGTGCTGGGAAGCAGCCCCCGGGTGGGTGTGGGTCTCTGCTGCGAGGTAGGGGCTGGCAGTGGTCGCTGCCTGGCAAGTGGGGCCAAGGCTGGCTGGCCCCAGCTTCAGGGCTTGCCTGTGTCCAAATTCGGACTCAGCACCAAAAAGCAGGAGGCTTCCGTGGCTACCAGCCTCAGCCTGGGCCAGAGAGGCTGTATGGGTATATCCCACTCATCTGAATGTGCACGTGGTTATGCCACTGTAACACCTGCACCACTGTAGCCTGCCTTACACTTCCACTATATAGGCTTAAAAATTAATAATTTAAAGAAAGTGAAGGAAAAAATTAATTTAGGGAGCTCTTGATGATGCCAGATAATGTGGCCATCTATCCGGAAAGAGAAGATTATATACACAAGTTACAAAGAATGTTTGCAAACATTATCATTAATGTGCACACCTTATCAACATACATTGATTTTATACGCATCCTTTAATTTAAATAGCTTTGATTTTCTGTCTGGAAGACAAAAGAGAACATTAATAGCCATCGTTTACTGTACAGAGCTGTACATTAGCAACTCCAAAATGATCTTGTGTTTGTTATGCTTTAACTTTTAATATTTAAAAGAATATTAAAAATGCTGGAAACCTGAGTCAGGTAGACACTATATAAATAAAATGTGTATTTGATATTAATTCAACCTGTTACTTCCTATCATCCTCAATAAAATTGTATACTTCTTGCAAAGCTACCAACAACAATCTCTGTGTGCCAGTTTATTACCTGTATAGATATCATTATTCCCCTGTGACAGCAAAGTCAAATTCAAGGCATTTTTCATAAACTAGGAAAAATTACCTTTTCAGTGACATATGACACAACCTTCAACTGCTAAATGAATCCAAGAAAAATTCTCCTTTGGGAAAAGGCCTTACACATGATTTGTCAGCCTTAAAAACATTTTTTGAGAAAGTTAATTCTGAGAAGCTTTATAACTGAGCAGTGTTTTTGGCCTATATTTAAACTGTCCTCTGCTGTGATGCATTTCAGAATCAAAACTACAGAAAAAAAATTTTGCTTTGCTATATTTTAGCTGTACAAAGACTGTTAGACCCTCATGGTGAGATCTGAGACCTTATTGGAAATCTCATATTAAAAAATCTTATTTGTAAATGTCACATCATGATTTTCAGCACCAAGATGTTCCGGGAGATTGATGCTGTGATGAGGAGCCTGAGGAATGGAGACTAAAACCAAGGTGAGATGTCTGGGGATTGACAGGGAAGTTAAAGCAGGATGAAGTGGTTGAAGCAAAAAGCACCAGCTTTGGGGAGGAGAGGAGGACAAAAGGATACTCATAAAAAGAGCACATTCCTTCCAATATCTCACTCGGATCTAACTTGCTTTCTGCTGTTGATATAGATGTGTCTGTAAAGCCCATTGGCACCTGGGCTCCTCAGTGCTGGTCCACACGCGGGACGGTAACCTACAGATGCTACTACTGCCCTCAGTTACTGGGATGGGGTGAGTACAGCCCACGGCCCAGGGAAGGGTTAACGAATGGCTGAATTACCTCCCCAAGCTGAGATCAAGCTGTGGCTCGGAAGCGGCTGCTGTAAGAGGCGGCTGCCGGGGCATCGCGGGGCAGCAGGTGGTGAGGCTGCAGGCTGCCCTGGAGGGGCTTCAGAGATACAGGCTGACAGGAGTGGTGGAAAAAGCAATGGGGAGAGGAAAACCACCAAACAGGGAGCCAGGAAGCTGCGAAGGAAGAGGGAGAGATAGCTAAGGATGATCTGCTATTGCTTGTTCTAGAGCTGGCAGGAAAGGGCATCTCTGGACATCCCTGCTCCCACCTGAATGAGCTGGGCTGGAGTGTCTGCAGTTAGGGTAGGGACTTGTAGCCGAGTTTGCAACCCCTTGCATTAACAGCGTGTGGCTTTGAGCTGTTCATTTTCTGTGGGGACTGGTTCTCATGGTTGGATAGGACATCATGGGGTGGGGACGCTTGACTTCATTGCAAGGATGTGCAACAGGCTTCTGCTGCTCAGAGCAGGCTTCTGCCGCCTTGGTGGGATTCAGCTGTGCAGTACAGCTCGGTGCTGTGCAGAGACCCCGAGGCTGCCTCTAACGGCAGCGCTGTGTGGCACCTGTGTGGCACTTGGTTTCGCACAGATGATCGTGCTGAAAAATATGTTGGAGCAGTCTGAACAGCACGGTGTTTAAAGCAGTTAAGCTCCTCCAACCCAGCTGGATCACAGCTCTTCCACGTGATGCTACGCTACATAGATACCAACCATTCAGTGTAACTAAAAATACTGCACAGGCAAGGCTCTGGTGTTTACTGGAGCAGCGTGACACTGCTAGTCTTCTCTATTCTGCCGTCTGTAAAAATTAAGTTTGCCATATGCATTTAGTGTTAAAACTGGAATTTCCTGGGATCTGGAGAACTTATATTTCAAATAAAGCCATGTGAAATTATTTATGTACGTAACTTCTCAGAAGCAAATTGAGCAGCTTCTTCAGGAATGTTCTTCAGGTACATGAGTAAATGTCTGCCTGAGGAGTGGGACAGGCAAGATGGTCACATCCCTACAAAACTGGGGTCTGGGCTCCATCACCATCTGACTCGTGGGACCTGGCTAGTCATGAGTGTAGCTGCCAGTGAGATGGCTAGCCAGCTGGCCAGCTGGGGCTGAGGAGCATCAAACACTTGATGTGTTTGGTAGGAGGTTAGGCCTGGCAGAAGCATAGCATGTGGTGCATGTATGTTGTTTCCAACGAGGCAGAGGCTAAAAACCCCTCACAGAAAATGGAACTCAGTTCTGTTAAGTACTTCCCGAGAAATAACATAAGAACTTTCTGTACAATGGTTGCAGTCCTGGGTATCCTGTTACTTTTTTCTTTAGAGTATTTGTTTTATGCCATTACATTCACTCTCCCCACTTAAATTTCATCTGATGCTTTTGCAGCATTTCAGGATTTCAAGAGTGTAAAAAAACCCCTCAAACAACCCAAGTAAACAAATATCCAAAGCCCATTTTTAAGCATGTGGCCATTCCTCAGTCCAGTAAGTGCAACTTTCAGAGAGGCAAATTGCCAGTGCCTGTCTTCTAGCACCAGTAAATATGTAGAAGTATCAGATGATAGCCTGGTCTGTGTGAAGTTTTGGGTGGGGAAGGAGTGATAAGGATAACCGATGCATGGTGGAGTGACGCAGAGACAGCTGTCTCTATAGCTGTATCCTGAACAACTGCTGAGATGTGAGCGCAGGGTGAAAGCTCTCTCACTTGTTGTGTGTCATTCTTCACTCAACCTTATTGCAATGACTTTTGCCCCCTCCTGTCTTCTCAGTAGAGAAGCATTTGCCCATCAGTGTTTTGCAGTGGGTGGCTGTTCAGCTCATAGCAAATTTTGGAATGTGATCAGCTGTGCCAGTCGTTGTTATTTCAGTATTTCCATGGGGTCTAGCATCTGAGCACCATGCAGTCATTGATAGCTTTTTTCCTCGAAGCCTTTTCCACTGTTTGGAGGGATAAAGCTAGCGAAGGGGTACAGGAATACAGAGGTTGTGGAAAAAGGCTGTGGCTTTACTGGGAAGTCAATTGCTGAGTTGTTTGCAGTCTAGGCTAGCGAGCTGTCTGTTGGGCTGTCCTTCCTACCCTATTCTGTTTGCTTGAACTGAACTCATCGTGTTTGGACTTAACTATGACTCAGAGAAACTGCTGGACACCTACCTACTTGTTGGGGGAGTTTACAAGGCTTTTCATCCTTGGGAAATTTCACTGAACTGACTGAACTTCAATGCCTGCTGTGTCATGTGCTCCTGTGCAGCTACCCAGTCTCTTTCCATCTAAATAACAGCTGTATCTGATCACCGAGAGCTGCATTTTCCCCTGTCTTATATTCTCTGTCACTTGTTCTGATCATATGTCTTAAGGATGAAATCTAATTTCAGTAAAACCCAAGAGCTACCATTTAAAATGACCCCTCTCCTTACCAGCAAGATTACCTGATATCGGGTACTTGATTTAGTTTAAGAGAATTTCAGGGATGGCTTATTTTACTTTAGAAGTCTGTATTTCATAAAAGAGAATGCAAAGGAGCTGGATAGCTAAAAAAAACAGAACTTGTAAACTTTAAAAAGTGGCTTGTTGCTTTTAATGCGCATGCAGAATAAAATGAAGAAGATGTTTTATTTGGGAGCTTTTAATGTACAAAGCCTTCTTTCTCAGCTTCTGAAGTTGTTGGCATTAAGAAAAGCAACAAAAAGGGTTAATAAAAGTAAAGAAAAGGTCTCTTTAAAAATTAGAACTATCGGAAACATTCTCTCTGCTCCTTTCAGGAAGACAAACTGAGCATAATTCCACTGTCCACAGTTCCTCCTGGTAATGTATGAGGACGTGTTTGTTCCGTTCTGTAAGGTTAGGGGACAGCTGAGTTATTAGTGCTGTATTAGGGAACATGTATTGTGACCACACTGCAGCCAAGTCTCGATCTGAATGTCCTTTGCAGTACATATGTCCCCTGACACTTTTAATTTTTTATATATGTTTTTGAATACCTGTGCTTTATCATCGGCGGAACCTGAGGCTGCTGTGTGCAAATCCACCCTGAATTTCACAAGCAAGTATGCTGTGATGTTGCATCTGATCATTCATCTTTTCTGAAAGTGGGATTAGTGGGAGTTTACAATTATCTAGCTTTATTTCTCATGGAAAGCTGTTGCAAAACTAATGGCACTAGGATACAGGAGCATTTTTCTTGTGGCAAAAATCACACAAGTCAAAGCTTGCCACTTACATTTTCCAAGATAAGTTTGATGATTATCCTGTAAATGAGCATTGATTTTTTTTCTGTAGATCCCATTACTTTCAGTCTCAGAGAGATTGTTCTGTCTTCTTACATACCTATTATAAATGTATAGCAAACATATTCTCCGTACTTTATTGCTTTTTTCTTAAAGAAAGGTGCCCTAAAACCCCAAAAACACACCCAGCCCCCTTCCCCACGATGCTCTGAATGCCAGATCCTGACTATTTTTAGTGCAGCCGGAGAGATGACTGTGCTTTTACAACCGGCTGACCCACAAGGTGGCACTAAAGAGAAAAGTGACAACTTGGCTAATAAAAAGTGAAAACCAAAGGCAAAATACCATATGCTGAATCAATATTATTTTAATTAGCAACACGCTTCCTTTATTGTCAGTTAAATTTTATTTTGTGAAAAGCCTTAAAGCTATATGGCAGCAAAGATGGCTCATTGCTCCCATCCCACATCAAAAGTTAAGTTTTAAAGAGAATGAACGAGACGTAGGTCGTCTACTTATCACAGTTCCAGAATCTCAAGGAGGGTAATTGTGAACAAAATGTAGTTAATTAATTTTCCTCTCTACGGAATAAAGGAATTCAAATGAACTAAAAGCTGAAATCTTCTTTTCAGTTATTGGTCATGTTGGTAAGAGATACGACACAAGGAATTATTTATTGTCTGCAATGTGAACGGGTTTTCCACCGGAATGTTTTGATTGCTTAAGTTTTATGCCTTTGCTGTTGAGTGCTCTGATCTTATTTGAAGTAATTTGAAATAACATGGTTCTGTGATCAAGAATTTTATACCAACAGGGGTTAAATCTTGCCACTTTGATTACGAGTATGAACTCTCACCAAAAACATCTTAATCATGAAACTCCTTTTGAGCTCAGAGCTACAAGTAGGTGGTCAGATTAACGCTTTTCTAACAAGAAAGTAGCAGCCATGACTATTCTGCAGGCTGCTGACCTGAAGCTTACGACATTATTAAATAAATTACATCAGAGTAATTTCTAGACATTTCTAAACCAGACTAGCTATAATATTTTTATTTCTTCTGAGACACGTGCCTAGGGTATCAGTACTATTAAGGGCAACAGAGGGCAGGAGTTTACTTACAGAGACATACTTACAATAGTACCCAATACATTAAAAAAGAATCCTTAAAGTGATTCCAGAATTTTTTTCTGTGATGTGAGCAGTGTTACAGCATACCTGATAGTGTGCTCTGGGACCCACCAAATGATCAGATGTATCGGTAATGTATTTTGATGCTTAATGAAATTGAACTTTGCAACCACCCTGGAAATCAAGTGTGACCCATGTGTAGCGTGAAAGACTGGCACCTAGGATTACTAGGGAGGATATTTTCATGTATTTTAAACATTGGTTAAAGCTCAAGTGCTGCTGATGCATTCAGAATAGCTTGATCACTGCAAAGAGTTACTATTTAAAAAAAAAAAATCAATAACTGGTATTCTACATTCAAAGACCTTGTTCGATTGGTTCATGTTATTCATTGTGTGAGGAAATAAAAGTGACTCTTCCTCAGGATCCCAATAAAAGCAAACCCTGGCAAATTTTGGCTAAGACAAGCACTGAGGCAAGCGATCTTGCCCATTCAGTTGAACTTGTCTTTGCTTTCGTAGTTTATCCCCGCCCTGTTTAGGACTCCCCTTTGGCACTTGCTCCACTTTAAAGGCTAGCCCAAAGAAAGCCACGTTTTAGCATGAACCAAAGTGGTTTGTTGGAATCAATTATAAAAGCACAGCAACCATAAACACATGCTGACCTTCTTCCTTGCGGTCCTTAGGCAGAGAACGTTTGGGATCCATCAGAATTTGGACTGAGGAATTTCACAGTGATTCTGTTCGTAGGTGTTTGTTACTGTTTTTACAGATCATTCTTCTTGAAGGATTGTTGCAGGCTGTATTTTCCTCGACTGTTAAATTTTGATCATATTTCTTCAAAAATTGTCTATTTTATGCTTATCCAGGACATTTGGCAAGTCACAGATCCCCAAGGTATTTTGAATGGGAAGGTGAAGATTAGTGTGTGTATCCCTACAATAAGTCAGGAGTCCGTAAGAGGGTACAACTGGTGGAGCTGACTAAATACATTCATATACTTATATAGTGCCTACTGGACACAAAAAGGAGCCAGAGGCAGGTGATGGTAAACTACAAGTGCTCTTGCATAAGGAGGGACTATCTAGCTTGGCTGAATCAGGAGACCCACAAGGGAACATCCATATTCTTCCCTTGTAAAATGGGAAATGGGATATTGAAAGAAACAAAAGAGCATGGGATGTTTATAATGCTTTATAAAACACGCTAAACTCTGTCTGCATTCACATGCAGTACCAGAAATCTGAACATGTATTATAGTTAAATGGACAAAGAGATTATCCACAGATTTAAAAAAAAAAATAAAGTGTTTTAAAATACATTTTAATGGAAATAAACCCTTGCCTTGCCCACTATCCTGCTCCTTGTATTTTTCAGTGAAAAGGTGCTGAACTAGCACATAAAACACAATCTAGGTGTGGAAATGCTGGTTCCTAACACGATCTGGAGTTTCCACAAATTCTTGTTCTTCCCCGCAACTGACTTCTTATCACTAATTGCTTCCAATTAGCCAGTTTTAAGTGTAATTATTCAGTGAAAGAAACAAACAATATTACATCTATGCTCTGTACCCCACTACTAACAACATGGCATTATTGAACTTGTGGAATTGAAATGGAACATGCTTGGGGAAAAAAACCCCCTCAAGAAGCTGTATTTAAAAACACTGAGAAAAAAAAAAACCTTTGTAAAGAAATTGAAATTACTTGAACTAAAACTTGCTAGTGGAGAATGAGGACACTTGTTTTCCTTCTAAATCACTGATGAAATGAGGAAAAAGAAATGAATGGAAGAAAAAGAAAAATCAGTTGCTGAATAGACGTGGATAAATATGAAAACAGAACATCTGGGGAAAATAATGCATCTCAGCCACCTAATTTGGAAATATAAATATTTAATTCTCATATGAAAGTAGATATTTTTATCCTAAAATTTGAGCTAGAAAATGTTGGCTTTTGAGTAAAAAAAGTGTTATGATTTAGTAGGGTGGTACTGAATAGTTTTTAAAGGATTGAAATAAAAAGTAAGAGAATTCCACAGCAACGGATGGCGATGGTACGATTTCACAGCAAGGGCGTATGGGAAGCAGTGGGTGCTCACTGGTGGTACATAGGCAACACTCCATTGATGCCTCCTCAGATGTTCCTTCCAACTTGAGAGGTGACCAGAAAGAGGTGATGATGAGAGAGAAAGGAGAGAGGAGGAGAAGAGGGTCCAAATGACTAGGGAGCCTCTCTGTCTTGTGGTAAACTTCCAGCTTCTCATTACATAGGACTTTACCCACAGCACAGTGCAGCACCATGCCCCTTCCGCTTATGCCTCTTCCTCTACAAAAGGAAAAATAACAGTTTTCCAAGATGAAGCCGTATCTACTCATCTGGCCTTCTCTAATTATAAACTAAACATAAATAGTGCTTAATGCCACTGGATGCAAGTAAGAAAAAAGGTCATTTATACAGGTGACATGAGGGTGAAGGAGCAGAGGAGAATGATGGAAGGAAAGTTCCATTTCTTGGTATGCTTAAGCCAGCACAAATCACTGTGTGTCAGTTTGTTTTACAATCCAGTGTTTTGGCTGGTTTGGCTTTTAATTAGAAAGTCTTTCCCTTAGCATTTTTCTTAACAGCAATTTTTAAACTAAACAGAAGGTGTATTCCCCAGTGCCATATGTTAAACTTGACATTTTACTGAAAATGTCTTCTAGAAAAAAAAAAAAAGAAACAACAAAACCCAAAACCATTAAAGGTAGGACCACTGTCCCACCCCACTCCCTTGGGCCCACTTGCAAGTCTCAAGGGGACACGGTTGTCCCCTGTTAGGCAGTGGCACTTCTCTGGGAATTAGTCATAACTTGCAAAGCCAACAGATGACAGGCTGCTAAATTTTTCCTTGCTTCTCTGGCAACCTATTGTGGCTTGGAAACAGTCATCCCCCAGTTATCCACCACTTGATCCCGAAGACAGCGGTAAGTAACAGCCACATGGAAGCTGGGTCTGTGGGGAATGAATAGTTCATAATGCTACGGCAGGTGACCTTACTGATGTGTTTTGACCAGCGTGTTAGTAGGCTATGAAGTGTAGCCCATTTTAGCACTTAAACAGAAGGGATTAAGGGCTATGGGCATCCTTGACTTTGAAGTATGCATGGAGAATCCAACTATCACCACAGAAATGCCTGACTGAGGCTGAAGGGGTCAGTGGAACACTAACTGGTAAGGGCTGACATGGTCTTTTTTCCCCCTGTAATTCTTCCCTGTATAAATTCCAGTTGTTTCTGGGCGTTGCATAGAAGGATGTTTCCTGAGCCCTTTACCATGGTTTTTTATTGTGTGTGTGGGGTCAGTATAACAAAGTTTGTCTGTAAACCCAGATGAATGAAAGATGGAGCACTCAGGTTAAAAAGCAGAAAAAGTTGGGCAGCCTTAGAAAGCTGTAATGTGCTGATCCCGTCTGGATGAACTGTACCCAGCTGCGTGATATGCAGTAAGGCTGCTCATTTATAGAGCATTTCTTCCAAGATCATACAGTGTGAATACTGAGACATGTTTGTGCACAATCTTAACGTAACATAAACCACAGCTTTATGGGGGTCCCTCATCAGCTCTTTGCTGGCCACTGTATGAACTGGTATAGAATGGGAAACTGTGCTGTCTGAAGTTTATCCATCTTTCTTCTGATACTTGTCTGGGGAGGGCCATCTCCATAGGAATTCAGTTAAGGTGAGACATGCTCTTTTATTTTGTATGAGTAACTGAAACCCTATCCTATAAGCTCATAAAATGTGATTGCATACAAGATGTTGATGGCCTCAGGGAAGTTTTGAACAACTGGGAGTCATTATCAGGATTTTGCAGAAAAAAAAATCCATGATCTGATGCATTTTCCAACAGTCTTTGCAAAAATACCGAAGGAGTTGCAAGCTTCAGAGGCAATACCCATGTAATCCATGTGTACCTTTATAACTGTGGACAAATGAAAAACCAGGAATTTTTCCCAGATATACCCAAATTGTTTCTTGGGACTTCCATGCCTTTGTAATTTCTCATTAAAATGGCTGTATGTAACAATCTGTGCACAGAACTACTTGCAGAGAGTAGTATTTGAGAACAAACTAGTAAGTTAATACCTCCCTTGACCTGTATCTGGTAAAGCCACATTTTAGAAACCCATCATTTCTAATAGGAAGAAGTTAACCTAGTAACGTGCAGTTTTAGAATGATAGATGAGTTGAGGCATATGAGCTATTTAACATTGTATTTAGCAGCACCTTCTTATTCTAAGTCTACAGACTGACAAGAAGCCCAAGGAGGGTGGGGAAGGGGCTGCAAACCTCTCAGTGCTTGCTTTGAGTAATGGGACCAAAGTTGGAGCTGAATAGAAACAGCCTTCCCATCACTCATGCCTTACTCCAGTATTTTGACTGTGCTATTTCAACTTGGTTTAAAAGGAATTAGCCTCATGGCTTCTTACTAGCCTGCACCTTAAATCTTTTACATGCCCTCTACGACCCTGGCCTTTCAATTTATAGACTAATATTGTCAAAGCTGAGTTGTGTGAGTGACTCTCAGCTTGTTTTGGAAGATCTTAGCCCAGAAAGTTATGTATTTGTTATTTGTGTATTGAGAAGGCCAGAATGATGCCCCTGTGTCACAGGCAGTTGTACATCCCACTTTAAAAGTGTCACAGCTGGTTAGCCCAGCTGCCTGGCACTCACCGCTTTTCTGAGAAGGGCTTCACAAAAACCCTAACCTGTGCAACTTGTAACTATTCAATTACATTTAATTTAAAATGTGATTAAAAAGTAAAATGACACTTTATAAATGACACTCAAACTGTTCCACCATACTCCAGGTGGAATCCCACCTACTTCTACTCTTGAACCACATCTTTCCCTGAATGTCTCCCTGCACTGCTGATGGGAAAAAAACATAACTTAAAAACCATTGCAGAAAGCGACAGAGGGAAACACTGCCTCTTTTACTAATGCCTGATACTGACAGCCTGCATACAAAATCTTAAAAGCTCTCAGGCACTTCTTTTGTGCCCACTTTTAAAGGGTTTAATGAAACGTACAGAAACCGACATTGCAAACCTGTAGATTTGGATGTTATTTTGCAGTGTCAGTTTGTTTCTTTTTTTTTTTTTCAACATCACACAGCAACAGTTTTCTACCTTTCTGCCTCAAATTTCAGTCAACAAATAATGAAGGCTATTTTCAGATAATAAAATGTTTCTGTTCTTTGGCCTGTTAATAACAGGTAGGCAGCCAGATAATGCCACAGTAAATATGTGGGAATGCTAGTTACAGAGCAAAATTTTAGTCCTTCCAGGACAAGCAAACACAATTAGCAAGTTTATCACCATACTTATGATTAAGAATAGTTAAGATTACAAGCCTTTGTTAGACTGTGCTGCAAGATAAAAACAAAGGCTCAATTCCTTCCAGGGAGAGCAGACCTATATATAATCCTCATATAGGAATATATAAGGAATATATAAGGAAAGTAGTAAATTCCTTAGACTTAAACTGATATTCCTTAGACTTAAACTGTTTTGAGTGCCAGTTAATGATCATTCATATTCTGCAACAGCCTGCAAAGTCAGATAACATTTCTAGAAGATGTAGTAGATTCAGGGAAAACAGAGATTGGGCATTCCTTCGGGAAGTAAAATGGCTAATATATCACATTTAATGAAACTCTGCAGATTTGCTTTGCTTATGGAAGAAGTGAAGGACTTGATTTTTTTTTTCCTTTTTGTTTCACTATGGAGAATAAGGCCCTTATTCTGCAAATAGTTAGGTATGCATTTAACTTGATGTACAACATATATTCCTGTAGATTCCACAGGACGGAATGCCGTGGATTAACACATCTGTAACTGCTTACAGGACTGGAGCTAAAGATCTTCAAAAGAGAAAATCAACTGAGATAGTTTTTGAAGTATGGAAGCAAGAGAAGGGGAACAGGGATGCTTTCAGACATTGATCTAGATCCCCACTGTGCATATTAATTCTGTGTTTCCACAGCTGGTATGTGCCTAAATTTGGGGGCAGGTGGAAGAAGTGGGCTCGGATTCAGTAATTCAGTTTTCCAGACCGGGGTTCACTCCTAGGACTACTCGAGCCACGTGTTGGTGTACTACCCCCGGCGGCACTTAACACATCCTTAAATCCCTCCAGCTAAGAAGCGGGGTCCAGCACGGGCAGGAGGGAGAGGAAGAGCGCGAAGTCTGTCCTGGGGCTGCGGCACAGGGGGATTCCTGAAAGTCCCAGCCAACAGGTACGGAGAGATTTTTCTCGGCATATTAATCCTATCGACTTAAGTAGGAGCGTTTATCCTTTTTTTCGGCTCCATTCCCCCGTTCGTATGACAGCGCTATCGTCGTCCAAACGTGTAGTCGGCGGCTCTTTATTAAGCCTATATAAATATCACACGGTACCGGCGTTCAGCATCTCCGCGCAGAGCAGGCTCGTACGCCTGTAATCCCGGGCAGTCCTGCCGCTCGCAGGCTTTGCAGCCGGGCAGCCGCCCCGACTCCGCTGCGGCCCGGCTCTCGTCCTCCGCTCGCCCCGGCCGGGGCTCCCGCCGCCGGTGACACACCGGAGAACGGCCGCCCCCGTCCCCGCGCTGCCCCCGCCTCCCGCCCCCGCCCGCTCCCCCGGGGCGCCGCCGTCACCGCCGGCAGCCGGAGCAGCCGCTGAAGCCGAGGGGCGGCGGGGCTTGCCCGCCTCTCCCCCCTTCCCATCCCTTCCCTTCCCTCGCCTCTCCCCGGTGCCTATATATAGCCGCCTCCGCCCGAGCCGGCCGGGAGAGCGCTCCGTACCTGCGGGAGACGGAAAGGACAAAATAAGAGAGGAGCGGCGAGGAGTGACTCCCGGAGCCAGCCCCGCCAGGAGGAGGACGGGCCCGGCGCCGCTGTCCGGTGCTGCCGCCCCGGTGCCGGACGAGCCCCGCGGGGGCGGCCCGACCTGCGCGGCGGGGCGCGAATGGCGGGGGCGCTGCCGGGGCCGGGCGCGGAGCCCGACCCCGGCCCCGGTGGCTCGGGGCGCAGCGGGAGGAGAGCTCCCTGCGGGCGGCGGCGCTAGCGGGGGGTCCGGGGCGGCAGGGCCCTCCCCCCCGCCGCCGAGGCGCGCTCGGCGGCATGTGCTGAAGTGCCTCGCAGAAGCCGCACAAGTTGCCTGCGCGGCGCGGCCCCGGCGGCCGGACGGCGGGGAGCGCCCGCCGGCTCCCGCCCGACCCTGTCCCCCCTGCCTGGGGTCCGCTCCCCGGCGGGGCTGCCGGCAGCCGGGGTGATGCGGCTCGTCGGGAAGTGAGAGGCGGCGCGTCTCCCCACCCCGGGCCGAGGGACCCCCCAGCCTCGGAGCCTCCCATGCCTTCGGGGCCCCCTCGGGGGGCGGCGGCCCCGCGGGAGGCGGGGGCGGTGCTGCCGTGATGGCCCTGGAAGAGAAGAGGGAGAAGCGCCCGCCCGTCACCCCCATGATGATCGAGGAGGAGGCCGCCCTGCGGAACGGCAGCCGAGGGCTGCCGCCGGGCCCCTGGGCCGAGGCGGCAGGGCCGAGACCCCGCACCACGGAGCGGCACATCGCCGTGCACAAGCGCCTGGTGCTGGGCTTCGCCGTCTCCATCCTGGCGCTGCTGGCGGTGACCATGATCGCCGTGCTGCTCAGCGTCCGTTTCGAGGAGTGCGGCGCCGCCGCCGACGGCCCGCCGCGGGCCGGCGGCAACGGGAGCTTCTCGGGGTCGGCCCGGCAGCCGCCCGGCGTGGGGCAGCCCCCCGGCCGGTCGGAGGAGGAGGCGCGGGGCGGGGAAGCGGCGGCGGAGGAGGAGGAGGAGGAGGAGGAGGAGTGGCAGCGGCGGCGGGAGCTGCCGCCCTGGGCCCGGCCGCGGCTGCCGCGGCACCTGCGGCCGCTGCACTACAACCTGATGCTGAGCGCCTTCATGGAGAACTTCACCTTCAGCGGGGAGGTGAACGTGCAGCTGGAGGTGCGCAACGCCAGCCGCTACATCGTGCTGCACGCCCACCGCATGCACATCGAGGCGGTCCGCGTGGCCGAGGACAAGCTGGCCGGCGGCGTGCGGGTGGCCCGTTCCTTCTTCTACCCCCAGACCCAGGTCTTCGTCGTCGTCCTCAACCGCAGCCTGGAGGTGCAGAGAAGTTACAACCTCAAGATCATCTACAACGCTCTCATCGAGAACGAGCTGCTGGGCTTCTTCCGCAGCTCCTACGTTCTCCACGGCGAGAGAAGGTACCGGAGCGCCCGCGTCGCCTCAGCTGAACTCGGGCCGAAGTTGGCAGCCCCCGCCCCTCCGCGACAGCTCGCGCCGAACTTCGGTCGGGGCGGCGCTAGGACCCGGCGGACCCCGGCGCCGCCAGGCGGCTGAGGCCGCGGGCTCTGCTCCGCCCGGCGCCGGCGGCTCCGGGGTACGGGGCTCGGCCGGCTGCCGCGGCGGGGCGGGGGGAGGAGCGGCGCGGCCCCCGCCCAACGGCCGCCAGGGCAGCGGGACGCCCGGCCCGTGGGGGAGCGCCGGCCGGGCCTCGCCTGTAGCCGGCGGGACCCCCTCCGCCGTCCGGCTGCTCCCGAGGGCTGGGGAGGCGGAGCTGCGGAGGCTCGGGAGGGCGGTGGGAGGTGGTGGCCGAGGCTGAGGGGGCGCGGCAGCGGGCTGGGGCCGGGCCGGGCCGCGCTGGGGTTAGCCGGGGCAGGCGCCAGATGAGCGCTGCGGCCCGCGGGCCAGGAGCTGCTGCTGCGCGGCCTGGAGGTGGGCGGTGGTAACGAGTGACCGTGCACGGGTGGCAGGGGTGAAGCACACCGCCCGCGGTGTCCCTGGTGGGGGCAATCCCGGCAGGGAGGCTCCGGCTCCCTTTAATAAAGGCTCCCTCTGTGTCCGGCTACCGTGTCTCCTCGTGGGCAAGAGCCTTGTCAGGTCACGACTGGCAGCGTGTAGGGGAGCGGGACTTCTCCGCTCTTGTGTTTTTATTGCGTTATCGAAAGAAAGAGGCGGCGGGCAGTGACCTGAGACAACGCGAAGGCGCTTGTGCCACCTGCTGCAGCTGAATCGCGGCGGGGCAAACCTGGTTAGTGTCCACCGTTCTCACGCAGAACAAGGCTCGATCTTGAGCTGTGTTTACTCCTGTTATTGTAGCCCTTGGGTCCCTGTCGAGGCCCTTGTAGGCAGGGTCACTTCGGAGGCCCCCTTCATGCACTGAGAGGCTTTTTTTTTTTTTTTTTAAAGTAGTTTTTGAACTACAGTCAGGGTTTGTAATAGAAAAGATGGCATAAGCTTCTTGATAGTTCTGGCATGGTTTATCATTTTAGAATTAATTTCTTTTTAAGCTGTCCTTTCTTGAAACATCCGTGCAGTGACAGGGTCTCTCTGAGTGTTGCCGTGTTGTACTGCGAAGTGGAGAATTTATGGTTGGAAGAATTGGGCAAAAAAAGTAAGTCAGACAGAAAAAGAGCGCTCACCAACTCAAGTAAAATCAACAGCCCTTGTATTAAAACATATTTTTGTTAATATGGTTACTGGCAGTTTGAAACAGCCCGATGTTAGAACCACAAGTAGGATTGAGATTAAGTTTGTGCAACTTGTCGTCACAATGAAATAAAATGGAAATTTGGAAAAGCATGGTTGTAGGAAAAGAGAGATAAAATGCTTTTTACCACTGAGGAGTGAATGACTGGGATAATTGGGGGTTCTTACAGACCTGTGTGGAAATGGGCAAATGAGAAAACAAAATACTGTTTACAGCAGGGGGTATAATTCACTTGACAAACCCAAGAAATTATTTAAGCAGTTATTATTCTTGTGTATTTAGAGTTTGCATAGGAATAATTGAACTGTCAAATAGGTGTTGCAGTGGCATTTCTCCAAAGTTATTGTATTACACTTAATACAGATGTCCCAGTTACGATTTAAAAAACAACAAAAAAAGGCCTATTCACTTTTTGAATCATCAAGATAGCTTAAAACATGGGGTGGAAGGCAATGGTAAAATGCGTTTCCCAGTACTCTTTGTGTAACTTTTCAGATACCAGTTTGTTTTTAATACACTTGAATATTGTCATATTGGGTGACATCCTTACTTCGTGTAAGGTGGCATTGTTACATTGAAATCAGTGGCATTTTTTTCTTTACACCAGCTCAGTTTTATTTCTTTCAGTAAAATGTTGTTTTAAAAAATGTAATCAGTGCGTGGTTATAGTTTCAGGTGTTTAATAGAAATACTGTTTTTCCTTTTCAACTCTCACAGGCTGAACGACTCACTATAGTATAAAGTAAATAGTACACATTCTAAACCAGGGAACTTCATTGTTCAGAGCGTGCTCTTGCAGAGTAGTGATTTGCGTTTTGATGAATAACCTGTTTTTAATGTAATACATGTAACTGTAACCCATTTTTAATGTAATACATATAACCATTTTTAGTCCTTAAACATGGACAGCTTCTACTATGATAGATAGACAGGCTTCTGTCATGCTCTGAGAGACCTTGATGTTCCAGCAGGACTTCAACTTTTTGACATCTTTATATTTGATTAAAATACAGCTGTAGCTGTATCAGTGGTTGCTATAAAAGGGTCTAAACCATCATTTTTCATTTCTGTTGTACCTGAAGAGTGAAGAACTGGCTAACTGTGAGGCTTCACAAACATAGTAATGCCTTCACTCTATAATTTTTTTTTTTCCATGCAGTTACTTAATTTTCTGTGGTCTTCACAGGTGAAAGTCATAAATCAGCCTGAAATGTTGATAGTTGCGTAAAAGTATTTATTTTCTACTGAAATTTTTCATACTTTAATTGAAATGTAAAATGCAAGTGATACGCTACAAACTTCCTTTGCGTTATGTGCCAGAATTTACTGGCAGTAATCAACAAACATTTAATACAGGGCTGCTATAGAGTACCATAAGAATATGCACGCATAATTTAAATGAACATCAAACTTTGGCATAAATGAAAAGGAAAAAAAAATCTTACATTTTGCAGACAAAACAAACAGACATGTTCTTCTATCTCATAACAACCAAGATGTCAAAATAGATAGGTTGTTGAGGAAACACATGTCTTCCTTTAATAGATGAGGTGGAATTAAAACACCTGCAAATTACTGCCGTGGGTATGCTGAGAAGACAGGCTGCAAGGCTGTCATTCCCAGAAGTACAACTTTTTATGGTGGTATTTTTTGGGACTTGGAGATAAAAATGTCAGTGCCCAGAGAGGTGTGTAGGGAGATGGATGAAGTACTCAACCTGCTTTTCACTTTTGGCATGCTAGAGAAGTTTTGCTTGGTTTTTCCTCCTAACATAGAGAGAAATAGATAAACATAGACAGTGTTTTTTGGTTTGGGTTTTTTTTTGTTTTAAATGTGTAAGGGTTTAGTCTTTGCGAAGCAGTTTTTAACTTTTTTGTTTGTTTTGCTTTATGGCACAACAAGCAAATCGATGTTTGATAGTAATGCACATGTTATAAATATCACTCTTATTGGTAGTTGATGTATTTTTAGTATGAAATATTGATGGCCCAGTGTTTGCCCCATTATGTGTATGCAGATATATCTATCTGTCTGTGAGAATGCAGAAGATGCAGAGTTTATCAGGTTCTGTTAGTCTGGTGAAGGGATTTTTTCAATGGCCTAAAACGTAACAAATATTAAAAGACTACTGGTAGGATCTCTATGAAGGAGGGGGGGGAGGTGCGAGGAAAGCTTCCTTATTTAGAGAGTGTCAGAATATATACAGTATTCCCTAAGTATGCATTTACATGTGTGTCTGAGCTCATTAAAATTGTTAATTGCAGAGGGAAGTTCATCATTCTTGCTTTATTAATAACAGGCCAGTACAGTTTTCCATGCTCACTTGAAGCTTCTGTTGATGTCTGTCGCTGTTTAGAGTGTGCCTAGAATGCAGAATGAGGTCCATTTTGCATCAGGAAATACTTTGCATATAAAGTAAGTTGCTTTTCTTCATTTAATTGACTGATTTGGCTTTGTTGCACTAGTGCAAATCCACTGATAATATGGAATTTTGTTGGATTAACAGTGGAATACCAGGACCAACTTTCTACCTTACATTTAGCAACCTTATGCAGAACTATGATTTTGTTAATCCATGTTTTATAATGAGACACGAAAAATGCAATATGCTGAATTCCTTCAATAATTGCTATCCAAATAAGGCTTTTTATTTTAGACAAAGGGCCAGGGCCAACTGGATCTGTGGTGGAAAGTTTTTAAAAAATTAGCCTTATTTGAAAGAGATGATAATTTCACTGGAAAACATGTATCTAGTTCCATCAGGTGTGAAGGCACTATAGCAAGATAAAAGTGTAACATTTCAAGAAGTATATTTCTTTGTTGTTTTTTATAAAATAATGCTCCAAAATATGTATAAAACCCAAGAAGTTTTAGAAAAAGTTAATTAGATATTTTATTTTTCTTATGGGCTACCTATTTTTTTTTTTGCTCCCTTGGTCTTAGAGAGTATTGTATTGAAGGGTAATCTTTATGGGCTGATTAATAATAGGTGCCACCATTTTCATTACATCAAATCTATCCACCCATCTTCTTCCCCTGGAGGAATAACAGAGATTTTCCTCCTTCAGAGATCTTTTCATAATTTGACCAGTTAGCTGAGAACATTGATTCGTTCTGTATAAAATACACCAGAAAAGCAAAGCTCATGTAGAAGAATGGTGAACTACTCTCTGCTTGTTTAATTGTTTGCTTATTATTGTAATTCTGCAAAGCTCACAGAATGATTTTTTAGATTTACAAAGTCACAGCAGTGCTGTATAGTAGCGTGTCTCAGATCTACATGCAGTCAGTACAGGAGGAATCAGCAGTGAAAATCAGTGACCTTCCTGAGTGCACTATGTGACCATAAGTTCTCATGCCCAAGGAAAGGCAAAGTGCCCTGCTGGTGTCTCCCTGAAGGCTGTTAAATCCCGGTTTGAACTGAGGGCTGTGCTTGTTTTGCATTGTGTAACCAATATTGGCTAGCTTATCTTCACATATTGATGAACAAAACTGCTAGGACCTGAAGTTTGATACAAGGCGAGTGATTCTTTCTTTAACATCAGTGTGGCATCTGCAAATTTGTGGGAAATTTGTAGGCTGTTACTTTATATCAATTGTGTTGTACAGGTAGTGAGAAAGTGATAAGCAGTGTTCACTGTTTTAACACTGTATGCTTTGTACAGTTTGTTTTTCCTCCCCCTTAAAGCACAATAGTCAAGCAGTGTCTTACTTGGTACATGCATGAATCAAGCGCTGTGCCCAGTTAGTAATTGCTTTGTTGTTTTTTTTTGTTTCCTTCTTTTCTAGGTTTCTTGGTGTGACGCAGTTTTCTCCTACTCATGCCAGAAAAGCCTTTCCTTGCTTTGACGAGCCCATTTACAAGGCCACTTTCAAAATCAGCATCAGGCATCAAGCAACTTACTTATCTTTGTCCAACATGCCAGTTGAAACTTCTGTTTTTGAAGAAGATGGATGGGTCACAGATCACTTTTCACAGACCCCTCTCATGTCCACGTATTACCTAGCCTGGGCAGTGTGCAATTTTACATACCGGGAAACTTTCACCAAGAGTGGAGTAGTTGTAAGTATTTCTAATGTTGAATCAAATACATTTCGTTGTTTTGAAAACTCTTACTTTTTATAAGGGATCGTAACATCACATACTTAAAGTATTTTCTTGTTTAGAATTCCAAAAATTTGCCAGTTTACTTAATGATAGCATGTATTGTTTGGGACGTTTTCTGAATGTCTGTCTAACATTTTTTGATTGTCTGATGCTTTTTGTAACTGGTTAGTTTAGTAGGTTGTCTGATGAAATTTTAAGCTTTCAGATATGCCATTTCACTTCACTTTGGTTTTCTTGGGGAGTTTTCTCTTGTTTTTCCTGTAGCCTTTTCAACACCAGTGTTCATGGGACTATTTATTAAAAGAAAGCGGTAATACTAGCAGGTTTTCCAGTCTCTTTGCTTCAGTGCTGACATGTCCCTTGGTGTGCTGTGTGCTAGCTCAGGAGGCTGATAAAGTAATTTCTATCTTGGATCTCTTACTCGGGGAGCAGGACTTTACAACCTATCAGCTTCCTATGGAGGTCCAGGTTGATGGAAACACTAACTTTCTGGAGCTGTCGTTTCCAAATATGGGATGGTTCCAGCAGTTATGCCATGAAAAAAAAGAGAGAAAATCCTTTGTTTGTGTCAGTTTTGTTTTTGTTTACAAACATCAAGCTCAGAACTGTATAACAAGCCAAAACATACATGAGAAATGCTGTCTGCTTAATAGAATATTTCACAGCACTGTCATCTTGATTTTTCAGGTGAACATACAGAGAAACCTTCTTAGTTACTGTGAATAACAAAACAGAGGTAGTTTTGGAAGCAGATGGTTAGGCGTCAGTTTAAGCTGCGTGCCTGAATAAAGCGGGTATTTACGTTATACTTCTGAAAATGCTCTGTGACTTTGTGCTATAGCCTGGGGGCATGAGGAGGGACTTCCGTGGCTGATCAGGTCAGGAAACGTCTCCATAAGCACCAGCATTGAGCTGCTATAGAGGGAGCTGAACCCACCTTCTCTGAGCCTAGTGTATTCTTCTTTGCCTTCCTTGTGCCAGCCTTCAGCTCTTTACATCTGTATGATCTGGCTGAAAGCTGTCCTGCAAAAAAAAATCAAAATGTGTTAAGTTTTCAACAAAATCAGTTCTCTGATCTGGCTTTTTGCGTGACTGCCAGAGCCCTAGTACGTATTCAAGGCTGTGCTGGTGGAAGGTGGACCCAGGACAGCTCTCTGCATTGACATTGCTCATTTAGGCTATACTGAAGTGATCAGGAAGTAAGTCTTGGTTTTATCACTGGAGCAGCTGGGTAGGACACTGGGGGCCTTTCAACTCCTTTACAGCCCTTTCATACTATAGCCAGCAGACTATGAGACTACACTCGGGCCACACGAAATGACCGGAGGAAGGATGGCTAGGAAGTGGTTCTCTCAGGTGCTTTAACCTACGAGTGTAAGGATGTGGGAACTGCTGAGGCCATGCTTGCAGTCCTAGTAATTATCTGTGATGGCTGAAAGCCTTTGGGTTTGTGAGTTGTTTTTTTTTGTGTTTTTTTTCCTTTTTTTTTTTTTTTTTTGTCTAGGTTGTTTCTCTGTCCGTTCAGTGAATTGAGGTTAGAAAAGGATCTCAACAAGTGCCAAGGCGAAGAAGTAAGGAGGGAGAAGTAGATGCCTGGTTCTTGGTGTTGCTACCAACAGGTTAATTATCTGTACAAGAGGGATTGCTCTTGGGACAAGGAATTGGTTGCCTCTGGCTGTTGTAATAGAATGGTTTGCGTTGGAAGGGACCTTAAAGATCACCTAGTTCCAACCCCCCTGCTGTGGGCAGGGTCACCTTGCACTAGATCAGCCCCATCCAGCCTGGCCTTGAGCACTTCCAGGGAGGGGGCATCAACAACTTCTCTGGGCAACCTGTTCCAGTGTCTCACCACCCTTACAGTAAAATTTTTTTTTCCTAATATCTAATGTAAATCTCTTTCAGTCTAAAACCATTACATCTAGCCCTATCACTACATTTTATCTCCTGATAAAGAGGAGTGTTCACTGGCCTAGTAGAACAGGGTGAGATATCAGGCTATTTGTTACTCCCTATCAGCCAGTACTGAAACAGACTTCTATCCAGGTAGGAGTTGATGATTTTCATTGTAATGTGCTCTGCTGCTGAAGGATTTAGTCTTAAGCTAGGAGCGGCCTGGTGTTTTTCAGCTTTAGAAAACACTGGTTACTTGAGGTTCTCCTTTAATAAGATGGAAGTTCTTGGTGTATACTCTAGTAGGTAGGTCTCGTGTTCCTTGTGCTCTAATACAGCTTAACACTTGCAAGTTTATTCTACATACTACTACCTTGTTAACTCACTTTGAAATGTCCTAGGCTCATCTGAGAAACAGCTGCAAGCAGTAGCTTCCAACATCAGTGTAAGCAAGTATGTGAAGCATGGGGGATAGACCTCAGGACCATCAGTTTAAAAGATACAGCCTACTTCTTCTTTAACTCAAGGAGAACTTCATTTTCATTTCAGTTTTTCAGAGCTTTTATGCTGTAGACTTTTGCTGCTTGAGTAGGTTTGATACTCTGAATAATTGATAACTTTCTGTTGTTCTCATGTTCTGGCAAAACTGTTCTCAAGAATTCAGGTTTAACAGGAATCCAAAGAGAAAATCCAAGTATTAATTTGTTAGGAATTTTTGGCTACTAGAACCTGATAATTATTCTTGAGCCTGTTGGTTTAGCACATGTAGGACATGCATGTGTATACTACACTGTCTTGACTGTACCACTATACAGAACTTTGCCAACAATTATATAAATTAGTAGGTAATTTTCGCAAAGACTTGAAGACGAAAAGCCTATATAGATTAAGATTCTTATCCTACAAAATTGTTCAGTTATTCTAGAGTTTTAGCTCTTGTTTTTGATAATGCCCCTATCACAGAGGTACATTTATGCCCAGGAATACCAAAATAACTTACACTGAGTTCTTGATTAAATGTGTCCTGCTATTTTTCAGTCCGTTTGTGATATGATCATGTTTAATCATTGTTTAGTTTTGTTGAAAGAGTATTTTTTAAGGTATGAACTCATGGCAAACACTTCAGTTCAGAGTTGTGTTCATTCAGATGAATTGCTGAGGTAATCCATCTTTTTGAGTCTTCTGTATTGCAATACCAGGAGTTCATGGAGACTACTGGATGAATTTGAAATTATCTAACTCCTGGCATATGCAGTTCTAAACTTCTTGGTTTCCTCTGAAGCTACTTTTTCACTAAAATTTGGTTGCTCCCATATCCATAGCAATGAACATAAACATATGATAAAAGTAAGTTTGCTTCTAAAAATGAATTAATGTTCAGTAAAAATTAACCGAACTTCCATATTGAAGTATCTTGATAGGCCATTTCTTGCACTGGGGAATCTTTCTTCAATTAATGCAATGTATATTTTACTTACTTTGTAGACATAGAGTAGACACCTAAAAGACACCAGCTTGCATATACTTTTGCTTTTGTTTTGGCACTTTCATGAACCTGCCTTTGGTTCACAACACATTTTGGGGGTGGTGATGGTGCTGGCTGTCCTTTCAAATTTGGCAGCATGATGATGATTAAAATCTCACCTTTCTTCCAGATGCACAGTCTTACTAAAGTGCTATGGTCAAGGGTAGATAAATTCCCCAGGGAATAGAATAAACAGTGAGATTTAAAACAGATATGTTCCTCAAAAGTGGTTGAGTGTTATCTGTTCAGTTTTTCTCAAAGAATGACATTGACCTCAAAGTTAATTTTAACATAAGTGTGAGATTCAAATACAAATCAAGTTATAAATAGAAACTGACTTTTGGAAAGCTTAGGTAGCCAATCAAAATAGTAATTTTGATATATCCTATATAATTCTTGCAGGCTTGAAGATGTTCTGTATTTCATACACTAAAATTAATTTGGAAAGGGGAATTAAGACAAGCAGTGCTTTTCTGGGAGCACAGCTCAGTGGATGTGAATCATTAGCATTACTCTTTAGTCCATGTGGGTCTGATCAGAATCCCTTCCAGAGCAGGTAATTTAGAAGCAGAGTTGACTTTTTATATGCGTAACAGATACATGATGTGGTTCAGATTAATTTGGGGTTACAGGAAATCACTGCGACTGCCTTTGCCTTTGGGCAGGGGCTTGATTCCTGTGGAAAGGACCGTGGTGCAGTCATCTGTGCTGCTGAGGATTAGGGAGCAGTGTAGTTCTGCCAGGGTGCTGTCTGAGGTAAGGCTACAGCGAGGGAGGAGGGGTGCCCTTACGACAGGCTTAGCTGATCTTTGTATGTCTCTAGCAGTTGTGCTAGAGGTAGCTGGTGAAAATCATGGTGTCTGTGCACTGTCGTCTTTGCACAGTACTATAATCTAGAAAACTCCACTTACCTTCACATGCTTTCTTGCTTCTACTCCTATGTTGTGTTTCCCAGTCATACCTCTTATGTGTGTTTTTTGTCAGTAATTCTTAAAAGCAAAATATTGCTGGCTGGATTGTAATGTCTGTCACGTCATCTCTGTGTCTCTTTCCTTCATTGTTATCTTTATCTGTGCTTTCAATCCACCAGGCCTTTTCCTACTATTGTTACTTTATTTTCCCCAGCTGGATTTATTCTGCGTGTACTTCATGTTTAGCTGTACTTCTGTTCTCTCTGTTTCTCATTCCTTTGTCAGGTGGACATGGAAACTCACCATATCCGGCATGCCTTGTCACTGTCTCATAAGTTCTTTTAATTCCTTTTTTTTTCCTGCTGATTCTTTCTCTTTTCAGTTAGTGGAAGGAGTGAGCACTCAGGGACAAAGCAGAGTGTATCGGTGGAGATGAATGCATTGCTAGAAAGAGATGTTTTGGGGAGATTAATCTTCTACCATTCATCTCTCTTGCTGTGGATGGAGTATGGAGATACGTATGGAAATATTAAAGTGTCAGCTGGCAGTTTTAAAGCGTTGGGCCCTTGTCAAGGGAGAGTATCTGCTGAAAAGAAAAAAACGAATGTGCGTGGGAGGGAGTGGAGTCAAGCAGCACTGTGGGCGCGGGGGTTAGGAGAGCAAGGGCGGGCCAGGGCAGATGGGAGCGAGTGGCGGTGAAGGGAAGTGGCTCTCTGGCTGGGTGGTGCTGGGTGGGAGGAGGAACGCCGAGGGAAGGCAGTGCTGAGAGAAGATTTTTGCGTGGTTTCACTTCTGCTGCTCCCGCTCCTATTCCAAAACAGTTGCAGCATATGTTGCAGGACTGGCAGCGTGTGGGCCTGACCACAGCTTGCTCAGCTGCTCAGGGCAGGGCCTCCACTGGCTGGCTGAATCCATGCGTGTTACATTTTGAAGAGACCTCTAGAGCCGGGTACGTCTTGGTTTCAGTTATATTAAACATTGCTATGGAGTCATCGGTGCCGAGTAATTTGTCATGATACAGAGAAAGACCTTGAGGCTAAGAAAGATCTTATGCGAAGAGTCATACCACAATAAGGCCAACCTTTATTGAACTGCTGTTGTTTTGTTATTACTTTATCTAAGATGTAATTGGAGATCACAAGTGCCTGGTTAGTAAAGATCTTACTTCAGTACTTCACAGCACAGTTAAGTCTTATGCTGGCCGTTGAGGAGGAGCTGTAATAATCTGGCTCAAGAAAAAGAAGATAATTACTGTTTCCATAGTGCTCTCTGGCTTGCAGAAAGCCTGCATAAATGTCCCAGGACTGAATTCTCTTAGGCATGTGTTTGGAGGAGGGCTCACTCAGTTTGGCTCAGCATCACACACAAAGGTAGAGTGGTCTCAAAAATGGGATCAAGCATACCGTAATAGTTGCTTGATTCTGCACAAGTGAAAAATCATTTTTGCCCCGGAAGAGCTAGTGAACAGTCACATAAGTAAACTTAGGTTAGAATCAGTGCATGTCCAATCACTCAGTTTAGGTCCAGCACCATGGGACCATGGTTTTATGTTTGTCCTTAAGACAGGATGACTGCAGGTAGCGTAGTGCTTCTAGCAATCCATGACATGCTGGAGAGCTGGGCTGGGCATTCCCTCATCTGCAGTGCAGTAAGCAGTCTAAGGAGACTGAAGAGCTGACGTTCATTAATAATATAAAAAAAAAAAATCAGGTTAAACAACTATTCAGAATAACTTTTTCCCCAATGGGTTCTGTCATTTGTTAGTTGCTAGAAAAAAACCCCCAGAACATCAGTTCTTTCTAAAAAAAACTCTGCCCTTATTGTGCAGTTCACCCTGTAGCTTTTAGTAAATAATTCTGTATTTGAAAAATTTTTATGTAATAGCAGTAATGACCTCAAGACCAGGCATTTTCTGTTAGTTAATGACTACCTGGGTTAAAGGCCTGAGGCTTTGCCTTAGGCCCGCTCTTCAGCTGCTGGTTATTAACTGCCAGCAAAGTCTCTCCATTAGTAATTATTTATCAATCAGTATTGGAGCAATTACACACCAGATAATTCTTTGTGAGTGAGCAATTTGTTTACAGCAGCATGATTTAGCTATCAAAAGTAGAATTAGTCCGCAATTAAAATTAATTTTTCTTCCTCTGCAACCTAAATTTAGTCCAGCTCCAGAGTTGAGCTCTACTTTCTAAGCCCACCTATACCTGAAAAGTAACTTTTGTTAGCCCTTCACTTCCACTGGGAGGCCACACATGTATCTGATAAACAGATAGCAGCTAATATAGGAAGCCTGGTGCGATGCAGACTTGTAATGTTTAATCTTTCTGTGTCCTTGGAATGCTGCTCTGATAGTGATATGGTGAGATTCACTCATGTTTGGTTTTCATTACAAATGTCCCACTCTTGCCTTCCCCAAAATAGCTTTCATCAAGCAGTTAAAAGTAAATGAATGTTACAAAGAACATGGTGGGAGGTACGCAGTTACACTGAGCTGGAAAAGCACACACACATGTGAATGTGGCTCGGTGTGTTGCTGCTTTCTTTTGCTTGTATGAAATTTTCTCTGCAGTAACAACAGAAAGGCTGGTTCTGCAAGTACCTGTTACCCAGTTCAGTGCTTACTATTGTGAATTGTTTAATTGAAGTGGGAAACTGTAATATAATACATTAGTAATCCAAAGAAATGGTAGCTTTTTCAGATTCACCGCATCAATATTTGTTTACGCATTCTGTTTCAGGTTTGTATATTGAAAATTACTTCTAGTTTATTAATTTTTAAATACTATAGCTACAAAATATTCTACAAACAAAAACCTATGTGATCAGCATCCATGCTAAACTGAATATGCCAGGGAATCTGTTAAAAACATAAATTGCAAACTTGCAATCTATTATTATTGATTTCTGGTTGAATTTGCAAGTCAAATGCCCTAGGAAAACACTGTACATGTGCTTACTCCTTTAAAAAATGCTCTCCATCAGCACTTGTAGTACATGCAGTATTTACATGTGATATTTGTTTTATTAACATAAACTCCCAGCTGCAGTCTGCAAATACTATTATTGAGTTGAAAGACTTGAGTATGGTTTGTTTTGGTTTTGGCTAGGAAGATCACCCGTAAGTATCTGGTGGCAGTGGTGTACTTAACTTTATATGTAGTAGCAAGAAGACTGTTGAAAAGCACAATTCAGTTTCTTAATTTGTGGCTAATTTGTATGTTTATGGCTTGCCTGCAGTAACAGGGAGCAGAGAGAGATGCAGCACGTGTTATTCCCAGCCTGATGGCTGTCAGAACAGTATCCCAATTGCAAGAGCAAAGTACCTTCAAGAGCATTGCTTCATCGGGCTAATGAAAACAAAGAATGGTCTGAGACTCGTAGTACTTTCCGCTCCTTCCCTGCCATTTGCTCAGAGGAGAGTAGTGTGAAAAAGTCGCTGCAGTTCCTCCCATTTCCCACATTACAAGCAGGGGAAGGAGGGAGATGGAAGAGGAAGGACTCTCTTTCCTTTTCCTTTCATGTACTAATGAGCATATGCTTAGCGGTACCGTGACACTATAACTCGCAGTGAAGGCTGAACACTTGAGCTGTACTCTGCTTTCTGTATTACATTCTTTCATGTCTCCGTATGCCTCTTATGTTCTGCTGTCATATTTGACTTCATTAACTTATTCGTTAAGGTCTCTGTCCTTGGCATCAACATGAATTCTGCTCTCTGACATCCAAGGAAATAGCAAGAGTCTATTAACATGTTTCCATAAAAGTCATGCTCTTGCTATAAAAGCAAAAATGAAGTGCCAAATAATCTGTAGGAGGTATCTCACCCCAGGACAACGTAAAGGTGAACACATTCCTGCACCAGCCTGAACATCTGTCAGTCAAACCAGTGTTATCCCATATACCTACCATAGTAACTGTGCTCTGTGCAATGAAAATAGATTACTGAGGCAGGTGGCTTAGTTGACATCTAGTTAAGTGACAGATACAATATTCATGAGGGAGTGGTGAGTACTTTTATTTATTTATAGACCAGTCTCTCCTCCAGTGTTTAGTTAAGTTTTAATCATATTTTTCATACAGGAACAAGAAGTTTAGCCTATTTGTTCTCAGGTTTTATAGCCAGTGGTGGGAAAGTAACCCCTCATTCCAGAGATTTCGATGTTGCCAGTCCAACTCCTCTTTTTCTGACAGTCAAGTGTCTGTAACATTCACCTTTTAGGCTTGCCTTTACCTCGATTTTTTTGTGTTGGAAAACCTGCACAAGTGCAATCTTTTTTTTTTTTTGCCTTTGTCCCAGTATTTTTTACTGCCTGGAGTAGGAGAAAAGTTCTATGGTTTGTGGTGTTACCCTCATTGGTACTACTAGAGGACCCAGTCAGTTTGATTTTTCTGTGAAAGTGTCTGTAGGGTTAACAAGACTCTTGTTTCCAGTGGGATGCTTTCATTAAGGTACCTTTTCTGAATACTTTTTTATCAGATGCCAGAATGGCACAGCTTCATAGCGTAAGTGTGTTTTTCCAGGGTCCAGCCTGGCATAAGACTGGCTTCACATGTCCTTCCTGGCTACTCTCCAAGGATGTAATTTGCACAGGGCAAACTCTGCAGCTGTGGGAATAGCCAGAGTGACCCTCTACCACCTTGCAGTCGGTGGTTTCATTCTTGAGTTTATTCCATTTCATAGCAGCTGCTGTGTCTGCCCAACTGCTGGAGCCCTGCATGCGGCCCCGTCTCCTGGCACCTCTCTCATGCAGGGAGGTGGGGACAGGTGGCAGAGAACCAGCCACGTTGGCTTGGTTCCACCGAACGGTACCCCTAGCAGATCCTCCATTGCTTCTGTCTGGCAGCTTTCTGGCTGCTGTGTGCTGTTGAGACATAGCAAGAGCAGCCAGAGATGAGAACTGAGCCTGTTATCTTCTTATTTGCAACAGCATAATTTGAAAGCAGATTATGTTTCTCTTTGAAGGGTAAATGACCTAAAGTGTATTAAAAAAAGTTATCCCACAGTGGATTATCCTGAAAAATACTTAGCGATGCATTTTGTTTCACAGCATGCAGTCAAACCGTGTGTCAGTGTGGGACAGAATGAGAAGACTAATACCTTATTTATTTGAAATGACTACGGTGGGGGACAGGGTAAGAAGCAAACAGTGGTTATTAGCATTCATTGGGGGCACCTCTGGGGGTACCCACACTTTCTTCCCTCTCACCCTCCCTTTCCCGAGAGCGGTGGTTAGTTTGGTAGTCACAGCAGTTTGGAACCTCAATTAAGAGTTTGTATCCTCAGGACAGCAAGCAGTACCTTAGTTAATAAGGATAAAAGAAGAAGGGAATAAAAGGTGGAGGAGATAAAAGAAGAAGGGAATAAATGGTGGAGGAGAAAGAAGGGGATTCCTATGGATTAATTTCAAAGGAAGAAGTATACCTACTGAATCATTCACAGACCACATATGTGTTTCTTATAGTTCTTCAGTCCGCTGGCTAATTAAATCACAGTCCGTGGTTGAACAACAGTACGTCATGCTGTGTTTTGCTTTACTGAAAAGTGTTCCTATATGTTTAAAGATTGGTAATGTTGTTTTGGAGTAACTTTGTTCATTGTTACCCTTTAAATACCATGGGGGAAAAAAGGGAGACTGATTTATACCTGGTGAGAAAGTTTGATAGTTTTTTTTGTCTGACCTGAGTAATTCACATAGAAGCCCAAATCTGTATGTGGGAATGTCAGTGAGTGATAACATGTACTACTTCATTTAAGTCATATGTATGAACGCGTATGCCTTCGTAAAATAAACACTTGTATTTTTGGCTACCGCTGTGTTAGAGAAGACATAAGCTTTTCTCCCTCCAGACTAAAAGAAGAATTCTCCTCATCTTACTGAAGTTCTGCTAACTGGATTCAGGTGATGGAAAAGGATTGATGCCCAAACCTGGCCTTCTTCGCTTCATTAACCTCTGTTTTTTATTCCTTAGCAACTCCACATGTTTAAAATGTGTTAAATATGCAGGTCTAGAATAAGAGCATAGAGTCATCACAGGGAATATCTGATATATTTCAGTCCACAGTACTTTTACTATATCACCGTTCTGTGATAAGCATGAGCAAAGGCAGTAGTAGCATTCTGCTCTTATTTGCAAGGCTCCTATCATCCCATGCTCAAGCTGTATTCATGCAAATATTTTTCCATGAACTTGCACAGTGAGTATGCATCTGTGATGCATATAAAGTGTATGTTTGCCTTTATGCTTGAATTTAAAAACTCTTGCTATTCTAGGGAAAGGAATGCGTATTATTTCTTCTCCATTCCCTTTGTTTCTTTTGAAGGAGTACATAGCAGGGGTTTCTTCTGGAACCTGAGACCTTCCTCAGTTTGAGGTTTAGTTAGGATTCTCCATGGAGCTGTGATTCTTAGTATGCTTTATTGTGACCTGCTGTTTTACCCATGAAACATGGAGTGATGTTTCCTTTTTTGTGTTTATTTTAAAACCTACAAGGCTATACTTCACTTCCCTTGGAGCTGTTCAACGTTGATTCTTGAGCCAAGCCCATTTGGTCTGAACTGGAAATTTAGGCGCTTAATATGATCAGTTCTAAGCTTATATTGCCGTCACCCATTGACCCTGACAATCACTTTAAAAAAAGTTTTAATATGCAGAGGATTAAGAAATAGAGGAGACTCTATTAAGTTTTCTATTTTAAAATATTACATCTGTTGTGGACAGGGATAGCAATGAGTATTTTAAAGTTAATAGCCCCCAAGGTAGTAGAAAGATGGCTTCACTGGGAGTATGATATCTTGGTGTAGAAAAAGAAAGTTTGAAACTTTTCCTTGTGTCTCTCTATTGCTTGGCTTGTGATGATCCACAGAGGACTCATCATTCAGAGTTGGTGTGGGAAGTATTATATAAAATTTGTCTGCCAAGTGAAGTTACATTAACTTCTGTTCACAAAAAACATGTGAGGCATGCAGAGGAGATATGGTGGTATCTTGGATTTAAGAACCTTGTGCAAACCTTTTCAAAACTGTGCTGTGGAAAGCATGAGGAGGCTTGAGAAAGTGAAAGTGGATGAAGAAGGCCACTTCTCAGACAGCTTGGGACTCCTTGCTATGAAAGAACTTTGAAATGCCTAACTGGCTTGTATGTGAGAACTGCTTGAGCAGCAGAAAAAGTTCAGCGAAAGCATAATTTAGGTATGGAAATGAAGATTTGTAATTTGCATGGTTACAATAGGGCATATTATAACATTTGTCTTTACTACAAAATACTTTGATGAGTCACACATGACTAGGAATGATTATACTACCATGAAGTATTGTGAGGATAAAAAGGATCAGTGAATCATAGTGCAGCTGGTAGTGTAGAGTTGCCTGGTTTCATAGTTTCGTTATTCCGGGGTTGATGGCTAAGAAGAAATATCCCAAGTACTGTTTTGTACGTATGTAAGTACTTTAGCAGCATTTGAAGTATTTAAATACATTTGATTATACAGTCTACTCCCTAATTGAGCTCACCAGTACAATGATACCTTGCAGTACCTACATGAGGAAGTCCAGAAAAGAACAAAACTGATTTCCCTGCAGAATCTATCTGCTCTGGAAGATGCTTCCTCTCAAATGTGGAGGAGGTTTACTGATGCTTGGCTGCCTTCATGAAATTGAAGTACTGTAACAGTTACAAAAAACATATACAAGTTGAAGTGCTTTTCCATATTTATTGAGCTCTGTCACCTGAACTTGGACAAGCTCCCCACTACCTACCAACCCTTAACCACAGATTTTCATTTTCTCTTCTTTTTCTTCAGTGGCTGCTTTGTGGCATCTAGTCACTTCAGACTTGCTGTCTTTCAGGTCCAAGGATTTCTGTGTTTTTGATTTAGCAGACCAAGTTCAAATAATGTTGCTGAACTATAGGTTGCAGGTTAGTCTTCTGTGTAACACAGTGTAACCGAGAGCTGCTACTGAGCAGAGTTGTTCCCCCCACCTTAGCCTGCACGTTTTTGCTATATCATTTCTGTCACATCTAGTGATCTGTGGCTGAACAGTGAGCCTGTGCAATATTCATTGCAATAATCCAAAGTGAAACTAAAGAAAAAAAATTAATAACCTTTTGACCGAACCACCTCACCCAATATGTGGATAGTCCATGGATCTAACTTGGGAGGAGGAAGAAATGTGTGACTGTCCTTTTTAGTGATATGCTATCATAACTGTGGAGTAAGAACAATGTAAAACAAATATAAAAATATGAAAGTATTTTGCCAGACTGAATGGTGGAAGTGTCAGTCTTCACATCCAAGATGATCTCATTATTACTCAGGTGAAGAAGTTAATGCCAGGTGCTTGGTATGTGTGAATTACAAGTGAGACCCTTCAGAGGGGTGAAATGTTTTTACCATTTTTCTATCTGTACCTCACTTTCTTGATTATTAATAACCCATTATCAGTTATTTCCTGGAGTCTAGCTATGTTGGGCACTAGAGTTGGGGGAAAACCCCCCTGTATCATCCACTAGGAAGAGGCATTGTGAAGGGACCCACAGTCAGAACTGGCCTTCAAGTCATGTGTTAGATTACACTGAAATATTTTTTTGTCTTTTCAAAAAAAACCCACGCTTATATGTAAGAATAGCCACAGAGGAAAATATTTTACTGTGTCCTATATGGAGACCAGTTTAGAGATGACGTCCAGTGGAGTATTACTCCTAGATTCTACCTATTAGTGACCCTGACCTGGAGTTATACATGGGCCACTGGTTTAATAGCCACTAAAGGACCTGTTCTCTGTGAATGTACATTATCCGTGTTGGAAGCTGTTGCACTTTGCTCTCCATGACAATTGGTGGCAACAAGATCTGTATTCTACTTACGTGTCTTGGTTACTTAAATGCATTTATTCCACATTTTCATTGGCTGCCCTCTTCTTTTGCTGTGGTGACCAGTGACTGGTCGTTCTTCATTTGCTTCTTGTGTACCAGTCCTGATTTTACAGATGATTTAGCTCTCCTTTTTCAGAACTCAAAAGTACTTAATCTCTCCTTGTATGGGATTCACTTCCCATCTCTTCTTATTCTTATCACCTTTCTCTGGGCCTTTTAAGTTCCACAGTGTCTGTTTTGAAACACTGAGTGAAAGAGGGGGGTGGTGCCACAATTGCCCGCAGTGCTCAATGTTTATATGCTTGAGTTTGTTCTGTGGCATAATAATGTTTTGGTTTTTATTCTTTCCTTAATCAGTTGTAACATTGTGTTTGCCTATTGAGTATCTGCTGAGCACTGAGCCGACGTTTTCAGAGAGCTGTCCACAGTGACTCCAAGAATTCTTCCCTGAGCTATAGCTAATTTAGACTCTATTACCATATATGTGTAGTTATGGTTATTTTTTCCTATTTGTGTTTCTTTGCACTTATTGATGTTCAATTTCATCTGCCATTTTACCAATTAGCAGCTCAGTATCATGAGATTCACCTGCAGCATTTTGTACATATGACTATTCTGAATAATTCTGTACAGACTGCACACTTTTCTACTTAGAAGTCCATGTCAGTTCTGGACACATTCCTTATTTTTTGTGTCTGCTGGTGTGGCAGAAGAGTCCGTGGCTAGCAAGAACATGGCAATTACATGTTCTGTTTTGTGGCAGGAAACTTTCATGGAACTTTACTGAAAAGTCTTGCTTAAAAAGATTTTGACAATGTGATAATATAGAGTCAGAGAATCATTAAGGTTGGAAAAGACCTTTAAAATAAGATCATCAAGTCTAATCATCAACCCAACACCACCATGCCCACTAAACCGTGTTCCGAAGTGCCATGTCTACAAGTTTTTTGAATGCCTCCAGGGGTGGTGACTTCACCACTTCCCTGGGCAGCCTGTTCTAATGTTTGACAACCCTTTTTGATGAGGAAATTTTTCCTAATATCCAGTTGTGCCCTCCCTGGCACAACTTGGGGCCATTTCCTCTTGTACTGTCTCTTGTCACTTGGCAGAAGAGACTGACACCCACCTTGCTACAACCTCCTTTCAGGTGGTTTTAGAGAGTGATGAGGTCTCCCCTCAGCCTCCTCTTCTCCAGACTAACATATATGTGCCTAAATAGGTGAATAGAGAGTATAAAGGTTGTTAGTAGAAGTCATAGGTAATTATGGTTCAGGTCACTGCTATGTGAGAAGTCGTAACATTTGCAATTGCTATGCTGAAGTTGACCAACATCTTCAACATTTTGAGTGTATTTTAGTCAGTGTCAGCTGACCTGTGGTAGGTGTATCTGTTCTGGAATATTCTGAATCAGTCTTTAGGCTCTGTTAACTCTATTGAACAAACCTCCATTGACTGACAGTGGAGGTACAGCTACCATCTTGTATGCAGAGACATGAACATCATAAAGAACTTTAGGACTTGAAAGACATCTGAGGTGTCTAAGCTGTAGTGTTTTGAAGGTAATTGTTATATTTGTTTTTTGAACAAATTTTAGGAAATTAAACATTCTGCTTTATTTCAAGAGGAATGTATTGTTTGTCATGACATTAAAAACTTTGGTTTTGTTTTGGTGGGAAACAGGGTTATGGCAAACTTGATTCAATGCTAACAAACTAAGAATGGCAAGTTCAGCTGATGAACTGAAAAAATCAGTTGTTTGCATGTCCCTGGTGAGGTGCTAACACACTTAAAGGCCAAGTACTAGAACACCGGGAAGATTTTTCTTCGTTCTTTATATTTCCCGTTCTCCTGATTTTTATGGAATACTACTAATCTACACATATAACAAGTTAAATGCAAAAAAATTGTAAAGTTATTTTAAAATATGGAAAACTGTTTTTGCATTGGTCACTTTATTTTTTTATTAGAACTTTCAAGGCTGCAGTGACAGGAAGATAATTTATCTTCTTAACAGAAAGCACATTCAAATCATGAAAGAAACATCATGCCCTTGTTTGAAAGTCGGTCTATTTGAGAGGACAGCTAGTGAAGTATTTAACCGATCTTTATATATCTGGACAATGCCAAATATACAGCTTCTTTGGGAGCTCCAAAATGGAAAAAAGTTGGACCTTCCATACCTGAACTTTTAATCTGAAAGAGCCTGTCTGTGGTTTTGTACCATTTTCTGCTCATCAGCATTCAGCAACACGGCAGGATAGAGGAAAAATAGAGAAGCATAAGAAAAAGATAAAAGGAGACTGAGAGCTGAAAAAAGATAAATGACTTTGCCGTCAGTGCAGTATAATGAAAATCAAATCAGTGCTTGGCAATGCACAATAGCCCAGTATGGCTAACCCCAGACAGTGTTTTAAGTAAAATACATGCCTTTTGTATTTTATTCTTGTTTTCATATAAAGATAAATAATTTTTTTGTTAGTTGATTGCAGGGGAAATAGACATCCTGATTCTGTAAAGTCGTGAGTGTGACTTACGTGTTTAATGTCTGTTCATTTATTGGCTTTGCCAGTAATGGAATTTTGTTGTTGCCAAGGTAAAGCCTGTTACAACTTCTCTTTGGTTTGTTTGGGCTGGGTATAAAAAGATTCTGCAAACAAGATACACTCATCTTAAAAGTGTAAAACCATTATTTGTTTGATAACGCACACTAAAGCTACCTAGGAGTTAATGAGCTGCTAGGCTCAGTGCTAGTGTGCTCACCGTCGCTCACAATCTTTGCTGACCTGGCAGGCAGTGGCTGGGGGAAACGGTTGTCTTGCATGGCTCCTTTCAGTAGACCCTCAGTCTTGGTGAGCTGCCATCTTCCACCAGCTCTGATGACGCTGATGGTGGTGATGACTGGAGGTGATGATTCCCCATGGGACGAGC
This sequence comes from Phaethon aethereus, assembly GCF_964289735.1. NCBI lineage: Eukaryota > Metazoa > Chordata > Aves > Phaethontiformes > Phaethontidae > Phaethon > Phaethon aethereus. The sequence continues at coordinate 42,026,775 of NC_138575.1, forward strand.
GAAGCTCTCTTTCTGTTTTTGTACCTTTGTGTTGGCATCTTCTTCTTGAATCCCTGAGCTAGCGGTGGTGTCTCGATAATCTTCTGTTTAAAAAAAACATGAAAAACTTCCATGTTTTTATCTGCCTCCAGACTTTCTCATAGCTCTTCTTCAGTAGTTACACAGCTAGGCAAAACCACAGCTGACACTTGGCGTGCAGGCAGCTGATCCCCTGGGTGGTGAAAGCAGAGTTACCAGAGAGGTTTATAGGCTGTAGTGGCAGTATTTACATGACCACATTACATTGTAATCGAAAGTAGTATAAAAAATAATTGTAACAAACTGATCAATTTCATTTTATCAAAAGAAATTAAAAAATCGTACCTTTTCTGTGTTATTTTCAAATAATATTAATGTTTCTAATTATTATGCATTGCCAGAGTGCTGCACTGTTTGTGGGAAATGCACAATGGAAACATAATTCATTTTTGAATGTGCTTATACTGAAACCAAAACATGAAATCGAATCCACAACAACTTCGAAAGACTTCTGCAAACTTGCATTTTGTTCCCGATTGGATCTGACAATGTATTTTTAATGAATGTAGTCTTGAACATCTGCAAACTGTTTGCAAGCTGGAATTTTCTTTTCGACTAGCTGACTGTGGAATCACAGAATCTGTAATCATGGATGCTGTGTCTCCACAGTACCTATTTGCAATATAATAATCATAATAATAGCAATAATGAAATCCCTTCCCTCCCAGTTAAAATTCAATGTTCTGAATAGCATTTCATACTAGTATAATGTGCTATTGGCTGTTTATCGTGGCTCACAGACGACTGCAAATGGCCTCCAAACACCTTGTACAGCTGAAAATACCCAGAAAACAAGGGTTGTTCCTCTCCAGTGTCTTCATTTTAATAAATGAATCCCAGAATCTACAAGTGTACAGGAAACTTCTGAACCAGACCTCTTTTTTTCTTTTCAGATTAGATTACAATGTACGAACCTGTTGGGAGCCTTGTTTTTGTGTCCACAGAATGAACTCGGGTTGCTGCTAACTCTTTCATCATGGGAGTTAAATGAGACAGAATTGTTCACAGGGTCATATTGTTCCATCCATTCCTGTACTTTCTAAATATTTGTGTTGTTAGTGATTGTTGTAGATTTTAAGTCCTTGAATGCATCCATATGAATGCAGTGCAATATAGGAAAGGTACCAGTATATAAACTAGCAGGGGTAGGTAACATACCCACGAAGATCAGGTGTAGAGACACCACTAATTTAAATGGAGAGACTGTATAGTTGTGATCATGCTGTGTAACGTGGGAGTAAATGCATCACAGATCAACTCTTCAAACATTGCAATGTTCAGTGTAGACAAACCCTTAATCTTGTATTTGCTTTCTTGGCTCGGTTTTCTTTTTAAGCTGCGGGACCAAAAGGGAGTGAAGTGCTGTCAGATCTTCTCCTTGCTGCGCTTTCTGGCTTGCTTATGTGATCGACCTGGTAAGTCGATCTATTTCCATAATTCCTGAGCCCTCAGTGACCAAGGACTTGATGCCTGTTCCAAAATACCTGCTCTTTCTAGCATGTGGTGAAGATGCTTCAGTTTTTATGAGCTCAAAGGCCACCAGCTATTAAAATGCTTTTTTTCCATTCAGTACTACCCTAGAGCTTTCAGAACGTCTGTTGCTCGAGAGACTGAAAAACCCTTAGCCATCTCAGCAGTAATGACAAAGTAAAAATCAGTATTCAAAGATGAGTAATTTCTCAGGGTCTTATGAGAGTGTGCTTTGCAGAGTGTGCATCAGTGAAACTTGGGTCAGAGAAGGCCAATGGAGTGGCCTTTGCTGCCGCTTAAGGGTCTGCGGTATGGTGTCCAGATACAGAAAATGATGGAGAAGAATGTGGAGAATGATGGCTGTTAGCTGACTTGCAGCTATCGCACAGCTCATATTTGACCCCGTTCCTGTGTTGGCGTAAAATGAATGAAGCACATCTGTTCTTTTTAGGGAGAGATGAGTAATCCTCAGTGGAGTACAGCACAAGTACAGCATGGTGATCCCTTAATTGGCACTGATTTAGCTGCCTCTGGAATGGCAAGTGGGATGGTAATGTCAGCAGAGCGTCGTATCCCAGGTCATTTACTGTGCTGCAAGTCAAGGCTTATTAGCTCAGACACGGCTCTGCCTCTGCCGTACACGTGTCTCTGAGCAATGCTGGATCGTAACACGCAGCGATGCCAGCGCGCCTGCGAGCTCCTCTGCACCATGCTCCGCTGCCTCGGGGGGCTCGCTCCTCACAAGCACGGTCCACACTGCTGCTAAGGTTGCTCAAGTCTCCACGTGCCCTCGCCTCCAAAAGCTTACCATTTTCTGAGACTGAGCTCACCATCTATAGGCCTGCACTGATCTTGTGGTTAGTTTGTTGTTTTTTTTTTTTTTTTTTTCCCCTGTGAGTAATGAGGCCCTTTTGTTTTCTTAGAAAGAAAAACAGAGGTGAAGTACCTTAGTAATTGTTTACTGTAGTCTGTGACTACTAACCTTTTTAAAATTTTTTTTTCATGAACAAGCTGAGCAATGATCAAATGCAGCTGTAAAAGTTACAAGACCTGTTTGAGTTTGTAAGTGTAATGCATGGAGGCACTTGGGGATTGCAGCTGGCTGGGTAGCGTTTGGGAGTCCCTGAAGCACAGTAGCTGGAGGCTGGCTGTCTCTCGTAGGCTTAATCCCTTGGGGTGCTGCTGATGAGATTGACTCATCCTTGAACCAGGGAACTTTTTAAACTTTGGCCTATAGTTTAAGAAGGAGTCAATGAGCACTGAGGGGATGCAATCCAGCAGTGATGCTTCTCTCTGGGATTTCTTTCTTGTTCCCTCATCATTTTTTTTTCTTTCCTCTGCCTAATAGGAGATGGCAACTTTGAAGACTCTCATGGGAAAAGCGTAGTAGATATTTTAGAGGCGGTAGCAACAAGCTCCTTGAGAGCTTTAAGCGAAAATGGCAGCAGAATATTATTCAGTGATATTTATACAAATGTTTTTCTTAGAAGCTTCTGGTAGCAGTTTCCTTCACTTCATATGCTGGTCTGAAGAGTCTCAATTCAGTATTAGTTTATGCTTTCTCTGCTTAGCTCCTTCAGTCCCCTTCTCTTTTTAATAATCTTCCCATATCCCCATGGCATTAGTGGCAGTTTGCCTTTTACAGAAGTTACAGGGACCGGTACCTCCTCATTAATAATTTGTTGCAAATAATTAGAGTATACAAATGGTGGGACAGGATCGAGTCATTTGTCCTTCTCTTCTGCCCTCTCAAACACAGAGTCAAGCACCAGAAACTTGGGGGAAAAAAGGGTACTGGAGGTCCTGTTCTGATACACTGAACCTAGAGAAAGCTTCTGTATAAAGTCCCTGCTTTATCCTTTCCAGTGTTTATATCCCATGGAAGCTTCCAAAAGATTGTGCATTTATGTCAGTACTTGCTAAAGTGCCCAAATGCTCTTGCTGCCCATGCATTGTTGATATTGCCCCTAATAATTGTTCTTAATGTTTGTTAATCGGGATACTTTGAGGTGCAAATCCTCTGGTCATAGGCATAGCTTATTCTGTGGATACAGACAGGGTGAGAGCAAATAAAGCCTGCCGTTTTAAAGGTTCACCTTGCACTGTGCAGCCAGGGTATGTCTCATGAGAGGGAACATTATCTGAGACTCTAAGAAAGTGTTAAAAAGAGAGAAACTAATGAAGCTGTTGTATTGATGTGGATGTCAACTGGAAGCTAAGCGGGGGAATAGCTTTCTTCATCAGCTAAGAAGAGGGAAGGAAAGACTGTTCAAACGGTGGCAATCAGCTCCGCTGTCAGCAAATGAATATTTCTGTGGAGTCTGTTTTATTGTGCTTGGAATTATTGTGGCAAAAATGCTTCTGTCTTCTATTTGCCTGATTGATTGGTTATTTAAGACTTAAACCTTTAGTGTGAGTTCAGTTTTGCCTGTGGTATGACTGCCACACCTGCAGCATCTAAAAGTTTGGAAAGCCCAGGTTTCAGAAGTATTTATCTTTTTTCCATTTTCCCATAATCTGTTGGACCCTGGTGTTGCATTTTATGCTAGTTAGCTTCCTGGGGAAGGAATTGCCTTGACTTTTTTATGAGAAAGTGTTTTAATCCTCTTTCTTCTTAGACAGGATCCTGTTCTAAATAAACTATTTTAATCTAATGCTAACCAGCACATCAGTCTGAACGAAGAAGTCAGCTGTCACCAAATTGTTGCATTTTGGGAAGTCTGTCTGATAGTCATCCAGACCTAGTTTAATCTCAGCTGGTTAGCTGACTGGCTAGCTGTCCAGATGTGGTCCAGATGAGAACCAGATATACTGTTTGAGCTGTGGCTGATCAGAAAGTGTTAGCAAACAGCCTTTTTACATGCATGCAGGAGTCATCGCTGATTGACTAGCATCTTCCTAATAGAAAATATATCCTGAGTAGTGGAGGTTTTAAGATGAGGAATGTAATTTGAAGGATAAAGTATGCAAAAAGAATTTTTCGTAATAATAAACAGCTGAGCATTTCATATATTGGAAAGGATTTGATTAATAAGCCTGGAGTTGGACATTTTATAGTATTTTTTTTTTTAATTTAAACAATTCACATGTTATATTAGTATGTGTTCCGTAAATTAAAACCAGTGTGCCTCAGTCTCTTGTTTATCACATTTGTCTAAGTTTGTATATGTCAGAGCACTTGAATTTTGCAGCTTCTTCTGTCTTCAGGTGCAAAAAGCCTCTGTTTGCCAGTTCAGATTCTTTGTGTATATATGATCTGCCACTTCTAATCTGTGTTTCTGCTGGCTGCTGGTTAGGCGGTTAATCACTTTGATCCCTGGTTGTGGCCTTGATCTTTCTCAGATGGGAGTCCTGAGACAGGAATAATGTTCTAATTGATTCAGCCCTTCTATTTTGCTTTCTCTATTTATAATTGTAATTTGCCTTTGGAATTTTTTTTTCCTAATTTTCATGTTTTACAGTGAGGTTGGTGTGCCCAGAAGGGGGCTGGAATCCTTCCAGCCATGGATTGGAGGTGTTATTGATAGATAACTGCCTCTCCCCTAATTTATCTTTTCTGGCTGAAGTGCTTATTCTGCCCATGTTTTTTTCAGAAGCTAGTTGTGCAAAAGTGTTTGGATGCTACTAGTAGATTCAGCTTTTTTGTTTTATTTTTATATGGTACTGTGGATTTGGAGGGCTTTTAAAAATATTTAAAATATTAGTTGACAGTCAGAAACAGATCATTAATGATTTTTTTTTTAGTGGATTTTAGTGTGTGTCCATATGAAAAATTTGATTTCTTGTTTCCCTATTTCATGGTTTATGGATTTTGCTTTTACTGGTCAACTTGTTTGTCTCTGCTCCGACAAGTTTTTAGCCTGAAGGAACTCTTGCTGTTAGTATGGTTACCGCTCTTATTGATGTAACCCGTTTTTGTTATGGATTTTATACCAGGCAGAGCACAAAATTTCCCACGTGCATATTTTTCTTGCTCCTAAAGGCTAGGTACAGTTTTTCAAAAAGTATTGTGGGCTCCAGCACAATGCAGACTTGTCTACAAAATGCTGAGTTTCCTCAATCCAAACAAGTTTTAAAGGGTACTTTAAAACTCAGCACCTTAGAGTACTAATTTGTTTACCTTGCAAACAGTTTTTCTGTTAAGTTTACATGTAGCTCACCAGATACTTTGCTGTGTTCCTTTATCGCTGCTGTTATAAGCTATGCGTTAAGCTCACAGATGAACTGTGCTCCTGCTTTGCTTCTCTTAGGACAGTATTTTGTCATCTGTTCCCTTTAGTTACCATAGGTTGTTTGTTTTTTAACTAATACCAGTCAAGATTTACTGCAAACATATGATGAGTATGGTGAAATGTATCTTCACCAGACTATGGTTTCCACTATGATTGTGCTGAATTTATGTGAAACATGAAAGTACCGATGTGCCCTTGCAATCATCTTTGTTGGATTTACGTGTACAGTCTCTGTGTCTCCTCACAGGTTTTTTTGTTATGCTCTGGACAAGTACATCACTTCACTTGGTAGCTATTTTGTAGGGGATGACTTTGCTGAAATCTCTTGAAGTTACTTCTTTTAAGTAAATAACAAAATAGCCTTTCCCTTTAAACAAAGCTAAATGGTCTCAGTCACTTGACGAAAGATGTTCTTATAGGAATGGGATGGTTACTCTTAGACATGAGTGAAAGTGGGGAACTATTTTTCAGAATGTCTTCAGAAGTTGAGCAATTTCAGTTCGCGATATAGTTTAGGTCTGGTTTTTGAAAAACTTGTTGTGACTGAGGGACTTGAAAACAGGATTCTAAATTTAAAAACAAATTTTTTAGTAGAAGAGGCTGTTTTCCAGAAAATGTGTTTTAGGAATAATAATTTGATGATTTATTATGAAAAGATGATTTATCACTTTAGGGCAGTGAGGAAATTTGAGTTCTATTTCCAGCTCTTTTTCAGATTTTCTTATTGCTATTAAGGCCATCTTTCTGCATCCTTCATTTATAAAATAGAGATGATAACAGTTCATTTCCCTCCATGTTTTGCCTGTCTCTGTTTAGACGGAAAGATCTGAGAGTAACAGTCCACCCTTGCTCCTATTTAACGTAGCTGGCTGAGCACAGGGGAACCTTGTTGTCATATCGACAGCCTCTAGACAATGCCAAAATATAAATCAGCAGTTATAATGGTTGCATATTATAATTTCAAATGAAATCACTCTAAGGTAACATCTGTGTGCTTGTGACAGAGCAGTCGCTAGCCAGGTGAAATTGGTCATGCTGTAGGGCTGCTGAGTGTTGTAGGTCACTTAATAGCACTTTCTTTAAACTTGTGTACTTCTGTAACTCTGTTTTTTATCCAAGAATAGGTGAAGTATTATTTATGAATGATGTGTGATGTGAATGCTTTGACTGTAAAATAGCCAATGAAAACTACTCTGGATAAAATAATTCTTTTAAATGCCAATCCAATCCCACTTACACCAGAGGAAAGTTAAACTGGCGTTAACCCTTGGGATACATCTACTGCAGATTTTTCCTGGAAGGAAAAGCCACTCTCACATCATCTTAACACTGGTGTTGTGATACAGAGCTGTTATGTGTAATACGTAAATAATGTAAATCTTAGTGCTTTGTTTCTTAATGCTGATTTTTTGCTTTCTACAAAAAACTGGAAGGACCTTTAATCACTGAGAATCTCAACAATTTAGACACTGAATTCCCCACTATAGCAATGTTTTTATTCCTAGGTTAAAGTTCTGTAATGACTCAAATTTATCTGTATCCAGTCCGTTATGGTCCTCTTTTCTCTCCAGAAATGCTTTCTCCTGATGGCTCTAGCACCAACCTGATGGGTGGCCAGGTGAGGAAGCTGGGCTGCCTGGACAACTACCCAGCTGGCTGGCATAGTTAGTCCACTTGTCTGGTTGACAGCTTGCTGTGAGATGAGATGAGCTCTAGTGCTGATCTAAGGAAAGAGTCAAGGCTGAATGACTGTGTACGTGGTGGTGGCATTGTGGCAGTCTTAGTCGGCTGAAATGGCTCTGAAATGGTGTCTGTAATTACATTTGCCATACATTAGTTGTTAACATGTTCACTTTCTGTCCCTGAGCCATTTCAACAAGATAATACAGATCCTGAGTGCTCTAAATTAATCTTAATGGCAATGTGGTCAGTGACATAGTCAGTATTTTATTTTATGCCAGCTGAGCATTGGTCGAATTTATATGTGAGTGCAGCTCATTAACTTTCCAAAGTATTTTATGATGTCTTCTCAAGTTAGAAATTGTAGCATGTCTGCATGACAGTTTTGCCTCCTAGAGGAATATATTGTTGCTGCTTTGGCTGGAGCAGTCAGCAAATACTTGCATTTGTTTTTGTTCAGGTGAGAAATTGATGATGCAACTAGATGTTTCCCCCGTGCAGTCAAGTTTATTTAGAAATAAGATGCACAAAACTATTTTTTCTCCCCCCTGCCCCTTCACAATTCTGAAGATACATGGCAATCTGTTTGCTTAATATTCCTCATTTTCCCACTGTCACCTGGAACACCAGAAGTTTCTTTCACTTCTTTCTCCTTCAGGATCATGCTTTGAGGTTTTTATTCAGGAACATCTGCTATATCTGTTTGAAGAAGCCTCTTTCCCCTTGCCCTGCAACAATGTTCAGGCATCCCTGTGCTTGCATTTAGTTTTCTGAGACACCTCTCTACCAGTATAACTCCCTCTGTGACCATTTCTTTCATATACACCTTATTTTTAGTGATCACTTCTCTTATTTTAACTGGTTTATTAAACCAGTTAAAGCTGTCTTGAATGAAGACGCAAAGGTGATGTTTGTTTACTTAAAAAAAGTTCCACCCCATTTGCAGCAAAACAGTGTTGTCTTAGAAAGTATCAGGTCACTGAACTCTCACTGTTTCCAGCTAGCTTAAAAAAAAAATTCCTTAATTTATTAAAACATTTTTGGTTATAATTATATATAAATTATAGTGCAGTGCTGTGTGTGACTGCTCAGTTTGGAGAAGAGTCGTCTCCTTATAAAGATGAGCTGTCCCTTTGGTATTCAGTAAGCACATTTCATTACCGTACAGTCTCTTTTGGGTATTGTCCATGATGAATAATGAATAGGAGATTGAAACAAGGCATTTTTCTGTCATTCCTTCCCATTATCAAGTTTAACTATGTTCATTACAGCAGAATTGATATTTCACTACAGCTACCTCTCTCTTTCTCTCCTTCATTCATCAATGTAAAATTTATTGCATTTGAACACACAAAACTTACGCAGTTATGCACACATGTGAAACAACTCATACGCATTCTTAGTGGAACTTGGCTTGTAGCTTATTCGTATATGTAGTGAAGTGTTACTTCTTTTGAATTTATCACATTTAAAAACTCACTGAGATGCAATGCCTTGTTTGCAGAAGTGACCAAGGGAGGTTGCAGCCAAGACTGTTGCGTCCGGACATCTGTCTGCTATATTAAATGTGTAATGTAAATGTATATTCATCTCTGTAGCAATAATAAAAGCAATACCTGTGCCTAAAATATCCAGTGAGGAAAACAAAGATAAAAGAGATCTCATATTATCAAGTAAATGGAAACTTTTAAGTGCAGAGGCAATGCATGTGTTTTTCAGCTGAGAGTGTCACTTGCTGCAGAAGTATTATGGATCTTGAAATAAAGAGCATGAGATTGTTTTCTCCCCCTTGATAACATTTGTAAGTTGCCGCTCTGTTGAAATGTTAGGGCCTTCTGAAACATGTAAATGCATGTTTGAGGTTAAACACATATTTAAAATTAAACATATGCGTAAGTGCTTTCCTGAACTGAGATTTTTAAATCATCGTGAGATCCCAGATGTACCAGCGCGCGGCTGAGCCTGTGGGTATAGTCACACAGAGGACTGGAGCTAGTTTGGAGGGGCCTCCCAAGAACAGTGCTTTATGTGGAGTCTGCTGGCTTTGAGGAAGGGATTAAAGAAAAAACATTATTCCCAGGGTGGTATTGCTGACACCAGTTGATGTGCAGAAACATCTGTTTCATAGTGGGAAAGCACTCTGAGCTGCTTTAAAACACCTGACAAAGTTACTTTTAATTCTGCTTGAAGTAGGTGGGAGGGGGAACTATCCTTTCTTGTGAAATGGATTCCTGTGTTGATACAAGGTTACCTAATCCATGCTTGCCTGAGAAAACAACAAGATTTAAGGTTGTCATCAGGCTTTTGATCAATTTCCATACCCCCATTTGCTCCCAGTCTGTTCAAACTTCAGTACATGTAGCAAAATGGACCAAAGATAGAAACAAGGCGGGGGCGGGGGGGAAATCTAGACAGTAGCAAAACAGGTAGATGCCATCCGTGGAATATGAGCCACATTTGCTTGGAAAGATGCTGTAATAGTGCCAAGCTAAAGGAGAGAGGGATTCGGGTCTCCTGAGGTCCAACGGGCCTATGTGATGTGGCAGTGTTCAGGGCTGGGCAAAAGCTCTCTGTGGATGGGGCACCTTTGGGAGTGGTTTTGTGTAGTCACGTGTGTGGCAATGTCCATGGCATCAGATGGTGTGAACCAGGGGCTGGGGTTACAGATGCATCTTCTCCACTTGTCGGCAGCAAAGCTGGCCTTGTTGTACCTGATGCTGTGGCAGAAATACAGCAATGGTTACGGCTGTGTAAATTCTGCGCCAGGATGTTTTCAAGATATAGAGAGCTATTTTCCTTATAGCACATGGGATATAAACGTAAGATCCAGTCAGTGGTCCTGCTTCTTATGATCTGAAACTATCAGTGGTCATGACCAGAGTAAGGACTATTTAAAGTACAATTTTTTTTTTCTGTGTGCACTGCTTAACAAGGACTACGTGAGTGGTGATCTAAAAACATAGACTGTAGACATGGCAGATGCTGTTGGTGAAGGTTGCCTTGGCAGAAGTATCCCTAGCTCTGGGGCTGGATTGGTCATGTCTCCTCTGAAAGTCAGATTTAAATCCCCTGTAGTTATCAGAAGTCATTCAGTTGGAGTCATTCAGTTGAAGTCAGCGGGTGTTGTGTTATGTCGTTAGAACCCAACCAGCCATCTGCTCTCACAGCCTTCCCTTGCTAAAACAGAGGTGCACTTTGTTCCCTTGGAGCAGTATTTCTCATCCACTGAGCTGTGATCTCCCCAGGGCATCAGGGAAGGCAGTGATGGCAATTGGAGTGGTCTTAAAAGATGGAAAAGATGACTAAATATTTAAAGAAAAGGTGTCTTGCAGAATGAATGCAGACTATTATATGGGGTTGTTGTAATCAGTGAACTTTACTGTTACAATAAATAAAAGAATAAAAATATGTCATGATATCAAGAAAAGTGATACTCCCCTAAAAAGATAACACAACTCTAAGAACGAAGGTTTCAAAGGGGGTGCACACATCAAATAGAATGTGGTGTAGAGTACAGTGTCTTCAAGAGGCATCTTCAAATGTAGAAGTGGACATTTAATTCTAAAGTAAGAAGTGGGCTCTGGTGTATGGCACACTTCAGGCTTGCAAACCTCTTGCTGTAACATCCTGATTTCTGCCAGGCTGTCAGCTTCCTTAATTCCCTGGGGAAGCAGGTTGTCAGGCTTGTGGTGTCTTTAGCAAAGGTTGTTAGTGTCTTCCTCTAGTGCCAGAGGAAAAACATATTGTGGTTATCTCTGGTCTTCTTTCCTCTTTGGTGAACTCCTGTAGAGGGAGAAGGTTGGACGAGTCTTTTTGCAATTAGACGTGTAAATAATGCATTTTTACTTCTTATTTCTGTGGTCAAAATGCTGAATGTATTTCGTATTCCTCCTACCTGCAAAGCAGACTGAACAAAGCCTGCAGTTGGACCTGTAATATTTCACAGAATGTGAAAAAATGACTACAGTTTTTTCCTGACTGTTCTTCATACCTTTCATCCTTTTTTTCTTTTCATGTATTTCAATTTTAATGAAGGAGGGGAAAAAAAAGTTGTGATTTTAAAATATCAAAATAGAACAGTTCTTTTTCTGAACCCATTCCTCTGTTTATTATGTGCTGAAATTATAGTAGTCTTCGAAACATTTTTAGTGAACATAGTATTCACCAGAAACTAAGGTATTCATGCCTATTTACAGTTTGTACTTGTCAGAATTTACCCATTGTTCCTTGTACATAGTTACTAATTCACATTTTTTTGAAACACTCTGAAGTAGTAAGAATAAGACAAGAAAAACTATCTTTTTTTCCTAAGTGTTAACTTTCTTTTGATGAATAATTTTTACCTACTGTAGACAGGAAGATTTTCTCACACACAGTACTTAATAACCTGACTGTAGTTAGATGTGGTTTGTTCTAAATCTGTTGCACATTTCTCAGCGTATATCACAATTGTCCCTCGCTATGGGAAAGAGCTCTCATTTTACAATCGCATTCATCTGTTCTGGCGACCTGGTATTACAAATACTGTTAAATTGCTTTGACTTATTTTATGTAACAAATGCTGAAATATTGAGAGACTACAGAAAATGTTGTAATATGTATAAATTATTTGTGAAAGTACCCTTTTTGTACAGCAAATGCTTTTGGCTAACTATAGAAAAGTAGACTATTGATCACGTGTAACAAATACATGGAATTTACCATCCAAGTTTCAGGAATATATATTTTATATGTATATACTATAAAATAATATTTTATCTGATAATGCTGCCAAAGTAATTCCAAGAACTTGAGTTAGGTTACTAACATTTTAAAATTAATCCTTCAGGATTTTTCTGTGGTGGTATCTAAGTGTGACTATTGTATTGTCTTTATTTAAAGTTCTAATGAAAATAGCTCAGGGCTTCTGGAAAGGAAACAAGGGGAAACAACTTACAGTTTTGCTCACTTTAGAAACGAATGTGAAAAAATACGCTGTAGCAATTTTATTTAGGATCTCTTAATAACTTTTTGCTCTACCGTTAACGAAAGTGAAAATAACTTCTAGCAAAGTGTATCTGGTCTCCTCCATCAGTGACTGTGCAAAAACAACAGCGTCTTACAAATGTCAAAGGGGAGGTGTGGGTTGTAGGGCTGAAGGTGCAAACCTAGTTACTCAAACTTGTGGTAGGAAAGAGACAGTCAGTCTGGTTCCATCTGAGAGAGAAATGAGGGGGTTGGATTTTTTTTTTTTCCTCTTAGTAGAGGAAAAAATTGACAGATTGGTAATGGCTGCAAATGTAGGTGCAAAGGAGGTAAGAAAAAAAACCCAGAACTGAGGTTGACCATGTGAACTTGGTTATATTCATAGGTATTATGACCCTGTCATTACTACTATGATCCCTTACGATATTTTTGCAGTATTTTTGTTTAGACACACAGGGAGCTACGCTGCATCAGGACACCACCAGTGTGTGGTTGTCTGTTGTCTGAACAGTATCGTCCTTACTAATTCCCAAATGTGGAAGATGCTTGGTGCAGGCTGTCAGGTGGCCGTGAGGCTGAATGCCATCTTTGAATTCCCTCCCTGCCTCTGCCACCAGTTGTTATGAGATGCTGAGCAAATCACATAAACTGACACAGTCTCATTTAGTCACTAATTGTGTGTTACTAATTTTTTTAATACCCAAACTAGGGCACCTGTGACCGAACTCAGAGCTGTATCAAGTGTTCACCACTGCAAAGGAGATATAATGGGAACAGCGCTTTAAGTGTGTGCAATAAAACTGTTAAGTATACTTGACATTGAGAGGTGTCGGTCTAGGTACCCAGAATTAGTTTCAGTCTCTCTTTGTTCTCCACTTTCTTATGTGAAAATAATAGTATAACCTAATCTTGCAAAAATTGTAGAAAAGAGCACTAATATTTGCAGGGCAGTAGGTGCCATTGCAGTGAGTGATGAATTATGCACCTAAGCTAGAAACCTATTTATCTTTTGTAGGAGAACATGTACTACTTTTATTTATATTTAGGTCAGACTCTGCAGAAGACTTCCTGTTCTTTCACTTATTTAAATTAATTTAAAATTGAATTCTTAGTATAGTGATCAAACAACCTCTGGGAAAGTATGTAATAATTATGCACTATTGTTCAGTCCAACATAGTTATAAAGTAACACAACCTATCTGCCTTTTGACATGAAAGCAGTAAGCAAAGAAAAAAAAGATGCTAAACAAATGTCATGTCTTAATCTTCATTCTGTTTTATTTACTTAAGCTCCTCTTTGGAGCAGGATCTGAAAACTTTGCCATCTTTATTACTTATCACTCAGAATGTTCATATAAGCTAAGGAAATAATACAATCCCCATTTTATGGACTTGGAGGTAAAACATGGTCAAGATAAGCCCCTAGGTGTTGAAGGACATCGGTGTGTGGAAGTTAGGGGGCTTCAGTTCCAAGCTCATGGGTGCCAGCCTTTAGCCCGAACTCTGGACCAAGTTCCTTATGTTGTGAATGACACCCGAGAAGGTGTCATCCAGAACAGCCAGGCAGGTAGGCAGAGTGTCACAGACCGTCCCCTGTGGTAGCCCTCTGCTAACCCAGAGGGAATTTGCTGGGCCCAGGGGTAGGTCTGCGATGGTGCCTTTAAGGTTCCTCCGTACGTTTCATGTTCAGCGGTTGTTGCGTGACAAGCAGACGCAGACCCAGCGTTTGAAGATGGCCGGCATGCTTCGGCAATGCCTGTTGCCTCAAAGCCCCTGAGAGACCTGGGCAAAGGCACAGGTAGTTTCTGAACTCTGTTCCAGCTTAGGGCTGGCCTCGGCGTGAGCCATGCAGCCCTGGCAGTCTGGAGCTGTGCTAGGCAGGCAGAGAGGCACCCAGGGAAACTTTACAGGCAAAATAAAACTATATTCAGTGTTAGGCAGGTGGCAAATGAAAGTCTGCAGCATTGCGGTTTTTGAGCTTTGGTACCGGGGCTGCATCTCGGACACCATTAAATGCCTTTTCTGTGTTTGCCAAAAGACACGCGTTGTAATGCAGCAAGTTGAACCCTGATTTTTCTTGTGTGTACCTATTTTTTTTCTTCCCTTCTGTTGTCCTATTCCTTATAATGGACACATTTGGCCACTGTCAAATTGAATGATTTTTTGCGTACTTGGTTGGCTGACTCTTTTTTTACTAATTTGCTGATACAGTCAACTGTGCCAGTAAAGCAATTATGCAAAATTGTGTATAAAGGTTTAATGATACAAAACAGTGTTCATCACAAATCTAATTATGATTCTTACCATCCTTCCATACACGAAAGGTTTTGAGATGTTTAGGATCTCTGTGGTTAATATCTATTTTGTTAAAAATTATATTTAGTTGTAGCAGATAAGGGAACATTTAATGTACCTGTCCCTGTTAACTTGGAAGGAAGCAATAAGAAATAGTGACTTGGAAGTGTTCAGATAATGGTTTATGTGCTTTCGGGTGGTGATTATGAGAAGTCTGCTTTATTACATGTCTCATTAGGTTACAGTGTTATCTGTTTTACATTACAAATGATAACGATGTATGGTTGATTGTGCACTGAGTCTAATACAACACAAAGATAAAAATATAAAGATGGACAGTAACAAAGCGTGTGTCTGAATACTGAAAACAAAGAGATAGTGGGTTAAAACAGAACTGACAGGTACAGTGTACTGGGGTTTGATATTTGGTTTCCACTAGGGTAACTGAACTGGTTCAGGAAAAGAGCAGCAAAGTAATACTTGGTAATGCTTTCACTGAAGCTGAAAATCCCATTGGCTTTTCTTGGTCCAGAATAGAGCATTTAGAAACATTTCAAAACTGATATTTCTGCTTCATGTTTGCATTCATATTTTCTGATTTCTGCCCTGCTGAACCTTGGGAACCCTGGCTGGGATTTAATCCTACCACAGAAAGTATTAGTAAGTCAGATATTATTATTATTATTAGGACTGACATTTAGTAGAGTCTCGTTTGTATCAGGTCATCATATACTTCAGGGAAAACACCTTCTACCACAGCCAGTAGAGGCAAAGCACACACTGCTTCCCCTTGGGTACGTCCATCAGACTGCGTCTGAGGAGGGAGAGCAAAAACCGTCCCTCCTTTCTATTCCTTTCCTGGTTAACAGTCCTCGTTAGCTGTATGTCATCTTTGCACTAAGGAAGCGTTAAGGACTGTCAGGACAGGGAATAATGAATAACCTGGTGGTGCTTTCTGCTGCCTCCTTGATGGGGAGGGAAGCTGGTCACACTTGGGTGCTGAATTATGAAGGTGAGTTCTGTTCACTTGCATGCTCCTTGTAGTCAGACGTGAGCTGTTTTATACTGAACACAGCAGTCTGTGGCTTGTATAAACAGCTTGAACTTACTGCTTTCTGAAAACAGAGGCCTGAAGCAGTCATGGAGGTTTCAGGAATGTTAATTGTTTGTGTACATGAATGAGCTTATAAATGGTTGTTTTTGCAGTCTTCCATAGCTCTACGAGGGTAACTGTGTCACTGCCAGAAAAAAGAAGAGAGAATGATTCCCCCCCCCAGTCTACTAATACTTTCAGGGTTCGATATAATGTGCCTTTAACAAACCGTGAACTTCTCTCCTACTGAGCCACTGCATCCTGCCTACATTCAGTGTGGGCTGAGAACCATTATACTAATCCACTCTCCCATCATATCTCTAGCAAACACATGTAAGTGTTTTTATTTGAATATTTATTTTGATGCAAGGAGTGTTAAGTCTTTTATTTGGCAACACAAACAAGTAGGAGATTGTGAATTCTCAACTTTGAAACCTTAACTGTGGAAGTGTGGTTTTCAGCTATGGCATGTTCTGATGAACGTATGACAGTCACATTTGGCTTTAAGAGAAAAATCTTGCCACCTCACAACAACCTTAGAATAGTTCACCTCTGCAGGTAAGAGAGCCTTAAGATGTAGATGCTGAAATGATCAGTCTTTCGCTTTGTTTTTTAACAGGTACGGTTATATGCAAGGCCTGATGCAATCCGGAGAGGATCGGGGGACTATGCTCTAAATATTACAAGGAGACTCATTGAATTTTACGAAGATTATTTTAAAGTGCCCTATTCTCTGCCAAAATTAGGTAAGATTTCCCCTAGAACATGAAGTTTACTCAGAGACAGGAGATTAAGTCAGCCTTTTTCAAGGAAATTTAAGACTGCAATGTACTAGATTTCAAGGTGAGAAATGTTTGGGTTAAGAAGGAATATTTGTTTAGAAGGCTCAATAAGTAAGGAATTTTTCCTCTCTTCCTTGCAGAGGAAGGGAAGTCCAATTGTCCCTTTTCCAGCCTTGCACTGAAAGCAGCAGGAGGCAGAAAGTACTTAAATTTGTTAGGCAGTGGGACTCTAGGAAGAGAACGTGAGATCTTTCATTGGTGAAGTGGGTTGTTTGGTTTTTTTTGATGCTGTTTATTTTGGTCCTTACTTTCCTTATGTAGCCACTGGGAGATGTTTGTTCTGTAATATTTGTGTCTTGATGCCTCAGCCTTAAATGGGGAACAGAATTGAAAATATTTGTGGAAACTGGGGACCTGTGCAAGTACAAGCAGTATTTTTTTTATGCTGGCTTATGTGGTTTGTTAATGATGATTAGTACATATGCTTAATTGTATTGTTGCTTATCGAAAGAATTGCTGTGAACTTGTTTTGCTGCTCAAGTGACCTAAATGTAAAAGCTGTCAATTTCTATTATGTTTTTAAATAGTTTCTTCTCCTCCTCCATTCCACTACAACCAATTGTTGTCCTACACACTTGAATACTTTACACCATATTATTACACCCTCCCTCCTTCAGGGCATGTTTGATCAAGATCCAGAAAAGCCTATTGCTCAGCAGCAGGAAGAGAGCTTGTATTTGATCAGAAGTGTTAGAGTTGGAACCACAGGTGATCCTCCCAGGAACTCGGGGTATATTTCATTAAATCCCTTGCCTGCTGAGTAGCTTTATTAGTCTTACAGCTAACAGTGTAGGAGATAGATAAAGTAATTGATGTAGCTAGATGAGGGTGTTGCATGAATTTTTTGTAAGAATGTTGTGGCATTTGTTTCTTGTCATCTTTAAATGATGGGTTACAGGCAGCGTTCTCCTGGAGAAATATGCAGATGTGTTAAATATGGCACGTGCATCAGACTTTGTGTGTGTCCTTTCATACCCGGCTTCAGGTATGTAATGATGATTTCATAAAGGACGTTATAGACTTACAGGTGCCAAAAATTTAAAAGGAAAAAAATAATCAAAAACTCTCCGTTGAATATAAAGGATGAACAGTGGGACTCTGATGATTACTTCAGGTAGTTTACTGAGGATGCCAGGTAGCAGCAGGCACTAGTGACTGTATCTACTCCAGAATACCTTTCACAGTTGCAACGTACAGTCTTTGAACTTAACATGCTGTATGTGTTCTCATTATGCTGTGGCATATCATTCTCCATGATATTTGGGAAGTCCTGGCAGTCAGGTGAAGTCCCTGGTGACTGGAAAAAGGGAAACATTGCACCTATTTTTAAAAAGGGTAGAAAGGAAGACCCTGGGAACTACTGACCTGTCAGTCCCACCTGGGAAGATCATGGAACATGATTCGAGACAGCCAGCATGGCTTCACCAAGGGCAAGGCCTGCCTGACCAATCTAATGGCATTCTATGATGGAGTGACCATATCGGTGAACAAGGGAAGAGCTATTGATGTTGTCTATCTGGACTTCTGTAAGGCCTTTGACACGGTCCCCCACAATTTAGAGAGAAAGATTTGGTGGGTGGACTGTTTAGTGGATGAGGAATTGGTTGGATGGTCGCACCCAGAGGGTAGTGGTCAATAGCTCAATGTCCAGATGGAGGCCAGTGTCAGGGGTCCATACTGGGACCAGTACTCCTTATGTGAAGCACTTCTGTCATCTCTGTGGTCATCCATTCAAACTCTCTATATGGTAGGAATATCTGAGGACATTTAGGCTCTTTGGATGTGTTGCTATATCAGATGGACCTGTGTTAATTTGTTCACTTCTTATGTCACTGAGTCCATTTCCAAGGATCCTTGGCATTTTAAACTAGTGCTTGTCACCTGAGTTTGTAATAAATCAACTGGTGTTCTCTATAGGAACCACTTTCTGCTTACGCTCTTGACTACTTCACTGTTTTTGACAAGGCTTTTTTACGGTGCTAACATGAAGTCAGATGTCAGTGGTTACTGTTGCCAGCTGTGGGCTCCTCTGACTTCTTGGCATCCTCTGTTACTATTGGGGACTGTGGAGAATCTGGGGGAACCTTTCTGTCACCCAATGACTAAGATTTTTTAGCTCTTATATGGCCTGTACTGACTTCCGAGTGCACTGGAACAGTAGATTTGTTTGCCAGCTGCTGTGAATTCTGGTAATGAATGTGAAGTGGGGATTTTTCTCATTTGAATAATGTATTTTTGCTTTTAAGTTCTACTTAGGTTGTAGATATGTGCTTTCTTTCCACATCATACTCTGAACTGGAAGGTTTTAAACTAATAAGTTTTGTATGAATTTAATTTCTGAAAAATAAGTCAGATCTTTAAAAAACCCAGATTTTTACAGTACTGTAATATCATTTTAAACACTAGTTACAATGAGGGGTGGATAAAGCATTGGGCTTTATTTAATTCTAAAAAGATATGCAGTAGGGTTTTTTAATTGTGTTTCTATGGCTGGTGAATATAAAATAGATTTCTGTATTTGTATTACATATTCATTTTTAATCCACTTTGCACTACGCACACAAAAAAAATTATTTGTATGCTTTTTCTTATGAGGATCTTCAAGACTGGAATGGTTTCCCTGTGGGGAATGATTAGGTAAGCAAGCACTCTACATGTGGACAGTTGTGACTCTTAAGTTTTGAATGATTTGGGGTGGAGAGGCTGACTGCCTTTTCCAACCAAGACTCAAGGGCCACCCAGTGAGGTTAGCAAGAGGCAGGTGCAGAGAACACAGAAAGATCACCATTACTGCAGCAGATGGTAAATTTGTGAAACCTCTTTGTCAAAAGAGATTGTAGATGCAAAAAGATTATACAGATCCAAAGAGAGACAGGACAAGTACTTGGAGAGGCTCTGCATCAGAGGAAATCCCATGGTTTTAAAATAGAAGATGGGAAATACTCAGGAGAATGCTATTTATATTTCCCTGGTCTTACTCTTTCCTGAACATCTGGGTCAATGTCCCAAGCCTGTTGGTGTTTAAGAGGCATTTGGACAATGTCCTTAATAATATGCTTTAATTTTGATCAGCCCTGAAATGGTCAAGCAGTTGGCCTAGATGATGGTTGTAGGTCTCTTCCAACTGAAATTATCCTATGCTATCCCATCCTATCCTATTTTAACCCCTGAGCTTAATTTAAGTGTCATTTGTACCATTAAACTTTCACAATATGCAGACCTGGGAAGGAGATGTAACTCAGGCAGTTTAGTGATGGAGAGCTGTGAATAGGGTTGGGAGGAACTCGGGCTTCTCGGAAAGCTTTTAATTCCCCATTGAAAGTGTCCTGAAAGGTAGGAATATGAAGAGCTGAAGAATCTGCACTGGGACATGGCTGCGTATGTTACAGAAAGGCTGAGTGAAAGTAAATCCCCTTGCTGTTTTGTCTTGAGTTCAGAGGATATGAATCAATATTTAATACATAAATACTGCAATTTGTGTGTGAGCACTCCAGTGTTAAAATACATGGTTAAATTCCTCCCCCCTGACTTTAGGAAGTGTCTTTTTCTGTAGATTTGCTGCACAGCAAATTTTGGGGTTACATGTGATGTATTTTATGTTTTTTTTTTCTTACAAGTATGTTCAATATACTAATTACCTGGTTTATGCAAAAATGATATGGTCTTTTTTTCATTATGTTTCATAAAACACTTTAGAGTAGTGAATGCAAAGTCTCAGAAAATGATTTTCCAAGGGATTTAGTGTACATGCACCAAAATGAAAGACAAGATTGGACCATTAACATTTGCTCTTTGAATATTTTTGGAGAACAGGATTCAGCTTTTAAAGTATGTCACAGAAGAATTTAAACTCTTTCTTACGATGTAAAAAACAGCCATGTAAAGAAAAAGTTCAACAAGGAACTGTTCTGATTTTTAAAGAAAACATGTACCTCTGCTCTCTTCCCTGGCTGTTGACTTAATATTTGGGTGAGAGAGAATGCTGCAGCCTGTTGCTGTGAGAGGCATCGCAGGCCCAGAATAAAAGCGTGAAATACTATTGTAGGATGGCCAAGTGACTTGCTGTGAGCATTAGTGATGAAGTGTTTGTTTTGATTTAATTGCTTTACTATTAGCTTGACTGTTTGACATGTTCCTAACATGTTCATTCCCATATTGCCTTCTGCCTTACTTGATCTTCCATCATCTTCATCTGCTTTCTAACTTCCCCTTTGTTTGTCCTTCCTCCTGTCTCTGTTGCTCCTTCTGTGATGAACCTCGTTGTTGCCTGCATTCTCTGCTTTAGTTCTGCTAAAAGTTTCACAATTCCTGCCTTTGTACTTTGTCTTTTTCCCTACCAAGGGGGCTTCCTGCCACCTGTCGAACTCTGACCTGGAATTGCTGTATTACAGCAAGGAAGATAGCTAATTTTTCCTTCTCCATCTGTAAAATGAAAACAGTAATTAGTACTTTTTTGGCCTTGTTTTTACAGTAGTTGAAAATGATCATCAGTTTGGCTGCCTCTTGATTAAGAGGTTGCCACCCTGAAAATTTAAGTGCTTATCTGATCTGACCTCCAGCATGGCAAAGCTTGTAGAGTTTCATAGCATTCTTATGACATCATAGCTGTAGTGTCTGTCTCAACTGTACATAGTCTTTCTGAAAGATGTCCAGTCTTTTCCACTGACAGAGAATCTGTCACAACCCTGCAGGAGAGAGGGAAAGGAACATTAGGCTCTGTTAAGTCTGAATGAGTTGTTGTGCGGTCTTCTGAATCAAGAAGAAGGAAGCGTAAGAAAGGAGGTGCCCTGGGAATGGGACATAAAACTCCTGGAATGAGGAAGGGTGGGAAAGTAGACATTAAGGACTTGATTCATGTACCTAAACATAGTTATCTGGTACTATTTAAAATGCCTTGGGGTGTCCTGAAGATCCCTAGCTGCTGCTCTTGCTGGTCTCCAGATGAGAGCCTCTTGGTCCATGGCTGGTCTATGCCTGACAGCTCCACATGAATTTTTTTTAATAACTTTCAGCATCTCAATTGGGGCTATCACCCATATTTAGGCAGCAGAATTGAACCTACTATTTTCTTTGACTAGGTACTTGAAACAAGGCTAATGCCTCTGCACACAGAGGACTATTTGTTGGTACAGAGCATTTGTACATGGAATGAACAATGTCAGTTTTACACTGACCTTTGAAGCCTCTGTTTTGAGGTGGTTTTTTTTTTTTTTTTCTTTTTAAATTTCTAAGCTGTGAGCACTTCAAAACAGCAACTGGTCAGGGCTCCAGAGGAAAAAAATTCAGCTGCAGCCATAGGAAAAAGCCATGTTTTTTCTCAGACCAACGCTTTGAAATATAAAAAGGAACTGTGAGTTACTAAACTGAAACAACTGAGTAGGAAGTCAGTCCTATGTATGATGTTAAGAAACAAGGGAAAAAATAATCCTTGCTTAGGACTTTTACTGCATTGCTGTAAAGTATGTTAAATGGCAAGCCAATTCATTCCAGTAATTAGTATAATACAGCTCATAATGGGCATTGCAACTGGTTTTGGAAGTTCATTAAGGGGAACCTGATCTCTCTCTGGTGACTTGGCGCAACAAATCTGATACTGTTTGCAGGAGACAGGAAAAGTTACATACAGGAATAAAGCAGCTTTATATAGAACAAAGATGAATGGGCCTTGGTGGAAATAATCCTCCTCCGAGTGAAATGTTTTCTTTTCATTATGTAGCAATTTCCCTCCTTTCTTAATTGTGACATGAATAGAATCCAAACCTCTCAAGGAAGATGTTCAGACAGTAGCACTGTTGCCAGTAGTAGTTCAGCTAGCCCATAGTAAAAGGGTGACCAAATCCGATAGAGTCCCCATGGGCTACTCAGCTAAATCAGCTTGGCTTTTAAATGATTAATTAAAAAAAAAAAAAAAAAAAAGAAAAAAGTGGGTGATGCTGTTGTTATGAGAGTGTAATAGGATGTGGGATTGTAGGAGACTGAATGGAAATGTGAGGGCTTTTTTGAACTGTGAGAATCATTCATCTGAATGTAAATAGACGTTTTTTTAAGCTGCTCTTCTGCAAGTCATTTGAGCAGTTAGTACTAATGTAGAAGTCGGTGCACTGAATTTTAGCCATCTAAAAGCAGTGTCTACTCTAAGTTATTTACCTTTCAAGAAACACAGATGCCTTCAGAAAATGATGCATTTTATCATAAATTAGGAGGAATAAATCCTCCCTGCAGAGGTACCAGTGGAGGTGTCTCTGCTGACTACAGAGAAGGAAAACTAATCTGACTGGTTTAGATTTGATGTCCGATGTTTAGATGGCTAAAAGATGAGGTGAATCCACCTGCATAATTTATAAAATGGGATAAGATCTTTGACAGATGCAGAAGCTCCACAGAAATTATGGGAATCACCAGGAAAATGTGTGAACTTTTACCTGGTACGAGATGGTTAAATGCCTAAAAGCACACGAATCCAAAATACTTTTTAGATAGCTGTGGCTAAAGTAGTTTTCATTATAGCTCCTTTCACTCTGCTTGAGCAGAGCTCTCATCCCTGATTGTCTTCTCCAGTGCGGTTAGTGATTGTCTTTTTGTTAGCTTAATCATACTGTTCTTGACCAGAAACGTTCACTTATGAATATCAGGTTTTTGAAGGGTAGCACTGATTTCTGCTGCAAAATAGTATTGTTGGATGGAACCAGAATCCTCTTGATCTTGTTGAGCTTTTGATTTTTTTTTTTTTTAAGAGAGGCTACTGAAGATTGTTAATAACCTGTTAGATCTGACAGTTGAGAAAGTTCATCAGAGACTTTGACCAGCAGCTGAAACCTTTTACACCAGCAACTGTAGCTTTGTCTTAAGCAAGCATACGTAGAAAAAAAGTTTAGGCCTTGGCTCCACAATGAACTTTATGTTTGTATAGGCATTGGGAACTGTGGTTTATGTTGTGGCATAGGGGCTCTATGTCATTCGGATATCGGGAGAGTTACTTTCTGTGCATGGTATGGCACTATGCAAGTTAGCATGTGGAGATCAGAGCTGTGTGGAGGAAAAATGAATATAGAAGGCTTTTGAAGAAAGAGAAGTGATATCACTGAGGATACTGGGATAGATTTAGATGGTGTTCATGAAGAAGGGTCTGTGTGAATCCTTGGCCAGTGTGTTGGAAGATTGGATTGCAGTAGGATGTGCTAAACTAGGAAATTTTTCCTTTTAAAAATCATACCTATAATGTTTAGTTTGAATGAGAAAAGGTCCTTTTCAACCTTAATGATTCTGTGATTCTGTGAAACTAGGTAATGTGGTTGGTCTATATTAATTAACTAGAGTACTAAGAGGAAAGTAATGGCCTTTTCTCTCAGAATTGAGGTAGAAACCTGATGCTCTCCACATTTGAAACAGTACAGAAGTGTTATACAATCTGCTCAAGTATTTTATCTTTTGATGGAAAAGCGAAATGACTGTTGTTGACCTAATGAAACGTATGGTTCACCTATGCAGTCTTATACAGTGAGTGATGTTCAAACAGCATCTTTAAGATAGCTGTATAGCCACAGACAGAGCTAACAGAATATCAGCAACATGTTTGTAAGGACACCATTTGAGTAAATATGAAAGTTTACAGAAAGGTAAGTCCTCAGTAATTTTGTGTGTATCTGGTTCATATTCATAATCATGTGACAAATTTTAAATAAAGATAGTTTCGAATTCAATTCATGAAAGTTGCAGTTTTCATTTAACCATGCAGTTTCAAGTGTGGGGAAAACCAAGGGTACTATGGTGACTTCTGGTTTTTCTGTCTTATATGTGAAGCAGAGGCTTTCCTGCCTGAAGAATGAAGCTCATAATAGCAAAATATTGTACTGATGAAGGAAAAAAAAAAAAGTGCCAGAGTAGAGTACTGTCCACATCAAACACCAACCTAGTTCACTTGGACTTTTTTTTTTAGTATGTGCAATTTGAGTACAGGACAATCTTATTCTTTACTAAGAATTTTTGTTGTGAATGGATTGAAACAGGTAGTTTTACATACTGGAGCAGCAGCAATATGTTTCAGCAGTATTTTCTTTTCATTCAACGTTGTGGTAGAGATTTTTGGCCTCTTGGATTTTGTTTGAAAAGTGAAGACGATTCAGTTTCAGACTCGGACACAAGTTCAAATGAGTCTAACAGGGGCTATAAATGATTACAATGGACTCTTTCTTCCAGTCCTGTCTATAAACATGTGTCATGTACTAGTTTTACCTCTGCCTAGTGTTATGCTTTCTGAACCCTGTAGTTGCTGCATTGGCTTTCCAACCCTGGAAGAGCTAATGTCATGACAAAGCCTGTTCAGACTCTTATTTCAGAAGTACAATTTTATTTAGCTTGAGACTCACAGAGCAACACCAGTATAGCCTATTTCCTAGGTCGAGGCAGGCTAGAAAGGCTTAAAATACTTTTCGCTTGCCTCTTGCCCTCACTCCAGACACTTTAAAGCTGTTATGGTTTGCCTAGCTCCCTGCGTTCCTTCTCTTAGGGTAGGCCTGATGTTTGAAGAGTTGTTAGCTAAGTGTTTCGGGATGCTTGGCTATAATTTCAGAGTCAATCTGTAACTTCTGCCACTTATTCTGAGTCTCCGAATGGCTGGAATGACAACTTCTATGCAGAAAGACTAAAAGATAAGACCAAGAAGAGATTTCAACAATACTTGCATTGTTTTCTTCCTTTTTCAGCAATTGTTTTCAGAGCAATTTTGAAAAAACTGCCATAATTTTCATGCTGATTAGGACTTTTAAGAATGTGTGGTTTTAATTATTTTTCATATCAGTATCATTGCTAAACTTAGAACAGAAAACAAGGTGGTGCTGCTTTTTTCTTTTTTTTCTGCAGCACTGGAGAAGTGTTCCTGTTAACTCTCCATGTTTTCAGTTTTGGAAGGATTGTGCTTTTTTGGGGTAGTTTTTTATGCTCTCCAGATGGTATTGTGACAAAGTTTGCTTTCCATTAGATGATGATTTGAGGGCACCAAATATATTACTTAGAGAAACAGAAGTTTCACTAAGCAAAACTGATGAGAAAGCGCTTTGTCCACTGACTCACTTAAACTGACTTGCGTTTGCTTTTGTTTATCTTATGTTTCTCTTGAAATAGGCATATCTACTTAAATTTTTTTACCTTATTCATGCTTACTGTAACACCAAGATCGGGACAAATCCTTAATTGTCCCTACCAAGAACATTCTTCTTCACTATGGATCTTTTGTGTCAGAAAGAAAATAGATGAGGGAAGTAAACACACACACACACAAATCTGTACAATTAATATTCTTATTTCCTAATAAATCTAGAACTTAAGAGCTATGCATTACTGGTGCACTGAGAGTTACAAAAAAAGTAACCACTTACTAATGATGTCCTGAATATTAGAAATAGTTAAAAGTCTCTATGTAGATGTATAAAATGAGCTTTCATATCTTTCTTCTGTACTGTAAAAAAACCATAGATACAGACATAAAAAAGATACATTTTCATATATCATCAAAGAGTATGAGGAGTTTCTTTCGAGAGATTATGACAGTGTCTTGAAAAGGATTATAGCACATTAAAGTGGGACTTAAATAGGCCAGAGATTTCTGTTCATACAAAAGATGTGAAGAAGTGTATAACTACAGAGCTGAATAAACCTATTGCCGCTGCCTAGATTCTGCTGGCTTAGTTATAAACCTTCCACCTGTACTAGCTAGTTTCTGTAAGCTACTGAAATTCAAAGGGATGTGGGTAATCACCTTTTATTACTTTTGCTAGGGATATTGTAACTGAAAAGATATCCTAACACAATGAATTATGCTACGTTTGCAGCACCATGCCTGAAGCAACTTCATTTTTGCATTAAGAAAACCAATGATTTTCAGTGTAAAGATGAAAATATTAAGATGGCTGAACAACTTTCATTAAAACAAGTGAATTGTCACTATAGATTTCCTCCCTGCCTCCCCCCCCTGTATGCTGGCAAGCTTCTTAAAATGGTATACGAACATTAAAAGAAACACTGAATAAAAATGCTGTGGAGATCTCTGGCAGATACTGCTAAACGTGCTTTCCCTGTTTTCACTTGCCATGTATAAATTCTCCTTTTCTTTGCTTCTAACTTATTTAAATGCCATCTGCTTGTGTATTTAAAACGTAACATTTCCAGGCTCAGGATCAGTTCTGTGAAGGCTGAGTTTTCCTTTGCTTTCTCCGATTCTTATCAGTAACACTTCTAACAAAGCTGTCCTCATGCAGATATATATTTGTCATAGTGATAGCACACTTCAGAAAGTGTATTAAGCTAAGCCAACTCCCACTGTTCAACTCAGAAATATGTTCCTTGTCATATGCTACTCCTTACTGAAATTAACCTCAGGCAATATTTTAGTCTAGGGAAGTCACTTGTTCTCCTGGCGTGTTCAGCTTTGGCATGGATAAGTGTTGTTCTCCTGTTGTACGTTACTGGGCAGTTGAATCCCAGAGCGGGTGGGAGTGGGAGGCAAGGGGAAAGATGCACAAAGATGCGTGATAGTAATTAGAAACGTGTTCTGAAGACCCTTGTCGTAAGTTTCCGCAGCAATTGCTGTCTTTCTGGGTGGCTTTGATAAACCTTTGGAAACCGTTTGAGAACGGCCCCTGAGTCTGTGGCTTTGTAACTGATCCCTCAGCTCTGCAATGATAGGGGACTTCTCAGTGGAGCTGATCATGGCAAGAGAGCTCCTATATGTATTTCATTAAGCAGGGGGTTTGCTCTATCACCAACACTATGACATTATCTACTGGTAGGTTTGTTTTGAGAGTCATGATGTAAAAGCACAAGTATTTTTACAGAACTTTAATTACACGCGGCTATGTTTGTGATGCGACACTTAAAGCAATAACAAAAGTCAGTGGTTGAATTCCTCATATGAAATTATAGAAGATCTTCCTATAATTGTCATAGTACCTAAGCATTTTATAGTCATTACTGGCTGTTTACACAGAATGCATCTTGGTAATGGACAAGTACCAGGGTTTTGTTGTCCTATTTAGAAGCACAGAGAGTGCTGGGAGGTGAAGGCAGGCAGATATATAAAATGTTCACTTGTCAGATAAAATTTGAGTGTGTATTGAAACAGAGGTTAGTTGGAACTTGCATCTTTTCGTAATTAAGTATTGATGATTCAGTTTCAAGTGAGGGGCATACAAGTGGCTCCAATATTTCCTACTTTAAAATTAGTCTGAGAGTTGTTCTTCCTAGGGTGCTAATTCTCAGGCATGGAAATATATAAAGCTTCATGAGACTGTCAGCCGTAACTTAGATACATAGAAAAATGCATTATATGTCTTTTCACCGCTAATGTAAAATCATTTCCTAGGCATCTTTTCTCCATATTCTTGAAATGTTTTAAGTTTTGGTTCTGTCTTAAGGTAATCACAGACAATTGAATTTTATGAAGAAGCACGGCTGTTACTCAGTAACAGAACGTTAGGAATGCAGGTTTTATGCTGCGTGCCGTCTCTCCAGGTATTTCTGTAGAAACCGTACAACAGTTTCCAAGCGATTAAAAGCATCTGAACTGTACATGCTATGATTGATAACAGAATGATATAATGTAGCTCTTAATAAAACCTTCCAAAGATAAGAATGTTGTCAGATGACACCAAAGGATATTCAGGAATCGCTATAAGTCATTCAGAGTAACAATGAACAGAGAACTTTCTCTAATATATAATTACATTGCATTTTGGGACAGCTGGATAAAAGTGCAGCCCCAGAAGATTTCACTTTGTTTTATCTTTACCAGTCTATTTCTTAAAAAAAGAAAAGAACAAAGAAAAAGATCTTTGCAATCAAAATACCAGTGCTGTGTGGCAACTCTGATATTTGTGGATACGGAGTATAAAATGGTCAAAACCAAGTACTCAGCTGAAGGATAATTTAGTGTTGCAATAGTGAGGTGGAGAAATGAAACAGTACAAGTGAATGTAATGCAATTTTAAACAAAAGCAAATCTTCCTACAAGTAGTTTTAACCTCTCAAAACTCTACATTTATTTGTTTGTGAATGCTCGTTTAACATTAATCTATCTTTCCAACCATACATATGCACACGCAAACATATGTATGTACTATCCTGGCTATATTTTATGTGTATACGACTGTAATCCTACTAATTAAGGTTATACAAATACTTATCTACAGATAAAATTTTAGTCAGCAGGTATCACAGACTTTTATGGAGGCTCTCCCAGGCCATAGTTCCCACCTTTCTGCTGTCACATGTAATGGGGCCAAGTCTGACCATGCAACCAAGAAATGTTTGCACCATGGGTTGGGGAGTCTAGGAACAGGGAGTCTCACTTTGAAGTGTGGGATGAGTTTGGGTCTGTGGATAATTAGAGAATTGGGGCGGTGAGTTTGCTGGTTATGGACTAGATGTCCCATATTTCACAAATCTCCTGACCATTTTTTAGCTGCTCCCTCCACTTACAGATTTTCACTGTAGTACTCTGTCATCAGACCCAAGAAAGTTGAAGCAAGCAGACTCTGTCCTGCATGCAGTGTCATAAGACACTAACTTCAGTGGTGTAAAGTTTTCTTTCTCCCTTTCTCCCTTTGGTGTTTGGGGGGTGATTTTTAACCACCTCTTCCCAGAGATCTGCTTTTCAGGCTGGTCCTGCAGTTTTGCTGCACTGCGGAGAAGCAGTGAACTGTAATGTGGAGATGGGGACTGGTGGCTGGGCTATGGGTGAAATCCGTAACTTCTTAAGACAGCTCTGCTGCCAGTATTCGTGAAACTATAACCCCAGGAAGATTATAGTCACCGATGGTACAGCAAGGTAAAGTTAAGTGTAATTCCAAAGTAACTGTTAAGACTCATGTGTAAAGGTTCTTATGTATGTTGTATCTTTGTTATCAGAATTAGGGACCTCAGCATCAGAAAGCCCCTGGTTGCTGTCTGTTAGCAAAATAAAGGTGACACAGTCAACTCACCTAAAAGAACTGTCTCATATTCTACCACCAGCAGCTTGTTTCCATTATTCTAGTAGCCTATAAGTGAAAGTTGACAGACACAGAAGTTGTAAAATTGTTTCACTTTGATAATCATATTTAGGAAGCGGGCTCCTACAGTCCTCCTAGGACTAGAGGCAATATAAATGTCTCTCTTCATATCTCACAGAATCACTAAGGTTAGAAAGGACCTTCAAGATCATCAGGTCCAACCATTAACCCAGCGCCACCATGCCCACTAAACCATGTCCTGAGGCGCCACATCCACACGTTTTTTGAACACTTCCAGAGATGGCGACTCCACCACCTCCCTGGGCAGCCTGTTCCAATGCTTGACCACCCTCTCGGTGAAGAAATTTTTCCTAATACCCAATCTAAACCTCCCCTGGCACAATTTGAGGCCATTTCCTCTCGTCCTATCACTGGTTACTTGGGAGAAGAGACCAACACCCACCTCACCACAACCCCCTTTCAGGTAGTTGTAGAGAGCAATAAGGTCTCCGCTCAGCCTCCTCTTCGCCCGACTGAACAACCCCAGTTCCCTCAGCTGCTCCTCATAAGACTTGTGCTCCAGACCCCTCACCAGCTTCCTTGCCCTTCTTTGGACATGCTCCAGCACCTCAGCATCCTTCTTGTAGTGAGGGGCCCAAAACTGAACACAGTATTTGAGGTGTGGCCTCACCAGTGCAAGAGTTTTGACTTTGCAACCAAGCTATTTTATATTTTGGGAAGTAATTCCATGCAGAAGCAGTCTTGTGACAGCATATTCTTTGATTTGGATGACTGGTGAGCTTCACTGAAACTCACTTTAACACTAGCTAGGAATTTGCCTTCACTGCACATCCCAGGATGAAGGCATTTTGACCTAAGGATCATGAACAAGTCCAGGCGGCTCAGTGTTACTCTTTCATAGTGTGAAGACAGAAAATTCCTCATAATGTTGGTATTGGTTCAT
Organism: Phaethon aethereus; assembly: GCF_964289735.1. Taxonomy (NCBI): domain Eukaryota; kingdom Metazoa; phylum Chordata; class Aves; order Phaethontiformes; family Phaethontidae; genus Phaethon; species Phaethon aethereus. The sequence goes on from NC_138575.1 coordinate 42,057,377, forward strand.
GGAGTTAAAACACAGAACCACTCACGTAGGTATATTTAAAACCTTTTTTGGCTGTCTTTATCCATCTATCGTCACTTATACGGAGTAATGCTTTTCTGGTCTTCAAGCTGCTAAAACCTCATCTCTGATGTAGGCCGTTGTAAAACTGGATTGAGGTAAACACCCACATGTGGATGGGTCTCTTCAGTAAGATATCTTTTCTCTGTCCTAATACTCTAGCACTGTGTTCTTTTTTTAAACTAAGCATGCTAGTGACACATACGTGCCATAGAAAGGTAGTGAGTTTTGATTTGGTGGTGGTGTTCCCTCAATACGCAGGTTTCTAATTGTTTGGTCAGTAGCTCTGTATCTCCTGCTTCGATGGAGATGTTGCATTTGCATTCATTTCAGATGCATTTCCTTCTTGTCTCATGACTGACACTTTTCTAGAGGTGTGTGTGGAGTACCCCAATAAAGGTAGGGCATCTTCTTCATCCTCTCACAAATCTGTTATAGGGGATATGTTCTGAAATGTATGCTGCATTTCTTTCAGCCTGAGTTGGTTGTATTTTTGATATAATCTATATTACACAGTTTTACCTCTTTTTTTCCTTAACAGGGGTGGAGAAAATCAAATGGCAGATGCACACACTGGGTTTTATAATAAAGAAATATTAGAACCTCAGCTTACATTTCTCTTTATGCTGATCACTGAGTTTTACTTCAAAATTAATCTTTATATTTTCTCCTCTTTGCTTTCCTGGAGAGGATTGACTGTATAGACTGGTTGCCAAGTGTCATAATTACAGGGCTAATTGCCTGTTATCCTTTTCTCATCCTTTTGGGTGTGCCATTTCAGGGTGGTAACCAGCTCTGAGTCAAGCTGTTTTCTCATTTGTGTGTGATACTTTTCTATGCTATACTATGGTTTTCAGACTTGATTAACAGGAAGCTGAAGCTGAATCCTGTACCTGATTGTTTAAAACTATCATCTGAGATTTACTTGAGATTTAGAATTTATATGTACTCAAAATGTAGTAGAGTTCTGATGGGTTTTAGCAGCATACTGAGATTTGTATTCTTTAAAAAGAGTTTTTCTTTAGCAGTTAAAATAGAGAGGAAAATGGGTTTTTTTTTCCTTCCTTTATTTATCTCACCTTCAGTTCCACCTTATGACATTTGGTATTACAGACTTGGATCTTGTCTTGAGTGTTTGGTTTGCCGGGTAGACTGAACAGTTGGCTCTGTGGATAATACTAGCTTCTCTATGTTACTATATTAAGTTCTGCATCCCTGCCAACGTGATTGTGAAGGCAGTATAGTTGTAGAACTCAACAGCATATAAATAACCTTTTGTTTACCTGCTCTGCCTTCATTGTTAGTTTTAGTCCACTGGAGCTGTTCTAACATTGAACTCAGCTCTCCATCTTTAAATCTGAATGTGCAGCTCTTTTCTATTATAGCAATCTTTGCTTGACATCTTCCCTTCATGTTTCTATGCATTGTGATGAGCAGTGAGATTGGGAATCCCAGGTGCTGTTAGATTAGAAATTCAGCACGTGGTTGGAGAGCTTCCAGGAGCTGGGATGAGTTGCAGATTTGAGAATCGATATGAACTGCCTGACTTTACTTGTGGACTATCAGCTGGTGGTCCTTGGTTCTCAGTATGCATACTTGATTTATGTATTAAATGGGATTGCACCAAAACATACACTTTAAAGTAAAGATGATTTCTGACATGAAGATAATGTTCTGTCTGCTTGATCTTAAAAAGGTGATGTCCCATTTAAGCCTTGGAATTATCATAAATCTGATGTAGAATGTTTTCAGTTAAGGGATTTTATTCAATTGGATCAGACTTGATTCACTTCCTTTATGTTTCTTTTAAATCTTGCTGTAATTAACAGCAGTTAATTTCTTACTATATTGTTTTATTTGCTATACAAAATGAAAATGTTGTACAATTTTAGAAGATGAGATTGGGGAGCATTCATATGCTGTATTTATGTAGAAACAGATTTTTAAAACAGTTCTGAACAACTGCCTTGCTGAATGTACAATTAAGGTACAGTGTATGATCAGTGCACATGGGTTTGTGCTTAGATTTCCCATTACTGTGCATTAAAACTGAGCAAAACTGTAACATATTGAGATCAGAGTATTTTAGATTTTTTTTTATACTCATCACCATTGATTAATGTACCATGGCTACTTATAGCACATTTGTGTATTGTGGGTTGCCTCAATTAGACCGTAATCCCATCAGCTATCATAAATCAAACATGGCTAGGCACGATAGAATTTGCATGGAGGCTGTCTTGTTGGTAAAACGGTCTTTTGAGTTGGTTGGTGGTGGTCTGCTTCTGACCAGCTCAATTCTTCTTTTGCAATAGGATGAAAAGCAAACCAAAGAAATCCTTCACCACATCATGCCTTAAAATAGTTGTACATTTTGGGACGTATAAATATGGATGCTTACATTTGGTGAAGTTCCAGCATAGTGTAAATTGTGTTTGTATATAAATGAATCTTCAACATCTAAAGCTCCGCTAATCCAAAATACCTTCAAAATAATAAATGAAGTGATTAAGTCAGCATTGAAGTGCTACAAAATCTGTCATTGCTCACTGTTACCCAACCTAAATTGTGTACTTCACATAGAATTTAATTTGTACTCTTGTGTTTTCTTCAATGAAATTGTATTGTTGGATGCACTGAATTTATTCTGTATATTGTCTATTTAATATATATAGTACAGAATATGAAATGAAAGTCTTATGTTGCACTAAAAACATCAGAATAAATTACATCCCATATATATTTTCATATGGTGATGGGGTAAAGCTGGAAGAGTATCTTTGTGACCAGAAATATTTGACATTATGAAGTATGATGACTATGAGGTTGTAGGTTTTATAAGTTTTTACAGCTTGAAAATTTGATTTATAACAAGATTAACAGTGTTGCTAAAGTGATTTTCTGGAATTGGTAACGTTAGAGTGTAGAGTGATAATCTATGTTAAAAGCATTCCTGTTGAATAACAATTGAAAAAATATTCTTGTATTTTATGGTTAAAAATAATATTATTAATTTTTGTTTTTCAAATAGCAGTAGACATTTTTGCAAGAAAGGTAGTTTTAAAATGTGTCCAGTGTGGTTTTTAGGCCCATTAATTGGCATACCCTCAATGGACATAGAAAATAACTACTTTTGTCAGCAAGAATATAATAGAAGAGAAAGTTGTGCAGCCCTATACATTCAAGTGAAGGAGCTATTTCAGAATGTCATGTTATTTGACTGAATTTAAGTACATAATTATTTTTACTGACATAAACATAACGTGTTTAAGTACCTTATTGCCCTGAACTTTTCAACAGATAGCTAGGAGATGCCAGTAGGTGATTTCTATCTGCAGTGGTGTTAAATGTACAGAATGTTCAGTAGCTAACAGATGTGCATCAAAGTGCTTACAGAATAAATATTTAAAATTCATGTAATATAATATAAATGGAGAAGTTGAAATAGATGTAACGTATTTATTTACTTGCAAAAGACTTTATTTTTGAACAAATGGGTATGCTTACCTTTTTTGGCTTTGACTGTGCTGAGATTTATAATGCATAAAAGTGGAAAAAATAGGTGATAAGTAATGGTTTGCAATTGGCTGTGGTAAGTTTTCATTGTAAAAATATGGCCAGTATTGATGACAGATTTTCAAACAGCTTTTTTCTGGTATCTTTGATTGCAGAAGAAACCATTTTTCAGATTTCCTTCAATAGTCTTTAGAAAAGAAGAATTTTGTAGAATAGTTCAGTTAATGGAAGGTCCTCGAGACAGATTTTACTTTCACCTGTGATCAATGGAATTTTTGATAGGGATTTTCAGTCCTAGGTTTTTGATTCGAAGTAATCCTTTCCTCTCAAATTGTGAGATGAATCCTGGTTTGTGTGTCATTGCATACATTGCAAGTAAACTGTGAATTATATTAAAGTGCCATGTGCAGTTCATAAAAAGGTGATCTGCTAATTGATGTGTCATAATGTTAGAGATCCCTGAGTAGTAATGTTCTTGTTGGTGCATGGTACAACTGGTTGGGGTCACTTTCTCAACTAATACCTACCTGAGGAATCTCTGGCTCTTTTGGGCAGTGCTTCAAGATAGCATGGCTCTGCACAACACACTCTCCATCAGGATTTTTTCATTCTGGAAATACAAATATTAGTAGCAAGAGTAACAGACTAGTAAGCCCTCCCATCACCACTTGGATTTCCTTGAAATTACTGGCTTAAGGACTAAATCTTAAGTTACTCAAATGTAGATTCAAGTTAAATAAAAAATGAGTTTGCTTTCCAGACTGAGAACTCCTCTTCCATTGAGCTTTTGAATCCATGATCTCTTTTTGAGTTTGCAAGTCTGGGAAATCTTCCCTGTTAGGTCCTCTTAGACTTTTATTTTGTGGTATGATGGTACCATGTGGCTTCAGGAGAAATCTGGCTTATGAAGTTATTCTGCCCATTACTGCTTGTTCCTGCTTTCCCCACACATGGGCCGTTAAAACTGTTTATTGGATACTGCTGTAAATCAGCTTGTTGAAATGATACAGCTTAAAATAAGCTGCCAGGAAAGATTCCCCTGAACATTTGGATGTGTTTAAAGATACACTTAACATTCACTTTTTAAAAGATACGTGAAGAAAAAAAAAACACCTTTCAGCAAATAATTAAGGTCCTCCAATATGCTGCATATTGATATGAGGCATAGATATCTCATATGTCCAGAATCACGTATTCAAAATCCAAAAGCAATGGACTGAAGTCAGCATTTCTCTAAACCAGATTTATAAACATTGTGTGGTTCTTTGTCAGCCCCTTTTCTAAGAGTCAGATTTTTCCTGTGATTTTTTTTCTTTCTGCCAACAAACATATTTTATTAGTTTTCAAATGTTTTTCTATGCACACTTGCCATAGGTAGTTGAAATTCTGTTTCCCTTTGCAAATGATCCTGAAATGAGTCACCACTTTTTTTTGGTGTGTCTGGGATAATGTTAAGGTAGCTGGAGAAGTAAAGGGACAGATTGTTATTGTTGCTAGAAAGTTGTTAATCAGCTGAGAAATACTCTTCCTCTAATGTTTTTTCTCTCTTTCTGAGAGATCTTTCTTCAAGCTCATGTTGACAAGATAGAAGTGAAAAAGATTGTTGAGAAGGGTATGGCTGTGGTCCCTTGAAGAACCAGTATAGTCCCCTGTACACTGACATCAAAAGATAGTCTATGCCAAGTAAATTATGTAAAAAGAGAGAGAATCATTTGCCATTGACTTTTTAGTGGCTGAGAAAGCAAATTGTCTCTTCTATGATGTTTGGAGAATTTACGTTATTTTGTTAAACATTTTCTAGGGTAGAATAAAAGCATCTGGCGGAAATAATCACAGAGAAAAGCCCAAGGGATAATCTTCAGGTACAGCAAGATAATTAGAGCTTTAGCTACACAGGCTGTTTGAAGTGTGATTTCATGCCCAGTAGAGTCAATGGGAAAACCCTGAAATGGTGTCCACAGACATCGATTCAAAGCTTTGAGCTGGCAGAAGCAGCAAGCCAATTTCTTGCAACTGTTCTGTGTGGAAAAAGGTACACTCTGCTCCCATCAAGCAATTTTATAAATTCAGAATTTCTTCACAAGCTCTTAATGCTGGGCTCAGGACCAACGGATGTTGTCTGACCTTTGCTGCTTTCTTTTATGGCTAGAAACACTCTTTATTGCAGGGAAACACTACACAAATCCCTGGAAAAGAAACTGTCTCTTTATATATAATTAGTGATTGTTTCTTCCTGTGTCAGACCAGGGAACAAGGTTCTCAAGACAGCAGGGTCAATGTGCAGTAGCTGAATATATGTCCTCCTGTGAGAGCAGATCCACCCTGTGGTAGGAGACTCTGGTAGATGGGCCTCCTAAACTGGTCATGTTGTTCATGTGAAGAAGGTCTACTGTGCCTTTGTGTTTTAGATGGGCTGCTGGGCATTGCAAAAATGAGGTGCTTGGTGGGCTGCTGAGAGAGAGGCTAATATTGTGCTTCTAAATATTGTTAGGGCTGAATTGTGGAATGTGGGGACACCATGTGGCATATGGCAAAAAGCCCCTTCAGAATTCACTGAATCTCAGTTCACTGCAAATCTGACTCAGCTTTAAGTTTGTAGATGGTAGCCATGAATTTGAATTCCCTTCTGGACTGTGGAAGCAACTTAAGGTTCTGCACGAGCTATGGAGTACATATATAGTAATCTCTCTGTAGGATAGACCTTTTGTTGATCGGGTGCCGCTGTCAAGTTGTTGTGCACCAAACAGGCAAGCAGTCTTCAAGGGAGGGGAGCTGAATTTTGCACTTGGGTTTCTGTAGGAGCCTGTCAGCAAGGCTTCCCTTGGTTTTAGATAGATCGGCATCAGTACCTTTTCTTTCACAGCAGCACCCGCATGCTTTGGCTGCAGATCGATCTGAGGAAATAAGGACAGGAATGACATTACTCTACAACAGCGTGATCTCTATCTAACCTTTTGTGTCCCTTGAACTGTGGGAGACAAAGCCAATGTCATGTGTACATTGCTGCTGCTGTTGCTAAATTATCCCACTCAGTAGTGAATCGGGATTTCTAGAAGTAGATTCTTTGGTCAAAGGTTGTGTTATCTGGGGAAATGCTGAGCGAGCGAGTGCTTCCTCCCATCTATCACTTCACTCTGAACACCAAGGAACATGTTCCTTTCAGTGTGGTGTCCTTTTGGAAGACACCAGAGCAAAGAATTGAAAAAGATAAAAGTGAATTTTACTTTAGCTGTTAATATCTCGCCTCTGCAGTGCTTGCATAAGCATCCCAAGCTTATTCTCAAGGATGGGGAACAGTGTTTTTTTTCCATGTTAATTGTGGGAAATGTCAAGTAATGAACACATTTTTTAGTAATATTTCTGTCTGCTTTCCATGTGTGCTTCCACAGCATATATGTGGTTTATGTATGCTGGGTGATTTATGGGTCAGACTCTTGAGATTCAAAGCTGTTACTTTTTTTACTATATATTAAAGGAAATATGCAGAACTGTCCTTTTGATATCAGGTTTCCAAAAGGGCTAAGAATGTCTTCAGGTATCTCTTCTTGGCACACATGTGATATTGGCATCCTTTGAATAAGTGACTGAGAAGCAAGCACAAGTGAACAGAAATAGTTGTGTACCACTAGGGTTTTTTCTTTCCAAAAATTGAGATTTCTTCCCAAATGCTGTTGGGCAGCAGCCCCAGAAAGATAACTTGTACCCCTGCTATAAATAAATAGACTTATTTTCACAGTGAGTGGTAGAAATTGACTTGCCTTGGGCCCACCCTAAGCAGGAGAAAGTGCCGGGATTTTTGGGGCCAGGCTGACAGAATGCATAATGTAGTTGGGGACACAGCCTGGAAAGGGACCTCCTGGGTCATTGCACCTATTTTTGTGTTTTCACTGCAAGCTATATCAGCAACTCATAAAACTCCAGTTTAAGTATGTCTATAGAGTTTTCTGCTTCTGATATTCCTACCAGAAAATATTGTGGATTCAGAATTTCTTGACAGAAGTGAATCTTTTTGTGTCTGAATTCTAGTTGCAGTGACTGATCGGATTCTTCATGTCTAGTTTCTCAAAGTTCATTGTGACCTTGAATGTTTAATTTTACACTACTTTTTGGAAGAAAATTAAAACAATTTTGAAGCATGCCATATAAAGCATTGTATAGAAAATTTTGCTTTTTCTAAGTATTCTATAGGTATATTTTCTAGGTATATTCTCTAAGTACTGTATTGTTTCTCCTTTTCAGACTATGTCAGTTCCACATCTTTCCCAAATCCACTCAGTTTCTTTCTTCTTCATGTATTGATAGGCACCATGCCAGCTTTACTACAGGCAGTTCTTTCCTAGAGCTGGGTCTCAGAAAATCCACGCTGTGGCTAGGGAGGCAGATTAATTTGTAAAACCTGGTGCTTCCAGTTGTCATCAAGGCCAGAACCTTGCAGGTATTGTGAAAAGGAAGAGTCTCGCATGAATAAAAGCATTCATTTACAGTAGATTATCTGAGACTTTGTAAGAGAGGTAAAACCCTCTTGCTTCAGCACATAATACAGCTACTGATTGACAGGGATGGAAGGGCAGAAGGGAGAGAGAGGCTAACAAGTGAAAAAAGGGAGAAGCTTGTGCTGTGGGTTTTTAACAACTGTTCATTCCCAGTGGTGCTGCTCACTGAAGCGTTTGGGTGAAGCAAGATGCAAGAGTTACATGGTCACCGGAGGAGATGGTGAATTGCATTTTCTAATTCTGGGTGCAGAGTCATCTTAAAATACTTGTTAGGGTATCACCATACCCTTCCAGACAGGATTAAGATCGGTTCATCCCAAACTCATTATCATTCCAGAAAGGCTTGTTACCATGATAGCTGCTCTCTGTAAGAAGACAGTGTTGCCTTTTGTGTGGGTCACATGCTTCCGCTGTGTACCTCTCCATAAAATACGAGAGATTAACGTGTTTCAGTCAGCGTCAGGCTATGCATATGGAACGGTTCCTGCTCTGACGGAAGGAAATAACTCTCAGGAAATAACTTGTTGAGTGTTCACTCATTGTCAGTCCAGGCAGCTAACACTGTTTGGGTGTCACCTCACTCTTTAGCACTGCCAAAGCAGGACATGGCAAGATGATGGGTGGAGATGCTAGATTTTGTCCTGCCTGGGTTGAAGTATACAAATAAGTGGTTTTCTGGCAGAAGATGGAGAAATGAGAGAAGAGACTGGAATGTGAAGGATTCCACCGATAGATCTGGATTACAGGAGAAAGAATGCATCTTGTTATTTGGGCTCTTTTCTGGTGAAGAGTGAAGACTACCCTAGGAGGTAAGGCATGTGTGAAAATCACAGTAGCCAGAAAAACTACTGGCTTACCAACTAAACCGTACAGTGTGGGAGAAACTTCTAAAGCTGGTTGAAGTGAAAAATAGATCCAAGCCTGCTTCTTTCTTCTCTTTAAATCATAGTTACACTTTTTTTTTAAACTGTGCAAACAGGTGTTTGGATTTAGAAAATTAATGTGTTTGTTTCAAGTTAACTTGATTTAAGGCTGATTTAAAAACAATTAGCTAACATCAATATACTCCTCAATACTTGTAATAGTCCTTAATAATGGGCTACTGGAGTACCCTATCAATAAAGTACCCAGCCCCCAAATTCGAGAACTTCTTTCCTTAAATGACATCAGATAGTTTTTGATTCATTGATTTGGGAGAAGTGTCCCCCAGTGACTAGTGATAATGAGGGAAAGTCTTTGCCATGCGGTTGGTAATGTGTGTGTTAAGGGAACATCTGCACATTGGAGCATACAGAGTCATTCTCTGTGACTTCTGTGAGATACATGCCGAGCATAAGTGAAATATAATAGAAATATATACGCATAGGAGAGGGGGACAGGGCAAGACAAAGAAAGATCTGCAGTGCTGGAACAGGAGCAGATCTCTTAACAGGCCCTAGGGACCTGACTGCATTAGTTTACATTTCCTACGCCTGTTTTGCAGTGAAAACAACTATTTTTTTTTTTTTTTAAACAACCTATAAATGGAAGTCTTTTTTCTTTGGCTTACAGATTAGCATTGTTGACAAAGTACTCATGAGTTGCCTCCAGGTTGTTGCTGTAAGTTGAAAGCCACTGGCAATTTTGATTGTTAGGGATGAAACTGCTTCAGAAAGAAGAAAGAAAAAAAGGAGAGGGGAGGGAAAAAAATCGAGGATTTCCTGGGGGTTGTCTTAAAATGCTATCTCCATGCTTTGCACCTGCTGAGAAATGAGGACTTAAGCTATCCTCAGTTCCCTATGTCTACTTGCTGTCAGTGCCTGTTTTGGCAACCTCTGAGCAAACAGCGTGGAACAGCTTTGATTCTCTTTCTTCTCCCCTCCTTCCCATCTGTTGCTTCACTCTGGATCATGAGGTGTGCCAGCCTCTTGTGCTGGGAGTGAGATCAAGCAGAGGCTCCTCGGCAAATCCTGCCGGAGTCTGAGGCCCCTCTAATTGTCATTATCTGCAATGTCCCAGGTAGCAGCCGAGGATCAATGCAAACAGCACAGGAGGCAACACTCGGAGCCTTTGCACTGGTGTGAGCGGGATGCTGAGAAAAGAAGCCTGGTCCTGCAAGTTTCTTGCAATCTCCTTGTAAGGCAGTAAGAGTGTTCGTGTTCTTTGAGGCTGGTTCCTCTCAGGAATCGGTCGTAGGGTTAAAGTTACGCAGCCAGTGCTCTCTCTATTTTTTTCCAGTATGTGCTGCACTAGGACTAATGTCAGCTGAAGGTAAAAATGTATAGAAAAGGCTGGTGAAACTTCAAACCGAAGGCAGAGAGAATATTTTATCTTTAATTTTTTAATAATTAACCCATTTTCTACCAAAGCTGAGAGCAGAACAGCAGCCAGGTGTAAGCCAATTCAAGGATTCAGCCTTTCCTAGGAGCAGTGCCAGGTATGGGTGACCAGAAAATATGCAAGATGTGACATTTCTTTCCTTGGCTGCGTACTCATGATTTTGAAGTGTGATTATGAAATTCTTCTTATAACATGTGAATTTAAAGATTTTATTTCATTCTGACTGCCATTTTTTCAGAAATGAAGGTTTCTGCCCTACTTACAGGAGTTTAGAAAGCTAGTTGATATACGAACTAGTAAGAGTTTGTAAAGCTACATTAGACACAGCTCTCCAAATTTGGCTGTACCTTTCAGCAATGAAGACTGACTTTTTTTTTCCCTGTTGTAACATTTCATCCTGAACGTTTTTGTAAACTGGACAAAACCAGTAACATTCTTTTTTATTCCCTTGGTTTCAGGAGAAAAGGAGGCTAACAGCAAAGTGCATTTTGCAACATTGAAATGATTTAGATAATTATTCTGAGAGATGGAATTTAAAATTAAAAACTACTTTTAACTCTCTTGCTCCTGTCTTTCTCCCATATGTTTATCCAAAACTGGTTTGACTTTGAGTACAAAATACATCATTAAGGGGATTCTTCACAGAGAGTTTATTAAAGGGAAAAATAAAACTGTAAATTAATTCATGCAGAACTACAGTTCATCAAATCATTGAAAGTGACAGGAAATCGGTTTAAAACAAATAAAAGAAAATACTTTTTTACAGAATTTCTAGCAAAGTACAGAAGAGAATTTTTGATTAATTTCTTCCAATAAGAGATCAAAAGGAAGCTGCCACTTTTTTACCAGTTTCTGAAACTGATACTGTAGTTACTACAAATTTAATTTTTAATATTTTCAGGGTACACTAGTGTCTTCTAACACTGGCTTTGCTGGTTCCTGGAGGTTCAAATGGCACTTTTAATGTGTTTGTTTATCTCTAACTATACCTCTGCTTGATATACTTGTGAAATAAAAAGGAAATGAACTGCTCCTGTAGTTTCCAAAACTGTCATGCTAAAATAAATCAGAAGCATAATTTGGGAAACTTGTCAAACTGTAATTAGTATTAGTTTTATTGAAGACTCTGTTGTGGTGGTTACTAAGCAAAAGATAGAACATAATTAATAACAGCCACTTCAAGTCACCTCGTATTATATGCCTTTTAACTGTTGATTTATTGATGCAAAATTACAATGAGATGGCAATGCCTGCCAGTTCAGCATATTTGTGTGAGCCATTCAATCAGCTCCAGCATATTTCCTATGTGGGACGGCAGACACAGCTCTGCATCAGGTGGCTTCACTGCCAAGAGAAGATAGATGTAGCCTGGAACTGTGCGGGCAAATGCTGCTTCAAGTATGTGCGTAAGTTGGTGTTTTTCCTGAGCACTCTTCTACTTCATCAGCACTACCTTTGTTCGTGTACCTATACAGAACCTTGACATAAAGAGTCAAGGAAAGCAGATTGCAACAGGACTGCTCTTCTAGACACATTATGTTGCAAGGAAGAAGAAAGATCAGTGGTCCTGCTTCAAGCAAAGTAACACACAGACTCTTGCAAATTCAGTAACTGAATTGAATTTGCCCACTGAAAAAAAATTTAGACCTCAAGAGTATGAAGTCTAGGAAGTGGCAGATAATTACAGTTTTATGTCAACATCAGTGTATAACCTTCAGCCTCAAATCTGATCACAGATATATCTGTGGTTTTCTGATATTCTGTGCTGGAGGAAGAGGGTGGGATAGAAAATTATCAGACCATCAAGAAACCAATTGAAGAAACAAATCTGGTCACCTTTAATTGCAGGTGACTATTTAGTAGTCCTTTAGTTCAGAGGAAGCCACGAAATACTTCCCACCTGCTTGTAGCTTACTTAAAACCTTCAGTACAAAAGGTAGAAGCCTCAAAAGTTGCTAAGAAAGCAGGGGAGACCAAGAGGTCTAAATCATCATTGTACCTGGAAATGTATTAAACATAATTTCCCATATGAGCTTGGTAAGCCTATCATAGGTCATTCAGTGGGCTAGGTCAGAAAAAATATGATTAACCTGTGCCAGTGTGACCTAGGGGAAAGTGCCTGGCATGTCAGTGTGATACAGTAACGGGGTGGCAAAAAGATGCAATTGCTGATGCTGCATAAGAAAGGCAGATAAAGCTGTTACATGGGTGATTCCTTTGGGTATATGATTGCATACACCCAAAGGAATTTTGAGGATTGGTGACTGCACTAACTTTCTTTCTTGTGGAGTCACATAAGGTTCAGTTCTCTCTTCAGTTTTCTCTTTAGTCCCTTCAATCACCCAAACACAGTAAATTGCAAATATGCCTAAGGATGTGAAAGGCAGTAGTCTGATACAGGTAAAAAGGGAATAAAGCGTTTTAATCAAGAAGGAAGCATTATTAAAGTATTGGAAGAGGGAAGGAGTTAACAAATAACATGAGCTGGAAGAGGTATGCTGGAATTGACAATGACAGTTGTGGGGAGGCCAGACTGGACAAGCTTGGATTTTCTGCAGGCCAAGTGGAGAAGTCGTTACAGGGATTCATGTGCCTGTAGACGTGCTCCCTTAACTCTGATTTCAGCAGTGCTATTGTGGTCAGATTGCATCCTAATACAAGTCAAGACATTTCTCTGAAAAAAACACTTCAAGAGGTGGATTCTCTAGGAATGACAGCCTTTGCCACTGTCAGAGGGACTAGTATAGACTATATAGCTACTGTATAGACTAAGTAGCAAAATTCTGTGATACCTTTTGTTATCATGAGGGTTCACAGAATCAGTAAGGTTGGAAAAGACCTTTAAGCTCATCAAATCCAACCATCAACCCAACACCACCATGCCCACTAAACTGTGTCCTGAAGTGCCACATCCATCCACGTGTTTTTTGAATACTTCCAGTGATGGTGACTCCACCACCTCCCTGGGCAGCCTATTCCGAAGGTTCCTTGCCTTTCTTCATTAGTTGCTAGTATATGTTTCTATAATCCATGCATTTCTGTGTATTATAGATGTCATACACTTAATTCATTGTGTTTGGACATTTGTTTTGAAATGAAGCTAGCCCATACATTTATTGCACAAAATAATTAATAAGAAATAATGAGAGAATGTCTGTGGTAAAAGGTAAGTATCTATCTAGGACATTATATACCAAATGGATGAATGTGCTCTTCTGGATCTTAAAGCGATGGTTGAGATTATTCATCTTTTGTCTGATGCTTCTAAAATTTCCCATTGGTTACTTCAAGTGCTGAAGCTTGAAAGGGCAGGTTACAGTCTTGTTCTTCAACATTCTGTCAAGCATATTACTCCATTCGCTGAAATTTCTGTTGTTACTGCAATACTGAATATTCACTTGTAAATGAAATAGTAGTTCAGAAGTAGTCTATAGCTGTGGCAAGAGACAAAAGTGCCTTTTGATAAATACATGTTTCATTTTTTCTTGCTGGCAGGGTAGCTGGTATTCTTGAAGCCCCTAGTAATTTGTCTCTGTGGATGATTATCTTTGGTCATCACTGTAATAACCTGCAAGCTGAACTCCCAGGCAGAGCAGACAGCAAGGAATGTACTGAGATAATATGTGGTGATGCAAAGTGCAGTACCCTTCCTGTCATCTTTGAAGAAGGATGCATTGTACTCCTTTTAAAGAGTTGTTGAAGCTTTGAAGAAGAAGAAAATTGGGATTGGGATATCCATAAAAAAATAGTCACAGCTGTGGGTTTTGATTCCAGATAGCCAGAGGAGGTTCAGCACCTTTGAAGGTAGTAAACAAAATCAGCTTTGCTTGTTTTAGCTCTATTTGAAATGCAGACGGGGTGGAGGGGGGAATCAATGTTTGCTAAATGAGAGTGAACAAAATTGGTTTTAAGAGTAAAATATCTTCTTGGGGAGCATCAAAACAATAGCATGAACAACAAAACAAAATGAACTGTCCTCTTATAGAAATGCTATAATGTGCCTTTCATCAAGTAAAGCCATGACATAAGGAGAGGGTTCCTCCACTGGTATAATTGTCATTGTTTAATTTAAATCAGTAGATTTTTAATGCTTGCACCAAGAAAGAATTCCCAAATTCTCCTTTGTTTTTCTTCATCCCCTTCTGCATCTCTCATTTGCATTCTCAGATGTCAGTCAAGTGCTAGGCTTTGATCTTCCACATACTTAATCATTTGCTTTAAGCAAGTCCTTAGTCCTTTTGAATCTGATTTACATTTGAACCAACACTCTTATACCTTGTTCCAGCACTGAAAAGGGATCAGGAACCACATGAAAACACTGTTTCATTCAGGCTGTTTTATAGTCTGTCTGTAGAAGGAGAAGATGATGTCTGCAGTGTGAAGGAGAACTTTGTTCATAGACTTCAATGTGAATCTGACATTCTTTCAGTGCAGATGATTTGATGACTTGGGGTGCCGGCTTACTAAGTTCACTACAGGAATGTGGTGGTCCTCTGTATGTTATTATTAAGATTTTTAAGAACACTCATGTGGTGCACATTGAGTTACCTGTGTAGTCTGAACTGTGTTGATAGGAGTGAGAATAAATAGACTTTCTAGATTCAAGGACTATTAAATCCTGATCTCAAACCAGTTGTTCTTTTGTGCCTTCATTATACTGAAGATCTAATAGGTTATTCTTTTTCTTCCAATAGACTTTGCAATACTTATTCTGTGCAAGTTATTCTTACATTTTCTGAAAAGAAAAGCCTTTATGCCCTTTGATAGTCTTCATCAAACATTACTGATGCAGCAAAATCTTTAATTGGATTCTTTTTCTTTTAAGTGGAATGATCAGAAATTGTTTTTTCTGTAAAGAATAATGAAGCAAGATGGTATGGAAAAATTATCATTCTAAAAAAGAAAAGTCGTCATAATAGAAACACTTTAAAGTGAAAACTATATTATTTTAATGTAAATTATTCATAGGTTATCAAGTTTAGATGAGGTTTGTGAACCTAACTTTGTTATGGTTCTTTAATATAACTTTAATATAACTTTAATGTTTAAATCTATGATGCAGGGAATGAAATTCTACTCAGGGAAACCATTCTGATTTCTGTATAATTGGAAAAGTTTATGTATTCAGTGGGCTAGTAGCACTGAGAGCAGACATTTATCTCCATGACTTTGTAATGCCACATTATAACATGTGGCATAGACAAGATTGTACTTGGACAAGTAGTACATTTTCAGGAGAAGAATATGCTGCATCTGTTTCAGTCTGTTTCTTGTTGCCAATAAAAGGGCTGATCAGGAAGATTCTCAGCTTCTGTTACCTGGTAGGTGCAATTGCTCATACTGAATTCCTGTCTGCTTTACCTTCACTTTACTCACATTTCTTTTTTATGTCTTCTTTTGCTAGATCAGCTTATTTAACTGCTGTTTTTTTCCTTCAACATCTTTGAATTGTGGTCATTGAATTATCTTTGTCACTGCCTTTTGTGTATATAATTTGCTGGCAAATACAACTTCACCATGTAAAGCTGTTCCTTCAGTAATCCTCAAGCTACAAGTTCTCCCAAGGTTTTATTCATTTCCAGAGTTACTAAGAACTTCTCTACAGCCCTTCTGGCTATGCAAAGTTCTTCAGAAAGGCAGAGGTACATGCATGTCTGAAGTGTTGACATCTCTAGTTAATAACCTATAATAATGATGCTGAAGTGAGTTTTTTCAGTACCTCATGAACCTTCAGCTCCTTCAACTCTTTGTACTTAAGAGTGGAAAAGACAGGATTTTTTGTGGGTTTTTTTGTTTCCTCTTGTTCTATGCATTGAAGATAGACAGAACCTTATCGGAATGAGCCTGAGGAATTGCAAATGTGTCCTAACAAGGTGTCTTCATCCAAGTGTAATTGAATCATGTATTCAAGATTAAGCCTGTATTCTCTCTCTGCATTCATTTGCTCCCTCATTTCTTCATCACCTCAAAATGTTTCTTCTGTTTGTATTCATAGTCCCTTTGGCAACATTTCCTCAGCTTCTAGGCCCTTACTTACTGGCTGTCTCAGACAAATTTTTAATTTCCTTGACTTGTTTCTCGGTTTGTCTGTGTTTCTCATCTATTTCAACTGTGTGTCTCAAGCCTTCTGGCAATACTTTTCAGCTTTTCCTACTCTAAGGCATGTTCTTTCACTTCCATCGGCACTGAATCTTCACTTCTTCAGAAGTAATCCAGTCTTTTTTAGCTCAAGCTAGTGCTTTCCTGGTGTTCCAAACTACCTTCTTAGCTCTTTGCTCATCACTCTGAAATTTGTGAAACAAAATATCTGGGGAAGAAGTAGGAATAGCCTCTTTGTTTGTCTTCAGTTCTTAAGGCTGTTGAGTACAGAAAAAAATAATTTCACTTGGATGTTACAGTAGTTCCATGTTTACTACAGAGTAGCATTCTGTGTAAAATGTAAATTGTGCACCATAACAGAAAGATATTTTACAGCAGATGTATTCCTAAAAGTGTACAAAATACTGCTATTTAAAACAATTTAAATCAGATTTTTCAAAATTTTAATAAAATTTTAAACATAAAGTATTCTCTTTTGAACTTGGATTGTAAGTTGTAGCAGCTTTTGGGGGTCTGCCTGACCTGTGTTCTTTCATGCTAATTTAAATTTGATTCAAACACTTTACTGTTCTGCTGAAGTTTTAAAGAATGTCAGGCTACTAAATTTGGAAAGGTAATTTGCTAAACCTCATGAAAAGAGAGATTGTTGAAGTGCTGTATCAGTATTGGGTAGTTGTAGCTTGTGCTATAGGAAGAATAAAGTTTTATTTATGTTGATTTATTCTGTTTAGTTTAGTTCCATGACTTGTTCAACATGGAGTTGAAAACCCAGGAAAGCTAGATCTTCTTTTTCAATTTATGCTGAAGATCTAAATTTGAGAGGGTGCGATTTATTAGTTCAGAAGTCAAAAAGGACATACTGACTGAAGAAATTGATTTAATTCGTACCCTGTAGATAGCAGTGATGGGTGATACATCAACAGAATGGTTATATTGCAGCTCCAAATGTAGGTAATTCTGCATTACAGATTATTTGATGTCGATCCTATTGCTTTATTTCTTATAATAGTCTTGTACCTGAGTCTTTATTATCCTGCCTGGTTTGACCTCCCTCCAAACCTGTTTCCTTGTCAAGAGCTGACCAATACTGTCTTCACGTGCCTGGAGTCAGTTCCCCAAATGGGAATGCTGATGGGAATGGTTTGGGGGTTGTGCTAGGAGAGAGGTTATGAGAGAAGGACCGTGCTTACAGACTACAGTGCCAACTTGCACTGAAGTTTCTAGCATGACATGGAGTTCCTCTGGGTCAGGTTTCAGCCCTAGGAAAATGAGATTGGTAAAGAATATAGAGAATAGTGAAGGAGAGAGACACTGGCTCAACTCATAGCCATCAGCTACCAAAAAATGCCTCAGGAGGAGCATCTTGCCTATAGATTTAAATGCTGGTTTATCTGTTGTGTGCATCTCATTAAATCCAGGATGCCTTGTCTTTACAGATGTGTCTAGAACTTTGTCTTCTGACTAGTAGATGGACTTAGACTGAGTCCCTACCTATAATTTTGTCTGGGAAGCAGAACCACCTACAGCTAAAATTCCTACTCTCTGATCTTTTTTTCTTCAGCTAAAACGTAATATTAACCTAGCAGGGACATTGAGATGACATAAATTCACCAATTTTTTAACCATATTCACAAACCAAACTTAGGAAAAGTATGCAATTAATCACTGATTTGCTCAAATTTATGAGTTTACTGTAAAATACTGGTATTTTACCTGTGCGGAGATGATTAATTCATTGTGGTGTCTCAGGAGTGATTGCTTAGGGTTTTTTTTTTTTTTTTTAATTGCCTAATTACTTTCCTTATTTCTTCATTCTTTTAGGGAACTGTAGAAAGAGTGCCTCTCTATCCTCAGAGAATACTTGTCTGGAGTGATAGCAATATACTGCCTTGGCTATCCTGTCCTAAAGGCATTGATTACTTTCTGAAAGGCTTCAGTTCTCTGGCAGTCACAGGCCATGTTTTTTCTGATAACAACCTTTTTGTTGTTGGTATAGACAGTAGCTAGCTCTAGATTTTGTTCCCCGCCTGTCAGTTAATCTAGAGCACTTGTCTGATTAGCTAAAACTACAAAGATTTGAACTAGGATTCATACATTTGCAACACACACACAAAATTCTCTGTTGTATCTTCTAGGAAAAAAGGAAGATTTTCTCACCTTTTTAACAAAGAACAAGATTTCTCTGAAGCAGGTTATCTATGCTATGTTAGGAAAGTTCCTTTTCAGCTTGGATATTGACTTCCAAATTTTTGTTAGTGTCCATGGAAGTGGTCTTTAGTTTTAACCATATGTTGGTTTCATTCGTAAGTGTATGTACCCCGACAGGATGCACCCATGAATGCTGAGGGAGCTGGCTGATGTCATTGTCAGGCCACTTTCGATTGCCTTTGAATGTCCATGATGACTGGGACAGGTATCTGAGGAAAGCAAATGACACTCCTGTCTTCAAGAATGGCAAGAAGGAGGACGCAGGGAATTACAGGCCAGTCAGCCTCACCTCAATCTCTGGGAAGGTGTCGGAATAACTAATCTTGGAAACCATTTCTTGGTACATGAAGACCAAGACAGTGTTTGGGAGCAGTCAGCATAGATTCATGAAGGGACAGTTGTGCTTGACCAAGCTGATAGCCTTCTATGATTAAATGACTGGCTTGGTAGATGAGGGCAGAGTGGTGGGTATTGTCTACCTGGACTTTAGTAAGGTTTTTGTCACTGCTTCCCATAAGATCCCTGTAAAGAAGCTGATGTAGTGTGAGCTAGATGAGCAGAGAGTAAGGTGGATTGAAAACTGGCTGAACAGCTGGGCTCAGACAGTGGTGATTAGTGGTAGGAAGTCTAGTTGGAGGCCAGTCATTAGCAGTCTACCTGAGGGGTCAGTGCTGGGTCCAGTCCTGTTCAACATCCTCATGAATCATCTGGATGGTGGAGCAGGGCATACCCTCGGCAAGTTTGCAGATAACACAAAACTGGGAGGAGTGGCTGATACCCTGGAGAGTTGTGCTGCCATCCAGAGGGACCTTGACAGGCTGGAGAAATGGACTGACAGGAACCTCATGAAGTTCAGCAAAGGGGAGTGCAAAGTCCTGTGTCTAGGAAGCAACAACCCTATGCACCACTATATGCTGGAGGCCGACCATCTGGAAAGCAGCTTTTCAGAAAGGATCTGGTGGACATGAAGTTGACCATGAGCTAGCACTGTGCCCTCAAAGCAAAGAAGACTAATCGTGCCCTGGGCTACATTAGGAGGAATCTTGCCAGCAGGTCAAAGAAGATGATCTTTCCTCTCTTCTCAGAACTGGTGAGGCCACACCTGGAGTGCTGTGTCCAGTTCTGAGCCTTACAGTACAAGACATACATGGACATACTGGAGACAGTTGAGAGAAGGGCCACAAGGGTGATTGAGGGACTGGAACATCTGTCCTATGAGAAGAGTCTGGGACTGGTCAGCCTGGAGAAGAGAAGGCTCGGGGGGATCTCATCAATGTATATAAATACCTGAAGGGAGGGTGCAAGGAAGATGGCACCAGGCTTTTTTCAGTGGTGCCCAGTGACAGGACAAGAGGCAATGATCAGGAAATTGAAACACCGGAGGTTCCCTCTGAACGTCAGGAAACACTTTTTTTTTTTCAGTGAGGGTGACTGAGCACTGGCACAGGTTGCCCAGAGCTTGTGGAGTCTCAATCCTTGGAGATACTCAAAAGCTACCTGGACACAGTCCTGGGAAACCAGCTCTAGGTGTTCCTCCTTGAGCAGGGGGCATTGGAGAAGATGACCTCCAGAGGTCCCTTTCAAATCTCAACCATTCTGTGATTCTGTTAGAGCGCTGCACTGATACCATGTTAAAGATACTTGAAGAATTTAGTTTTATGATTCCTGTCATACGGTTTCTGAGTTGGCTGTGGGATTACAGGGAGATCTCTTTATTTAACTCTTTCAGTTCTTGTTGCCTTTTCAAGGACTTTTCTGATGTCTGTAAATGGGATTTCTCAGTAGTGCTTACAGTAGTTGCTGATTAAAAAACCCTACATTTGGCACAAATTTGGTTGCCTAACCCATTATTTCTTGGAATCTTGGTATCTTTTCTATTTGCTAGACATGATGATAATGCTGTCTGCGTAGTTTGCCTGTGCATCTTTGTGCACTAACAGCTCTCCGTACTTCCAGTACAGTACTTCCATTGTATGCCCTTTATGCTTTTCTTTGTGTGTTTAGTTTTAGCTTGGCTTTTTTTTAATCTTTCCGAAGCTGTCCAAAGCCTCTTGCCAGTCTCTGTTCCTTGTTTTTCCCATATGCAGTGTTACCATGTAAAACTGGATACCCTGTCTGTGCCATCACAAGATGAATGCATAGCCTTTTCAAATGGCATCTGCCAGAATTTTGCGTATTCATCTAACATAGAAATATTTGACATCAATGGTCTCTCAAAATACCTCCCCTTGTAGGCAATTAAAAAAAAGTTCCAGTTTTACATGGGTCCTTCGTTGTGCAAAAGCAAGGGAACACATACCTTCTTTGTGTTGTCTTACTTGCTAGATCCTGCAGTTGTTTTACGCTGCTCTCTGACTTCAAGAGCAGTGAGGCTGCAGTGGGGATCAGTCGCTGCTATCCCAAAGTGGTTCATTACTGGTGTGTTAGCATTACTGGTCTCAGTTAGCAGTCAGTAATGAGCTGCATACATTTTATTCTATTTAGATCTTTGTACAATGCAGGTAAAGATTAATACAGAATGTAAGCTCCAGTGGAGGTCACATTACACACTGAAAAATGCAAATGAATTACCAAAGGGAGGGGGAAGTGTTTTTATCCCCGTATTGAAGTCCTTGAAGTAAGAAGCTGCTTACTTCAAGTTTAGTATGGAAGATAATTTCTAGTCTAACAAACAGATATTTGCATATCTGAGGAAGTGAAGAAGCACTATTAAGAAAAATGGACAGACTGTGTCTTGAAAATAGGGGAAACAGAATGAGTCAGGATGAAAGATTAAGGCTGTTTGGATCCCAGGAACATTTCAAAGGTGAGATTAGTAAAAGCCCGTTGTGGTTTAACCAAGGGACGTGCAGGAATATGAAGATCTGAGAGGGAGTGGAGGAGTGCACCTGAAAGTGCTCCGTGAGAAGTTCATCTCTTGCAGATGAATTCTCAGGCCATAACTTCTGAATAAATTTTCAATGATAGGGAAAACATGAAACTTAAGGTGTGCACAAAGACTGGAGCCATGATTGCCTGCTTGTCAGCACCAGCTCAATGTGGATGTAAGTATGGGTAAGTGTAAATACGTTATGCATAGCTTTTGTCTATTTGATGGTAACTTTTGTAAGCATTTGTTACAGTGTTTTCTGTTTTGAAAGTTATTGATAAAATTTGTTACTGATTTTTGACCCTAATTTGGCTTAAATGAGACTTAAGGGAACTAACAAGGCATATTTTGTACAAAAGTGTAGCAATACCATACCCTAGGGCATTTGTATGCCATAAAAGTACCCAAGAAATGCAACCAACGTGTTGCTGTCGTCATCCCCCTTATCAATAGTCACTCCATTGGTGGAGGGAAGAGGTTTAATCCATCACCTTTCCAGTATTTTTTCCCGAACATTGAAGAGGACTGTCGCTCGTCCAGGCTGTCATGGTGTGCGCAGCTCTGCATGTTCTCTGTGCTCTGCGTGATTTTCTGTCTTGCGTTTCTTTTCTGGTGGGATATTGGATTATCAATCTTACTCCCTGTGTCAGAGATCTGACTGATCTCTATAAACTTTGTTCTGGACTGGGTGACTTCCGCTGTTTATCAGGCTCTGCTTTTCCTTCTTTCTGAATCTTCTGGTAGTCTGTCATTGAAGTACTTGTCCCAGGTCTGTCACAACCTCTTCTGTTCTCAGCTTTTGTTAGCTCCTTGCTGAACTTCAGTAGTACAGTTCAGTTTGTATCGACCACCAGTCTCTCTTTAGTGTGCCACTTTTCTTTTGTAACCTCAGATGAAAAACATTTATTTATAGAGTTTTACTTTTACATGGTTTGCAATATTCTTCCATTTTTGTAACACATTTTCATCTTTGGGTTCTAGTCTCTGAGTTATTTTAAACTATTAAACACTTCAGGTGTATCTGAAACCACAACTGTCAGAAATAAGGCTACTTTCTAATTATTGTCTTTCTCTTCACTAGTGTCTGTTGCTTCCAGGTGCAGAATGAAGCAGCATTTCCATCTCTTCCCATTGTTTCCCATGCTCAGAGAGATTTGCAGCTCTAGTGGAGGTTTCAGCTACTCTACTTTTCCATCCTGCTTATTTCTTTTAATTCTGTTTTGGTTTTTTTCTCCCTGCTGATAACCATGTGGGGTTCAGGAACAACTCTGGGCCTAAGATCCTTAAAAAAGACCCTCTTGATTTGACATATTACTGCCTGGCTCCACATACCAGGGCGAGGGCTGAGCGGAGCCCGTGGCTCAGCCTTCCTGTGCCAGGGAAGCGAAGTTTCTTAGAGGTTTGGGTCCTGGTGCTGCATTTTACTGTGGGAAATCTGGAGTAACTGCATAGAGAAGGATGATTTTTTTTCTGTCACAATCTTGCATACCTGCTTTTGAACTGTGATTTTTCACCTGTGATGGGTACCTGCACAAATCATTGCTGGGCCCATGCTGACCCGGAACAGAATGAAGGAGTAAATTCACTTGGTAAAATCTCTCCAGGATATTTAAATGCACTAAGAAGTTAAGCTTTTACTTGCACATTTTGGTCTCACTGGTCCATTGGGGTGTTCCTGTGAGCCTCTTGTAAGGGTGAATATGGATTCTGTGAGAAGACTTAGTTTAAGTGGTTACATCCTTAGGCACGAGTAGGGAGGAGAGAGTATGGGCTTGCATGAGTACAGAATGAGCTGAGTCCTCTGTTATTTGCGTTTCTCTAAAATTCAGGATGTTTTTTTTGGTGATATATCACGGGAAGTTATTGATTCTTGCTGTATTCAGTAAACTGATGACTAGATTACTATTTTTGCTATTAAGATAGGAAAAACTTATCCTGATCTAATATTGTCTAAAGAATTTGCATAAGAATGTAAGATAAACTTTACTTTAGGGCTTAGGATAAACAGCAAGACCTAAAGACAATATCTGAGCAGCTATCCAGGACAGTCCATTTGTATTTCTTCATCTTACTCTGGAGGAGAGGAGAAGATAAATAGATACAGTCCCCACAAAAACAGACGTAATGCATGTGATTAGCTATATTGTAGTTTTATCTCCAGGTGGTATACTGTGGTACATGTTTTTGAGATACTGGTAATGTGAAATACCTGCCTGTGTTCCCAGAATTTCTATTTCGACTTTCGCTGCTAATCTGTGCCTATCACCTGTGAATACGTTTCACTTTAAATCAAACATAAAAGAGGTAAATCTGGGTATATAGAGTTTTGTACTAATGGAAACGTTCATGTCTCTATTACTGTGATGCAAATCAGTTTTATGTATGCCAGATGAAAAGATTTATTTTACCTCATTGTTGTAATTCTTAAGTAGCATGGATTTCTGGAGTTTTCTGTGTACCTGCACCTTGGTTTTGCGGTGAAGGGAAGGAATATGGCAATGGCAATTGATCATTTTCTTTGCAGCAATATTCATACTGGAAGTGCTCGGTAATCAGTGGTGTGTTGTTTTCAGCCGTAGAATCCTCATGCTCTATTAACTGTGGTGGTAGGAAAATGGCTGTTGGCAATTTTCCATCATGTCAATGCTGTTAGTATTTACGTTAGAAACAGTATTTATGAAGGCAACAAAAGTCTTTTTTGTTTTTTCCTGTCTCCAGATCTTTCAGTGTTGAGTGTTGGAATGTATTTTCTCTGTTTATGTGTTTTGTATATACTGTAAGGGATGCACATACAGTACTAGCCCTGGAACTTGGAGTAACAGAAACCTGATTTGATTTCAATCTGTGTCTCGGTTTGTTCTATGTAACTCTTTATTCTAATGTATGTCTCAGAGTTTAGAATACCTACATTAGACTGAAGGCTGGGAAAAAACCTTTATACATATATATATATATAAAAACTTTGTGAAAGATTTTTTTTCCTTGTTTGTTACTGCGCAGCAATTCATAATGATCTGTCCGGGTATTATTTAAAAGAAAGGCATTGTTCATGTGGAGATCGATACAACCAAGATGATACATAATTCAGCCTCAAGGGGCGGTTGCATTCATTTTTCATTTTAACATTGAATCATTTGATATAGTTTGAAATAACAAAGCAATGATCTATAATTTGGGTTATGAAAACTGAAAGCAATTTAATAATATGCTTGTCTTAATAAAATCAATGGGTTTCTATTTTATTTTCTTAAACTGTAAACTAGCCATCACCCAGTGTCAGGGCTCAGTTGCTTGAAAAAATAGCAAAGTTTTTCTTTCTATATTACTGCTTATTCTGCCCCTTTACCTTCTCCAGCTTTCTCTCCCAGATTTTTTTCCCTCTCAGATACTTTAGTATTCACATTGCATTAAGCATGTGCTATTCGTATCAAACACTCTGGAAATCCATCCATTGTTTATGTCAGTTAATGTTAAGTAATTGTACAGCAACAAGAAGCAATAAAAAACCCGGCAATAAACTGCTGTGTGTCAGTGATTTCTGCTCAGGGTCTGCAACAAGCCATTTGATTTGACTGAAATAATGGCAAAGAGTTTTAGACCTTTATATTAGCTCTGCAGGCTAACGTCCGTGTGGGTTGGTAAGTGTCATGCTTACAAAAGGATATTAGTAGTGTTGTCCCAGAGATAAAAACTGATGGGTGCCAGAATAAGCGTTTGGGTAAACAGAAATGGTAGTTGAAGATTTCCCATGGGGCTGTCATCCAGGTTGCTTGTGACTTCTGTGTGTTTGAATACTTTGCATGTAGTGAGAAAAGATAAAATGCTATTTATTAAGTATTAAGTTAAATCAATGTAATAGTTAAAAGACAGCTAATTTAGGGTATGTAGGTGCCCTAATTTTTACCCTAATTTTAGGTACTTAGTGCCAAAAGTAAGATACTGAAATGATGTAGTTTTGAGGAAACATGCATTTTGTATTTTCTGCAAATCAGGCATCTCACAGTGTCCCAAGGTGAACCCCCTTAGTTGTGTTTCATTGTGGTGTTGCAGTCAGTTGGAGACCTTCCTGTCGGCTTCAGAGAGCTTTCACCAAGCCCTGGGATGTAGAAAAGAGAGTTTTTCAGTAACCAATTTAGGTATTTCTTATAAGTACTGTTATCAGTAGTTCTTTAACAGTAGAAAATTTTGATATTTCTTACAATAACTACGCATGACTTCATGTTTTTTAACCAGAGCTGTCACTTTTTGTAGTTGCCTTGTTCCTTAAAATCTGCATAAATCATTAAACGGTATTCTGTTATAGAAAAGCATCTTATATTTATTCTTAGTAAAAGAAATGGCTTTGATTAAGGAATCTGAGTCGCATAAATATATAAAACCTTTTAGCAGATAGCTCTTCTTTTTTGTACAAGAACATTCATTTAGGAAATTGCATGAGACCTTTACAGAGATTTAATAAAGCTATTGATTGCATTATGCAGCGTTAGGAAAGGACAAAACCATACTTAGGATTTTCATTTGTCAAGACTAAAATAAACTGATATTAATCCATGCTTTCTCTTAATTTGTTGAAATTGTTGTCAAAAAAGTGAAATACTTGGTAGCAAGAAATCTATACCTGAAATCTTGAAGAAAGCAACTCTGAAGAACTGAAAGAAAATAATGAGGCATGTAGGTAAATTCAAATTATTATTATAGTGTCATTTTAAAAATAAATATAGGGATTATAGGGGACAAACATGGAGTTCATGGAGTGAATAATTTACCTCTTGTGTGCCTCCTGGTTTTATTAAGGAAAACATATGTGTAAAGATCTTTGACAGAAAATTCTTGTTTCTCACTGTATGCTCTCATTTACAAGCTACAGTGTTTCAGGGCTCTCAGATTTATTTGGTAGACTTATCTTATATGATAACAGAAAATTTGCAGAGATTGTTCACACGTTTAGTTAGTTATTCTTTTTCTTTCCTCCCCAGTAAGTGCTTTTTATCTTCCACCTTGAGTATTAGAAATTTAGTACTGTCATATGTTCTGCAGGATCTACCCTTCAGTTACGTTTCAACCAGCAGCTAAACAAAATAAAATTGCAGTACCTAATATTAGTAAATGTGTTCATGTGTGTGAATGTCTGTCTGTCTGTGTTTATACACACACTCATATTTATATGTATAGGAAGTATGTGTGTCTGTTATACCAATATCCCCATCAATCTTCAAACCAAGGTGGCGAAACAGTGGAATCACGGTGGTGGAAAAGGTGCTTTGATGTTTGTAAAAGAGTAGGGTGATAAAGGAGCAGGGAAGGAGCCCCAGATTCAGGGTACTCTGCATGAGAGACTCGGATCTTGTTTCACATTTAGTCCTATTCAGTTCTAACCCTGCTCTCATTTAAAGCAAGAGTGATGTTCCCAGTTGTGTGGTTTGGGGAATTTAATGGTTTTTAAGGGTGCCTAGAAAATACTGTAACCAAGTGGGGGAAAAGGAAGAACGGTATCGTTTCTTCACATTGCATAGATACTAAGTTCATAGATAAAGTTAAAAAAACATTGAATGTTGATTCACTTTGTGACCAGCTTAGGTGTTAAATTGCTAATTTCTATTTTGCACTATGATGATATTGTTAATAATGTCAGGCAATTATATTTTGGTGTAATCTCCCATAGTTATGATGCCTTAATTAAACATTTGGAAATAAAAGAAGCCACTGAGCTATGTACAGTTTTTGTAACTTGAAATGTTTTTCATGAGATTCACACAGAAATAGATTTTAAAAACATCCAAACGCTATCCTTGTATTCTAATAACTGTACCAGTATAGTATGTTAGTGTGAAGTTCCAACACGTTTTTGTCCTGATGGCTTTTCTGGTGATTTTATTTTAGCTGTATAGTTTTTACTTCTTGGTCATGAATTTAGTCTCTGTGAAGGCCAAGAGGTGGAAACCCTCTATTATTCCAGCAGTACACAGGACTCTCTGCACTGCTGTATCAGGAAATCTCAAGTAACAGTTTTATGATGTATGAGGATATTATTCTCTGCAAGCAGCAACGCGCATTTCTATTTCCCCAGCAATATCCACATAATCAAACATTCGCAAGTGCTTTACAAAGAATTTAATTAAATAGTGTGCAGAATAACTGGATGCAGCATGCACACAAGCTGTTATATATTCAGTAGTTCACATTTTGCAGTTAGTGCAGAGCACTTTTGAGCAGTAATATGTGTGAATCATATTTCTATCAAAACGTGCATCATCACCTCTCCTTTTGTACCTTGCTCCTTAAAAATTACACTAAAACCTTAACAGATGTGACTTCCAGGAGCACAAGATACCTTCCTCAGTGCTCTAATGGTGTGATAAGCAGAGGGAAGTACAAATTCTCATGTTGAGACTGGAACATCAAACATTGTTCCTCTGAAATCAAACATTTATGACTCCCCAGAGAAAGATATACGTTATTGTATCTTTTAGCACAAAACTAGGCGTGTTTGGAATTTTATTTAAAGGTAGTAGAAATTTGTGGTGCAATCAGGACAGTCCACTGAAAAATTTAAGTTATAAATTAACACAAAGACTTGGACGTTCAGAGTTTAGACATGAACAATGAGAAGCAAAAAATTTTCTCATTTTGTGATAATGAATGTATTCAGAGTCCATCTGTCAGTCACTGGAGATTAAGAAACTCTCTGGCATTAAAGTGCAGTGCATCAGACCCTGCACTAGGAAAAGGTAGGAGTGCGTTCATACGCTTTTTAATTCATTCAGCATTATTGGTATGCTCATGTCACCTGCAAGGATTAGCATTCTGGAAACCAACAGGGTTATCTATTACGTTTTGTTTTCCCTGTTCAGAAAAGCCCTTTAAGCATTAGCCGATGCACGAGAGGAGTTTCCAGGCTTGCAGAGCAACGGGGCTGTGTTGGATGAAAGTGATTTAGGATATCCCTGTGCGCTTGTCTACCTGCAAGGCAGTTAGCCGTCCATCAGATCGGAAGGTTTTATTGGTATGTCAGTGCTATAAAGTATCACTCTAAACCAACAGACCAATACCGATGACACAAACAGTGAAAGACAGTCTGTAATTAGCCTGTAAAGGCATTTAGTATGAGAACTCACCCTAGTTTCCCAGTTCCACAGAGTTATTCCAGTTTATTACTGGCTGACACTGACACAATCTTGTCAGTGTGTTATGACTGGCAAGAAAGACCAAAAACTACAAATGAACCTGAAGGAGAAAAAGGAAACAAAAGGATCAGTTAAAAGTAGGGAACTGTTTTTTCTTTCATGGTATATCTATTTTGGTGTCGCTTTGCAGAGCAGAATTTTGTTGCAATTTTGAGGCAGAATTGCCGAAAACTTAATTGCTGTAAATAAGAATAGATTCTCTCTCTATTTTTCTGAAGATGCCTTTTGGAGGAAAGTTTAATTGCTGTAGCAGGAGTTACATCTTTACAAAGTTGAGAATGGGAGAAATCTCTGTTTAATGTTAATGAAGATTTGCCATTAACTCCAGTGATGTCACCCTGTAGCCTTTTTGTCCTTTTTTTTCAGCCTTAGCCCTTCTTTGTATAGGAGATGGGAGTTTTTAATTTTGCATGTCATTTATAAAAAATTGCAGTTATTCTAAAAAATTAGTACAGTTTGAGCTTCAACTGAAGAAGAAAAGGAAAGCATGTAATTTTGAATTTACTTGCATGTCTAATCTTGAACACCATGTTTTGGATTTTTGCTTTATTTTCTTTAATTTAGGCTCTTGTTCTAGTGTCTATCTTTATGTAAAATATTTATTCTTTACTATTTGTAGTATGTCTCTGTTTGCAATTTGGATATTTTCAGTTTGCTTGTATTTGGAAATAGCTGCTAGACTCTCTCTCTGCTTCCACTAGAAGGCTGGTATTTTTATGCTTCTTGCACCAGGTCCTTTTTGGGAGTGCTGGAATATATCCAAGTTCTCTGTTCCTGATATTTCAGTGGCAACTTCCTGAAGTAGAGCTCCTGCTGTCATGTTGTTCTCCAAGCCAATTCCACCACATGTATCAGCAAGCCAAAATAGACAAACTTAGGAGATGTGTCAGTGCTGTGGTATAATTTAGATTATTATTTAGAATAAGCAGGTCAGAATTTTTCTTCTTTAGGTTAGGAAGCCAACCCAGAGACCTTTCATTCCACCCAGTGGAGTACCACCTAGATATACTTGTGTTAACTGTGAATGTACTAGCTTTGGGACCAGAAATAATACAGCCAAATGAGCGGAGTGTGGCAGCCAGGCTAATTAATTAGGAGCCAGACTAATTAGTTTGACTGGAGGGAGCACCATGCTGATGTGACAATGTAGCTTCCAAAATTCTGGCTGATTTGAACACAGGTTGCACTGGGCTTCTTGTAGACATACAAGTTGTTTCTGGGTTCTTTCAGATGTTTTTGCCATGAAGCAGCATTGTGTCTTGGTTTATTCTTTATGTCAGTGTACTGTAGTTTTAGATTTATTTCCAGACTGATAGTCAATTTTAGTTCCTTCTCAATCTTCTGCAGTAAGATTTTTGTACTATATGGATAGACATTGTAATATTGTCATGTTCAACCTCACGCCACTCAGGGAAACTGCTCACCACTTTTTTTTTACCTGGTAGAGGACCTTCCCATCTTCTTCCTAATAGTTTGTCACTTACTGAAACTAAACAAAACTAAAGTAATACTCCTGGAGCCATGTATGGCACCCTTGTTTCAGCCTGTGGGGCTGAGAGGTGACTGTCAGCAGTCTTGTTCTCAGAGGACGCGTGCTAGCAACAGTGCACACTGAAAGATGTCTTGTTTTGTAAGAACTGGTGATTCTGAACAGTTTGCCATCTTTCTGGCTGTTATGAAACAGTATTTCTTCAGTGCTTCCCTTAATGCCAGTCCTTACATATAGGTTGATGTGTAAGATGTTCTTAAAGGAGTCACTTTAATGAAGAGGTAAAAACTACTTGTGGTAAAAGTCTGTGTTACTACATAGATATGGTATAGTAAACATGAGAAGCAGTATCAAACCCAAGAAGGGTTTGGTCAGAAACTCAGAATCAACAGCGTATTGTAAATAAGCTGGATTCCCTATAGAAAACGTCAATTAAAAATACTAAGTACTGTGTTACAGCAATAACATGGTAATCCAGTGTGAACGGGTAGTGGCATAAGATAGAAAAATGAATATTTTATTAATGTTTCCTAAATAACATGATTAGAGATCGGAAATTAAGTTTTGTTTTTCACATGTATGTTATTTTAAATGCTTTTAGTGATCATTTGTGGCCTTACTTAAAGTAGCTCTTCAGCATAGTAGCTCCCACAAGGAGTTAACTTATATTTTTTCTATTTCTAGATCTGTTAGCTGTGCCTAAGCATCCATATGCTGCTATGGAGAACTGGGGACTGAGTGTTTTTGTGGAGCAAAGAATACTGCTAGATCCAAGCATTTCTTCTATATCATACCTACTGGATGTCACCATGGTCATTGTACATGAGCTATGTCATCAGGTATTAAAGGTGTTCAGATATTTGATATTAATGTCAGAAACCATGCATTCCCTTTCAAAACTCCCTTTTCAAATTTCAAAAATTCCTTTTCAAAATTCCCTTTTTGTTGTTCATATAGACAGTTGCAAGTTGTATTGTAACTGGAGTCCAGATAATAGAGATCTGTAAAACACATCACTACCATGCAGAAACTGGAAAGACTCAAAATGGGGATAGAAAAGAAAATTAGTTGCAATGAACGACTTCTCTATCTTCTGTATAATTATATTCTATATGTTTGTGTGTGTGAGTGTGGTGTTGGTGTGTAGACTAAACACGTTGATAACTGTAGAAAATTATTTATTGCAGAACTATAGCAGATTCATGCTGAGTTTAATGTTCATGTCAAAAATGTTTTGGTGGAAATCAATTTGATACTCATATTCTTCTTCCCTGACATATAACCCTACTTCCATTTTCTTTATCTTTTAATTTTTTTTTAATTTGGTATTGACCCTCTGTTCACTAACGGTGGATAATTGAGTCTTTATGTGTACAGAAGTTTTTGCATCAATAAGAAAACTTTGCAATAAACCCGTATTACAATTTATTTTACATTTCTTCCATCCTTATCTCAAACTAAACACATTATGAAAATTTAGTAATATTGAGTAGAATGCAACTGTTATTGAAGAAATTTGCTACCGGGGCAGGAAACCCTTTCTTGCACTCATAAGAGGCATAATCATAGCCTTCAGGTTAAAATGAATGAAATCCTACTGTGTAATCAGCATGGCATACATCTGTGACTTTACACAGTATTCTTTAAAAGGCAATGCAAATTCTTAACACTTTCTGCAAATAAAAAGTACCATATAAAAGGGAGCCTTTGTAATGGAGTTCTGGTAGATGAACCTGGAAATAATAATGTTTGGTTCATATTCATGTTTCACATTAAATGTGTCGATGAATATGAAGTCCTCAACTACAACATGAAGTTTTTATTGAAAGTTATTGCTGGTTTGTTCTCAATACGATCATCAGATTTTGTTATACACTCTTTATTGTGCTGTACGATAGAGTAGCACACTGTTCAGCTAGAAAAATTGCAGTGCCTTAGGAATCAGGTGTGGAAAACACATATTAGGTCATCAAATCCCAGCTCCTGTTAATATTAGATTCTTCTGTGTGGTGCGTTTTGTAGTGCTGGGCTCAGTGCTCCTGATTACAGGGTTATGCCGCTTCCCTTAAAACCTTTTGATTAAATCTGGTGGTCAGTAACTTTTTCCTAGCATTCAGCTTAAGTCTTCCTTTTTCTGAAGTCATTCCATTACATTCGGTTATTCTTTGTACTGCTTTGATAATTTCCTCTGCTTTCAAAGCAATTTATACTTCAGATGTGGGCAATTATCACTTCGGGAACTTGCCAATTTTGTTTATTTGATTCTCATTGAAACCGAAGCCTTTTACATTGTTCTGGGAATATCAGAGGATCATGAAGGGGGTGAAAACTATATCTGAATTTATTTTAGGGTAGCAGTGCAGTCATAGTGTTTTTGTGACCTTAAAATTGCATATGAGAAGATTTACTTGGTGTCTGTGTTGATATTGCTTCCAGGGCTGTTCGCTTAATTAAAAGTATCTTCCTCCATCCATGTTACTGCTGTTTCTGTTTTAGTACCATGCAGATCAGGTCCTTGCTCAGCTGCTTCACTGGATAACTAGACAAGATAGAAAATATTCATGTGGAAGAAATGTTATTTCTACTTTTTAGATGCAGAAGTGAAGCACAGAGAATATGGATTGTTCATCTGCAAATAAAGTTTAAAGGCAGAAACCTTCCAAAAATACAACCCACAAAACACTGTCTAGCACCTCTATCACAGTATTGTCTTTATTTAGCCATTTTTTTCTGCTTTTATCTTACCATACTCAGAAGCCCCTCAAGGAAACTTTAGATGTGGATAGCATAGAGCAGGAACTGTAAACAATACTAGCTTAGCTGAAAATGTTTTGAACTGAGACCAGGTTGGGTCTAGGATCTCTTGCCTCTGCTACTTAACTGTTAATTATTCACTGCATATTTCATCGTCTTTGGCTGTGCATCATCTTGCCTGCTAACCTGGGGTGGCACATGAATATTTCTCCCCTTCACTCATTTTTACACATAGAATAACAGAGATTAACCAAAATCGCTTCTGGCACAGCCAAAAGTAGAATCCACGTCTCCAGTTTTACTTTTTATTTGGTGATTTTTTTGAAATTTCAGGTAAGGGGAAAGGAAACTGTCCTAAAATATGTTTTCCTAAAATACATTTTTTTCTTTTTTTAAGAATTGTGTCATTGTCCTATTTTCCCTATTTTAAACCCATGACTTTAAGACTTACAGAACATAGCTGAATGTGTAGCAAACTGACCTGTATGAGACCCTTGTTACTTAGGGTAACACAGCAATTGCTTTTGCTAATGTTGTTCCCATGATTAGAAAAATCAGGTGAATACTAAGAATTGGGGTTGTTACCTTTAGATATGACTGTTTAAAATCAGAATTCCCAAACCTGCTGGGTATTAATGCTTGAGCACAGTGTTCAGGACAGGTAGAAAATGAGAGGCAGCATTGCAGAAGGACAAAGAAATTCTGTGGTTGTCAAAATATGGGCAAAAAGCATGCAAGAAAGAATTTTACGCCTGATTTTTTCAGGTGACATTGTAATACTTAACCAGATAGTTATTTTAGGTACATGTTTTAGGAGGGACACCTTAAAGTTGCACGGGTAACTTTAGTAATTTTGTAGGTTGCTAGTGCTTGGTATTTCAGCCTGAGTGTTCTTTCAGAACATTTTGTGTGTTTAATTTAAAAAATTACTAATTGGAAGAAGGAGTATTTCGACATAAAAGCTTCTCCTCCAAGCCCCAAAACACAAATGAGGTATTGGTGAAAACACACATATTTCTAGTAACTTCAGTTGATAGCTCAAAATAATTACCATAATTTCTTAAAATAATTCTATTAAGGTAGTAATCAGTTTTATTTGCATATCACAGATCAGTCCCACCTACAGCCTTTGAAGAAAGAGTAATTTGAATTTATGCACCATGATTTTTTCTGATAGTTTTCCCACCTGAGCACAAAAGTTGGTGTGACAGATTGAGTTAGAGAGGCATGAAAGCAGAAGGAAAATTAAAAATTTCTAAATCAAATTTTTTTAATAATCTGTAAAGAAAGCATAGGAAAGAGTGTTCTTTCAAGTGTGTCTGTAAAGTAAGTTTCTTCTGCATGTCATTCTGAACATAGTATCTGAAGGAGATGAGACTTTCATGTAATCAATACCTTTAAATTCATTTTTCTATTCCAAAGTAATGAACTTCACTCCAGGCAATTAGTGTCTATAATCAAATGCACAACTAAACAAATAAACAATTACTTAAATAAATTAAGTGCTTTACTTAATGTTTTCCTTTCAGACAAGTAACACCTAGGAAGATAATAGCACCTTTCTGCTGGAAAATTTGGCTTCATTAATTGCAGTCTCTGGGACTGCTCTGTCTCTGACACTGCTCTGTCTCTGACATTCATAACTATCTCTGACACTATTGAAGACTAGTTAAAGAAATTCCCTACATTTTCATATTGGTATCACATGCTGTTTTAATGCCTGTAAACCACTTCTTCCTTTAGGTGGATAATTAAATGAATACTTTCAATTGTATCATTAATAAAAAACCCACAGAAAACTCACAAAGGAGTGTCAGAAATTCTCTTATGTCACATCATAAGTTAATGTTATTAATTCTTTTGAGCTACAGGAGGATGTATTATGAACTTTACAACCTTTATTTTTTAAAATCTCTCTCTCAATAGTCATAGCATACCATGACTGTTACTGATTTCATATTTGTTCAGCAGTCCTCCTGTAATTCAAGAAATAAACTCTGTGCTACTGTGTTTAGTCTGTCATTAGAAATCATTTAATCAACCTATTCTAGTATAAATATAACTTTCATAGTGCTCTGGTGGTATGCTACTCTAACATTGCAAATTGTGAAAAGCGCATTATCTATATGATGCATTGCCAGTGTTTCTTTGTCTTTCCAGTTAAATGTTCGTAAGATAAGGATCTATCTCTACTGGTCCTGTAGAGAGTTAATTTATTGATAGCCTTCAACTAGATCATGATCACTGAGTGTCCATTAAGTTTAGTTTCACTTAGTGTGTGAATACGACTTTTGTCAACCTCATATTTTCTCCCTAAATTCTTAAGTTGGTTATCAATGACATTCATTGTCATGTTTTCCTTCATTTTTTTGTTCAAATCCTACTTACTGAACATTGTGTGGCAATCTGGTAATCTCGATTTCTGTAGTCTGTTCTTTGGAGCCCCTGTGTTCACTTCACTACAGATCCTCGTCGCAGCATTGATCCTTCCTTGGCGCTATTCTCACTCCACAAAGACATGCACAGAAGCGAGACCTTTCATTCAAGTCCCAGACAAAGCCTTCAAATAAGCCAACTGTCATGAAAGCAAACTGCTTACTGGCCAACTCTGCTTTCATTCCATTCATCCCCCACTCTCATTACAATGTCAGCAGCAGCTCCTCTGCTTTGACATGAGTCTCTCCACCTGGAACACTATATTCTGTGTATTTTCAAAGCTTATGACTCTATGAAAGCTCAAAATTCTCTCTATTTATTATGAATTAATCTCGTTTGTAATCACATTAAGAAAAAAACTGGCAGAGAATTTTCCTGAAGCAAAGTTTTTGTATTTGTTTTGCAAAACAGATGCTACAAAGAATATGAAATATGTTCTCATAATAATGTTATGTGTTTCTGCTCTTACCACTGGTGTTACGATACCCAGGTTGCACAGGGCCATTACAATCATTTAAACAGGGTCATCCATCAGCAGAAGAATTGATGATGCCTGATTTCTTTTGAATTTTTGTCCTCATTCCTTTTCCAATGATCATCTCAGCTCTGTCTAAAGTCCCTCTGACACCCACATGTCCTGTACTGTGACAGGTTTGTGGCTGTTAACGGCTACTGAGCAGAGTATCTAATGGCTGCATTCTTGCCTTGCCCTCAGTTTAGGTCCTTCTCCTCTTTTCAGATGCTGAAACAGCTTCATGCACTTTTGTAGGAGTTTAATTATCTTTGAGATCTTTGTCCTTCTTTCTAAATTAGATTGGAGTCAGTGGGGAAATTCAAAAGCGACCTGTGGGGAATGGGAAAGGCAGTCAGCTTGGGTCGGGTTCCTTTGCCCATGCTATCTTAGATACACTCTGCCTCGGGTTGTTGTTTGGGCAGGCTGCAGATCTGTAAGTCCTGTATGAAATTTCTTAGGCCTGTGTGGGTATCTCAGATACCCTAGAATGTTCTTTAAGTGGCATCAAGTACCTGCTTGTAGGCATCTGAGTCCTACCCACAGAGAGATGGCATGACTGTATAAAACTGCTTTCCTTGGGAAACCGGCCAATGAATGGAGCATCAGTAACACTGTAAATCTTAGTGGGCAGATACCATGGAGGAAGAAATGCTAAAATTTAGGTCTGGGGTATGGAGACTGTGTTCCCAGTTTTTCAAGATTCGCACTATATGTAGTGAAGTTTCCAGGTAATGGATCAGACTACTTGAGTTAGAAGCCTGTTTCTGTCCGTGGTGTATGTTAGTCCCTTAAACCTAGGTGAGCATCTGCTTTAGATAACTAAAGTAGACACTGTGAATACCCTCCTCAAAACTTGTTTTCCCAGCTTGCTATTTTCTAATGGTTTACTTCACTAACTTGTGCATTCTGTAAAGGCTTAATTCATTAGTACATGAGAAAATAGTTAATAAATTTCAGTGGGTGATATATACTACTGTTTTTATTAAAATTTGTGAAGAGTGTGTTCTGTATAAATGAAAAGTATGCAAACAGGATTTTCTAAAGGTTGTTTATTTGAACTTTCTTTGCAGTGGTTTGGTGACCTTGTGACTCCAGTTTGGTGGGAGGATGTATGGTTGAAAGAAGGTTTTGCTCACTATTTTGAATTTGTTGGGACAGACTACCTCTACCCAGGGTGGAACATGGTGAGTAAGTTTTATTTTGTTAATTTGGAGAGTCCACAGAAAAATTGCTCTGCTGTTATGCTCCTGCTTTTGTTAAAGACAGGGACTGCTGAAAAGTACCAAATGATGCATGCAAGTATCGGATATCCAATGAAGCAAAATCACTAGGTGTGAAATAATTTGACAGCATTCCAAAAGTGTATTCTGCAATTTATTACAAAAGAAATAGTATCATGTCTATCATAACACAACATTAAAATAAGTACGGTTTCTCTGCTCAGAAAAGTCTCGGATTAAAGCAACTATGATTTAACATGGACAGTTTTTTAAAATATTCAGAATATTGATTTTATCCACAAACACAAGACAAATTGGAAAGAAACGATTGGCTAAAACATACTGTAAAACTGAGCATACTTTTTCTTACAGTATTCTGTTCTCCTCTCCCTGTTTACTCTTTTTATCTTCCTGCTATTACTTGGCCATCTAGCAGTACATGCTAAGTTAATATGGGATAAATAAATTGAGAATCTAGGTTTCAGTATGATTTCCAGCTGTACATAGTTGGACATGCTTTGTCAGCTGGTGTGGAAATACTGGAGCTCTCTGAGAGCAAACCGTGAAGGCCGTGCTGGGACACTCTTTTGGAGACCTTCTGTTATATACCTAGTCAAGTTCTAACAAGAGATACAAGACCCCAGGACAGGTAAATTGTGTATGAGACCGTGTTGAAGGTTGCTATATAGATTTTATTGTCCTTTGGAGAAATTTTTGTTTGCTATCCTTTTGTGTTTACACATATTTAATTATGTGGCAAAATATTTGTTACAAATACAGATTGACTGATAGAGTTTTGTTGTAGCTCGCATGTTTTGCTTGAAGTATTGCATACTAACTTCTGAAATGTTTTTTTCCATTTCTGGGTGATTTATTGAGTATGCTTATCCTGTTAACTTTTGTGTGACATGAAATGAAGATGCTATAATAATGAGTGAAAGCTAATTTTTTTAAATAGTTGTATACAGGTACTCTTGCTTTAGGTGTGCTTCTTGTGAAGTTTGAATTCTTTGTAGTATTTTAATTTTTTCTGTCAGGTGTCAATTTTGGTTTAAAATTGCATTATGAAAAAGAAAATAAATCTGTCTTGCATAGGTAGGCTTGTTGGGTTTACCTGGCTTTGGCTGTATTAAAACTCATTCTCTTCATCTTTATGAAAAACACATCTTGAATTACAATGTAATGGTTCTAATTATGAATGCAATGAAATCTGGCAGCCCTTTATGATTTTAGCATAGTGAAATGTCATAGATGACAACGTTTATACACTGAATTTTATCTTCAAATCATCAGTCATTTGTTCTTCACATAATCAGTTTAACAAACGCAGAATAACTTTGCTTTAGAAGTCATTTGGAATATGGAATATTTGCTTGAGATTTCTGTGGAATGAATACAATGTTCACTGTTATGCAAATGACTTGCCCATCACGTGAAATCCTGGCATCTTAGCAGAATACAGGCAAAACGAATGGGTTGAACAAGGTGTGACAGTTAAACTGGGAAATCAGACACGTGCTGCATAAATTAGAATTAACTACAGTAATATTGCTGTGCCTGAAAAAATACTCTTCTGTCAAGTTTTTCCTTAAATCAAAAAGAAGACGTACGTAAACTTTTCATAAGTCTTTGGGTATCATTGGACTTTGATATAAAGTCCTGACATATTTAAATAATTAGAAAATTGGTGGCAAGATGGAACACTTGATGAGTTAAACATTTAAACATGCTGCATTCTTTTGCAGACTGGAGTAGGAACCAACACTGTGGTGTTTCAGCCTTACTACAGAGACTGTGGGAAGAAGAAGCAAAAGTTACAGTTACTGGAATTTGGCTTGCTGGATATTTTTGTTATTGGTATAAAGCGTATTTGCTGTTTAGATCATACTGACATTTGTAAACTTGAAAAAATAAAAAGTGAGCATTTACAAAAAGAAAAACTGTTCTAAACAACTTATTTTTCTTCAAAAGTGAAGGATACAGTACAAGCTTCATGAATCAGTTGCAAAAACAAGAACTACAAACCTTTTTTTCTGTAATGATGGTTAAACAGAGCAACATTCCAGCATTCTGGGTGGTGTTTTGTCAGCAGTAATTCATACCTGTGAAATAAAAATAAAAGATGTTCTGATGTATGATACCACAGCTCTTTGCATCAGGAAAACAGCGTTATATGCCAAAATCCTCTTTCTTTCTAAAGAATTGGTAAAGTTAGACAAAGAGAAAACTACTTTCTCTTGTAGTTCTGAAATGTTACCCTTGAAAATTTCCTCAAGAAGCCCGTGGACTAAAATGTCAAATACAGCTTATTTTCAGTTTATTAAAGATTTTTTTGTCACAGTTTCTTTTGGATAAGTGTAGAATCAGAAGACTGGTTGTCAATTGCAGAAAAAGGACTTTTGTCTGGAAATGCAGCTTGGGCTACATGGATGCATCTGAATCAAATGGATCTATCCATGGCTTCCTACCTAACTTGATGGGTGCTTATAGGCTACAGGCACATAAGCTTTCCCCATTAAAGCTCTGTAAGCCCCTAAAGTTTTGCTACGACTTGTCTGAAAATGCTTTTTTAGTAGACCTGAGCATTTTTCAGTGCCCATGTTATCTGGCATTCATAGACTTGGTATGGCTAAACCTGAGACTCTTGAGGAGAACTATCCATGATGCATGTTCACACCATTATAACTTAAACGAACAGGACTGAGTTCTGCACAAAGCAGAGAACCATGGGCTTTGTCTGAAACCTGTTTTCTGGCTTTTCCTTCTTCTCTAGGTTCTTTAGCTTGTTTAAACTTTTCTTCCTCCTCTGAGGTTCTTGATTTTATCAGTTTTTCTTCAGTTGTCTTTTTAGGCTGCCATGGAGTTCTAACACTTTATTGAGCCTTCCAGCATTTCTTGTCTTGTCCAGAAGGCGTTTATGTACTTCATGAGGCTTGCATAAACTTAATGAGAAGTGAAATCCAGTCTTTATTAAACACTTGCCATCCTTATGTCCTGGATCCTCCTATTAAAATTTTGGGTGAAGAACAGAATGAAGAGTCATTCTGAAGGAGGCATCCATTATCTATTGCAGTTAATATAAGATACATCATAAGTCTCCTGAGGAAGTCGACAAAAAACCCCCAGCAAGATAGCTTTCTGTGCTGAGATCCTTCATGGTTCCACCACTGGTCTTTTAACATTTAAGTTACTTCAGATCAAAGCTAGACATTCTAATTTCCTTCCCTTAGCTAAAATATAAGTCCCTGCACATTACTTTTTACCTCTTAAAGGTGAAACTACCTTTGATTTTGCAGGAAGTATGTCCCTATTAAACAGTCATTAGACAATTGCCATGGATGAATTCACCATTCTTCCCATTTCAGCCTCTTGCCTTACCCGTCCCACAAATTAAGAGTTTTCTGAAGTTCTTATTCTGAAATGTCTCAAATTCTTATTCTTAAATCTCATTCAGCAAGGTCTTGGAAGTTTAAACAATTGTTTGTGTTATCAGAATGGTTTTAAAATGAAAGCTGGCTCTGCAAACTCTTTTCCCCAGAGATCAGAGAACTTAGCTTGGTCATGTGTGCTCAGAGTAGTCATCTGCCTGTGAATTCCCTGGCTGTTGCTATTTCATGACTTAGAAAGAGATGAGGTTTCTCTGTTAGAGGCTTACCATATAACTGGTTGTCTCTCCATGCCATCAAAAAGCGACAGCAGCTGGATGTGAGTTCTTGAGCTGTAAGTTCTTACGACTGATACGAGGTAATCTCACCTCTGTGGAAGGTGCCTCTTCTAGTTTTAGGATCAGAGAAAAGAGAAGATTAAAGCAGAAGACTACATGCTGGTAATTTCCACTTCATAGCTGTGTCTTTTCTCATCTACCCTGCTCACCTTCCTCCATTCAGAGGCCCGTTTGCAACTATATATTCCATCTTCCTGTCTGCTTATTTCTTTCATTATCCTGAAGTCCTTTCTATGTGGCTTTGTGAAGGAAGGAATTCAACTGAGAAGTTTATTGACTCATCTTCTGCCTCCTTATTTTCTGGTAGAAGGAACCATCATGTTTGTCCTTGAATGTCTCTGGTATTGGGGTAGGTTTTAAGGACTATGACAGCAAGAATTACGGGCATGTAATTTTCCCTTTCATCCATCATGCGAGCATCATATACTTTAGCAGTCAGTACCCTACTTGATGCTGAGAAAGCATTTCACAGGGCCCAGCTGCCTTCTCCCTTTTCTTTATTATATAAAAGTTAGGTTTGCTGACAACTTTATTGGCTGAGTCAAGGTGTAGTACATCAGTGATAGCTTTGAACATCTGCCTTCTCTATCCATTGAAGCTCTGATATAAGATCTCCCACTTTCTTTTGTGCTTACTACTTTTATAATTAAGGATCATCATATTTGCCAGAAATTTTCTTAGTATTAAACAACTGTGATGAAAATATTTGGAGTAAAACTTTGTGTCTACATGGAAAGGCATCTTTCATCTTTCTTAAAGGAACGGTGCTTCCTTCACACTCTTAGGTTCCACAGTCTAGATGATCCTGCCATTACTACAGGAAGCTGAAAATAATAATGAGGTTGCATATCAACATTTCTGTTTTAAAAATATGTGCTGCAAGAAATTACCTGTGCCTAAAAAAGTTAATAGGAAACCATTTAACTGAACTTCGTTATATTAAGTACTTTGAACATCATGCAACATGCTACCCAAATTCTTGGTAAATGATCTTAATTGCCCATTTTTCTCATTGACACAGTTGGAATAATAAAAATGAATACAGCCATTAGACATGTGCATATCTTTAATGTGCTTTGACTCAGATTGCCTTCTAATGCATTTGTCTCCATCTGCAAAGTTTTTTGAGGCATTGTTTGACTTATAGAAAACCCAGAAAATCATTGTAAGTTTTGAAATAGACTTAAGACATGGGCCTTTTTGATTTTTTTCATTATTATTTTGGCATTTCAGACCTGAGCTGTAGCCTGCTTGATCCTTCTAACCCAACATAAATATCATGCTGGCTCAGCATTGAGAGAGATTCAGCCTCTCATTTTTTAAAACTACTTTCATCTCTTCTTTTTTGGTTAAAGACTCCCCATGATGGTATAAAGTAAGCCTTTAATTAATACCACATGGACTGTTTTTTCCCCCAGTAACTGCTCAGTGAAGTCAGTCCTCGTATGATTTTCTGTTTTAACTCAACTATGGGGGAAGCTTTCAATGTAAAATTAACTGGAATCTCATGTATAATTGACTTTGGCAGGAAAAAAGAGATATGTAAAGGTAAGCTGCAAGATCTTCTGGTTGCTAATTACTAGTCCTTATTAAGTATACCACTTTAGAAATCCTTATGCTAAATTTAGCTTATAACAAAGAAAATAAATTTCCA
The DNA here is from genome assembly GCF_964289735.1 of Phaethon aethereus. Classification (NCBI taxonomy): domain Eukaryota; kingdom Metazoa; phylum Chordata; class Aves; order Phaethontiformes; family Phaethontidae; genus Phaethon; species Phaethon aethereus. The sequence continues at coordinate 42,099,913 of NC_138575.1, forward strand.
TCTCCACATGGTCTTCCTTAACACAGTTTCTTTTTTTATGCTCTGGCAAGGTGGATTAATATATGGAACTCTTAACTTTAAGTAGTTAACTCTTTAACATTTAGAGATTAGACATAAATGAATATCAACATTTGGATGAAACGTTTATTCAAGAGATTAAGTACAGGTTTGGAGAATGTCAGTGTCTTTTCTTTCCTTGTGTCATTATCTGCTCATCTTGAGAGAGCAGTTAAAATGACATTATGATGAGAGCTTTTTGGGTCATGTGAGTTCAAATCTCCTGAGTTCAGGGTTTAGCTGAAGCTTTGGTTTCAGAAAGAAACTTCAGTCAACTGGCTGAATTTCATATAATTTTGAATTAGTAACCACTTTGTCTTCAGTAAAAATGAGAAAGAATCTTTATGGCAATTTTTGCCTCAAGACAAGGACTCATTGCAGCGTAGCCCCAGTGAACAAGAATATGCACTTCATCAAGAAGTGTAGTTGATATGGGAAGTTCAATGGCAAAGCTGTAGCTGTGTATTTGAGGGCATCCTTACTGAAAGACTCTGCTTAAATTTTCAGTTGTCCTGAATGTGCTGCCACTTTATTTTAAAATTGCAGCAGTGTGCAGTTACTTGGAGCACAAGCTGATAAGTAATTTTTGGTGTGTCTGCAAAACATCTCTGTCTCCTTCAGGACTTAGCTTACTGAATCTCATCATTTTCAGGTTGAAACAGTGTAGGTGTGCCAAATCCATCCAGAAAGTGTTAGAGCACCCAAAGACTCTTCTCATTGATGGTAACCTCTGGCAGTTGTTGCTGGATGTTGACTCAGCATACCAACCACATCTCAAATATTATTTACTGTTTCTTGAATTGAGATGAATTTCCTCTGCAGATTCACCCTGTGGAGTTTGAGTTAGAGGATAAACTTCATACTTTGTGGCCTAATGTTTAAAATGCTCTGGACAGACAAATACATAAAGAGGCAGTGGATCTGAGTTCATGCATTTGCTTAACGACTGTATTTCTGTGAAGGCAGCTACATACAAGGTGACAAAACATGATCTTGGAAGTTGAAACTGGCCTTTTCTTCTGCAGCGCTGGTGGTCAGTATGTGTTTCCTTTTCTAATGCTGCCTTTTTTGTACTGCCTCCTCCCATTCTGTAGGCCTACATTTGGCGTAATGGATCTGGTATACAATCAAATCAAAGCTATACCTGAAAAACAGAGTGGTGAGAGGAAACAGCAGTTGAAGTAGCTGATGAAATTGCTTAAAAACTCTAAATCAACTGTCCATCTGCTTGGCAACTTAAGCAGGTGGTCATGAATATCTGGTTTGGCACTTCACTGAAAAGAAAATACATATCCAATTCTCCTTCCTGATACTCAAGGCCATTGGTCTTCCTTAACTACAAACTGCTAGAATGTTTATGTTGCTTTGTAACAACAAAAATTGTCAGTCAGTGTGAAAATTTCTCAAGCACAGGGACAGAAATTTTGCACGAACTTTGACTGAACATGCAGAAAATGAAGGGGTTATGAAGGTAGACATGGAACTGTGACATATTCACAGCTGATAAATGTAGGAAGTGTTGCAGGCCTCCTTCAACAAACTATGCACATAATTGAAGCACACATGCAGAGATGCGAATTTAAAAAAAAGCAATCTGTTAGCTGCTCAAGCTATTTACAAAAAATTACTGTGGGGAAGAGAGAAAGAGAAAGAAATGTTGCTTTCATTTGCAAGTACTCGGGAGACTTCCTGTGCTATGACAACTTAGTATTTATAAGCATGTAGACAGAAAGAACTTGCTTTTGGCCCCCAGTGGATCTTTTCTGGCCTTAAGGTATTTTACTGAACCTTACGTTTCCTCATAGATGATATTCCTCTGTAGTTTGTTAAGCTTCACCCTGAAATATATTCTATTAGAACTGAACTGCTGGTAGCGTATATGCTGGTGTTCTTTGCCTTCAAAATTTGCCCCTATTTCTTTTTCCCTAGGGTGCGCTTTCCCTATAAACCCAAGTATTGCGCCTTGCAAATGCTTGTTTTGTCAGGCATGAGAGATCACTTATCTCCTTTGTATTCCTGATGGCTAGTAAAGCTCTATATTTTGGAGAAGATATTGCCAACAAATTTGTCAGGAAAATAATTTGCAGATTTGCACACCAATATTAAGCTTTATTCATGTAGATTTCTCAGTCCATAAACTGTTTGAATGGCTGTCCCAGAACAAAGGCGATGCCTTTAATACTGAGGCCTTTGATCTTGTCTGTGTAGTAATTATCAGTTTTGGCTTTCATTGTGCTATTCCTTTTCTTCCACTGTTGGATGTTTTCCAGTTTTTTAATTTTAGTTCTTTTCCCTGGTATTTCATACTAATTTTTAGAAATTACTTCTATGTGACTAACTTTAAGGATTACATTATTGCCATGCTAACTTGTACTCTTATATTATGCCTCAATATGATATTGTAAAATCTCCAGCAGCAACCCCTTTCCATTCCACCATTGTTTCCCCGTTACGCACAATAAATTTTTAATGGCTCTTGCAGGTACAGTTTTTTCTGCCAAAAAATGTTATTTCACAGTTGCTTTCTTTCCATTTAGAGGTAGACTAGGTGGGCATCCTGTTGGAGATAAATATACAAAGAGTGACCACTACCTTTCCATAAACCATGTTCCCTAGAACAAGGTGAAAATAAACCAGAACCAGAAAGTTTTCTTGTGGTTAGCCAGTTTTTTACTCCTGATTTTTTTGCTAGGGAATGACTAACACTACAGATCCACATTAAAAAAATCTCCAGATTATTTCCATAAAGTGGAGGAATTGCTATAGGTGGAAAGTTTCTGACCCTGTTACCCGTAACATTTGTGCTGCTTTTACCTGAAGCAGTGAAATTTGAATTTTCACAATGACTAAATGTTGGCTAAGGAGGGGAGAGCACAGAGAAGGGATAAGTCTTTCAGGACAGCCTTGTACCAAACAAAGTCTTTTTGGCAAGGATTAAAAGAAGTCATTCCTATGAAGAGACAAATACTTGAATTTAGTGACCACAGATGTTCAGGAAATAACCTGAAAACGTAAATCTTTGAAAGGCATGTTCGTCTGATAACAGCGCTTCTGTCCCTGCACCTGGAAGCATTCTCAAGAGTAAGAGGTAGAGCAACCAGAAATAATTGGCATGTTTTTTCTTCCCAGAACGGGTCTGGTCTACCAGACTTTGACTATCGACAGTACAAGGAAAGCTCTGAGCAGAGATGAAGAGATGGGATTCCAAGTGGGCAGTAGGAAGATAAGGAGCAGAGGGGCTTCCTGCTTGCCTTTAAAGAAAGACACAAATTTGAGTGGAAGCATCTCTGTCCTTATTTCAGACTAGGCTTCTGCTGCTGTCACACCAACTCCTGCACAGGCAGCTACAGACAGTTTCCAAGCGAAGCCTCAAGATTCACCTGAAGCCCTCTTTTCCTTACAGGCAGATCACAGTCTTTGGCTTTTCTCTTGCGGTTGAACTGCCTCAGAGGAAGGTCATCTTGAACAACGTTTTGTCATTGTTTTGTGTCTAGCTGCGAACCTGTCACCTACAGTGTTGACAGCTCGCTGGCCTCATTAAATGCATTCCAAGATTGATTTTTCTTTACAATTTCTGTGCTAGGTGTTTCTTTAGTCCTGTAGGTATCATGTTAAAACAGATCAATTCCGCTGTACTGCGTATTGTAAAATAATTAGGGAATAGAGAGCCCCTCTTCCATCAGTGTAAAGCAGTTTGGTCACATGTATTGGCCTTTTCCCCTTAACGTGCTGATAGGACTTTAATAGCTGAGGTAGTGTTGCTTCAACATAATTAAGGCAGTTTTAGTTTCTGTCTGCATTTGTTTCCTGTTGCCTCTTCAAGCTGCAGGCCTGCTGTCAACCAGCAAACTCAGTTATATTTGAGTCTCCTTTTGAAATCTGCTCTCAGAGGCTTTGTAATAAAGGGAAAGGTGGGAAATATTTTTAAAGCCTTTTAGTTCAATAAATTTAGCTTTATAGGTCAAAAGCTGTCTTAATTCTCACTGAAATGCAGGTTTACATGTTTTGAGGCATACTAGCTAGTTCCAATTGTATCCCAGAGTGACGGTCTGCCATAAATTTCAAGGAAGACTTTTCATGGTAACTTGAATGAGCCATCATGAATCTAAAATGCTGCTTTTCAGCCCTTCAGGAGATAACCAAACAGAAAACCAGATTCTAGCCAGTTCTTTTTATATCGTTTGTATTCTTTTTCTTATAGCTGCACTTTATGTTTCCTACATGCTGATTTTCTTGATTCCAGGTTCTGTATTTAAAGTATTCATTTGTGATTAACAAGGGTCCTTTTACTGAGTTAATTCCAAACAGTAGCAATCCACTCCCGCAGCTGTTTGTCAATTGTGATATCCAAACTTGAATTTGGAGACAGGTCCATACATCTGTGTGTTCATACCTGTGTGTATTTACATACCATTCATCTAATGAAATTGGGGCGCTCTTGCTGACCAGTAGAGAATGAGAGTGAGGTGTAACCAAAGCATCTACAATCCTTTACACATCGGCAGTTTTCCCATGAGTAGGACTGTCATAATAATTGTTTCCCTGCACCCTTTTTTCCCCATTAAAAAAGGGCAGTTACTAACTGTGTATGCCTGAGAAAATTTGGAAATGAGCAATAATATGAACAAGTCATTACTTTTCCCTTCGCAAACCTTACCTCACGCAGCCAGCTGAGAACACTGAGCGTATTGGGTAATTGGCTTTCCTGCATCCCGTGTTTTTAATTGCCTGAATATACAATCAGCTCAAGGTACATTTCTTGTGCTCTAATGAATTTTAACATAAAAGTTTATTTCCAGATGGGTGAACACTGGAAGAGCTTTTTGTCTGTCTTATAAATATAATTTAAATTAACACAATGATACCAAAACCTTGCCACCCAAGAAATTAAACATAGAATTTATTATGTAATTGTGTGGTTATTTTATCTGTGGACATCAAGGTGATTTTTCCAAAAAAATGCATCACTCCCTAGACTTTCTTTATATTATGGCACTAAGTTGACAGTAATTCAGGAACTGTTGTAATTTAGATAAAGTTTGAGATATGTAATTTCAGGTGAAAAAAACTTATTTAAAATTTACGTAATTTTTAATTCACTCTTTGCATTTATTTGTGACTTGAAAAAACAAGTAAATGAAGCTCTTCTTTCCTGACACAGTCTTTTGGATTAGAGATAACTATATGAATGCAATATGAGGAGTTTTTAAGGCATGTCATTTCTCAGCTGCAAAAGTCCTACCTAGTTTCACTGTACAAGTAAGTGCAGCACAGTTCATAGAGTATACATGAACATTTAATTAATGTTGCTGCCAGAGTAAATATGCAGCAGTTTTGACTTACCTCTGCAATCCGCTATATTTATAGAAGGTATAGAAACAAATTAGTATGTTGGATGTTGTTTGGGTTTGCACCTGCCTCTGATGTGGCTATGACTTTGACTATGTCATTTAACTTCTACATGCAGCTATTGTCCCACTTGTAAAGAGAAATAATAATGGTTTCCTTCAGATGGAAGTTACAAAGTTTGTAGAGCACACGCGCTCTTGAGGAGAAAGGATTTCTATACCAGAAATATGAAAGACAATGCAGGCATCTGCTGTGACACTTCTGTGTGCCCTGTTCATTGTCCTGTCCCACGATGACCTGCCGTGTGAACTTGGCGCTAAGAGCCAAGTGACTTAAACTTCACTAAATAAAGCAGTAAGGACTGTGTTTACCCATCTCTGTCAAAAGTTGTTGTACCTGCGTATGCAATGAGCTTCATGATTTGTAGCATCCGTATATTTTTGTGATTGAAGACTATGCCATTTCACCTCTCTCCCCACCCCTCGTAAGTGTGAGTGAATTGTCATGATCAGAATTGCAGTCTGCACCTACAGATACATTTCAATTAATTTAATAGTCTTTAATTTAATTACAGGCAAGTTTCATTGCAGCAAAAGATCTCAAGTCAGAGGGATCCCTGATGCTAGAATTGGTTCCTGTCTCTTCCATATACCTGTTCAAGATTGCAGGAGGTTGTGGTGGCTTACATTCAGACCAGAAGGTCTGATTTTAGTCAGCTGTCATATAGAGGTTGCCTCTGATATCTGTGCATTGATCTGTATTGTTGTAAATGTGTATTTGTCTGTGATATTGCTGCGTGTGCTGTATTTCAGGAAAAGCAGAGATTTCTGACAGATGTCCTACATGAAGTGATGTTGCTGGATGGTTTGGCCAGTTCACATCCAGTATCCCAAGAGGTGCAGCAAGCCACGGATATTGACAGGGTGTTTGACTGGATCGCCTATAAAAAGGTGAGACTAACTAAACCTCTCTGTATATATAGGTATGTCAGTAGCTATTAGAAGATCATAATCCATCTGTAAAACAAATACCATTGTAAAAATACATACACCACAGTTGGTTACTAGTTGAGAAACTTTAATATGTGTGGAATATATTTGGAATATACTACAGTGATTTTAGCCAATTATATTCAACACAGTTGGCGTTACTAAATGTTATAAGTAAACTTGGGAGGTTGTCAGAATCCAGCAAGAAGATTTGGGTTTTTTTATTACTATTTATTTTTTGTCAGTGTCTGAATTGTGTTAGATGCTTTAAAAAGGAGAAGGATGTGTAGTCTTTGTCCTACTTAAACTCTCTAGAAAACTTTTCAAGTACTAAAGTTAAATGTAATTTTTTTTCCTGTTTTTTCTATGCATATGAATTTTTCTATCAGCTAGTGAAAACTCTGAAGTCATTGCTGGACAGTGAGAGTGAAGGAACTGCCTTGTGGGGTGGTGAAGGAATATATATTAAATTCAGGCAATTTCAAACTGTGTTTCAATGATACAAAGCCTTTTGGCCAGCTTTGGAACTGACCAGCTTCTGCACAGAAGTGAGAGGGCTGCGCACTTCCACCTTCTCCATCGTATGACTGGGCTTGCTGTTAGTATATGGCCCAAAAGCTGGTGGCTACCATCATACCACGTGACGATTCTCTGCTACATGGTGTGACGTGTAATACGGTGCCCCAACTTCATGACCAAATGCGCTTGATGTGTGACGCAGAGGCTGCTACCTGCAGCCTTCTGCTATGAAGGCCATACTGGAGCTCTCTGCTGGCGATTCAGTATTATGAGTCTTTTCACTATCACCCTTGTATTTGATAACAACGTTTCTTTGCATCATTAGCTGCCTGACGTCAGACAAGACAGCAGCAGCATAGCACTGACTTGCCTACTGACCCTACAGTTTAGACAGTGCTCATTCTGGGCTGAATAGAGGTATATCCTCTTTTATAGTTACCAGCTCTTCCCTTTCAGCAATAAATTCAAGTTGATCCTTGTCTGTGAAAGGATCTTAGACCCTTAAGGATGGGCAAATGTGAGTGTGTGTATGTCTGTGTTATAGGCATAGGACATACTATGCAGACACAAAATACTTGGGAAAACATTTTAAAATGCTGGAGTTGCTCAAAAATCTCTTCGCTGGCTTTGAAAACATTACTCTTGGTCAATTAAGCTATAATAGCCAGCAGCTTTTAGCATACTGAAGTATTCTCTTTGTTTAAATGTTTCAATCATCTGTTTACTGATGATAGCTGAACCTCGGTAGATTCAGAAGCTTATCTCACATCAGTATCTTAATATTTCAAGCTAATTATTTTTTCTAATTAATATGATAATAGTAATATCACACAGTAAACTGTAATACTTGACACTTATCTTTTCATCTTATGAACACTTTGCAAACATTAAGTAATTCTCATTTACATTGAAATGACAAATAGGACAGTAGGACACATCTGTATACTGTTAGCTATTTTACGCTGGCTAATAGGATCGCTTTTCCTGTGCGGATTAGAGTACAAACTCTGTCTTGTATATCTCCATTTAAAGGTGCCTTTTTCAGTGTACCAGTGGCCACGCCAGGTGGGTATGGCAGTATCTCCACTCAGCTTTTCTGATGGCCAACTCTTCCTGAGCCCTAAGTGACATTGAATGTGTTCATATCAGGGCCTGATCCTGTCGCTTTTGAACCCAGTTAACAGATCTAGCAAACCACTGAGGAATGGCAATGAAAGAAGTGAGGAGATGAAAAGACCCACTCCTTCACTCATGAATTTTTTGTTTTCTTGTCTGATAACTTGTCTGTCTGCTATTCTGTGTAACCATTCATCCTTTTGTTTTAGATACAAGCAATATCTAATAGGAAGAAACTTTCCCAACTGACTTCATAGAGTCTCTTTTCACTGTTTCTGTATGTTCCTCCAAGCACCTGATACTGTTTCCTTCTGAGGATAAACTAGAGCAAATTTAACATGTTGTAGATTTTATGTTGTTTCATTCCTACGTAACCTTGTATGCATACATGCATAGTTTGCACTTAAAATCAACTAGGGAAACAAGCTCACTTATTGTGTAGGTAGAACATTTGCCTATCCTTCTAGCTCTCTAGTCTGCCAATATAAATGCTGTGATGAATGATATGTCAATAAAGTCCAAACTGTAAAATTATACTGAAAGCTTTTACCTCGTTAGGCATGTGCTCAGATATTTTCAGATGACTCAAAGGCCTCCTCACACCATGAGCCCTGCTGGAGGGATATTGTTGCTGGTGTTTTGGGGATGGCTTTTTGGTTGTTTGCTGACTGATTTTTTAAATTGCTGTCAAGTATTAAGTTCTTGGGATTTTTTTCTGTTGACTCCAGTAAACTTTGGATCAGGACCATCAGTGAGGACTTTTCTGCTGTCTTAAATAAAATGTTCATTTTTAGATAGTCTAGCACTATGTGCAGTACCTTTTCCCTAAATTTTTTTTCATTCTCTTTTAATTCTTTTGCAAAATGTCCACCTTGTGCTCCCTGTGACCATGGATTGTCCAAGTGATCTCTTTTCTCTCTTGACAATTTTCTGCATGATATTGAAATGATGAAACTTTCTCCCATCTAATTTTTGTTCAGTGAAATGACAGTCATAGAATGTCATTGTCATTTCATTGTCTTTACTGTCATCAATATAGCATAAATCAGTGAGACACCATTAAAGTGCCCATCTCTGCTGGACGCTCAGCTGTCATTTTAAAGGTATGCTCTTATTCTTTCTCTTTCTATGCATCTCTTCAGAGATGACCATTGAAACCATGCTATTTATGTGCCTTGGAGCTGAATATTTTTTTTGTTTCCACTGTCTTGTCCTCGGTGATTGCACATGTTAAGAAATCTCATGACAGAAACCCCTGAAGAATGATATTCAGGTAATCCCACAAGCAGGGTGAAACAGTACATAGTGTTTTTCTACTTAAGCTGTTGAGGGTAATGTTTTGCGTCTTTCAAAAGCATCATACTAGTCATTCTTTAGATAGTGTGTCATCCTCCACTAGGGCCACAAATATATAGAGAAAAATGAGAAGTCGTGATAGTTCATTAGTAAACAGTACTAGTCGATGATTCAAGGCTCTCAAGTTACATCAGAGAGTGGATATGTCTTCCTAGTGCAGCTGGAAGTGAGATAGTGTCCTCCCACGATGACGGGAAAAGTAGTTACATCCCAAGTGCAGCAGGAAATATAGCCTGTTGAACACAAGAGTGGATCTGAGAATTGTTAAATCAAAGCAAAAAGCGTGACAGCCTTTCCACACCAGAAATAACTGACAGCAGGAATCATAGCCCTGGAGAGCTGCATCAACAGAAGAGGAGAGAGTGCAGCAAGAATAACATGAGGAGCAACAATCACCAAGGAACAACCAGCTGTAATAAAATGGAGAAACAAGACAGCTGCATCTCAAAGGGACCAGCCAGTCCCAGAGCAGCATGAGGGAGAGAGATCCCAGACAGAACTAAAGGAGTCATAGCCCTAGATGAGAAGTCACAGCCAGATAAGAGAAGGGATGAAAGGGTACCGAGGACACTGTAGAGAGCTAGATGATATCTGAAGTTGTTTCCGTCAGCCTGCTGCATGCTTTGAAGTGTGTTGGTTGAAGATCCTGGCAGCAATCAGAGCAAGCAAGGCCAGTATGATGGAGTGTAACTATAAAAGTACCCCCAATAGAATATGTCTTGGCAAGTGACAAACAATATTCAAAACAAGGAAGAGGATGACTGGCATAAGGAAGAATATTCTTTTTTTTCCTCCTTGTAAGCAAAATTAACCTCAGCAGTGAGATCAGTTACTGGTCCTGGTTTCGTAATGCAAACAATTAATTATTTGCTAAACCTTTGTATGTACAATTTCCTTTTCCTTCTTAATTCTGTGCCACTTCTTTAAAAATGATTTTTCCTGCTTTCTGTGTCTGAGTGATGGAAGGAAGATATGTTTCTAATAGTAATAAAGGGGGACTGTGCTCCCTGCCTCCCTTCAAAGGCAATGTTCTTGTTAGGAAATCTGTTCAACTGAAAATTTGCACAAAGGAAAATGCTCAGCTTCCCTGTATGTTGTAATAACAGTCCTGGCAAAAGAGAATTTAAGAAATTGAAAGCAGTGGCTTGCTCACCCTTTTGAGTGCAATTCTCTGAAAATTTACAGCGTAACGGCCAATGTGGAGAAACAGGAGGGCTAACTGTAGTCACTGGAAAGGCTCTCTAAAAACTGTGCTTTACTTCTGTTTCTCGGGCACTGGGAAGGATATTGGCACTGTAATAACACAATAAAACAAAAAAAAAAACCCAAAACATCTGTTCTGCCCAGTAAAACCAGGTTTGGTATCAGAGTGAAATCCACTCAGTTCATGAGTGTAATGAAATTGTGGCAACATGTGTCTATGAAATGACCACAGAAAAGTGAGAGCAGCTCATAAACAGTGAATGAAACACTAGATAAATAGTTATAAATAGTAAAATAGGTTTTATTTTTAAATAGTCACATAACTAAATCAGTAGCATAAGATAGCATCCAGCTAGTTAAAAGTCTTACAATACAATCCAGGTGGCTTTGCAACCCATTATTCCCTTACAGCAGTGTAAAGGGGGAGCTTTTTGTTCTTCCTGACTAATTTAGCCGGGATGTTGTCTGTGAATGCCATTAAGTCCTGGGTGCACATTCGCCTGATGCTGGTTTCTGTTCCATGACTTGCGAGTGCAGCAGGTCAGTGCCCAGGTTACAGAAGGTACTTTCAGGAGCTATTTGTTCGTAATGCATTGTAATGGAGGAATTATCTTACAATGAAAATAATTTCTTTCTGTTTGGATAAAAAGGTTGTAAGTCATTACTGCTTTCAATAAGAAAGCCATAGAAACTCAGAGTCAATGAAACCTTTAGGTTCAAGTGCAGAGCAGCCCAAAGAGTGCCTGACTTAAAGTATGCAGGCTGTCCCACTCCAGCTGGTGGGTTCTAGTGCATAAAACTAGGCAGGTGCTTCAAGATACTTAAAGTACCTATTTTAAATCACAGAATCATTAAGGATGGAAAAGATCTTTAAGATCATAAAGTCCAACCGTCAATGCAACACCACTATGCCCACTAAATCATGTCCCGAAGTGCAGCGTCCACATGTTTTTCGAATACTTCCAGTGATGGTGATGCCACCACCTCCCTAGGCAGCCTGTTCTAATGCTTGATCCAGTCTAAACCTTCCCTGGTGCAACTTGAGGCCATTTGCTCTTGTCCTATTGCTAGTTACTTGGGAGAAGAGACCAACACCCACCTCACCACAACCCCCTTTCAGGTGGCTGTAGAGAGCAATAAGGTCTCCCCTCAGCCTCCTCTTCTTCAGACTGAACAACCTCAGTTCCCTCAGCTGCTCCTCACAAGCCTTGTGCTCCAGACCCCTCACCAGCTTCGTTGCCCTTCTCTGGACACGCTCCAGCACCTCAATGTCCTTCCTGTAGTGAGAGGCCCAAAACTGAATACAGGATTCAAGGTGTGGCCTCACCAGTGCTGAGTACAGGGGCATGATCACTTCCCTACTCCTGCTGGCCTCCCTGTTTCTGGTACTGCCTCAAATAAGGCATTTGAGCACCTTCCTGACTAAAAAAAAAAAAAAAAAAATCTTATTGACCTTTTACACTGTTTAGCATATACTAAGAGTATTTACTGAAGAAGAAACATATAAACCACTGTGTGGTATATAAAGAGCTACACACCTACAGTGCTTCAGGAGCATTACATTCCACATGCTGGGGACAACTGTATTTGGGTTTGATTGGAAATATTAAAAATGGAGCACAAATGTTAATAAAAGCATTTTATTTTAAAGAAGAGCTCATTAGACTAGATTGCTCTGTCAGGCTGATACAAGGCAGAGCAAGCGGGAGGATGCAGACTGTGGTGGTTCAAGGCTGTCTTCTGCTTGTTCCCTGTTGAAAGGTAACAGCAAACAGCAGCTCCCAAGGGCTGGAAGAGGTGATCAAAGCAGAAATGGCAACGGTGGCTCAAGACATTGTGCCCTGCCATCATTTCTCGTACTTCTTTCACGACTGGGAGTATAAGGAATAGAATAGCACATCCATGCCTCAGAATCACAGAATCACAGAATCATTAAGGTTGGAAAAGACCATAAAGATCATCAAGTCCAACAACCAACCCAACACCACCATACCCACCAAACCATATCCTGAAGTGCCATGTCTATACACCTTTTTTGAACATTTGCATTGATGGTGACTCCACCACCTCCCTGGGCAGCCTGTTCCAGTGTTTGACCACTTTCTCAGTAAATAAATTTTTCCTAATATCTACTCTAAGATGTTTCCATGACTTAAAATAAAGCATTGATAAAGTGGTTGTACACAGAGGTACCAGCCAATACGCCAGAGTTCCTGAAATGCACTGGCCTTTTCTGCTTCTCTGACTCTACTTTGTAACGGTTATTTTCAGCAAAGGGCCAAGCCGAAAGTACCCTCGTAAGCCGTTACAGGTACTTTCTGTTTTTTCCCTGAAGGAGTCCAAAAAACAACAATGCCCGAGTAAAGGCAAGGGATGACTTTTGCTGACACACATCCCAGTTCAGATCAGTTAAACAAGAGCAACAATTAGAAGTACTAATGTAACTTGGAACAAATTGTAAGAATTAGAAATAGAAAATAAACCGGAGGTAATGAAATAGACGAAAAGGAAAAAAAATTGACATAAGAATATGATCAATATTTTGATCAAAATTTGATCATGCAGGCCTGCAGTACTTCTGTTCAGGAGGGAGCTCTCTGGAACCACCTCTGCCACACTGTTTTGTTGTTGTTGTTTAAAGGTATGTTTAAGTACTGGATAACTTCTGCAGCTTAAAAGAGGTATTTTAAAAAAGAGAAAGTACGATGGCATGTTTAATTATAGTTAGTTGCAAATCAGTCTTAGGCAAATGGATTGAGATTCTTATGTGGTATCTAGCGAACTGAAAAAAAAGGTATATTAGTTTTCATGCTTCATGGAAACAAACCTGGTCAAACAGACGTGATTTCAATCTTTGATGAGATTAAACATGTGGTTGCTAAAGATAAATTATGTTGAGACATAAATTTTTAAAATCTTTGTTTTATTACGGCATAATACTCTAGTTAAAAAAGACCAGTTCTATACCATATCACTACAGAACACATTGGCTGGATTAATAGATAGCTATCAGATCAAACTGATCTCCAAGCTAGTCATCAGTGGAGAATCATCACAAAATCTGACTTCTATTTTACTTCATTTGCTTTTGGATTCTTTGTGGAGCTGGTTGGTAAAATGGTGATGCATTTCCTCTTTGAAGTGAAGTAACTGTGACCATGTAAACACTTCTGTAAGTACTCATCATAAAAGGGAAAATCTTTTCCCATTACTTCTAATGGAAAACATGGATTTGTGGAGCCAGTTTTATTATTACAAGAGATTCTTAATATAGTGGATATTAACATATACTAGTTTGTTTGCTACTTAAATTCTGATGTTGGCCCATCTATGTAAATAATGTCATCAACCTCTTGTGTTTGTCCATTCTTGAAGATTTCTTCTTACAAGCAGTTAATGAAAAAGTATAACGTGCTTTTGTCCTTGCCAATGGTGTCAGTACATGTAAGAGAGATTTTGGTGGCGAGGCTAAATAAAACTCCTGTTGTAAATGGAGTCCCAATAGCATTTTGTCTAGGCAACTGATATGTTTTCCTATTCAAAGAAAATTATGTGACAATATCCACCTGAAGAACATGATCAGTTATGGTCATTTACTCCTGAATTTTGTTCTTTGTGTCATGTTCCTAAAATTTGCAACAGAATTTATGTCTAAGACAAACATTTCACCGAAGCTGATCTTACTATCTGACCATTTTGGTATTATCCAGCTCTAGAACAGCTGTGTTTGTCAGAATAGAAAATGATTATGATTTCCCAGTGAAAAGCTCTCCTTGAATATAATGTTGCTTTTTCAGTGATGTTTTGGCATCAGATAAATGGCCTTACAATCTATAAAAACAACGTAAGATGCCTTTATGCATCTTTGATGATTTAGCACAGTACATTACATGTTTATAGGTATATTTGCTGATTTTGAAAATATTGACTCAACCATATCGTGAATAAAGTTTTAAAAATAGCATGTTTAATTTGTTTATTAAAATATATTCTGATTTTATTGCTGAGTTCAACAACACATTAACTTGTGGATGTGCACTGCTTGTTAAGCAAATATCAATTGGAAATTCTGTATTACTTTAAAAAGTAAGGAAGATAAATTAAATGACTGATTTTTTTTCTAGTCCGTACTGTTAAAATCAAGCAGGGATAGTTTTTTGGGCTCCTTTTAATCAATGTAGTCCCTTTTAATAATATGTTACCAAGTGCAGGGAAACCCATCACACCCAAATTCAGCCAAATACACAGTTACTTGCTTAATTTTACATGTGTAAGCTGTGGAATTTAAGTGGGGTTGATAATGTGTTTAAGGTATTTCACTGTGTCACTAAATCATGACCTGGTTTAAGAACTTCAGGATTAGACTCATACTGTCACATTTTGCACTAGTATACTGCATAGTCTGCATATCCCTATCTCCTCCCATACTTATTTTTCCAGCTTTTATGTGGGTTTTCCAAAGGGAAAGCCTTTAGGAATTCATTTGAACACTTTACGTTTCTGCCACAGGGAAGAATCAAAGGCACATGTTTACTCATTTAAACAAATACATTCTGTTATCCTAATCAAATAAGGAAGCATTCACACTCATCAAATTCACATGCATTAAGCTTCATTTTTCTTGTAGTATTTGGAGGTACCGTTGGAGAATACAGAAAATAGCCAAGCTGCTGTATTACAGTCCTCAGTTTCTGAAAATGAGAGAGAGATTTAGTGCTGGTGACTCATGATACAGTCTAATTAATTCCCTGAAAAGAATTTCTCAGAGACTACTTCTGCAGTTCGCAGAGATGAGATATTTTGGATAGAAACAGCTGAAGAATTCCAGAGAAGGTTTTGCAATTATCTCTGCTTTTACAGCTTGATAGAAGGACTTTAGCAGAGGTCTCTCAGGAGCCCGCCACAGTACCGTGTTGTAGCTGATGGCATGAACAGGACACACGTGTTCCGCGACTATCAGGGTAGTCTACCATGAAAGATGGTTCAGATTGCAAAGGTAGGAAGGTAAAATACATTTCAGCATGACCTTCTGAGTTGGAGCTGAGGAATGGTCGACTTCTCCTCTTGGGGAAAAAGGGAAAAAGCAAGAGTGTATGGTGAATATATTTGCTTAAGGAAGCACAGATTAAATGCAACACCTGGATTTGAAAGTGGTTACCCGGTTTTCAGTTGTTCTTAGAGGAGAACTAAGGGATGTCCGTTGATTTGCTTAAGGTCACACAGACATTGCAGCCAGACTTCTCCCATCTCTTAGTCCTCTTCTTTAAGGTGCTGAGGATGACAATTCAGTTAATTCAGTGCACTTAAAGGTACTGTGGCACAGCATCTTGGTTGACCACATTTTTGAATAATTCATTTACACACATATACACTATTCTGTATCTACATTTGAGTAAATTCTGCAGGTGTGACTTAGTCAAAACACATTTTTTTGTGTTAAATTTCTCCAGGATTCAACAGACTTAATTTTGTTTTTTTAATTTTATGTAAGAGTTCTGTAAGAAGTATTTAAATGTCACATTTTTGCTACATGTTTGATGTACATTGTTCTTTCACTTTAATTCATGCTGTGTTTTTCCCAATAAGCTAAATTTCATAGGGCATCCAGCTGTGGTTGCTTAGTACCAACAAAGAATGATTGTTTTGGAAAACGTGACTTGGATATTACTTGTTGGCTAGTGTTCACATTACAAAAATAATGTGCAAATGTGCATTCTTTGTGTGAGTGCTTGGTAGTGTGCTCTTCTAATACTTGAAATGAACTTAGAATCAAAGGATTATCTAAGATTTTGAGAAATAAAGAATAATGTATGAGTTCAGGAACTTTGAACTGAAATGAAATTATACTCATTTACTTAAGAACACATTTGACTGTGGATACCCCTAAGCTTCTGTGTGACACAGTACTATAAAATCATGTTCAACGTTAAAAAAAACACAACACTGTGATCTGTATGCTGCTTTTATTAAACTTGCAGTTATAAAAAATCTCTTTCTTCAGCACTTTTTCTGAAGAAAAGATACATTTCAACCATTATTCAAAACATACATATTAACCAAAATCTGAAAGTTTCTGTGTGTTCTTAAGTGATTCTGCTAAGGTAGTTCATGCCTGACTTGAGTGTATAGAGCAGGTGTGGCTCTGGGTTACTGGTGAGGGGCCGCATCCTGGCCAAGGTGTAAAAGGGGGACTCAGTTTTTTAAGGATATAGCAGAGAAATGCGGTGAGTTATTTGTATTGGACTTTGCTGCTGAGCAATGGGTTGATTCCCATGCTCAATTTATTCTTTGTAACAGATAGGTTGCAGGAACTGTCAATTTGAGGTAGGTATATGGGAAATACTAAGTAAAAGAGCTGACTTAGTTGTTAGAAAGTCTGCAGAGCTGGGTGGCATCCACCTGCACCCTCTGAAGATAACCATATGTGGAGCTGCAGAACTTCTGGCAATGGGACATAGACCAAGCTTACAAATGGCCGCTGTGCCAGAGAATTGCTGGAGCCAATGTACGGAAGGGGCTCTGGGGGAAGTCCTGGGAGCTGTAGACCGTGATGAGTTTGACTTCTTTCTCCAGCAAGGTGGGGACTCTGTAGTGTATAAAGAGTAAGATAACTGAGTGGATGTATAAATATGTTGGTCTTGCCTGGAGATAGCTGCTGCAAAGGGAGGCTCTGTCTCATTAACCAGCTGGAGTTCTTGGAGGCAGTCAGTAGACACTGGATTTACAAAAAGTCTTTGACATGGCACCTGGCTTATAGCTCAGAGTAAGTAGTTTAAGGAGGGAGCTATTTAATGTGTGTGTAACGTGACTGATTCTTTAATGAAGAATACTAGTATGTGTCAGATATATATTAGTAGCCATCACACTTTGTATATTGATACTCATCCTAAATCGGGAGCTCTTCAGGAAAGAATGGTACCTTTCTTAGTGCCTGTATGTGGTCTGAGCCTTGTTTTAATCAATGAAGATGAAGGTGATTATAAGAAGTTATTATTGATAATAAAAGCTTTAACAATAATAGGAATAAGATCTACTGTAACTGAAGTAGAGGATAGAGTAACTCACATTTCTCTCAGCTAGAGAGAAAGTAACCTAATCTTGAATTGCAGGAGTATGAGCAATAATAAATAATAACTGTATAAAAAATAACTGTAGGCCTCCTATCATATTTGAAAAACAAGCAATGCTATTACATATAAATCAAGACTGATTTTGAACTGAGTGCTATACGATAGAAGAATGCTAGTAAATCACCTGTATTTCAATGTGTTGTGATTTTTTTTTAAATGAGAGGAGAAAAAGCAAAACGGTTTTGTGTAAAATTGACATTTTTATTTTAGAAATTCAGTTACGTAATTTTTGTTGGTAGTCCAATGCTCCTCTCCTCAGAACCTCACTCTCCGCTGACACCTTGGATACCATGGTCGTGTTTTTCATACTAGGATACTCCTGATTTTAGTTTTTATCTCACAAAAGGGATTTTTCTGAACTAAATCAAAATAACCAGCTTTCATTCCTAAACAAGGATTCCAAGGTAGACATTCCGTGAAGAAGGGGTATATTGGGGTCTGTATTACTGATATTTGGTGCTGCGTGAGATAAATGGATAGGTGAGCCTGCAAGATGCTGTCTCAGACTGCAAACTCAGGGAGGTGTGTTTGCACTATTTACACTTTCACATTTTCCAAGGCTGCAGGGTAAAATATATTCAGAGAGATTCATGTCATCTCACTTGGGACGTTCACTGTGTAGACTCCTTTAATTAACTAGTCCTCTGACCTCCCTGTATCATCAGTGAAGATAAACAGGCACTTTTAGGGTGAAATTAACCTGTCCTATTTTAGGTGCATGTCTTTGGATGAGCTGAATCAGGAGGTGCTGAAGTGCTTGCTTCTCTCTCCATTGCCTTTAAAGGGAGTCCTAGGCAGCTGGCTCAGCTGGACACAACTGAGTAAGCATCAGATAGCTACTATGTAGGCAGCTGCATTCAGTCAGAAGAAGCTCAATTCTACGGTTAAAACAAAAACAACAAAACACACAAAAGCAGAACCAAAAAGAAAAAGAAGTTGATGTTCTAGGAAAAAATGACAAGTTTTGGTGGGAAGGAGGATGGAAGAGCTATGCTTTTTCAGGGTCAGCCTTTTGTGCTCCCTTTTCTTCTGCTACTCCAGTGCATTTACAAAGCAAGAGATTATTTCACCCTCACAAGAGTCAACTGTAGCTCATGGGTTCTCTTGGTGGTATTTTTCTCTCATGAGTTCTTTTTAGAATACCCACATAGTTTTTGGTCCTGAAAAGAATAATGCTGAATGAGTTTACAGCTCATTTGTATCTCTTTACACATAGCCCCTTGCCCTTGCCTCCTTGCTTCTGCATAATCCTTTGTGCCGGTTTACTGATTTTTATGTTGTTTCCTTCACTGTAACTGCCTCACCAGTTCATTATTGTAAGTGCTTTTCTTTGCTGTCTGCTCCCTACAGAACATCCACCTTCAGCTAGCAAGGACACTGTCCTCTCTTCAGGGCCCTCTCCTGAATACCCACCTTTGCTGGTTTTCTTATATGAAAGTATGACAATGTAGAGTAAACCAAGATATATGATACATGTCATATGACTGTATATATAGAAAAGGTTGGTGTCACACCAGTTTTGTATCTCCACAATTCAGAAATTCTTGAGAACTACTTACTAGTACAGAACTTTTGTAACAGAGTGGAGAATCAGTCTCTGTGTGGCCTTTTTGGACAATGCAGTTGAATTCATCTCACTTTAGATGTCTGCAGTGCAGATATGTACGTATGAGCTAGTCACCTAAGGCTTTTTTTGGAGTGAATTACAAGAGATGAGTGCTTTTAGAGTACAATTCAAGAATCACAGAATCACAGAATCACTAGGTTGGAAAGGACCTTCAAGATCATCAAGTCCAACCATTAATCCAGCGCCACCATGTCCCCTAAACCATCTGATCTGTTTGGAGGTCCACATTAAGATGAGATAAAGTGCACCCAGAAGTGACTGGTGCTGTTCAAGGAAGTCTAGGCAACTAAAGTAATTGTAGGCACAGATGCTCCAGACACCTGCATTTAGTCAGATGCATCCCATCCTGTATGGCTGTATAACAGTACTGTGTAGTATGCAGTAGTCATATTTTTGTGGGTTCGTACTTAAGACTCACTTTTTTTCCCTCTTAAAAAAATTCTATTTGGTACTTTCTTTGGTATAAGAAGTGATTACAGGATGCAAGTTGCAGGTGAAACAGTTAGTTTAAGAATTCAGATATAATAAAATTGAATCATTCAGTAAGTTAGAGGATTAAATTAACTTACAGTAATTGTGACCTGTAGTGATTCCACAGGATTAAAAAAACGTAGGACTGAGTCTTTAAAAATTAGTTTCATTTAATCTGAGATGAAGGTTGCAATCACATTATTTTATATTGGCATGGATAGAATTAGATTTGATGATTTAACTGTGACTCTGCATTTTGTAGAGTTCAAAACCAAGTTCAGCTCACACATAAGTGAATTTTGCTCCTGATTTTAATTATGGATGGTCTTTACCATGGTGTGAGTGTGCAAACAAGTTTCTTCAGGGAAAGAAAGAGCATAAACTTACAGCACTTCAGCCAGTGTGTGATGATTACCCATGAGCATGCTTTTTCCCAAGAACACTTTGCAGAAAAGGACCGTGTGTGCAGTTGATTTCCATGGAGTAGCCGATATGTTCTACCTTCCTTTCCTATAGCAGTGCTGAGGATGAGGGAGCTTCAGCTGTGTCATAAGTTATATGAAGAGCATGCTAGGTGATCTTCAGCAAATTATTTCAGTATGATGTGCCTCAGTTTCCCTTTAATTTCCAGGTTATTGATATCAGTGTCTTACAAAGCACTTATGAGATCTGCTAATGAGCAGTGCTTCACCAGAGCCAGGTAGTGCCATTAATCATTGACTGAATATTCAATGTATTTGTCTGAATAGGCTTTTAGTAAGATGGGGTACAATGGCTTAAGGTGAGTCAGATTTAACACTGTCAGGAACAGAGGTATGTTTTTTTGAATAGGAAAGAATTGCTTTCCACTAGACCTGTTAAGCCAACGTGTTTTACCTCTTGACAAGGTACTGAGTCATCCACTGCCTGCAGGAAAGCACTTAAATCATCAATGGCCATTCTGCCCTGTAAGAGAGCCAGGTTCACTTCTCAAGACTCCATACGTCATTCCTCAGTTGGAAGAGCAGAAGTGGCCCTGAGAGTGAAGTGGGGAGCAGATCGGTTGCATGTCAGGGCATTCAGGGAACTATGCTGACAAGTTCCAAAGAGCATCATAGAATCATAGAATCTTTGGGTTGGAAGAGACCTTTAAAGGTCATCTAGTCCAACCCCTATGCAGTAAGCAGGGACATCTTCAACTAGATCAGGTTGCTCAGAGCCTCATCCAACCTGACCTGGAATGTTTCCAGGGATGGGGCATCTACAACCTCTCTGGGCAACCTCTTCCAGTGTTTCACCACTCTCATTGTGGAAAATGTCTTCCTTACCTCTAATCTGAATCTGCCCTCTTTTAGTTTGAAACCATTACCCCTCGTCCTATTGCTACAGGCCCTACTAAAAAGTCTGTCCTCATCTTTCTTATAAGCCCCCTTGAAGTACTGAAAGGCTGCAATAAGGTCTTCCTGGAGCCTCCTCTTCTCCAGGCTGAGCAACTCCAACTCTCTCAGCCTGTCCCGATTTAGGATTTTTCTGTAGGGTTAGGTCTAAGTCAGAGAAGCTTTCAGAAGGTATGGAAGTGCAGGTCCTCTGGACTCCATCTAGTTCACTGCTAGCTAGGCAGATAGGCAGTGAAAATGCTAGCACATTGGGCCATTCATATGACCCCAAGGCCATGTGTTCCATTTCTTCTGTAACTGAACTTACTGCACATACCTTCCTTATCTCCCAGGACTTTCTGGTTAGAGTTATCCCCCAAGCTCCTTTTTCCAGTAAGCCCCTCTTCCGTATGCCAGTTACTCTGCATACCTCTTGCTTTTTAATCCTTCTCCCTGCAACCCATTTCTCTTCATCTCCAGTCAGAGTGCCAGTGTTTGGTGCCTTTCCCTTTCTGACCCAGAGCTGGGAATGTATTGATTGCTTCTGCTCTTCTGATCAATGTATTGCTGTTCTCTGTTCTGTCTGCTTTCAAAGTGCAAGAAAGGTTGAAATAAGTGGTTTCATCCCTTTTCTTCCTCCCATTTCTTTTCCCTCCACACCAAGGGCCACATTTGCTCACATTTCTCCTTCCTTCTCCGCAAGATATTTTTTTCCCCTTGAGATTTTCTGGCTTTCTGTTCTCTACTTTTTCTTCAGAATTACTTTCCTTCTCTCCTTTCCTATAATATCCTTTGGCAAGTAAAGAAGGCATTTGCCTCCGCTGTGTGGGGAAGATGGCAGAGCTGGGACAAGCATATTGTTGTTCTGGAAGCTGTAAATAAGTAGGACTTCCAGATTTTCTGAAGGTAAATAACTGGTAGAAAGTACTTTTAAAGTAGCTGTGAAAATGGATGGCTCCTCAGAGAATAGTCCTGTCTTTGTGCCTTGGATCTCCTATTCAATCTTTAATTGCATTTTTATTTTGTTTGATGTGTAAGGGCCATCCATAGTTCCATTCAGTGTGCCTAAATGTTATGTGTGAGAGCAATTTTTAAATTTTTTTTTTAACATGTGTCTGACAGTTCTTTGTCTCTGGATAGAAAAAGACTTGGTGGGCAAGATCATATGAAGGTATATGCTTGCTTGCTTCTCACAGAAATCAATAGAGTTAAGGTGCCTATGTAAATATATGCCTGTTGCTACTATGTGAAATTTAAACTATGAGGAAGAAACAAGGGGACCCTGGAATACCAAGAACTGAGTAGGAAAAGGGATATGTGATGAGTGGAAGAATGTCTTTGTTGTTAAGGACCTAGACAGTTCCCTTTTATATATTTTTGGATCTTCTACAAATGTTTTGGGTTGCCCTGCCCAAGTTACTTATGGGATAAATAAGATTTATCTGTTTCTTAGATTATTTTTTATCTGCTGTTTATCTACTTAGACAGATGTGCTGGTTTTGACTGGGATAGAGTTAATTTTCTTCATGATAGCTAGTATGGGGATATGATTTGCCTTTGTGCTGAAAACAGTGTTGATGATTCAGGGATGTTTTGGTTGTTGCTGAGCAGGGCTTACACATCATCAAGGCCTTTTCTGCTTCACACCCCACCCCACCAGCGAGTAGGCTGGGGGTGCACAAGAAGTCTAGAGGGGACACAGCTGGGACAGCTGACCCCAAATGACCAAAGGGATATTCCATAGCATATGGTGTCATGCTCAGCATATAAAGTTGGGGGAAGAAGAAGGAAGAGGGGGACATCCAGTGCTATGGCATTTGTCTTCCCAAGTTACCGTTACACGTGATGGAGCCCTGCTTTCCTGGAGATGGCTGAACACCCGCCTGCCCATGGGGAGTGGTGAATGGATTCCTTGTTTTGCTTTGCTTTACCTATTGATCTGCCTTTATCTCAACCCACGAGTTTTCTCACTTTTAGTCTTCCGATTCTCTCCCCCATCTCACTGTGAACGGAGTGAGTGAGGAGCTGCGTGGTACGTAGTTGGTGGCTGGGGTTAAACCACGACAACAGATTTATCTACTATGTATCTGCTTAAATATTTCTGAGGACTTTACTCATTCAGCTCCTCTGGTGAAATCAGGGTAATAATGCTTCCTGACCTTTGGTCTTGTCTGTTCACATAATAATCCATTTCAATAGGGATTATTTTCTATGCTACTGTGTGTTCCAGGCATGATTGGTGTCCCAGTAAGATTAGGTACCACCATAAACACATGGAATAGAGTTAATAATGCAAACACCGTCTTTTGGTTTATCTACTGTTCATTTCTATAAACAATTACAAATATCTCCTGAATTTATTTTTTTTCGCTTCAGTTACTTTAATAACTATATATTATTTGTTATTGCTGCCTATTTGAAGAACTTGTCTTGTTTTCTTAAGATTTACTAATAATTTACTAATCTTTTAAATCTATGTCTTTATTTAAAATGTTGGTTATTGCAGATAATTCCTTCAGTACTTCAAAAATAGGCACTATACAAAAAAATGAGTAGAACTTGTGTTAAATGGTCTAAAAATTGGACAACTGTTAAATTCCAAAACTATTTTGAACTTCAGTCTAGTGGGAAAGGACATAAAATGTTGTTTTAAAAGCTGAAGCTAGAGAAATTCAAATTAGTGAAAAGGTGCACATTTTCACTGTGAGAATAAATATTAGTTCTGAAAAGTTACATAATACAGTGAAACATTTTCCTTTTCTTGAATCTTCCTAAAATAGATGCTGTTGTGTAAAGAAAAGCAATAGGGTTTTAACCTAAATTACTCTTTGACTTCTGTTAATGCAGAAAGTCAGTTTATGTTGTTGAAATAGTACTCTGGCTTTAGAACCTGTCAGTTTTTGAATCTGTGAAATGTTTCTCTTTTTTTCATTTTCTAATTAAGCGTTAGCCTAATTCCTGAACCTGCATCTGTAGCTGAGGTTGTTGAGTCCTAGCATCATGTTTTCTTATGGCCTTCGAGTCACTGACTTTAAATCAAAAGTGTCCTCCCTCTCATGCGGTGATCAGTACTAAGTATAACATTTGATTAATGGGATTGGAAGGCTGGTTGTCTTGAAATTGGATTGCAAAGTGGAATATTATAGCTAAATCATCAAATCAGATCTGCAAAGTTATTTGTGCTTGAAATAGAGGACTTGTGCAAGGGGAAAATACACTGCAGTTGTGGTTCTGAGAGGGAGTGAGAAAACACAGAAGGGATGCCCCAAAGAAAGCTGCTCTGGCAAGTATGTATCTGTTTCTTGGTGTAAGTACTAAGAATTAGAATCAACTGCGAAACAAAAGAATTATTTTAGATCATTCTGCTTTGCCTGAAGGGGCAAAGGGGTAAGAACTGGTATAAGTAGAGAAAGAGTTATACGAGCACTTACCTGTTTGCATGACAGTATGGGAAATAAGCTGACTCTTAATATGTCAAATATCCGGATCTTATAAAATTCTTATGAAGATGATTCACCTCCAGATCATCAGATCTTGAAGGCTTCTACAAAGGAAAGTAGTATCACTAAATCCTGATTTACAACAGTATAACGAAGGTAAAAATGTTGTGACTAATCACTGTGGTAGAATTTAGCATGGACATTCTTTTTTGCCCTCATTTAAAGCTGTGCGGTACTGCTGAGTGCACAGAAGGGCTGGAGGCAACCAGCTGTGGAGCTGACACATCCATGCTCCAGCAGCGGAGAGAGTGTGTTTTATGATCTGCACCTTATTCAATATATGGGGCAGGATACTAACAATAGTAGTCTACTTCCTCACTTACTCCTTGTAAGCATTTGCAGTATCTTCTCTCTTTTTCACTCCAGCACGAATAAAGGTTATATTAATCACAGGTTTCTAAGATGATAGTGTTGGATGGAAATGCCTACTTCAGATTGTTATTGTTGTATAATACTGACATGCAAAAATGGTGACTTCTTTTTTTCTCTATTCTTTCCCACAGGGTGCAGCTCTAATTCGAATGTTGGCTAACTTTATGGGTCACTCTGTGTTTCAAATGGGCTTACAAGTAAGTAAAGGCATTTCTGTCTTTGTGTAGCTGTGGATGTCTAGCAGTTTATCTTGCTCTCACTTTTTTTCATTTTGAACTGTATTTGCATCTATTTGTGGAAATGTTTCTTCAGGACCACCTGAGTCACCAAGATGTCCCTGTTGCTGAATTTGATGGAAGATGCTGGGCAGTGTAACACACGTTGTGGTGCCCCCAGTTACACCCATATTTCTTGGTGTATCAAGCGATTGCACTTTTAACTGGGACTCAGTTTTGTGTCTGTTTTGTGTAGTTTGCCACATAAAAGCCATTTTAGCCGTGTGGCAACTGTGTGAAGGGTTAGCTGAGGAAAGAGTCACTTCTCTTCAATTGTGGTTGCATGCGAGTATGAAAATAATAACAAATGATGTCAAGCCAGCTAGAAAATACACAGCCCTAAAACTAGTAACTCTTTTCAGATAAATATTTTTTCCTTCCCTTCCCCCATAGCAAAATCCTTGAGCTTTATTTTCACCTTTGATAAGCATGGAGGGCTCTCCGCCTTAACAAGGTTTTGAAAACTCACTCTGCCTTGTAAAATAAATTTGAAAAGGTAACATTTCTGTACGAAGAGAAAGAAATTCAACATGCTGATTACCAAGGATGAACTCTTTTCGGCAATAATTCAGCACAAATGAGTGTTTCATAAACTACTTAAAAACAAACAAGGGAAAGCATCGAAAACAATGTGACTCCCTCTATTCCATTGAAATCTGCTTGAGTAAATCATGTTACAGGCAGCTGTGATTGATGAATTATGTATGATGCAGCCTGCTACTTAGAAGTGTCCTTTAAAGTAAATTGATGTTCACCTGAAATACAATTATGCTAAGATGGAAAGAGCAATCAATCTTATCTGTTCTTAGTAAGCTTTTCATTTTAAAATTTAAATAAACTACATCTAGGATCAGGACATTTTTTAACAGAATAATTCTACCTCTAACCAAAATAAATTGGAAGATAAAATATAAAACAAAAGTTAAATAAGTGCATTGGTTATGTCAGAGAGGTGTGTTCTGTGCAATAAGCAATGAAAGGAAACCTGCTGGGGAAATACAGCTTTTTGGAGAGTTTACAGGACATTCAGGTTTTGCAACATAACTTATTCACAGGACCCAGTTGGATGATTTTCTTAGTTGTAATACCAGGTCAGATCAGTTAGATAATCTTCTTGTCAAGATAAGAAATCTTGAAATCAAAAGTTTCCTTCATAAAATCTTCTATATATCAAGGGTAAAACCCTCATCTCATTTAAGCCAATAAGACTTCTGTCCTTAGTCCAGCAATCTCCATATTCCAGCCAGAAACTTTTGCCTGCACAGATGCATTCATATGGAAATTCAATAGCTCTTTTTCCCAAAAAAGCATTTCACTCAGGGTTTTAGAAGGCAAAAGTTTTAATACATACATCTCAAACCCCGTTTTTCTATTTTCTTCTACATTTGCCTGAGAAATAACAGTGTGCAAGTTGGCTGAAATAAATTTAGAAAAAAGTTCAGATCAAAGAATAGGGCTATGCAGGGATTAAATAATCATAATTACTATAAAGTTGTAACGGAGCTTTGTTTTTTGATTTGAATGGTTTCCTATTATTTCTGCTTTTCACTGGTTCTGCTGTAAATAGAAACTCTTCAGTTTGCTAATGAAAGTCTATGAAAAATCTAACTGTGAAAATCTGACTAGTGAAAGTCTTGGCATCAGTTCAGTAGGCAGATGATATTCCAACTTCTTTTATAAAACCTGTTTGAAATCCAGATAGAGATTTTGTATATGTATGTCTCCAAGTTGAACAAAATAAAACATAAAGTTCATAAGCTTATTCATAAGCTATGAATTATATAATTGCAAATGTCTGTCCATCATTTAATTCTTTGTGTTTTGTGTAGCTAAAAAAATAGTGTTCCTGCACTGTAGAGTTGGGAGGATAGCTCTGCTAATGATAAGGGGAAATGGAGGACTAATTTACCCTTTCTATCATGCATTGGTTTAGGCTTTTTAGCACTTTAGCCCCGGTACCATGATTTGGGATTTAGCATTATGTTGCCTTGAATCCAGATTTATCATGGAATCCTGATATTAAACTAAAAGGCCTTTCTCAAGGATAACTGCAAAATCAAGTAATATTACTATTTATAAATCTCTTCAAATAATGAATACTCTGAAAGTGCCCTTGATGGTTCATTCCTCCTGGGTTATTCTAATGGCTTGCTGGGTAACTGAGTTCTAAAGGACCGTTGATTTATCTTATGATGTGCTTTGTTTTCCATTAGACTCCAGTACATGGAGCACATGAGTGTTAATAGTATTAACATTGTTTCAGTTATTTTTAGTGTATTATGTATGTCCTTAAATGTTTAATACTCCTTAAGAGTATTCCTGTAGTCCAGTTACACTAGCATAAACCACAATGAGTAGCCCTTTACTTGTGTTTGTGTTGAGTGTTTGTGCTTTCATCGAAATCAAGATATGATTCACCATCTAATTAAGAGCTACAGAATTAGAGATTTTATATAAGAGAAGCTACAACAAATACGCTAACCTTTGGGTTAAGGGGAGGAAAAGATAAAGTTTAGAGCAAGAAGCAAATGGGATAGCTACCTTTTCTGTTCATTACCACTTTTTTCTTAATCTAATTGCATGCTATCACCTGGCAGGTGGACTTTTTGAAGAGCAGATCAAGATACCCCAGGGGAGAAAAATGTATGTCAAATAAAACAATAAATTTTGTTAAAAAGTTGAAGAAAAAAGTTGATGGAGGAGAGTGGGGCTCTTTGCTGGGTATGCTTTAACAATGAAAATGAGCTGAAGCAAATGTACAAAGGTGCCCATAACCCCTACAGTTCAGGAAACTGTTCTATTGAGGAGTCTGCGAGGAGGTAAAATTGTGGCAGAAATGCTCAGTTTTACAGTGTAGGTGGGTTTGGAGAGATTCATATCTGTCGAGAATAACTAGCCTATTCCCTATCCCAGTAAATATACCATGCAAGAACATTGGATTGTAGTGTGGAAGTTCCATGATAAAACTGCAGCCAAAAGGCTACCTAGTGAAGGTATGATTTTCTGGAAGCCCTTCAAAGACATATGGTGTCTTGAATCATGTGACATTTTCAAACAGAATATGTAGTAACAAAACCAGAATTTTCTCACTGTTTTCACATAGCACTCCAAAGACAAAACCAAAAGAGAACATATTTATATTGGCTGTAATGAATAACTGAGTAATGGCAGTAATAGCCACAGCTGGTAACACTACATTAATACAAGAAAGTCACAGGTATTATTTTTGTAGAGAATGTCTGATAAACCCTTCCTTCTCACAGTAGGCGATTCCTTTCTTTCTAAAAGTCCTGACATATTTCATGATATGCAAAGTTTCTTATGCTCCAGGGAAATTCAAGAGGTGAACATCGTTGAATGCCGGTACCCTTCTTACAAAGTGGTGTTGCTTTTCAGTCAAAAAGCCATTAATCAGCTAGGACAGCAATTAGAGTATGAAGAGGCTTGGTCAGCACCACTGGCTCTGATTATGTTTTTGAACTGCATAGATTGGTAGAGGAAGAAGCTGTAAGTTGGCCTTATCATTCAGTCATCACTTAGGGCAGTAATATGCAATATAATATTAGATTTGTGTGAGATTTTCATCTGTAGGCTGTTGTTCCTAATCTGTGTACTTGAAATAGGTCGTTGCTTACATGACTGGTGTCACTATATTACATTTTCTGGAAGGGTTTACTGCTTTTTGGCAAGGCATTTTTTTTTTTTCACATTAAATGTGGAAAGAAAGCCCAGTGATTTGAAGGTCTGGTACTTAGATATGTGTAAAGAGGCACCTCCTGCTCTGTAATGAGACGTTTCTGCACTGGTTTATTATAATTTTTCTTACATTTGGTTTGATTATTTTGGAGCCTCATCTCTATTACTGTACGTTTGTCAACACTGCATTTCATTTGCCATGTGGCAGCTCATTGATCACATAGATCTGTATCCTTTTGAACTTCACTTTCTGCTATGTATGTGTTCATCACTCACTCTGATTTAGTGCATCATCAGCAGTTGGAATTAGTTACTGTAGGAATCTATGCTTCTGTGATAAATTAACTGCTTTTGTACTTTAGGCTTCACATTGTACATTTGGAAGAATTTCCATGCAGTGCTTTGGATATACGCTGTCTTTTTTGGTGCTATTCAGTGGCCACTGTATTGAAACAAATTGGTCAACCTTTCAGAGGAGCTGTCTGGGGAAATGTGACATGCAAGCTGTTAAATACAGCAAGGTTCAGATTTCAATCACTTTTTGCTATCATAAAGCTGGCTAGTTAGACTTTCTTTCATCCACACTGCTTAGTATTTCCTGCTTTTTAGACACCTCTGTGCATTCCTGTGTTCTGTTTGAATTGTGGCAGTCCATGTGAAACCCTATCAGAACCTTTCTAGGTGTAAAATAAAGCTCTAATGTGCTATTTTCCATATTCTAGTAGTACAAGAAAGGTATTAATCTATTTCTGGAGTATTATTTCATAACCTATTTTTTACATAGTATATTAAACAGGTTTCAGTGTACCCGTTTTATCATACATATTATATCTTTATTCCCAATTCACTGTATGCAGTTTAAAATGAGACATTGTTAGAGATTTCTTAATAGAGTTTTCTGTAAAAACAAAAAAAATCGGGCATCTTAGGATCAGGCTCAGTGAAGCAATGAGCTGTGATGCTGTCTCTGGATCAAGAGTGCCCATGCAAGTACCTGGAGTCTTCCTCTGCTCACAATGTGACTTTTGCCACCAGCTGGAATACCTCAGGTGTTGCAGGTCACCTTGCTGGTGCATTTAGTAGATGTTGAGTAAAGTACTTTTTAGCTAATTCTGCACCCATCTCCTCTGGTTTAGAAGAGCACAGAGTGTATGGCCCTGATGAACATCGAAGTATCACCATGGGCATACTAGCTACCACCTGTCCTTAAGTTAGTTGCTACTGATCATTTTATTTTTGAAACTGTCTCACTTCTACTGACAGTTGTCAACAAGGTAACTTGAGCATGTTAAAAGCAGGACATAGGAAGTCATAGGAAATCTCAGAGGAGCTGACATCACTGTTTTCTACACTGCATGTCATATGAGATTGATAACATCTTTCACCTTTTCTGGCCTCTCAGCATTTCTCATTTCTAATTTACATCACTCTGGATTTTAGGTTTGCATTTGTTAAATCAATTCAGTTATGGACTTTTTCTGTAGCTTTTTCCGCCATGACTTAAGTAGGTCAGTAAAAGTTTAATTAAGAAACTTCTGTAACTTGCGGTGTTACAATATTTTTTTCCTTTGAAAGTGTTAAAAGTTGTACAGCGTAGTAAGGGGCCAGACTCGCGTATCACTGCCAAAAATGGAAGTCCTTCTAGCTCCAAGAGGGTTTGAGTATGCTATGTGTATACCAGAATGCTCCTGTTTAAGGAAAAAGTGCAACTGAAGATGCATAATTTAAATGTATAGTTATTGAGAAATGCTAAAGTTAATTTTTTCTTTGCATTCTTTTCCTTTTTTTTGTACACGCTTTAACCTGGATTTTTAATTATGGAGTTGCCCAGTGTTTTCTACATAGCACAATGTCTGATTCAGTTCACAAAGTGACCATGCTAACCGAGTTGTCCTTCTATTCAATAGTTTTGTGTACTTTTCATTTGCTTTGTAGCCTCAGTTCCTAGCAGCTGCATACATTTTTCTTAAATGCCATCCAGTATGGTATGAGAGTGCATCACCAACCGTTAGTGAACAGAAAACATAAACCTCGTAGGGAGGGAAGGGGTGGTGCTAGCCTCATTTTATGAATGGAGATCTAGGCCCACAGAAATTTAAGTTAAAATTTGCACAAGTATGGAATATGCAATATGAGATGCCCAGTGCAGCACTTTTCCCTCCCATGCATGTTAGCACTTATGGATCAGAAAACGCACAGCTTCCACTGGCTTCGCCGTCAGCTGTGGGCGCTCCGCGTGGCTGCATCTCAGCCTCGGGGCACCTAGGTGGGCCTCCAGAAAGTGTTGATCACACAATTAATGTTGCTTTAAATAAATCAGTGAGAGTGGAGTGTCGGCACATTTTGGGGGAAATTGGACCAACGTGATTAAAACAAAAAAGGTCCATGAAATTTAAATATCTATTTTGAAATCCAAGAAGATGTTCTGTCAAAGTATCTAGCGTTATAAACTATTTCAGGTACTCAGAACAGACTTCACACCGGGTTCAGTCAGAGTCCAGTTCTGCTAAAAATCAGTCCATGGGGCCAAACGCAGCGCACCCACAACTGTAGCAGCCACCCGTCATGACTGCTGGTGATTTTTGCCCCATATAACGCAGGTGCTGTGCAGAGAGAGCTTTCCCCGAAAATGTTGCATTAGCAGAATATTCCTGTTTGATTATATTAACTCCTTTCCCTCCTTTCTGCTCTGCTTTTTGTCCCCGGAGCGTTTGGATCAGGCAGTTTTCTTCCCCGGCTGTCGGGGGTGGCCGAGTGAAGGGAGACTCGGGCTCTTCCCGTCTGCTGCAGGGCTCTCACCTCGCCCTGAGCCCCTCGGCTGTGAGCAGGTGGGTGGGTGCAGGGGGACAGAGGGGCTCTCCAGCGGCTGTGTCACCTAAAGTTGATCGGCGCTACGAAAAAGCGCATTCCTGAAACAAGATCGCTTTCCTTCTGACCTTTAGACCTGTGCTCCAGTGCATGGGGACAGCAGAGCTTTTCAGAGGAAAGAGTGACGAGAAAATGTAAAATGTGATATTTTTTCATACTTTCTTTCTGGTGCTGACTGAGATTTTGGAGAGGAATTCAGTCTGAGGTGGACTTTTTGAAGGTAAGGTTTCAGCTCAGTTACATCTTGGCCACTTTGGAGGTCCCAGCAGGGAGAGTTATAAGCAGTGCTGCTGAACCTCGGTAGCAGGCGATGTCCCCAGCGCCCACGTTCAGAGCAGGGTTACAGTCGGTGTCGCCTTTGTTGGGAGGAAGACACGCTGTCCTTCAGCTAGGATAAAATGTTGCTTTACTGTTCCGTTGCTAAAGCCTCTTACAAAAAGAAAAACAATTAGTATACACATGATTTACTGAACTTGTTAAGTTAGTTTCGTCAGAACACGGTGGCCCTTTATGACGATGTTACAGTCAGCCGTATTATAGCCAGCGTGTGCGTATGCACTTGGTGTGCTTTCAGTGAGCCGCTCTTATTTTGTTACATGTGAAATTCAGTTATGACTATTTTATCTTTCATTTTTATTATAGGAATTATTAAGAGGAAGAATGATAGGTATGACTTCTCAGATAATTTCAGGGGGTTGAGCGGCTATTTAAGAAAATGTTTCCTTTTGGAAACAAATTATACTGTTTTTCTGATAGGAGCTCGGTGACAACCTTGCCTCTGTTGCGATGAGGCAGCACAATGGACTTTTCAGGGTGCTGGAAGTATATGTTTTGTGTGTGATTTTGCTGTCCTCATGCAATCAAAATTTCCCTTAGCTCTTTAGAAGTCAGTGGGATATTTCCAGCACAAAGGTTGCAGGATGGAACTCCTAGTTAACACTTAATACATGTTGGAAATTAAATAAATCTCTTTCTGTTCAGCCTAGTGGAGGACATTCAGAAAAAACCAGAATCCTTACTAGATAAAACAGGCCATCATCAAAACTTTCTCCTCCTTCTCCTTCTCCTTCTCCTTCTCCTTCTCCTTCTCCTTCTCCTCTCCTTCTTCTCCTTTCCATTTCTGGGGCTTCTATAGAAAAAAGTATTACAGAACAGTACAGCAGAGATTTTTTTGCCTCGTTAGCAATCTCTGGGCTTAGTTCAAGTTAATACAGAGGAATAAGCAGCCAACCTGTTACAATTAGCAGGTGCCATCCAAGTATCTCTGGAAAACATTCCATCATTTTTTGTATGCATTAAAAATGTATTTATTGAGCAATATCTGGTTTTAGGTCCAAACACATTATACAACCAAACAAGGCAGAACTAAAATGAATGTACAAATTCAGTCAAATATATGCAGTTCAATTTCAATAGTACTTTATTTCTATAAGATTTGTTCTTAGCTCAGTAGTTTAGTGCCACTACGAAATAATACATCAAATACATTTTTCTTTAAAGCCAGGCTTAATATACTAGCAGGTTTCTCACTGCACAGCGGATACCATCAGACTCTGCTAGGCAATAACCCCGCAATCCTTCTAACTGTTCCCTTTAGACTTTGCATGCCAACTGTTTTGCCACCACACTGCAATTGCTGTTGCTGTGTTTGAAAATGGAACCTCCTTCCTCTTCATGTTAATAGCTGATAGGTGAAGCTGAATTTTTCAAGGGAAATAAACCTTTCCATTTAATAATACTGATCTTTTAATAAGGTTTCCTAGCAAAGCAGGAGGTATTTTAAAGTAGCTGGAAATTTGCCTGAGTACAAATTTTGAATCTGTTTTAGGTGCCCCATTCATATTGGATTCACTGAGTTGCAATGCAGAAGATGTATTAATTGCAAAATTGTGTTTCTTACAGTGGTTGGAGGTTTGATTCTTTTCTCGTGTTGGAATGAAAATGACAGGGCTGTATTTATTTCAGTTGGGTTACTTCTGATTTACAGTACTGGTTTCTTATCAACAAGAAGCAAGTAGAGCAAAGCAAGCAGCCCGTTGACTTAACGATGGCTCTTACTTCGTCCTTTCTCTTACCAGTTTCTCTTGTGTCTCAACCTGGATGGCATGCTGTCTGGGACAAGTCCTATCTATATCCTCTAAATGAATGTTACGCTTCCCAAAACCGCGGATAAGATACTCTCAACATTGCCCTAATTCTTCTCCCACTAAAATGAACGCTAAAAATCCCATTGACCCATATAAATGCCAGAATTGTCAGTTCTGCTGATCTGATTATTGTTAGAGCGTATGGGAGTATTATGAATTACAAAGGAAAAAGGACAAAGTAAAATACTGTAATTATGTGGCCTATTCAGCATCATTTGCTCTAGAGAAAATTAAGATTTATTTCCATATATGGTTCCAATATCACTCTTCCTGATTAGTAGTTATAGCTTGCTGTTTGGATATAATGGTTTAATTGCAGATACGACATATTGACAGTGGATATTTTCCAGTTGCTGCTGATTGCGATCATTGTATCACTGTTGTGTATGAAAAAAATCTAAATATACCTTTTGAAAATAAAGGGTTGGAATTTCAGCTGGTGTATATTGATGGGATTCCACTGATTTCCTTCCCTAGGATTTTATGCATTGACTGAGATAGTAGCCCAAAGAGAAGGCCAAACACAGCTGAAGTGAATTACATGCATGATGCCTCTGAAGTGTGTTGCACACCTCTGGCTTTTTTTAGCTTCTTTCTATCTATTTGTGAGTGTGAATCTAGAAGTTAGCTAAGAAGTTCCTGATAGTGGACATTTTAAACACCGCTTTCCTGTGGTAACACAGTAAAATTTTTGGGAACATTGAAAGTGTTACTTGCTCTTAAGAATTTTTAATTGCTTAAAGCAGCTTATGGTAAAAATACCAGAGGGATAAATTAGCAATTGAGAAAGTATGATTGTATATGGAGCAGATAAAATAATTCTTTTGTGTTATTATTTAAAGAAAAAGACTAACAAGATTTGGAGAAGATTAAAAAAATAGAAAAAACCCAGTTCTATCTGCCAGGCCTGGACATCTTAGAGCAGCACCACTTTCAGAAAATGAAGATACAGATAGAATTACTAATCACTTAAAATATTTTAGCCAATAAATTTCTATGTGGAAGAGATTCAACAGATAGCTCCACTGATATGTGTAGAATTATTAGAAATAATAAGAAGAAAAAGATTATCCTTAGCAGGATAATAATATATTCTTTGATTCTAACGATGTAAAATTCTAATTCAGAGTTTTATTTTTAATGCCAAGTAAAGAAGGTTTAAGCTGTGTTTATACAAAGATATATACTACTAATCCAATTACTATTCACACCTTCAGCTACTTTGTGTAGCTGAAGGTGTGAATAGTAATTGGATTAGTTAAACCTCATTGTAGCACCATGTGGGCACTTTCAAAACGGAAATTAACTGTTACTTCGTTTACTTTAATTCATTATAGTGTTTTCATTGTGAGTTGAAGTCACTGAGTTTAGTCTGCTTCAGTTCTGAATGTCAGTGTCTCTACATGAGGTTTAATGAAGGTTAACTAATTCACTGTAAAAATTAGCTTATTGATGAGGAATGATACCATCAACCATTAGTTGAACATATGAGCGTCGCTTTTAGAGAAATGCACTTCAAAATAAGCTTTTTGTTCCCCTTAAATGTGATACATTGATAATCTTTCTCTTAACTTTATCTTCTGAAATCACTACTGTGTTTCTTCGTGTCTGGTCTGTTTCATTATACTGCGCGTGAACTTGGGCAGGACACTGGCTTTGGAAACCACCCTTCTGTTTTCCTCAATGCTGCCTCCAGCTGCTCCTTCTCTTCCACGCAAGGCCACCCAGCGCCACTTCATCTGTACCAGTGGAAGAGTTTGGAGTCCTTCGTGGTAAACTTGATCAAGGAAGGAAGGGTGTCCGTGGTGTAGAATGATAGATTTACATCCTAGACAGGCCGTTTCAGAGGTCTAGTTTGCAAAGTAGCCTCATAAACAGGAGGATGGGGACAAGGAGGAGCAGAGGTTGTGGAAGGTACTTAGTCTTAGGCTGTACCACCAAAGTGTCATCAGGAGATAGAGGAATGCATTTGATGCGGTGGCTGTATATAAAACAGGTGTGATAATTTTAGTAGTAGGTGGGGATTGCCTACGCTGCAGGCATGGCCTTATACTCCTTACGTGCTTGCTGTTTCAATATAATTTTGGTGCTGGTTTTTTGTTATTGTAGATTGAAATGCTTTTTTAGTTAGTTTAATTCTTGTCTTGTTGTCCAGTGAGTAACTTAATTTTTTGTTGGAGGAACACATTTTGATGCAATAGTAGATTAAAGTATAGGAAGGATATAAACGGTTTTGATCCTCTGGTTGAACTCATGAAAGTTAAAGTATATTCTGTGACTCCAGTGTATTCTGTGGGTTGGTGGTTTCTGACAAGACTGCCTGGAAGCAGTTTTGGGCACTCTTAGTAAAACTGATGTCGAATGTCAAGAAGTTGCTTGTCTTGCTTGACCTGGAAAAATCTGTTTTCAAGGTTTTTCTTAGCTGGCTTTGCAGTACTGCTTTGATAAGTGGCCTGATCACAGCTCTTCTTTCAGTTTGGAGGTAGCTCTGCAGCTTGACTCACTGGTACAAATTAATTCTGACACAAATAGAGTTAACCCCCATCTAATTTGCCTTATACAATGTTTACCATGACCAATAAGGTGAATTTACCTGCTCCTTATTTTGTACTCTACTGCTTGTCTGCCTGGCCAGGAAGGTGGTCACTTGTCTTCCTTAAGGCTCTTTCTCAAGGGTTAGTCTGTTGTACCGCTGAAAAATGCTGCAAACCGAGTTGGCTATTCTAGCTTTTTTATTCAGTAGTCTTCCTTTTTTACAGGAAACTTCATTTCTTTGTAGCTTGCTGGTAGTGCTTTACCACTGGTTCTCACTCCCTCTTGTTTGTCGCTCACCATTGCAAACATATGCAGTACCTTCCTTCCTCTGACCCTTGCCCAGGCTTTTTTATTTGAATGTTAGGCAATGCCAAGATAATATGCGATAGCAGCTTTGATGTTAGCACTGTGAAGGAAAGAGGAAAAAAGGTGGCATGTTACATTCAGTGAGTCAGCGTCTGTCAGATGGTGTCTGGTGGCTTAAGGTTGAGCACACAAATTTCTGGGAAAACAAAAATGCTGGATTTGAAAGCCAGAACCTTAGAGCCCGATTTCCATCTGAACTAAATGTTTTTATTAGTAGCTCTAAATCTTTGGTGAGATAGAGCGGTCATGTATAAAACTATTCAACAAGAACATGCTGTAGGCTGAAGGGAGTGCACCCAGGAGTGGGAATGAAATACAAAAGAGGGAAGTAGAGGCCAGACCGCTGTTTCCTGAGCCCTGAGAAATGAGGCCATTCAGAGGAATGTAGTCCCAAGAATTTGATGCTAAAATATTTTGCTACTTTTTCCTAACTCATCGTATATAGTGGAATTTCCCAGTTAACTTTAGGAGAAGTAGTAAGTTCTTCAATGTTAATCTGTTTCAGATCTCAGCACCACTCATGTAAGTTGGGAGCTGTTCCCTTCAGCCAGTCAATCGACTTCATACAGATAAACGGAGAAAGGAGTTTGGTCCTAGAATTGATGTTTCAATTCCTGGTTATAGATCTGAAGTCTCCCCTGAAAGTAAGATACATGTTTGGAGACATATTCCCCCTTTACACTTGTTTAACCTCTTTGCATTTATCAGTCACTACCTTTTATTAGTTGTGAGTGTTATCGTGTTTGGATGGTGGGGTAGTTAAGTTTTTCAAAATGAAGAGGCTCAATCCCTAGTAGTACTGAGAGAACTAAGATTGCAAAGGGATAAAAGTTTTTTTCCTTTTTTTAATCTCCTTTTCTTAAAAAAATCTAATACAATAAAAGGCCTGCAAACTTAATCAATACAACATTACTACAAACATGTTTCAAAATCCTTTAGCACTTGACTGTACTCCTATTTCTGCTACTGTTCAAGCTATCTGCTTCAGTATTCAAGTAATAAAATAATTTCAAAAGAATTCAGCCTTTTAATTTTTTTGAGGGGATTAAGATTACTATTTGACAAAACTTTATATTATACTCCAAATGTCTTGGGATTTTTTGCAAGATTTTAGGTTTTGGTTGTGCAATAATTGGACTTTGTTTTCATGCTGTGACAGATTCTGGATTTTTTTTAAATTATGTTAAAAATTACTAAAACACATGTCAGAGAATCACATTGTCTGATTAAATTTTTGTTATTGATAGAGGTGAAGGGATCATATTGCCTTATTCTTTTT
Organism: Phaethon aethereus; assembly: GCF_964289735.1. Taxonomy (NCBI): domain Eukaryota; kingdom Metazoa; phylum Chordata; class Aves; order Phaethontiformes; family Phaethontidae; genus Phaethon; species Phaethon aethereus. Next base: position 42,138,123 of record NC_138575.1, read on the forward strand.
GGCAGAGTGGCTTCATGTTTTAATGCCAGGATGTTGAGAAGAGTATTACAAGAGGATGCTTGCTGAAAATGTAAAAGCAAGTGATCATTTTTGTGTCTGTGTTTGATTAATTTTCATGTTGACACTGCAGTAGGGTCTGTGAACTCTCTTTCTACTTTCTCCATGACAAAAAAAAAGTTCAGATGTTGCATTACAGTGAAGGAGAAAGAGGCAGTTGTAGACGAGCGCTCTTGAGTCTTGGGTTGTTAAAGAGGTTTTCATGGCATCTTTTCTCCTCACATGTACCACAGGGTTATAGCTAAAGGTTAGGAAGGTGTCTGAAGCATAGCTTCATGCTCCAGCATACTCCAGTTGATGGAACAGCTTTCGTAGGTGATAGACTTGCGAGTTTATGATGGGAAGCAGCCTTGCAGCGAGATGATTCTGGGCATATGTGTTTGTGAGAAGGTGGCTTTAAGTCACTTTACCTGCTTTGGAGCTGTGCTGAGCGCAGCTTAGACTCAGCTGTGTTTTTAGTGTCATCCTCCATTTCTGTTCAGTGGCTTGCATCTCTCTTCTGTTTGCTTTGGTTCTTTTCTATTCAATGTAAAGGTGAAGGGGTGGCTAATACTCCCGCCCTGGAGAATTACAGTGAATGAGAACATGTATTCTGCCCCTTTGCAAGCTACTTAAGACTTAGATATGGGTCCCCAGGAGGAAAACTGGATTATATTCCTGCTTGTTCCATCCTTAGAACAGAACTTAGAACAGGGTACGTATAGATGTTTGGCTCCTATTTTAATACTTCCTGGGATGTATTTAACACTGATATGTATAAGCCTTTTCTCTTCCTTTTGAAGTAGAATGCCTGTCCATGAAAGGTACTTCAAGAGAGGCTGATAATTTGGTAATGAAAGTTCAGGCTGGGTCATGGTAAACCTCACTAGCTTTGAAGTCAACGGCTTGCATGCTGGTAAAAAAATGTAACTGCAGCATAGCTGCGAGTGGTTGGGTCTGGTGGTGTTCTCAGTATAAAACCAAGCTCTGGTATGAGGACACATACGATACAGATCTGTAAAAGCATGAATGGCTTGGTGTGTTGCATGTACCCTGGCTGGACGGCAAGTGCCCACCAAAACCGCCCTATCACTCTCTGTCCTCAGCTGGACAGGGGAGAGAAAAATATAACAAAAAGCTCATGGGTCCGGAAAAAGACAGGGAGATCACTCATCAGTCACTGTCACGGGCAAAACAGACTTGATTTGAGGAAAAATTAATTTAATTTATTACCAATCAAGTAGGATAATGAGAAATAAAACCAAATCTTAAAAGCACCTTCTCCCCACCCCTCCCTTCTTCTTGGGCTTAACTTCACTCCCAATTTTCTTTAACTCCTCCCCTGGAGTGGCGCAGGGGGTGGGAAATGGGGATTGTGGTCAGTTCATCATACATTGTTTTCTGCTGCTCCTTCCTCCTCAGAGGGAGGACCCCTCACATTCTTCCCCTGCTCCAGAGTGGGGTCCCTCCCACAAGAGACAGTCCTCCATGAACTTCTCCAACATGAGTCCTTCCCACAGGCTGCAGTTCTTCATGAACTGCTGCAGCCTGGGTCCCTCCACGAGGTGCCGACCTTCAGGAACAGGCTGCTCCAGCGTGGGTCCCCCACGGGGTCACAAGTCCTGCCAGCAAACCTGCTCCAGCCTGGACTCCTCTCTCTCCATGGGTCCACAGGTCCTGCCAGGAGACTGCTCCAGTGTAGGCTTCCCATGGGGTCATGGCCTCCTTCGGGCAGCCACCTGCTGGGTGGGGTCCTCCCCGGGCTGCAGGTGGAGATCTGCTCCACCGTGGACTTCCATGGGCTGCAGGGGCACAGCCGGCCTCACTGTGGTCTTCACCATGGTTTGCAGGGGAATCTCTGCTCTGGTGCCTGGAGCCCCTCCTGCCCCTCCTGCTGCTCTGACCTGGCTGTCTGCAGAGCTGTTCCTCTCACTTACTCTCACTACTCTCTCAAGCTGCCATTGTGCAGGTTTTTTGCCTCTTCTTAAATATATTATCCCAGAGGTGCTACCACCGTCGCTGATGGGCTCAGCCTTGGCCTACAGCAGGTCCATCTTGGAGCTGGCCTGCATTGGCTCTGTCAGACATAGGGGAGGCTTCTAGCAGCTTCTCAAAGAAGGCACCCCTGTAGCCCCCCTGCTACCAAAACCTTGCCACGCAAACCCTGACTTGGTGAGAGTGAAGTAGGGATACTACTACTAGTAGTCCCCCAGTAATGCACTGTGTCTTCTAGTGCCAGAACTAGGGAGCAGCAGATGAAACCAGCAGATGGGCAGATATTTCAAAAGGGTATCTTCACACAACAGGTCACCGAAGTGGGGAATGCTTTTTCATAAGGTGTTGCAAATCTAGACAATCATATGAGTTCAGAAAGCAACTGGCCAAATTCACAGGAGATAACTATTAAATACAAAGATACTAATCTGCTCAGGATTTCTTGTGCCATAAGTGCTGGATGATGGGAGAGCATTACTGGAGAAGTATCACTGTATGCTCGTCCCATTTTATACCCTTTCTAGGTGTCTGCTACTGGTTATTATTGAAAAGAGGATACTGATATATAAGGGTGTTTGACGGGACTGGGTTCAGGAACCTTTTGCTCTTGTGCCTGTAGAAAGTGCACTCATTTTGGATTACAATGTAGATTTACTATTGGAAGCATATTTTGATGCACACTGTCAGTTAGGACTGCTTTTTGTGTACTATGCATTTGATAACACTCCTAGTGTGATGCTATGTATATGGTCTCAATGCAACTTTCATGAAATAATGAAAATATGAGTGATCAAGTTGTATGGTACCAGGACTGTACTCATACGTTGTGTTTATCATTGTATTGTCATATTTCATTGTAAATGTTAAGATTCCTTTTGTTTTGCTTTGTGTGATAAATGTGTTAGATTGGCGGATAATAGATTTTTAACTGAATGACAAGCCACATCTAAACCTCCCAATCTGTGTATTGGGAGAAAAAAACAAAAGAAAAGGATAGACACATTTCATCTCTTTGCAGTCTTTCTGAATGCAAAATGTAAAAGTCAAATTTAATGTCTAATAGTAGATTGGTAAACAGGATTATTGCCTGGATGGAGTAAATCCCCAAGTGTTCCACCCATTTTATTTTGCTGTGTAATGATTCTGAAAGCAACTCTCAGAAGGACCAATACATGCAGCATTTTCTAGTACCACTTAGAATGCACATGTATATTTGTTGTTATTTATTTACTCAGTCCCATTTTTGTTTATTCCTATTTCAGCTTTTTAATTTGCAATTCAACTTCTTTAGCTTTGAAAGCTATTGAATATTTCACTGTGCCTTAAATGATTCTGTTTTTTTAGGCAAAATGGAAGCACAGTGTGCTATAGGTGCAGCCTATATAATATTGTCTTTTTTCCAAGTTAGTCTCATGACATTGTTAAGACTCGGCACTGCATTTAGAGTCAGTGTGCTCATTTAGCCTTCCTAGCCTGTGATTAAATGGGAGTTGCTGCTTCTTGTACTATGAGTTGGCTGAAAAAAGCTAAATCTGTCACAGGTGCTACAATTTGTGTATCAGAAAATTTGCTTTCCAAATACTAATTATTCCCAAAGTATCTTACTTCACACAAAGCACAGATAACAGAGTCAGCAAATTTGTCCCAGTTTTATCATTGTGCTGTAAATTAGGGTTTGTCTTCTACCATTGTGTAAAGTGGAGATGGTAGAAATTCAAATGCAGGATAATCCATTGATTTACAACCTCTGATGTGTTTTTTTACTTAAATATTCCAATCAAAATGTTTGAAGTGTATTTTATTCAAATAATTGTTGCTGAATTTCACTTCTGTAATTGAATGAGCTGTTGTCTAGCGACATAGAATGGTGGGAAACTAACAGTATTGTCTCTCCAGATGTTGCTAAAAATTGAAAGTGTTTTGTGCCTGAAAGCTCCAGACCTACTGGTCATACGCTTAAACTATTAATTTGGCAAGTTAAGTTAATATGATGGTAGCTTATCAGGAATTATCTTTCTGGTTGCTATGGGAGAAGAAAAGACCCTCAGTCATTGAAACGGCAGCTGAATAAGTGAAAGCATTCACTTCATAACCTCCTGTCGTGGTTTAAACCCCAGTTGGCAACTAACACCACCCAGCCGCTTGTTCACTCCCCTCACAGTGGGATGGGGGAGAGAATCGGAAGACTAAAAGTGAGAAAACTCATGGTTTGAGATAATGACAGTTTAATAGGTAAAGCAAAAGCCGTGCACGCAAGCAAAGCAAAACAAGGAATTCCTTCACCATTCCCCATGGGCAGGCGGGTGTTCAGCCATCTCCAGGAAAGCAGGGCTCCATCACGTGTAACGGTAACTTGGGAAGACAAATGCCGTAGCTCTGGATGTCCCCCTCTTCCTTCTTCTTCCCCCAGCTTTATAATGCTGAGCATGACGCCATATGCTATGGAATATCCCTTTGATCATTTGGGGTCAGCTGTCCCAGCTGTGTCCCCTCTCGACTTCTTGTGCACCCCCAGCCGTCTCGCTGGCAAGGTGGTGTGAGAAGAAGAAAAGTCCTTGATGCTGTGTAAGCCCTGCTCAGCAACAACCAAAACATCCCTGAATCATCAACACTCTTTTCAGCACAAATTCAAAACATATCCCCATACTAGCTACCATGAAGAAAATTAGCTCTATCCCAGCCAAAACCAGCACACCTCCTCAGACTCTGCATCACATATGTCGTGAAAACACAGATGAAAACACATATGACACCAAAGCTGGGATTCAGCTGAAAGTCAAGACATCTGCATTTCTCTAGACAAGCCAGGTATACACATATAAGCTAGGTTTACATGTTGGTACCTGTGAACAAGCACGGAGTTGGGTCCCCATCACCCCTCTTCCACTGCTCTCTGGAGAGCCTTTGTGATAAGCTGCTACAGCCCCAGTTGCCAGTATGATGTATTTTGACATTGAAGCACCACGATCTCCCTAGATAAGAGTTTGTAGTTCAGGTAGGTTATTGCTCAGTTAAATCTTTTGTAACAAATCTAGCTGTCATCTGAGTGAGCATATTTTTGACACTAGATGCAGAATGATCTGCTAAAATAGCAACTGGATCTGTGTTTCAGCAGCTTCTCCTTTCATTGCCAAGAATTACCTAGGAACCCCTTCTGGCATTAGATAAGTATTTTAAATATATCTACAAAATATTTAGCTTATAGAGTGACTTAGAAAAGAGAGAGCATTGAATGCTGTAAATGAAATTTTTAGCAACAATTTTTGCATTGTAAACTAGCTTAAGAAACTGTTTATTTGCTCCCTTAGGATGAACATATTGTGTATTTGTAGATTTCTGACAAATGCAAACATTGATGTGATTTAACTTCTAACAGCAGTGATTCACAGCTCTACTTTTTTGGCTTGTATATAGTAATACTGACTTGAATTTTTATTTTATTTCTGTAGGACTATTTAACCATTCACAAGTATGGCAATGCAGCCAGAAATGATCTCTGGAACACATTGTCAAAGGTAACATGCTTTAATCTATTACATTGAGGGAGAAGCAGGAATTTACTGTGTTATTTTTCTTGGTGAGGTCAGGAGTGAATAGTGCATATTGAGATCTTAAGACCCCAGAGCAAATATAAAAATTGATGCAAAGAAATTCCATTTGAGTTAACCCAGTGGCAACATTGAAATACCTTTTTTTCAGCATTTCTATTCTTTGTTATGTTGTGCTTGTGCTATGTCACTGATGTGCAGTAAAAGATGGAATCTTCTGTCATTGACTTTAGTGGCAGCATGCTGAGGCCCATAAGCTGGAAAGCATATGAAAGTACTTCATTGCTTTGGCATTTACATCAGGTGTGTTTGTGATTTTGTGTGCAGTTATGATTTGTGTGAAGGACAAAACTGTTAAAGCTTTAAAGTTTGTCATAAACAGATAAGTACTTACTGTAACATTTGGCATGCTGTAGAGACTTACAGTTGCTATGTCCATGCTCCCTTTGGTTTCTATGCCCAAGCTCGGCCTGAGTTTCTAGAGTCCAGTCCAGGGATCTATAAGGGCAGAGTCTAATTTTCATAAAGTGAGCCAAATATGCCCAAATTTCTCGCCTACAGCGGTAGTCTGGGCACTCCACAATAAAGACAGAGTGCAAGCCAATGTAGAGTACTATCAAGGGAGTTTGGGCACAAGTACCAACTCAAGCCATGTGTAAACATGGTACTCTAGTTGTAACTATTGACACCAAAGCTGGGATTCAGCTGAAGGTCAAGACATCTGCATTTCTCTCGACAAGCAGGTATATATATATAAGCTAGTCGTCCAAGCTCCTGTTGTTGTCAGTGAGGGCTGGACTCGGTTGCCTGTTCATAGACATCTAAAAATTTTTAGCTTAATTTATCCTGCCTGGCTTCCAACTGCCCCATGAGGTAAGTATGTCTGCTGTAGGTCCACCAGTTCTGCAAGGATGTGTTGAATATTTTAGGACATCTTATTTGACACTTGGTGAATAGGAACAACTGGAGTCCCAGAAACCTTGTCAATACAGTTGGCAGAGCATAGGGAGCAATTCGGTTGGCTAGCCACTACACGATTATTTTAAAATGAGCCCAAACCACTGACTGTTGACTAGGGACTTGAGGCAGTTGCTCAAATACAGGCAGCTAGTGCCAGATTAGGTGCAGTAGGGTATTCAAGACATCCAGGTAGGTCTAATCAATTTCACACAAGATCTGTAGGGAAATCTCTACCCTTCTTGAGTGGCAGGTCAAGGTCAAATGACATTAGCCACCTATGTGTGGGCAACTGAACTGAGTCCTATGTCTGTACTGACTCTAATGAAAGTTGACATGTGTAACATACAGTCAGGCTCTTAAATCTATGTCTTAATCTGAAGTTGAATGCCACTGCAAAAGTCTGTCTTGCTTCTCACCTGGTGTCTTCCTCTGTTAAAGCCTTTAGGGCAGTTCTGGGCGACGGGAGGTCAGAGGAATGAACAATCTTGAAAGATCACCAGAATCCACAGCTAATAAAATAGAACAAAAATGAGACTGTATTCTGGTCCATAACCACTATGGCTATACTGTATGCTCAAATCTATTATTAAGGCTAATAATTCTGTTTGCCTCACCTGTAAGCACATTTGTTGCCAGCTGCTTTGTTCCTAATGCATTGCAATTGCAGCTTCAGTACTGAAGACTTCTTGCTGGGTTCTGCTTGTATTTGTCAGAGGTTGCTCAGTCTGTGATCTAGGACTGTTCAACAGCGAGGGACATTTCTGTCGCTGAAGAACAGATGATGGCTGTCATTCTCCTCATACCCAGTCTCATCTCCCATGATGCCATAGTATCTCTTTTTGTTTCAGATGAAAATCCACTTGTAAAACAGCATTTTTATTGACATGGTATCAAATATGAACACATTAATCCTCCGTGTGTTATGACAGGTGCAGTTTATGAAGGAGCTGAGGATATCTTTGGCCTCACTTTGGACATGAAGGACAGTGTTTTCAAATAACTAGTAATTTGATTTTCAGAACAGAGAAGCTCTGTGCTTTTAGAAATCAGGCCCTTTTAATATGCCTTATTATAGGTGCCCTAGCTCAACTAACATTGCGTCTTTTTTAACCTCAATTGGTCAAGAATATCTTCTGGAGACAGCCACCCAGTATTTCTGTGGCCTTTGTTAAAACCCTGTAAAGCAGGTTGTTTCTTCTGTTACGGCAAAAGTGCATGATTGATGTGGGAAACATGACTTTCTGACTGTTATTCTCTCTGGCAAGGTTGCTCAATGTTTATTTTTAAGATACTCAGAGACTGTTGATTAAACTATGTAGTGTGTGTGTTCTGGGTGTTAATGTTTGTGTGTGCATGCGTGATGGTTATCTAAACCTCTAAAACTAATTACGGTCCCTGGAAAAAAAAGAGGTTTGTATGTTGGATGATGGTATTGCTTCAACATATTGAAACTTTTCTTTTTTCTTGAAGGCTTTAAAAAGGGTTGGAAAATCTGTAAATATCCAAGAAGTAATGGATCAGTGGACACTACAGATGGGTTATCCTGTTATCACTATCTTGGGAAATGAAACTACAGACAATGTCATAGTCATCTCCCAAGCACGTTTCGTTTATGATAGTGATGCTAAACCCAAGGATCCTGCCCTTGGAGACAACAGGTACTTGCATTTCTCAATTAACATCTTACAAGAGGCTGTAGTTGTTTAAGTAAGTGCTTCATGTGTGTATTTTTATGAAGATGGCTCTTTAGAAATCTTTGAGCTTTGCTGGTTGTCAGTAGCGTTTCGTGGCCCTTCCATTCGAATGGTAGTAAAGATGAGGCTTGTTGAAACAATTGAAAAAAATCATTAGAGTAATAGAACAAGATAAAACTTTCGATGTGCCCATTTGCATCCTGACAATTCTCTCTATGACTACATCTTACATCACGCATATGTTTCTTTCTCCTGTTCTTTTGATTTTGTCAGAGTCCATGAAGTAATTTACAATGTGGTTGGAAAGTCTGATACTTGTTTCTGTAATTCTTTGGAGTGGACCCCTCCATGCTCATACCTCGAATAGGCAGATGTAACTGTGTGTCAGGCATATACCTCGCTTGACTTGGGAAGCAGTCATGAGCTGAACTGGACCTCTCTACAAGGCAGGGAGTTCCAGCTGTTCCAGTTTTGAAGCCAGCTGAACTGGTCCTATGGGGACTGTTACATTGGCTGAAATCAGCAGGCACACATCTTTGCCCCTACCCTTTTTCCACTTATTTTTCCTTCCTGCTCCCAGCTGACTCCACACGCTTCTTTCATCGCAGAGAGAAGCTGACATTCCCGGCTGATGCTGGGGAATCCTCATCTTAGTGTTTAAAGCAGTTTTGGCATCATATTTTAAGGCCAATGGTATAGAGCTGATGCTAAAGAATTACAATTTAGCCTTAGAAGCTTTTGTGTTCACCTCTTTCATGCTCAGTGGGAAAGAGGGCATGCTGTCAACCTTGAGTACTCTGTGCTTGTCCAATAGATTTAATTCATTAAAAGGTAAAATTTAATACTAAATTTTGCTTGATATGTCTGGAACTTATAGAATATTCTTGCTGAGGAAGGCCTAAAAATATAATTACGTTTATTGGGAAATGTTTAGAAGTTCAGTATCCTTTTTTAGAACATGAATATTATGGAACTCAAACATGACACAGAGTAAATTGTTGTTTTTCTGGCTGTATTGGAGCAACCTAGCAGGGTATTAAGCATTTGTTTAAGTTCTGGGCTGAGATTAGTTCCTTTGTGAAAAAGAGATAAAACAAGTGAATGTGGACGGTTGAAGTGTTAATGATTCACAGTTCAGTGCAGCATGAGAGTGATTCTCCCTTACTCACTTGAAAGTTTCTTTTGTGCAAGTGTATATATGTGTAATGTAACATGAGTGGATTTTAACACTCAGAAGAACAGAGATTATTAGGTTTTTTACTGATGAAAATAGAGATGTTAAGCCTTCTAAGTATTGTAGAGACTTTCTTAAATATATTTGTTATAACCGCTACTGTAATTCATGAGTAAGGACTACTGGGTGCATAAATGTTTTGTAAGGTGGAACATCAGGGGTGAGAATAAGACTTAGTTTTATTTTTATGTGACATTAATTCAGAATTTAAACTGTATCTAGCGATACGTGGAAGCATAGTGTTCTGCACCAACAGGGCAAGTTACGCTGAACTGCTTAGGAAATTTTGTTTACATAATTTATCACAATTGTAATTTCTAAACATGGGAAGTAAGGTTTAGTGCATAGACAGCACCAAAAAAGATATCAGCATGGGCCCTGCCAGGAATTTACTGTCCTAACAGAGAGTACAATACATATTATATGTATCTCCTTCGGCAAGTCTCTTTCCCATTCGCTTCCTCCTTCAGATTTCTTTTTTCTTTGTGCTTCTATGTCCTTTTAATCACAAATGGGAAGGAAGCTCCTTGCTCAAGGAAGTCTTTACAGATGGCATGTTTACTTCAGCCAGTTAGATGATAGAGCTAGTTTGCCACTTCCCAGTTAAAGTTGTTTGAAAGTCATGTCATGCAAGTATAAATACAAAAGAACAGGAAACATATATATTTAGCAAAACGTGAAACTTACCTGTGCCTTTCACCTTTCCAAAATCATCCATCAATTTATGTTTAAGTCCTATGGTTTAGTTACAAATTGGTGTCTAGAGTGTTATAACAATGACCATGCGATTCGTTGGCGCACTGCCCACGGGCACATGTGGCTTGGTATGCGCAATGGCTCTGTGTCATTAAATGTCCTTTCATACTATCGAATTAAGTAGAAAAACAAGATTGGCAGACTGAAAATAAATTTACTCTTTCTGACAGCAATGACTTAGATCTTTTTTACTTTTTTTGGTGTTTTTTTTTAAACTGGAAAAGTCACTTTTGCTTCAAGTATTGTGAAAGCAGTAGACAGGTAAAATCACATTAACATGATGTCATTTGATAATTCATGATAAATTACTCCATGTTGGTTTTTAACATTGCAAGAGATGAAGTTTGTATGACATGATACAAAGGGGCAAGTTTTTCTCCAAGTACACGAAGCAGGGTGATAACTGGAATGGAAAAAACACATTGATGGATGTTCAGCACTCTCGCGAAATGCAGTGTTCTGGCTGATTCTGCAGGTGGTTCTGGTCAGGCAGTTGGTAAGGGTTTACTGACATTCAGCGGGGCCTGATAGCACAGGCAGATCTGTGGGAGGCACAGAGGTATATATGTATACACACACATATATAATGTCAGCCTGCAGGCTTTGGGGGTGTTACGTATCAGTGGCCTAATTCACAGTCCAATAAAGTTGGTGCTCATCTCCCCTGCGTGACCCATGAATTAGGTGTTGGACGCATGGCTCCCTGGGGAACCATAATAGGCGCTGTAAATAATGGGCAGCAAATGGTATTTATGCCACATGTGAGGCCCCGCTCTTGCAGAGCAGGCAACACTGGCTTCCTTAGGGTGGTTTGTCTATGGATTAATTGTGATGGTCATTTTAAACACCATAAATAGTAGAGCTGCACAAAACACAGAAAAATGTACCAGTCCAGGCCTTTCCAGGAGTTTATCATCTAAACAGACACCACAGTATGCACTGGAAGGCTCTGGGGAAGGCTCTTAAAGCATCCATCTGCCGCGTAGTCTTTAGTTATCCAGAGGTGGGGCTATAGTTTGGCATGGCACAGCAATAAACGTCAGTTCTGTTGCCTTCAAAGTGATGAGGAGTTTAAGCTTCTGATTCAGACCCTCTCTAGGCAAATTTAACTTTGCCTTCCTTTAGAAAGAGTGACTTCGGAGTAGATCTTTCAGATCTATCTGCTGCATAAAAAATACAAATAAAGAGGCAACTGAATATTTCAGAACCATTCCAGTTTCCTAAAATGTCTCTGCTTTTATTTATGCAGCAATTAACTGTTAAAAATGAAATGTGAAGCAACATACTTCATTTTTTGTCTGAAATTGTATAGAGGAATATACAAGGAGTAAGCAGATTTTTCTAAGCGGTAAACAGTGAAAGAGAAAATTGTTGATATGTTTAACAGTGGTTTACTCCTAGATCTACCTAGTCCATTCCTATAAGTGTCTTTAATTTTACTGCAAAAGAGAATGATTACATATAGTTGATTTTCCCACCTCATGTACAGTTGGACTACCTGTCTCTATAACTGCAGAAAAAATGCGTTTCAAGGTCCATACATATATAAACTGTGATTTATTTGTGTGTGTAGCATTGACTGTATGGCATGCTAGGCTCTAACATTTGGCCTGAAATTACAGAGTTATACAATTTCACTGTTTCTCAAATGCAGCATAGATTTTACTTGACACTTATGCCTTTACATGATCCATACTTCTCATTTTATGAGAGAATAAACCTAACAATGACAGACACCGTTTCTCAGAATGCCATTCCTCAGAAGGGCCAAAATCATCGGGCTTTGATTTGAATGTCAAAGCCTGTGGTTGGTACAATGTTTCAGTAGAAATTGCAGCTTATCCAAACAAAAGTTTAAAACTTCGTAATAACTGTATAATTCACATTCTTCCCCCAAATAACAATCCTTTAGTTATGTGTAGGTTCAATCCTGGACTCCTCTATACCCCTGTGAGAACAGATTATGCCCTTACGTTATAAGGCTACAGGGGATGAGGTGATATTCCATCTGACAGGGTTCAGTGGGTTTCCCTGCTGACAGAGAAAATGATGATTTTAAGGCACCAGTCTCATCCATCATTACAAGAGTGGCTCATAGATATGACAAGAAATCTCATGGAAAATAATCTGTGGTCTAGACAATAAACTAATCAGTTTTGATGAAATCCATAAACCTTTTATATACTCTATTGAAGAGCAGACCAAAGCTTTCTGGTTATGGATATAAGTTTTGCCTTTTAAAAATATACAGAGCTTTTCTCTTCAAAAGTGGAGAAGTAACCTTTCCCGTGTTATCAAAATAATTAAGTTCATGTTGCTGAGGTAATATTCATTTGTATAATTTCTTATCATGCACACGGTTTCCATAGCTAATCTTTGCTTGTTCGTGATAATATCCTAAAGGGAAATGTCTTGCTAGGCATTGAACATAGCTGTGAGGAAAGAGAGAACAGGAGGAGGTACGAACTGGGGCTACGGACAGGGTTTTCATACGTGCTGTAGCGTAGTAATCCTTGGTGCCTTTCTCTGTGTGGTTGGACTAGGGAAAATTCAGTCCAACAGTGCAAGCCAGGGACATGACCAGCAAAACTAGACCTGTACAGACTCATGAGTCTAACACCATGTAGTAATTACAACAACTGAAAGGTTTTAAAACGGGCAGCAGAGCTGCTCAGCAGACACTCCAAGATGAATGATTAACTGCAGAATTTATTTCCCTTCAGGTTTCTTCTGAATTTCCTGCACAAAGCTCATTTATTCAGGCTTTGTGGAAAAAGGGCTGTGCTTGTCCCTTTACTGATAACTATTTGAACAGTGAAAGCATAGCTGTGTTTGGATATTGCCATGTGTATTCTTACTTATTCGTATGGCTTTACCACTTCAGCAGCGATGGGGAACTTACTCTGTCCACTTATCAGCCAAGGGGCTGGTTAAACACAAAACGAAATGTTAGGAGCATGAGGGGAATGCTGATAAATATCTTTGAGATCTTCTTAGAGCAATCATGGAATACTGTAGCATATGTAGTATAAATTATGTAATAAAAAGGACCATAATATGAACAAATATTGTTCCATAAGCTGAGGAAAACTGCCCCTGTACTCGGCACTGGTGAGGCCACACCTTGAGTCCTGTGTTCAGTTTTGGGCCCCTCACTACAAAAAGGACATTGAGGTGCTGGAGCGTGTCCAGAGAAGGGCAACGAAGCTGGTGGGGGGTCTGGAGCACAAGTCTTATGAGGAGCGGCTGAGGGAACTGGGGTTGTTTAGTCTGGAGAAGAGGAGGCTGAGGGGAGACCTTATCACTCTCTACAACTACCTGAAAGGGGGTTGTGGCGATGGGGGTGTTGGTCTCTTCTCCCAAGTAACCAGTGATAGGACGAGAGGAAATGGCCTCAAGTTGCGCCAGGGGAGGTTTAGATTGGATATTAGGAGAAATTTCTTCACTGAGAGAGTGGTCAGGCATTGGAAGAGGCTGCCCAGGGCGGTGGTGGAGTCGCCATCTCTGGAAGTGTTCAAAAAACGAGTGGATGTGGTACTTCGGGACATGGTTTAGGGGATATGGTGGTGCTGGATTAATGGTTGGACTTGATGATCTTGAAGGTCTTTTCCAACCTTAGTGATTCTGTGATTCTGTGATTCTGTGAAAAAGGGATAACAAAATATAAATAGAAAAAGTACTCATTTAGCTCCCTGTCTCTGGGAAATATCCTCTAATCTTCCATTTTCTCATGTCCTTTGAGTGTTTTCTTGTTATACCTTTCATCTCTACTATACCTGAAAGACCACTTATATCAGCATTTCTCCTAGAAACGTTGTCTGTGTTGCTACCTAGGGAGTAGATGTGGTACCCAGGTTCATCTTGACTGACCTGAGTGCCTCTGTATCAGCTATAATAACGATGAACGGTATGGGCTTCAGGAGAGGAAGGTACTGGTATGAGGCACAGAGGAAATGGAATTACCAGGAACAAAATTAAAAAATCAAGTGAAGCACAGAACTGTGCGTGAACATAGCCAGATACTGATTTAACCAGGTTTTTTTGCTGGTCAAGCAGGGACTTGAAAATACTTGTTCTTGCAGAAGAGTGAGAAAGTGTGGGGAGCTCCTTCTCTTTACATGTACACTGGTGTTCAGTAGAGGACATCTCTATGACACCAATAGGTTTTGTCCTTCAGTGTGTTTAGGAATAGTCCTTAACCTCAGCAGCCTGAGAGAGGACAGTGCTGTGCAGAGTGCTGCTCCTCCGAACGGGCAGGCAGCAGAGCTGCTTCTGTGGGTGACCTGGAGGAAGCCTGCCCGCCTGGGGCACGTGCAGGAGGAGTGCCTTTGCTGTCAGATGCTGGCGTTTTCCATCCCAATACTTGTGCCACGCACTGCATGCTACAGTAAGATTTTTTTGCTGTAGAAGCCACGGGAGAGACCCCAGCCTTGTCTTGCCTTTTATTTTTTAGAGGGTCTTCTGATTGTTGTATTATTATTAAATCAGAATGAGAAGTGCTCTTAAAATTTGTTCCTGCACATGATGTCTCTTCAGCAAGATTTTACTGCTAGCAAAGATCTCAGAAATGCCAATTTTAATTTAACACTTCATTTCCAAAACCACTTCACAGCTTCTATTTGTGAGAAATGCTTCTCATTCGGCAAACTTCCAGGATATGGGCAACTTTCAGTGTTACAATTTGCAGAATGCTAAAGAAGACAAAACTGATGTGTTGTGTCATTGCTTCCTGTGTGGTGGCAGCACTTGTATCCTGACAGAAGTTAGGCTGACAGGGAAAAGCTGCCGCTGTATTTTATTATCACTGCAGACTCTGTCACTTCCCTCATCTTATTAGCTAATACTAACTCTCAGGAATTGCTAGATATCCAAACGAGTTAATTAACTCATGTTAATTAAATCAGTTTCATGGTGGGAGAAGGAGCATGTACTTGAGGGCAGCACTATGTTTCAATTCAGAGTGAGGTGGGGAGGCAAAGAGGAGGATCAGGAGAGCAGTGCTGGTGGGGAGCTGCCTAACATGCAGGGGGGTGGAAGGGGAACGCCGTGTCGCAGGGTGCAGATGTGAAGCAGGAGCTGGGAGCATTAAAATTGTGTAGCTGGAACAAGCAAGTGTGGAGAACCAGGGAAATGGAGAAGGTGGGTTAAGATCGGGGGTTTAGTGAGGTAAAGAGCAGATTGGGGAAAGCCTAAACAGCATTTGGCAGAGACAAGGGTAATGGGAGGAATGAAGGAAGAAATTTTTGACAACGAGGGTGGTGAAACACTGGCACAGGTTGCCCAGAGAGGTGGTAGATGCCCCATCCCTCGAAACATTCCAGGTCAGGTTGGACGGGGCTCTGAGCAACCTGATGTAGTTGAAGATGTCCCTGCTCATTGCTGGGGGGTTGGACTAGATGGCCTTTAAAGGTCCCTTCAAACATAAAGATACTATGATTCCCCATTGTAGATCAGAGGATGAAACTACTAACAAGCTTCTTTTTTTACCTCTTCTTCCTCTTGCTTTTTTAAGTTGCTAATAACAGATTTTTTTCTTCATCTCTGTATGTGAGGCTTCACGTCAATAGCAGCGTCACAGATTTTATGGAGAAGATACTTTCTTGGGGACTCTTAGGGAAGCTTACTGAGGAAGGAGAAACTACCATAGGAATTATATTTTCATCTTGCTTAAATTCATAATATTCTGAGGAAAAATCAGAACTGAACATTGGAATACACTGATAAATGCTTGGCACTAAGTATCTCCGAACATATTGGAGGATTGTAGGCATAGCTAAAATGCTACTCATATGCCTGCTGGGGGGTATCCATCCTCAGCCCATAACACATCCTTCCATTCCTAATTACACTCAGAGAAATCTCAGATCTGCACTCTATAGTCAAGGGACTATGCTCACAGTTAAAGGACAACATAGAGTTGGGGTTTGCATGATCAGCACCACGTGTGCTATTCTGCAAGGACATTTTCCACTGCTGCAGGATGGAACAGAGGATGCTGGAGAGATTAAGGGCCTTTATTGGAGGGTAAAGAGGCAGCTGTTAGAATAGACACTTAACACTGCTTAAACCCAGCTTCTTTCTATCCATCTCTGACTCAGTGCCCAAAATTGCTTGTCAGTGTTGAAAATGAAGCCTTTTGTGTTTTAGTGTAAAAAGGTAATGTTAGGCAGGGAGGAGAAAGCAGGTACCAACAAAGAATTTGTAGTATTTGTTGTTTGCCCACAACATTTTTCTAAGTTTAGTATGGTACTCTGCTAGCACCGACACTGAAATGAGTCAGTTTTAAAGAGGCCCATAATATTTATAATCACCTAATTTATAATTTATTTTCATATGAAATGGTAAACTAAAATCACACAGAACTTTATAGAAGATTTAGTAATCAGATTATTATAATCAGATAATATTATATTATTATCAAACTATGCAATTTTTTTCCTTTTCAAATTGGGTAATTTAATTAGAATTAACTCATTTGAATTAGCTTGTGTCCACCCTTAAAAAAAAAATCAGACCAAAGGAGAGTGGGGTTTATATGGGATGGCTGAAGACATACAGCTGTTTTCTGACAGAATATGTATGCTGTTATTTTAAGGTAGTCCCACAATCCAGAGCACACATGGGCTTTTTCATGCTAGTGCTGCTGTTACAGCACTGAAGCCTTTTCTTATGTCTGGGACTTCGTGGTTTCACTGCATTGGTAAGGGCATAATATTTGGCATAAAATTGATAAAGAATGCAAATTGTGTTCCCTATTTCAGCTCTAGTACTTAGTTATTGCTGAAAATTATTCCAAAGATTCTTGTGAAATCCACAAATGGCAGAGTAAAGGAAAACCTCAAAATCTACGTCTGTAGTACATTGCTGTTAAACATGTTAATCATTGTTCTGACTGCAGATGAATTACAGTGTCAATGACTGAATTAAAATACATGTCTCTAAAACACATTGCAGCAATACTGTATTGGCATTGAAAGTATTTTTCCCTCCATATCTTTGTATTTAGATCCTTATACAGAAAACCTCCAAATGATCCATGATCTATCCTAGAAATAGTTGCTCTTAGAAGCAACTATCGACCCTTATTTTTGAGTATAGCAATATGATTGCCTTTTTTAACATGAGTTTCTAAATGAAAGCATATATAATAGACAAATATATAAAATTAGCAGCTGTATTGAACCAGAACTGCAAATAAAGAGGCTTACCATCCAAAGCAAGTAATCTCAGAAGTACTAGCATCTTTCAAGACTAGAATATAAACTTCCTAGTCAGCCTCTCAATTCTAAATATTTCTTTAAACTATAAAGATTATTTGTACTTTCCTCCATATTTACTGCTAAGTATACTTTGTATTCAAAATGATAATAGGCCCACAATTCCACATACCTTCCAAATCCCCAAGTTTTGCTTCCCCCTGAAATATGTATTAGATGGATCCAACTACACATCTAATCAGAGCCTTTGAAAACCTCAGACAAAATAGATAAATCTTAAAAGGCAAGACTGCTCTACAAATTGATTTCTGTTCATCAATGAGGCATCTGTTAAGTTCCCGTATATTAAAAACTTGCAATACTCTTAAAAAACTGACACCTCAGGCATGGAGCCCATTCAGATCCACCAGGTCATCAAGCCATTCTCTGCTTGGCAGCACCTATCTAGAGCTGACCCCTTTGAGTTGTTTTGGTTGGTAGGTTGCTCTGACTAAAAAGTTGAATTCCTCCATAGGTGAGGCATTGGTGAGAATGAAGAAACTGATACAAAAAGCTCGGTTAGGTTTTGCCACTGTTGGGTATAAATGATAACACAAAGACTATTAATTTTTGAGTAACGTGTGCCTCAGTTGCAGTTTTGTTATCTGCTTAGACAATACTGCAAGTGTGTTACACGGCATCCTGACTCCGTTATGTCTGGAATCATGGGTGAAAAAAATACAGTCTGTCTTGCAGTGAGTTAAAGCCCCCTAAAGACTATCCTGGAACACTGTCTTTAATTTATAGAGTGCACCAAAGTCCAAATTCTTACCTTGCTTTTGTAAAGGGGCTGGCAATGCCTCTGCCCAGCATAGTCTAGGATAATCTTGGATTCCACAGTCTTTTTCTTACAATCTTTTTCTAATTAGTCATGTAATCATGTGTTGATAACAGTGCCCCTTTTTTTGCCTTAGTTTACCTGTTCGTTGTTGACCAGTCTGTTAATCTTGTGTGAGGGTAGAGCACCTGGAACCCCAGAATCCTAATATCAGGCCAGTGAATACGCTCCAAGCTGAGCTTAGTTGGTCACAGTTACTTCAAATTATTCTCCTTTATCTGTTTTTCATCTTGATTTTGTCTTTGCTACAAAGTTAGTGAAATCTTCCCTTCTTATCTGCCATCTTCTGTGCTGACGGTACAAGGAATCCCTTGACACCCTGGCTTAGTGTAGGAGGTGTAATATTTGTGAGAGCGGGAATAACATCTTCTTCGGTTGTGTTGTGCCTCTGGGCACAGCCTACAATCACTTTACTGGCATGTATTAAATCTAATGAAATCTCTGTGTTCTTCAGTCTTGTAAGAATGATATTCACAACATGAATATATCGTCAGCTCGTTATCCATTAAACAGAACTAACAGTCTGTAGAATCACACTTAATTAAAGTATGTGATTTCCTAACATATTCACATGAGCTTCCCCTGGAACCTGAAATATTCTTTACTGAATGAGATACTATATGATGTCATAACCTGGGAAAATCCTTATGATGCTTTTAAATTATATTTCCCAACACAATCTCTCTAGAAAGCGTGGTTTACAAAATTTTATCCTGGTACTGCTGAGTTCTGCTTCATGTATAATCTCTTTCTGTAGTAGGAGAGCTGTAAAGCTGTTGTGCTGTTCAACAACTTTCACTTGTTTCCCACTCATCACCTTATGTCTACTTGTGCTTTCAGCCTAGGAATAAATGCTTCCAGGTATCACGGCAACAAGGCTTGTAATTTCGTAGGTCAGTTGAATACATTTTCAGGTTTTCCATTAACAATGGAAACATTAATCTTTGAACTTTCCACTGTCTTAATATTCAAAAGTCACTGAAAATAAAAGGCCTTTTGCCTTGCTGAGAGAAATGGCAGTCATATTGTCAAGGACAAGAAATAAGAGATGTCTAATTTCTTCCTGTTATACTGGTTTAATGTCTAAACTTCACACTATCATTTAGTTAGTTCACATGTTATCAACTTTCTGTGATCTTTCTTTTATAATAGGCTTTAAGTTTATTAAGGCTTTTGCTTTTGCAGCCATGCAGCTAAATGCTTCTCTTACCGGCCACTGTTTGTATATGTCTCTGCAGATCAGCCAAGTATGCAACTGAAGAAAAAATACAGATCTTTAATTCTTAGTTTTCATTTTGTTCTGTAAGACTTGCTTGCTTTCCAAAAGGTCACATCATTCTCATTACTTTGCTTTCATGTTCTTTTGTCTCTGAAATCCCAACAACATGAGTTTATGTGGATGGCCCACAGCTAGGTATTCCTTTGGTAAGAAACGCCCCTGTCATCATCCTAACCTAATAATTGTCACCATTGGCAAGGGCTACACTGGGAAGGCGTCTTGTCCTCAGACTCAGCACTGCTCACCCAAGCATACGTCTGTGTACATCAAATTTCAGCATTCTCCATCTGGAGAGCTGAAAGTGGGAAACTAGTGCCAAGGCGTCCTTGGTCCCTATTTCTCAACTTCAGCCCCTCTGGATGTACCAGACTTCAACTAAGGAGACAGAGTTAGCATTTTGGATATTAAGTTCTGGTGGTTAAAACAAGGAGCCAGGTGTCTCAACCAGTCAGTTTTACTCCTGGATTTTCTTTCTATCCTTTTTACTCTTAAATTATTTTTATGCCTTACTTTATCTCTCTGTTAAATATCTTTAATCATATCCTTCAGTGATATGAAGTCTTAGATTGTTTCGTTCTCAAAATACTTTACAAAATGTGAGTGTTACAGATGAGCAAGAAATAGATTCCCATCCCACAGAATTTTTCAACATATCAAAACATTTCCCTGTACTGAATCGGGAAAAAAATCAAAGCAAAAAATTGGGGTAAAATTGCTTTAGAACATTCATATCAATTCCTTAATTTCAGTACCTTACCTTTCAGTTTTACTCATTTTAACTTCTTCCTTCAATTAACTTGTGTTTCAATCCAAAATTAATTTTGAATCAGCAAACTGGAAGTTTTTATTTAAACAGTAGTTATAAAATATTTCAGCAGTGCTTGTTTTAAATGTTATAGTTTAAAATCTGTGCTGAAGTCTTCTCTTTCTTATGAGAAGCTTGGTTTTGAAAATTTGCCTTTTTCAGTTCAAAATGAAAAAGTTTCCTTGGGAATTGTGGAAGGTACCATTGTCAACATCGAGTGGATGGAAAGGCTCATTTAGTTGCTTGTGCAGGTGCCATGCACCATTGGAAGTGCCCTCAGCTTGACCTTGTGCTGCCACTACATGGGTGGGAGCATCCATAGGTGCTGTGCCGTATCTTTCAGCCCCTGGCAGACATCTCAAGTACCCCATGGCAGGTCATTTGACACCACTTTGCATAACTGAATTTAGCCCAGAGAAACTAAGTCATAGAATGGTGATGGCTGAGATTTCACCAGTGCCAGCTGATGGAAGATAAATTATTTCTTTTTTTCCAACCAGGGATAATTTAGACAATTCACAGTCTCATTTCTCAGCCTAGTAAGCTGGCTGAAGGTATATACAGCTTTTGGTGTTCAGCTTTTCTGAAAATAATTCTGCAGATGCTTTGCACTGGGAAGGTTTAAAAGGGGCAAGAAGGAAGATCTGGGAAATTATAGACTGGTCAGCCTCACCTCCATCCCTGGGAAGGTGATGGAACAGCTCCTCCTGGAGGCCATCTCTAGGCACATGGATGAAAAGAAAGTTATCAGAAGTAGTCAGCATGGATTCACCAAGGGGAGATCGTGCTTGACCAACCTGATAGCCTTCTATGATGGAGTGACTAGCTGGGTAGAATGAAGGGAGAGCAGTGGCTGTGTTTTACCTTGACTTCAGTAAGGCTTTTGACACTGTCTGCCATAACATCCTCATAGTGAAGCTCAGGAAGTATGGGTTGGATGAGTGGACTGTGAGATAGATCAAGAACTGGTCTAAGCAACAGAGCTCAAAGGGTTGTGGTCAGCAGCACAGAGTCCAGTTGGAGGCCTGTAGCTAGTGGTGTTCCCCAGGGATCAGTACTGGGTCTGGCCTTGTTCAACATCTTTAGTAAAGTTTTTGACAGCATCTCCCACAGCATTCTCCTGGAGAAACTGGCAGCTCGTGGCTTAGACAGGTTTACTCTTCGCTGGGTAAAGAACGGCTGGACGGCCGAGCCCAGAGAGTTGTGGTGAATGGAGTTAAATCTAGCTGGTGGACGGTCACAAACGGTGTTCCCCAGGGCTCGGTTCTGGGGCTGGTCTTGTTCAATATCTTTATTGATGATCTGGATGAGGGGATCGAGTGCTCCCTCAGTAAGTTTTCAGATGACACCAAGTTGGGTGGGAGTGTTGATCTGCTGGAGGGTAGGAGGGCTCTGCAGAGGGATCTGGACAGGCTGGATTGATGGGCAGAGGTCAACTGTATGAGGTTTAACAAGGCCAAGTGCCGGGTCCTGCACTTGGGTCACAACAACCTCATGCAACGCTACAGGCTTGGGGAGAAGTGGCTGGAGAGCTGCCTGGTGGAAAAGGACGTGAGAGTGCTGGTTGACAGCCGGCTGAACATGAGCCAGCAGTGTGCCCAGGTGGCCAAGAAGGCCAACAGTGTCCTGGCCTGTATCAGACATAGTGTGACCAGCAGGAGTAGGGAAGTGATTGTCCCTCTGGACTCAACACTAGTGAGGCTGCACATCGAATATTGTGTTCAGTTTCGGGCCCCTCACTACAAAAAGGACGTTGAGCTGCTAGAGTGTGTCCAAAGAAGGGCAACGAATCTGGTGAGGGGTCTGGAGCACAAGTCTTGTGAGGAGCAACTGAGGGGACTGGGGTTGTTCAGCCTGGAGAAGAGGAGGCTGAGGGGAGACCTTATCACTCTCTACAACTACCTGAAAGGGGGTTGTGGCGATGGGGGTGTTGGTCTCTTCTCCCAACTAACTAGTGATAGGACGAGAGGAAATGGCCTCAAGTTGCGCCAGGGGAGGTTTAGATTAGATATTAGGAAAAATTTCGTCACTGAGAGGGTGGTCAAGCATTGGAAGAGGCTGCCCAGGGAGGTGGTGGAGTCACCATCACTGGAAGTGTTCAAAAAACGTGTGGATGTGGTGCTTCGGGACATGGTTTAGGGGGCATGGTGGTGTTGGGTTAATGGTTGGACTTGATGATCTTGAAGGTCTTTTCCAACCTTAGTGATTCTGTGATTCTGTGATTCTGTGATCTTCATCAATGACCTAGATGAAGGGTTGGAATGTATCCTCAGCAAGTTTGCTGATGATACAAAACTGGGAGGAGTGGCTGATATACCCGAGGGCTGTGCGGCCATTCAACGGGACCTGAACGGACTGGAGAGTTGTGCGGAAGGGAACCTCATGAAATTTAACAAGGACAAGTGTAGAGTTCTGCACCTGGGGAGGAACAGCCCCATGCACCAGTACAGATTAGGAGTTGACCTGCTGGAAAGCAGCTCCATGGAGAAGGACCTTGGAGTCCTGGTAGACAATAAGTCATCCATGGGACAGCAATGTGCCCTGGTGGCCAAGAGGGCCGATGGTATCCTGGGGTGCATCAAAAAAAATGTGACCAGCAGGTCAAGAGAGGTTATCCTCCCCCTCTACTCTGCACTGGTGAGGCCTCATTTGGAGTATTGTGTCCAGTTCTGGGCTCCGCAGTTCAAGAGAGACAGGAAACTTTGGGAGACTCCCCCAACAGAGGGCTACGAGGATGATTAAGGGACTGGAACATCTCTCGTATGAGGAAAGGCTGACAGACCTGGGGCTGTTTAGTCTGGAGAAGAGAAGGCTGAGAGGGGACCTTATCAATGTCTATAAATCTCTGAAGGGTGGCTGTCAGGAGGATGGAGCCAGTCTCTTTTCAGTAGTGCCCAGTGATAGGACGAGGGGCAATGGGCATAAACTGCAGCACAGGAAGTTCCACCTCAACATGAGGAAAAACTTCTTTACCGTGAGGGTGACGAAGCACTGGAACAGGCTGCCCAGAGAGGTTGTCGAGTCTCCTCCTCTGGAGACCTTCAAAACCCGACTGGACGCGTTCCTGTGCAACCTGCCCTAGGTGATGCTGCCTTGGCAGGGGGGTTGGACCAGATGATCTTCAGAGGTCCCTTCCAGCCCCTACCATTCTGTGGTTCTGTGATTAAGGAAAAAAGCAGATGGCAAATCATTTTCCACATTTGACTTTACTGACTTTGTGTGATGCTGCTGAATGTACAGCCTGTGTATCCTCCTCTGATCTCATGAAAACTCTGTTTTCCTGTGTTAGCACATTTGAGCAGAGGGTTGCCTCTCCTGAGGTCCCTTCCCACCTAAATCATTGTATGATTTAAGTTCATGATTGCTACTACACTTTAAAATAATTATGCTTCTTATTTCCTGCTAAGAGGCAAGTCACTTAATTTGCTTTTGTCATAGCATTTTAATTTTGCCCTTTATTCTTCTGTTGCTAGATGTACTAAAAAATAGTAGGATTTTTTTTCCGAAAGTCTGTACATTGTTCTGTTCTTCTATCTTGTCATGGTTCTCCCCCTTTGATTTTCTAACTAAGTATATGATCAATGACTGTTAATAGATGTCTTCTATATCTAGATGAATCTAGCCTCTTATTAGTTTAACTGTTCTTTATGTATTTTTGGAGGTCCAGCTTTCTAATTAACAATTCCTAAAGAAGCAAAACTGTACTGGGATAAGAAGGAAGATCTCAGTTAAGAAATATAAGCAAAAAAGCGAGAAATTAAATGGTTGAATTTCTCAATGGAGGGTGATAGCCCATTAAATTCTTGAGAAACCTGTGCCTAATTATTTACTATTCAATGATGTGATAAAGGGCATGGAAGAGTGAGGTGACAGAGTTTTCTGGTAATAGGAGGTTTGTGAGGGTAGTAAAACCAAAAGTTAATTACCAAAGAAGTATCCCTTAATGCTGGCTGACATGGTGGTAAAATGACTGATGAAGGTTAATGTTGGTAAATGCAAAGATGATACATGTGGGGAAAACAGTTCTAACTTAGATGCTCAGTGGTGAGTTCTGAAGAAACTGTTCTCTCAAGAAAGGGGTCTTGAAGTTATGGTAGATAATTTTCTGTAAACATCAGCTCAGTGTGCAGACACAGTCAAGCAAGTAAATGGAAGAGTAGGGATTAGTAGGATCCTTTCCTATTTTAAAAAGTATAAAAGTAAAAGCATTTTAAAAGTCTAAAGAGTGTAGAAGAGAAAAGATTTATGCCACTCTTAATCTGTGGTAGACCTGCCTTCAAAGCTTGGAGGGCAGGTCTGGCTTTCTAACCTGGAAAAGAGTATAATAGAAAAAATATAGAGGTGGACAATACAATAAGAAGGATTAAGTATAGTTTCTCTATAAAGAACAGCAGGATAGATTAGGAGTCTTTAACCCAGAGGTCTGTAAAAGCAGAAGGATATAGAGAGGGATGTGGTTGTTCACATTATCTCCCATTCAAAAAGCAGTTTAGCTGAATTCTGCTGTGGTATTTTAGGTACAGAGGTTCTGTCACTTTACATGAAGCAATCACATTACTTGTACAGTCTTTATAATGCAGCCAAGGCTAATAAGCTTCTGAATATTGAGCAGATATCTTCATTGTTCTGTGAGTAATGACTAGGAATAGCTGAACTTCTTTGTTTAGATTTGAATCTGGGGAGAAAGAAATGTCACTGGAAGCACATGGTACTAGAGGCAGTAGCTGGAAGCTTGGTACCTATCATTACTGGGAGGATGAATCTTGAAAAAGTATAGATTTACATCTCAGTGAAAACGTTCATTAATGTGAAAAGGTAGTTGAAAAGGTGTGCAAAATCTGAAACTCCAGGAACCTTGCCTTTTCTTTTTTAATGATTTAAGAGTTTTGTTTTGTCAGCAGAGGAAATAATCTACTGCCCTTTTTTGGCTTTGCCTTTCTCTTTACAAAGAAGCCAACTGAAAATCCAATGTTACTACAACATTACTGTTAATCACAGGCAGAAGTGTGAGGTATCACATTTCCTTAATACTTTCTGGTCTTAGAATTTGCCCACAGGGGGATCTCAGTTCTTATTTGTTTGAAGTCAAGGTGTAAGCAAGCACTCATCACAAATATGAACATTTCCTGAGTGAGATAAGGTACACTAATACTGGCTATGTAGTCATTATGTAATGCTCAAGACAAAAAAATCTGTAACTAAGCAGAGCATAATTAGCTAGCTTCTAGTATTCCATGTACCTTGGCAGATGCAAGATTGTATTACTTTATCAAACAAGTCCCTCTGATTATTCTTTAAGCTGAAGGGAGATCTTAATACACTTTGGTATTATGCATTAATGTGGTCCTACGAGGAAAAAAAAAAAGTACCAGTGCATTCCCTTTAATTTTGCAAGTTGTCCTGTCAACCTAAATTTAACTATTTCACATTAACAGTTTCTCACTTGTAAATCAACAGTAAAAGGCTTATTTATACTACCTTTTGACAAGATCCCCCTTCCCTACACCTCTTTAAGACATTTATGACTGAACAATGTTGTGTTCAGTACAGTTCGTATTTACCATGTCTTGTTCCAATTTTAGATGTCTTTCCTCCTCATCCTCAGAGCTGGTTTCTTAAATTCCTGAAATAGCCCTTAGTTTCCCCACAATTAAGTGGTCTGCCTTTAGCTCCCTGTTAAGGTGATCAGGTTTGTATCCAGAGGGACATGATGTGTGGGTCCCTCTGAAGCTTAGCAGCATCCCAGGCAGATTGAACACACAGCTCGTTAGCTCCATTTCACCCAGGGGTTGAGTGTGCTACCTGAACAGACAACTGATTCCTGCAGACATACTCTTGAGGGTAGGAGGACCAAATGGGTTGCTTCAGGTCCTACTGCCCTAGTCACTGGGCCCTCAGGCTAGATTCTTATTTTCAGTGGAACTGGTTTGTCACAGCAGGCAGCAGATGGCCAGGTGGAACAGGATGCTTTTTTCTCCTGGTCAAATATGTACAGTACTGGTGATGATCACAGTGTATAAAGGATAAATAAAAGATCTGCACTACTCACAGGCAAAGCAGGAGGAAAACAAGCGAGTGGTCCCCTTTTTTCCTCTTTTCTCTGTAAAGTAGAAGAGTGTGATAGAAAAGTGCAAAAGCCATTTGCTTCTTCCTAGTCACACCTGGAGAACATGGTCCATACAGATCCCTCAGAGATGGTGTGTGGAAGCCATCCTAACAAAAATTCTTGAAAGGTGAGCCAGATACATCTCTCTCAAATACATATAAAAAACGTAGCCATGTCTTCTTCTGCAATAGATGAATGAAGATGACTGGAAGGAAAAAGCAGACACATAAACATACAGAGAACAGCAGCAGTAAAATAGGAAAAATGGGTTTCTAGAGATGTCTATTAAAAAGAAATCTGTGATTCCCCTGCTAAACCAATAACCAAGAGGATGAGATTTGGAGGTTCTGGAGAGTGCTCAGAACATCACGAGGTGTCTCATCTTGGGGAGGTAAAAGTTAAATCTACCAGTACTAATATTCCCAACTAAATCCGTACGTGTTTTCTGAGGATGGGTAGTTTGTGTGACTCCTGTTCCACAGGTAGATCACCTTTCAGAGAAGGATCTGTCCTTATTTCAATAGGATTTACCTTAATTGTAGGTAACATAAAATATAATATAAGGTAGTATAAAATTCTCCTCTGTGTAGATATTGCAATGTACAGAGTATCTTTCTATGAAGTTCCTTCTCAAAATAACAGGTGTCCATGTATATGTTCGTACACGAATATTTGTGTATGTGTATGTATGTGTTTAAATCAGCTACATAGGCAGCTCTCAGTATCTTTCATTTTGCAGTTTATCTTTTTCAGTAGGCGTTGATCTCAAGAGTCATAAAAATACCATGCAAATGCAGTTCTTTCATTTTTTCAATATACCAAAGTTCCTGTTCCTTCGAATAATATATGAGCTTTATGCTTAATTTTGCCTCATTTTTCTCAATCACAGTTTGCCAGCATCGATTTCATTCTGGGGAGCTGATCTATTTCCTAGAAGAGTCTAAAACACTTGTGGGTGTCTAGTAACATATAAGGTGTTTAAGAGAGTAGTGAATATTCTCTGGTGCATCACTTTCCATCATCTCCTGACTGTCCTCACCTATCGAACCCAGAAGTTATTGCTGCTGTAGCAGAAGCAGCAGGACACAATACACCTTTGCACCTCATTACTGCAGTTCACAGTCTAGAATATTAGTTAAGCCAACAATGAAGGTAACTTTGTATGAAGACCCCAGGCTGCGAACTGGAGAAGCTAATACACCAGTGGACACCCTTTTCTGCTGGCTGTGCTATGGAGGGTGGTAACGTCCAGCACAAGGAGTGGGCAGACTGACAGAGGCAGTAGCATCTTCAAATGCCACAGCTTAATTATCCAAAAAGTATCTGCCAGAGCATGTGCTCATGAGGAATGTGTCTTCAGTGCATGAGTAGATCTAATAATTTTCCCAGGGTGTCATGATACCAACATTCAGAGAGCCCAAAATCACATGGGACGTTTCTTCTTCTTCCATATGGCGATAAATGCCATGTTTTCTTTCTAGTGTCACTCATAGCTCTTTCAGCCGTTCAGTTCTCCAAATATCTCCCCCTCTCTGCTGAATCACTGCTGTATGGACAAGTGTTTCCCGGCACACGCGGTTCTGTTCCGAGTGCTGCAAACCCCCGTGTGTGCGGGGGGCTCTTCGCGAAGGGGTGGGCAGCCGAACACGGAAGCAGGGCCAGCAGTGCAGGGCTCTCTCCCTCCCCCAGCCTCCAAGCCAGGCCTGGGGGCAGCAGCAGGGTTCAGCCTGGACTCCAGGTCCCCAGGCAAGTCCACGATGGTGAGGCGGGGCTGGGACATCACATCGACCCTGAGTCCCCACGGCCAGACCTCCCAGAGCGGGGCTGCTCTCAGCGCCTTTATGTCGAGTGTTCGGAGTTACTCATGTCTGGAAGTGTTTGCTGGATCTGGCCTTTGAAATAATAGAATCAAATAATCTTCGTCTTATTGTTGAAATCTGAGAGTAGCAGGGAACAGAAATTACTGCAGTAGTCTGCCATTTCTCACTGAATTGGCAGAGAGGGCATTCAGTGCTGCGTGATCCCCGTGGTTTCCGGTGCTGAGAGGCAGGCATGTTCCCAGACACGACCCTTGCAAGCCGGCACGTGTCAACTGCAGTTGTTGCACATTTGGGTGGTGGTTGTAGATCGGTGGAGCAGGTTTCTGTGTAAGTGGAAAGGGGCAAACCTAATTTTTATGGTACCGTAGGCTACTTTTGCAGTGCTGTGTACTAGCAGGATCAAAGCTGATGTAGACATCAAGAGCTTGCCCACACTCATCCTTGCACGATTTTAATGCAATCAATCTAAAATTATATTCTTAATCGGTATCTAAGTATAGCATACAGTGATACCTGAGTTGGGGCCATTCTCTTGCCAAGCTGCCTTGCTTAAGTGCACACATACTCCCTGGGCGCAGGTACCACCTGTACCATTACTGAGTGCGTTTCCTTGACTGGTGTACCAAATGACCTGGAAGGCCTGTGGGGGAACGCCTGTTCTTTCAGTGGCTGGTGAAATGATAGTTCTGAGAGTTCAGGAATAGAGGTGACGATGAAGACACACAGGACTTCATCCTTTCCCAAAAAGACTGACTTCATGTAGTCAATTTTTGTTTATTGAGATAAAGATATTATAAAAGTCTTAGGTAAATTATAACATTATTCCAAATGAGAAACAGTTTGTGATACCCTATAAGGTAGCTGAGGTCCATTACACCAGCGTATCTTGAAATCCACAAGTAGCATGTTTTGTCCAGTTTGCATAGACGTAAATGATAATAAATGGTGCAAAGAAGTGGAGATCCATCCTATTCATTTTGTTTTTATAAACCAGCATCTGTGAAAACCCATTATAGCTTTTTAAGAAGTTGCTAGAAGGGTATGTTATTTTAAGGTTTGGAGTCCCTATAAATCAAAGCATGTTTTACCTGCAGGTTCTCTTTTTCTAAGTAAATGTAAAAAAAGTGTTCTTCTTTCTATGGGAAATTAGTATTTCCTCTTTTGTGAATCATTTTGTTAAATTAGGAAAGTCTTGCAAATAAGTCCTCATATGGTGATAGTGTGTGAATAATGTAAAATATAATTTAGGGTTTTTTTAAGATGAATGACTTTTTCAGTGTTTTATTGCTAATAGCAAATGCATTTCAAAATCAAAGTAACTTGTTAGAATCCACATCTTTACACTGCTACTGAAATTGTGTTTTGATTTCTTTGACATGATCCCTGATTGCTGTGAGAAGAATCACTTCAGTATTTTTGTTCTTAGATTCCCCCTCCTTTGTCTTGCAGCTACTTGTGGCAGATTCCATTAACAATTGCAGTAGGAAATACGAGCCACATCTCATCAGAGGCAATTATATGGGTGTCTAACAAATCAGGTAAAAATAAACTTTCCTCCCAGTAGAATCTCATAAAGCATACTTGTGTTTTCCTCAACTGTTTCTTTGGAATTGATCCTAGATAATTGTTTAGTTGCTGTGCACCCTGTATTAGCTACTTGAAATGAATTACAAAAAAAGGAGAGTTGGGAAGGGAGGGAGGAGGAATGAAGGATGAGCAACAAGCAAGATTTATAATTATCGCAGAAGTTAGACAGCATAATGAAAAGCTTTAACATAGAAATGTGTACCTATGTGCTAAGTATTTTATATTTAGTAACACGTATCAAATCACTGATGAATGCAGTT
Source organism: Phaethon aethereus (assembly GCF_964289735.1). Classification (NCBI taxonomy): domain Eukaryota; kingdom Metazoa; phylum Chordata; class Aves; order Phaethontiformes; family Phaethontidae; genus Phaethon; species Phaethon aethereus. Next base: position 42,168,297 of record NC_138575.1, read on the forward strand.
CACTTTATTGAATGGTGAAAGTTAAATGTAATATTTTTATAGCAAAGCATCCGATGAGTATGACATAGTAAATGCAAAGTATTTAGAACTCTGGCATTTTTAGCTCTGATCCATAGTCTGAACCAAGGCTAAGTAATGTTTGCTGTCATTAAAAAGTTTCCTTATTGATCTGTCAAAGTATTTCTTCTCTCTATTAGATAACCAGATGCTGGGCCTTAAAAGTGCATTATTCTGCTTACTACTTACTTTCTCACTCCTCAGTTCCTACATGGTCATAAATAGTTATTGTCCTGAGGACATCTAGGGCTAGATACCAGTGGTTTTTTATCACCTAAAAAAGCAATCCTGCCATAGAAATTTCATGAAATATTTCTCTATGTCCTTATCAGTTCATGCTATATCAGCTGACAGTTTTGGACTGGAATTGAAGAGAGTGAGGGAAGAAATCTGGAGACTTGAACAGAATGATTATATGGAAGACAAGAGAAGGATCCATGCCTCCCCACAACACATGGGCTGTAGAGGGAAAACTGACCCCTTCTTGTAAAATTAGAAGGGTGTAGAGATTACCCTCTGACAGAAATTTAACTGGAGAGAGTAAATCCTTTTTTTCTCTTTAAGTCACTAAAAGATAATAGACACATTGAGCTTAGCAGCCAGGAGGACTAGAAATGAATGGTGCACAATCAATGGAAATCTGAGTATCCCAACTTCCAAGTGGTATAAGGTGTGTTTTCAGCCTGTTGGAAATAACATGTTTTATGCTGCTTTCACAATATAATGATCTAGAAATGTGCCTGGGACCAGGGCACTTTTCATACCTGGGAAACATACTCTAGTCAGAGCATACAGATGTTGCCTGACTTTGCAGAAATATATTGTGTTGGCCATACTTTTTAATATTAACACCTCTGGAATTCTTCAAAACCTGTTTGCACTTTTACAATCTGCCTTAATGACCTGCTCTACTTTTGTCCTTTAGGGCTTGATTGAACTCTCATTGAAGTTAATAGAAAGATTCCCACTGACTTCAGAGAGAGTTGATCATCTCATCTCATCTCATCTCATCTCATCTCATCTCATCTCATCTCATCTCATCTCATTAGGTTGTACATGCATGCCTCTTTCCCCTCACTCCTGCCTTGAAAGTTCAGTATATCACTATTATCTGGAAGTTGCTTCCTCATTGCCTTTTACTTGCAGAGTGCTGTGGAGGAACAAGTCCATAAAACCACTACCCACTCTTTTAAGATCTACTGCGCCTATTGGAATGCCTTCAAGAAATCAACAAATTAATGATGGCCAGTGTGAGCAATGATTTTGGGGTGTCTGGTATATAGAAATTAAAGAGGAACCTTTCTGAGTCATCAGTTTCCTGTGTAGCGAATCAATGCCACTGTGATCTATTGTCATTATCCTTGTCCTTCCTCATTACTTTCCCACTCACTCACTTGCTGTGCCTCATTGAAAATGAGACTGTAAACTTATGAGTACAGCAAGGATGTCCTCTTGCTTCTACTTATTGTTGTCTAGCTCAACTGGAGAATTTATCAACATAAAAAAGTCAGAACATCCCTGGATGTACTCAATGGATGATCCATTGTTTGTGCTATTGTGTATTGGGTCTGGTGTAGATGATTTTGTAATACTCCTGGAGATCTTCTGCAGGTGGTATTGTTGTTTCATGGGGATGTGGGAGGGGTTCTGAGACTGGAAAGGACAGTTTCCAGGATTGATTCTTGTGGACAGGAAGAATCCTGAAGCATTTCTGTTGTGCAGAGTGCACAGTTTCAGTGTTGTAGTAGCAAGTAGTCTGGGAAGAACTCTGCAAGCTGGAGGTAAAACAAACTACTCCAGAGGATATTTGGAAGATTGGAAGTGGTCACGTTGTTCTTCACATAAGTGTAATTAAATGTGGATACTCAAATCAAGTTTGGACGAAGTGCTGTTCATGAGGATGGATTCCATGCCCTCTTTAGGAAGGAGTGGGCGTTTCCTTCTTGTTGACTAAACTGCTGCGCTAAAGAAGCTTCCAGTGTAATCTGAAGAGTGGATAGGAGATGATGAACGCTCTCTGTTGTCTGTCGTGTCATACTGATTACATACCTCATTTCAGCTGCCAGTAATGAAGAGGGTCCATGTTAATGACTACCATTATGATATCTTGGCATATCACTTAAATTTTTCAATAAAATTAACCTTGTCTCTGTATTATCTGAGAGGAATGAAACCACAGCAGTTCTGAAATAGCTACATATATTGCCATCAAGCAATATTCCTTTTTTGTGGTAGTTTAAATAAGAATTTCCCAGGGGAGTACACCCCCTGCCTTGCACTAGAGTTCACCAGGGGTGTTTTTTTGCTCTTGGAAGAATCTCTTCCATCATGTACATCCAGAAAGACAAGAGAGAGAATTACTGATTTTTGCATCCTCTTTGCTACTGTGTCTGTGACCTCATCAAGGTATTGTAGGATGCCAACTGGCATTTTCATGAGCAAGGGATAAAAGGCTGCTGTCCAGTCTTGTGAGAGCCACTGAATGTAGGATGCTTGGGTTTATGCTGTCTACTCATCCTGGTCACGTCTGGTTACATACTAGAGGTGGTGAGGTGTGCAGATCTCTAATTGTTCAATATGCTGAGCAGGATTAGTTCACATAATTGCAGATCATCCCAACTGCCAGCAACAGAGCTCATTCTGTCCACTCTTCACAAAACGAAGGTGAAGAAACACGCTGGAAATTACAACTATAAAGCATCTTTTTGAGATGTAATTCATTGTCCTTTGCAACAAACCCTGTAGAGCCAGGCCTTGGCAACTTGCCTGACAAATTGCCTAATCTCCAAGATGTTTCATATTCAGTGTATCTGTTCACACGTGTATGTGGAAAGTATGTAGTCATAGTTTTGGAAGGTTTTCATTTTGCAAGTGCTTCTGTCAATACCTCTTCTCCTTACCCAGTGAGCCACAGAATTTTTCTACTCATCAGTTCATATACCAGTGATCAGATGACCCTCTTACTGGCTCAGTTTGTCTGGGCATGTGAAATGGAACTGTCTCTTTTGCTCTCACAGTGCTGCACAGATACATCACCACCACCTTTTTCCCTGTTCACTCCCCATAGCCATGGATGAGGCCGTTCTGCTTCAGGCGAGTGACAGCTATTAAACCTCTCAAAACTAAACCAGTCACAAAGCAAGGAGACATCTCATGATTAGCCTTCCATGCTGAGGTCAGAAACAAGACACTAAGATGGCTGAAATGCTCTTTGTGCTACAGTCTTGCAGGTCTGCTGAATGATAGATTTCATCGGCACTGTGGAAATCATTGGGGTTACAAACTTCTGTTCTGTCATAGATCTGGGGCTTTTTTCTGTTTCTCCTAGATAAGTTGTCTCTTCTGTGGTCGCTGTAATGATGTATGAACATAATGTCCGCAGTGTTTTGGAATCAGCCCCAAAACAGTAGTGGGCAAAAAGTCAAGGACCAGCTTTGAACTCAGCCCATCCCCACAAGACAACTGCTTAGCAGGGCTTGTGGGAAGGTGTTGGCGATTGCTGCTGAAGGATTACTTAGTGTGGAAGCACAGGCACATCTGTCACGTTTCTGCAAATCCAGGAGAAGTGACGTTAACCTCAAGTGAGGAGGTTTAGCTAGCGTCCATTTCAAACGGGTGAGCAAGGCTTTGGACGAAGGCGTACTTGCCGTTCCCTGGGCATCACTGTTCTGGCGCTCAGGCTCCAGGTAGGAAACATCACACAACTCAACAAGTGCTACTGAACTGACTGATGCAGCTTTACAGTCTGTCTCCCTGGCCTTTCCATCCCCACCTCCCGTACCTTGACTGATTCGTTATGTCCCAGGGAAATATTCCTCTGATAGACCTTCCGTGTCTCTGGTAAAGTGACTCTCATTAAGACTCCTCTTAGAATCTCGACAGGATTGCCATGAGATGAGGAAAGAAAGTTCAACAGGGCAATTGCCTTTCAAACAGCAAGTCCCAACTTACTGTATTATGCCACCTCCTACTAGATAATCTCTACTTCAACTGTAAGCCCCTTGACAGTGTGATTCTCCTCCATGAAGCGTTTTGTGGAAGACAGCTGCTTCTGAGCTGGGTTTTGCTGGTTACCCACTGGGGAACAGAGCATTAGTGCAGCATTAGAAAAATACCCTTTCTTTTCCTTTCTGAGACTCAGCTGCTGAGCTTGACCCATGTTGCTTCCAGACTCCACTCTTTTATCTTTCAAAAGTGGGAGGAAGGGAAGCACTGTGAAGTAAAATAAATATATAGATCCTGCTTTACAGCTTTAGCCAGCCATGATGAGGACCAGGGATATGGGACCTGCAATCCTGGTGCTATTTTGCCAGTGAGGCAGAATCACTCCCCTTATCCCAACAGCTGAGCAAAGATGCTGACAGAACACAGCTGCTTATGTTGTGTATCACCTAGACATTCGCAGTTCCATGATATAGGAATGTTAATGGATGCAAGGGTAGTCTGAGGAAAGAGTTTGTGACACTGAACGTGATCATATTTACTGATGTGCTCCATTTATTGTGTTGTTCACTGCCCCAAAACATTTTCTTTCAACATGGAGCTACGGCAACATGACAAGTGAGATGGAAAGAACTTTTTCTTACGGTTTGCCTTCTCCTCTTATGAAAAGTTCTTGCAAAAAGATTTGGAGAATTTAGTTAAAGCCAGTATCTTTTTACAAAACATTGTGATTGTGATGAAATTCCTCATGGGACATATTCTTCATCAGAAAAATTGTTGTTGGCATGAAATTGTGCTACTCTTGTGCAGTTATTTTTTCAGGAAAATTCAGTCAGTTCTCCCAGTAGGGGTTCTACCAGCATAAACAAATTTCCTAGTATGCTAGGGGTTGTATAAAATGAAGCGTTAAAATAACAACTGTGAGTCTGAATGCTTGAAATGGTAGTAGAACTGTGTTTAGCCCACATTCTTGTCAGCATTGGAGTAGTGCCTTGCAGAGGGGTGCCCTTTGCCCAGACCTGCCTCACAAGGTGCTCATGTTGCCGTGCGGAGGAGCAGGTTTCCATCATTCCTGGTGGTTTTGATGGAGTTGAAGTTGCTCGAAAGCTGGGAATGCTCAGAACTTCAAGCCACATGCAGTTAGCACGAGCTGGAGGACTGTCTCACGCTTCCAGAGCAGAGAAAATGAGAATCAGACCCTAACTGATTTTCTTACTTCAAAACAAATGTCATAAAGTTTAACCATTTCCTCCTAAATGTCTCCTGTATGTATGTGGCAAAACCATAAGTTTCAGAGCAGTGTTATTTTCCGAGGCATCCAGACAAAACATGACCATGGAAAAACACTTTCTGATCAAAGAAGATTAAAAGAATTTCCCTTTAATCTCAAACAAAGACAACTGTATATGTATTTTAGATTAAATTTTAAGCGGTGACTTAAAACTTTCAAAGATGGTTCTTCCCAAATGAAATCTTTGTTGTTGTTTAGAAAGTCATGAATGGTTTAATATAGAATTTAACACTGAACGACTACCTTTTCCCTAGCTATAATACTTTCAACAGCAAACTAATAAATGTGTTTGTGGTCAGTGGAGAAATTGCCCAGGTGTATAGAAATTTTCCGTGGTGTAATCACCAAAAGAAATATTTTCTTTTACAGGAAGGCATAAGAATCAACAGACTCAAACATAAAATTCCAGTAAATCATATAGAACTATGTGAAGCACATGCATCAGGCAGTCCCTTAAAATAACCACCTGCTTATCTGAGCTGGAAAGGTGTGAAAGATCCCTGTCCTGTATTTCAGGAGAAGGTCAGCACATGAGTGGTCTTATTGAAAAATAATAGCAAGGGTTTATGGTTGGATTTAAACTGACCAAAACAGCAATAATGCCATCGAGCTTTGAAAAGACACTGTTCTACATTAAAGCAATATGTGTTGGAGGTGTTGCACAGCTGTTACTTATGAAATAGGTTATTTTGAACTTGTCATATTTGACTGGCAAGTATTAAAGCATAAGTAATTTCCTCACTTTGGAAATCAAAATTCAATACAAATACTCAAACAAGAAAAAATATATGTAGTTTTTTAATTACATCTGATTTTGAAAATTTCCATTTAATGTATTTATTTACACAGATACTGATTAATGTGTGCTTATAGCTCATTTGGGATGCTTTTAGGCATAATAGAGGTGCAGGGATTAAACAGTTACACGTAGCTACTTTCAGCGATGGTGGAATTTGAAGGTTGGTATGCAACAGAGAAAAGCATGGGTGGGAAGTCGCTTCCCTCAACAGTCTAGATATAGAAGTGGGTATTTTTGCTGTTGCTTTTAAGAAACCCACTAGGTTGATACATAACATAGCTGAGATTTAGTGGTGGCAGGCTGTATTCACAGAGCCAAACTGGGTAAACTAAACAGGATGGGGTAGATCCAGATTCAGATGCCTTCTCTCCCCATTTTACAGCAGATGTTTGATCCGAGTCTGGTCTAAGAAAGTGCCTTTATCACTATGCTGTAAGTTGTTAGAATCTTTTACAGTATTTCTACAGTAATGTTTTTTCTTTGTATAAAATTCAGTCGTTTACACAGCAACCAGGAGTCAAGTCTTCCATAAGTAAGCTGGAGCAACTGGATTATTCTGACTTCAGATCCAGTAAAAAAAAGTGTTTAAACAGAGGGGGGACTTCAGTATAGCAGTCTAAGAGAGTGTGCTTAGGACTGAGCTATAGAGCCCAGTGTTTAACAAACCCCTGTGGAAGGAAGGACACCCACTGTTAAAACCTTGTTCCAAATAAGATTTTGTGGCAAAAGGAGCTTAGGTGCTTTGACAGGGTGAATGCTGAGTATCGGGAGTCTGCAGGGTCACAGGTTGTAAGAGAGTCGTCTGTTCCCAGTTTGGACATAGGTGCCCTGAAAGGGTGAGTTTAGCCGTGCCCCAGAGTCTGGTGTATCCCATTAACGAGCTGGTCCAGGTCCTCATACAGTTTGATCACACTGTACCTTGCAGTCTTAAGTACCTACGTCTCTCCACTTTGCTTGCCTTTTTCAAGCCTGGGAATCCCCCAGAGCTGTAGGATTTAATTCTGTTTTTCTCACTTAGTCCCATTTCTGCAGGATACTTTGGCTCCTAAAGGATGTGTCTGCTTGGCACTTTTATCAAAGCTAACTAAATGGATGTGACCAATATTTTAACTGAAAACAGCTGTCTGTATGTCTTTTTCTCAATTGTTTATTGAATAATTAAATTGAACTGGTGCAACTCAGTTTGACAAACCCTGAAAGAGCAATAACAATTGAATTGAATAGGCAACAACTGAGTTATTCTAGGCTTAATACTTCTAAGAAGCATATTTTTATGAGATTTTAATGATGTCAAAACTACCTAGGTGAGAAGAGGACTTCTTTTTCAATCCTGCAGGTTTTTATCTGAATTTGTGTATGTAATGCAATTCCATGAATTTAAACACATAATTAAATGGTTTTAGGATTGGGGTCTTGCTGCTCTTTGTATTTTTTGCACCTTAAAGTGATAGTTATTTGTGTGTTTGCTAGAGATATTTAGTCAAGGGAGTAGCATAGCTTTTATCTGTAGTCCTAGTCATCTATTTTTTCCTCAGAAATTACTTTTTTTATAAGAAAGGCTGAAACAAATCAATTTCTTTAGTGAGTTTAGGTACTAGATAGTATGTGTGAATTGTTAAGACTCTATTGTTAATTTTTTTTCCCCGTTAGTTACTTTCAGGGAATTCAAGCACACCAAACAATTCCCTGTTGGAATTATGTTTAAAACAAATTTTGTGTATTTCTCTTTTATTTTTAAAAATGTATGAGAAGATTGTTCCTTTTGTCCACAGTGTACAAACTAATTTTGTTATAGTAGAAAAAAAGTGTTGCTGAATTTGTAGTGAGTTCTGGTTCATGATCAGTTTTGTCAGAATAATTTACTAGCTTGAAGGCTTCTTCAGGAGACACTGAAGCCTGAGGCTTCATTCCATGATGTTTCATTCCATAGTGAAAAAAGCACGTGTTGTGAGTTCAGGGTGTGCTTAGTGTTGAAATCCCTGTACGTAGCTGAGGACTGGATGACTTCTAGCTTGTACAAATACTGGAATAAATTTACACTTTCAGCCCCAACGTGATTACTGAAAAAGAGGGGAAAGAGGAAGAACAGGTTAGTTTATATAAGGTTAATTGGGCTAGCTTTAAAGGGGAGCCTCTCAGTGGTTAGTAGCTAGAAGCTCTACAACTGAAAATACTTTAATTTAAAATCCAATATAAAAGCTTCGTCAACTACATGCAGAAACGCTTAAGAATTATTTTATTTTAATCATAGGTTTTGTCTTCTCTCTGTAGCATATCCATTCAGTTGAGTTGTGGTTGTAGAAAGCTATTTTAGCATAGCCAGAATCAGGGTGCCAGACTTAAAATGTAGCCTCTCATATAAATACTATTTGCCAGAAAAAAAACACCCTTGGAGTTATGTGTTGGTAAATGGTCCCCATAGGAATGTCATCTGGTGTCTCTCTATATCATAATAGATAAAGGAAATTATTAATCAAAGACAAATGTTTTTGTTAGTCTTTGAATTAATTTTACTGCCTTCATGGCTACTTAAAGAAGGAGAGAATTTAACAGATATGTCTTTAGAGTTTTTAAATTTAAAACCAAGTCCCCTTCCCATCTTGTTCTTTATTTCCAGAACACCACAGAACTCCTGCTTTGGAAGAGGCGAGTTGGTTGCTGGGGAACATCAACCAGACTGGCTACTTTAGAGTTAATTATGATATTAGGAATTGGAGGCTGCTAATTAATCAGCTAATAAGAAACCATGAGGTAAGCTCCTCTTCTCATTCCTAAAATCTGCTTTGGTAAAGTGAACTTTCATTGTTTCATTGCCCTAAATGGTTCAGTTTTTCTGCTTGTCCCTCACAGGTTATATCCATCAGTAATCGAGCAGGTTTGATCGATGATGCATTCAATCTAGCCAGGTATGTTTTCCTGAAGAGAATCCTCATACACATTCCTACAATAACTCATGCAATCATTAACTTAGTAGTTGAGTGTGTTTCAAAGTTAAATATGTTTTAAACACACTTTAGTTCTTTTCCCCTCTTTTTTTTTTTTTTGTATGGCATATAAACATAGTCTGTAGTACATCCACTGCTCTTGATCAATAATTGCCGTAGGGTATTTCCAAATTTGGAGAGGTCTGATCAATTTTGCAGCAAGTTCAATTTAACACTATGGAGGTAAATAATCTCTTTCCTCTTTCACTAATGAATGAGGTTTTTTCCTTCTGTTGCTCCCTAATGCCCTGCCTCCTCTTTTTTTTATAACTGACCCTTGTGCTGTATTTAATTTGTGATGGAAGGCACTGTCAAGCTTCAGGAACTTTTTTTGCACTGACTTGTACTTTTATATCATTTTGCAATATCTTTCATTTCTTGTAATCTACTAGAACAGACTCTTTTTCTGCATGATGCTTTTCATGCAGAATGGAAAATCAGAGTTCTGTTAAGCATTTCTGGAATATACACAACATTTTGTCTTTTACTATGATCAGAGTTAATAATTAACCCATATAGTGCTGGTTAGGTAATGCCTTCTTTACGAATTGAGGCAATGGAATTGTCCCCATTTTGAAATCAGGACATCCAATATGTTGGTAATGAAAATGTAAAACGAGAGGAAAGTAGTGGAACATTTCAAACTTTTTGATTCTTGAGGTACTTGGGAACATTGCATCAGTAAAACACGGTGATGTCAAAGGCAGCGTGAAAAGAATCCCTGATGATACTGGCTTTTCTGTTTGCTAGCGTATTTACAGACATATTTGAGCAGGATGTTGCAAGAATCGGCAGTGCATTTCACTACAAACGGTCACCAGAGATGTTTGAGATTCAGGCACAGCGTTACACAGAAATTATGGCTCGGTGATGTTCCAGCATCTCTGCAGTAAAACACAGTTGTGTGCCCTACCACTCTGTTCCTGCTGCCAGTGCTAGACTGAATATATGACATAAAGTAGTGATTAGCCCTTACTTAACAGTCCAGAGATGAAGTAGGGAAGGAGGCATCATGGGGAGGGAAGGAGTATCCATTTGCTTTTTGCACTGCCCTTCATTCTTGCCTTCCGGCATCTTCCCATTTGGCAACAGTAAAGGACTAGAAACAGGTCATCACTTCGGTGGACCATGATTTGTGTACTCCCTGGCTAGTAGAATATTGCAGAGTATTCTGAAATATCTACACTATTAGAAGAACTACTAAATATTCATTAATGTAACAGTCTGTTCCAATTTTATTTTGTTTTGGCCCCTCAGAGAAGTAGTGTGCAGTTATACAGAATCAGCATGGCACTTTCTTCTTTTTCCATGCACTGAACACAGTCAGATGTGGCTAGACTTCCCTAAATATCTAGGGGAAAATCCCCTGAAAAAAGCTGCTTCTTAAGCTGATTCTTATAGGTGGGTGTTTCAATTCTGAGTCGGTACTGAGCCAGTGCTCTAGGATGTCTTGTTCATGAAGCATAAAGGCGAGGTCTTGGTTAAAGGCCCAACCTTCATCAGCTGGTCAAGTTTTGTCTAGCTAAAAACCACCCAGAGAGTAGATGAGTAATGCATTCCCGACTTGCTTTCCAAAGCAGTTTTATGGTGATACTGGATCCTGCTGCTTTTTCGGAGGTAACTGCACCAGAGCACTGTGAAGTCTTTCACAAGATTTCACATTGTAAAACCTTGACTTTCTTTTGGTAACGATGAGCTGCAGTGGACTGCTGCTGCATTTCTCACTCACGCACCGTGGAGAAAAGTCGTTGAGCTAAATATTTACAGTGTATACACATGTGCATATGTAGATATTACTTATGAGGAAATGTTCTTCTAACAGGGATATGTAGCTATATTCCTGTTTCCTTTAAATCTCTGCATGAACTCCTGTCAGTAGGATTACCTTACAAGCCCTACAAGCCAGTCTGGGTGGAAGAAAGATCTGCACGTTTGCAAACGGTAGATTTATGCTCTGTATTTGAAGAGTAGCAATAAGATATGTAGACCTGGCTAAACTTGCCATGTAGGGTATACTTTTTTGTTGATCTTTTTTTACTTTATTCTTCTTTCATCTTTCCTATTAAAAAAAAAAACAAACAGCAATTATAGCGATGCTGAAGTTAGTCTAATTGGCTAGCTGACTATATGGTACCTTTTTAGAAAGTTTGGTATTTTTTGTTTTCATTTCCCCTCTCCCAGAAAAAGAAATATCAGGAATAGACCTAATCATTGCCCTGTTCCTTTATCAGGAGTAGGACTAGAGGGGAATTAAGAAACTCTTAGGAGAGGAGTGTGTTGGAGGCAGGCCTTGATGGCAGAGCACCTGAACTTGCGGACGTACGAAAGCAAATGGAAAAGCTCTTGCTGGGACAAGGAATGGAGAATCGCACGCCGATGCTGCGGTGCAGCACAGCTGCCCCTGCCGTGTTGGGTGCTCCGACGTGACGTAGCAGCGTTCCTAAAACAAGCTATCAAAATCACACAGACCCTTTAAATTTCCTCGAAATGTCAGTGTTCAGAAGGCCGCCATCAGCCTAAAAGCAGCTTAGCTTCCCCCAACTTGGCTGCGAGGCGCAGTGCAGAAAGTCTCTTCACTTTCTTTTGGAGCAGTACCACGGTTTGGAAGTTGCGTGCCTCGTCAATGCAATGCTGATTCCGTCTCGTCTCCGATGCACAGCATGTGTTCCTCCCTGCCCATATAATGTTACGTGATGGGGAGATTAAACACATACAATTGTCTCTGACTGTGACTGGGGGAAAGGTGAGTAACCTTATTGACCAGGCATAGAGGTAGTAATTGGTAGTTCAGACCTGACTTCTGGGAAGACTGGCTGTTTTTAAGGGTAATTCAGTGTTATATTCTTGTCTACAACTATAAACAGACACATTTTGAGAGAGAGGGGAACTGTGGAATATATAATTTTATTTTAATCCCTAGCTATTATTTTCACTGATAAAATAATGCAAAAATGAAAACATCAATTCTTAAGTTCATGCCGGTCCTTTTTAAAAGAATTTCTAACATAAACAGTTCTTTTTACTGTACTGAAGAGAGTTAAGATAGTCTTAAAAATGCCCCATTCTTAGAAACTTCTGAAGTTCATCCTAGTGTGTAGGACTTGATACAGATAATGTCCATTCCACACCAGAAGGGTTTGACTCAATCTTTCCACTGTCCTAATATTTTATGTCCCAATATATTTCTATGTAGTTTTACTGCTAATTGATTTTGTTTGTGGAACAAGTACAGGTCTTACTTTTAGTAAAATTTAATAATATTTAGATCTGGAGAAAGAAAGGTGACAAAAAATTCTCATGTAAATTACTTTGCAGCATCCCCCTTTTTTTTTTTTAAGTGTGTTTGATTTTATTCCTCCAAAACGTTTATTATCCTTTTACTGTCCAGCATAAGGATTTCTCAAAAATAAACAACATGAATGAATTGATACCCCGAAGGAGTGTTTTAAGCTCTATAACTTAAATTTCGTAAAGTTTTGCCCATTTTATATGGAAATGTATTCCTCCTTCTTCCTTCTTGCTGTATTTTGGTTCCATAAAATTAATCAAGCAGAGTTGAATTGAATAATAATAATAAAAGAAAGCTACAGCTTGCCCACTGTGTTTGAATTCTCGCAAGCTCGTTTCTTTTTCAGATTTTTAAGCATAATTCTGTTCTCAGCTGTAGTACATGCACACACCCTGAGGATCTTGAGAGCTGTAGCCTTGGCAGTAACATAGCTTATGGAAATACATGCTGCAAATTCCTGAGAAAGAATAGCACCTTGGCACACTCTCTACTCCCTTCTTCTTGAAGATTCTTTATCTTTTGAGGATGTTTTGTATGAAATTTCAGTACAATTTGAAAATACGTTGATTGTAGTAAATGGGATATGTTGACTGAGAAAGCCACAAGAAGACAAATAGAACTGTGGTTCTCTTCTAAGCTTAAACTGAGCAGAGGGCAGTTCAGATAGCTCCAATAAGTAGTGTCACAGGAAATAACAAAGATCCTACTGTTTCCTGAGAGTGTGAGTAATGTCAGCTTCTCCTGTCTTTCCCTTTCCTTAGGATAAGGGGTCAGTTAGTCAATATGTGAGGTGGGATGCTTCACACTACTTTAGGCATCCCAAAGGGCGACCTGTAAATCTGAGCTTGTCACTTGCAGTTTACTGACAGTTAATGGAGGGAAACGTGCACCTGACCTCTCAAAGCCACTTAACCACATAGGATAAGATAAATTACCCTCCTTATGTCAGGAGTGTTGTGTCACACCTAGTTCTTCCTTGCTGGGCTCTAAATCTTCATATTCACTTCCCCTCATTAAACTGGTTGACTTAATCCAATATTATGTCAAAGAAGTAGGTCTGGTTTGTACTCAGCGTTAATCAGTATTGGATCAGATGTGACTGTGGATACCTATTTTACCGTCTAAAACAGTAGACAGTAAGTTACTAAGACAGTAACTAAAACAGTTACTGCTTTTTCCAGTTCTGGAAAAATCCATCAGTTTTGTGTCCTGAAACCTAATGTGTGTCTCACACCCCTTTGATCCTGCCTGCACCATAGTCAGCTCACTGTGTTAAGGTGGCAGGTGCTTGGTTTGCATGCCAGTTGCTCAGGAAACAGTTTTTTTGATGCTGACAATCTGTCTTGCTATCAGTTAATATCTTGTCTTCTGTTCTGCGGTTGAAGAGATAGTGGCGGAGTTCCTCTGATACTCAGAATTTCCTGACAAGTTCCCTTTTGGGTGGGTCATAGGCCTAGTGACCACACAGTGTGTGTCAAGACTACACTCATTGGTTACACACTAATAAAGGCCAAAGATAAAACCTGACAGTAGTTTTTGAATATTTCTTAGCAGCATTTCTTTTATGTTTATCAGAAGCTTTTTCTTAACTGGATTCATGAGAAAGCATGAAATGGTGATGTTAAATAATCATTCTTCTGCTCCAGGGTTGGATGGCCATATTGGAGTGCTGCCCGTTTCCTTTCACAGATTAGGGGGAAGTGATCGTGCCCCTGTACTCGGCACTGGTGAGGCCGCACCTTGAATCTTGTGTTCGGTTTTGGGCACCTCACTACAAAAAGGACGTTGAGCTGCTAGAGTGTGTCCAAGGAAGGGCAACAAATCTGGTGAGGGGTCTGGAGCACAAGTCTTATGAGGAGCAGCTGAGGGAACTGGGGTTGTTCAGCCTGGAGAAGAGGAGGCTGAGGGGAGACCTTATCGCTCTCTACAACTACCTGAAAGGGAGTTGTGGCGATGGGGGTGTTGGTCTCTTCTCCCAACTAACTAGTGATAGGACGAGAGGAAATGGCCTCAAGTTGCACCAGGGGAGGTTTAGATTAGATATTAGGAAAAATTTCATCACCGAGAGGGTGGTCAAGCATTGGACCAGGCTGCCCAGGGAGGTGGTGGAGTCACCATCACTGGAAGTGTTCAAAAAACGTGTGGATGTGGCACTTCAGGACATGGTTTAGAGTACATGGTAGTGTTGGGTTAATGGTTGGACTTGATGATTTTGAAGGTCCTTTCCAACCTTAGTGATTCTGTGATTCTGTGACAATGCCAAGGCCTCATCAGCATAAAAAAATAGTCTGCTGCCTTAGACTACTGACTGCTTTGCGTGCTGTTTTAACTTGACTGCACCATTGCTCCTCAGAAATGATCCTACTTTTTGGGTTGATCTGACTGCTGTTGGCCAGGATTGTTGTCTAGAGGAGGTCTGGTCTTTGTCAGTGTATGCTCTATCTGCTTGGCAGAACATACTGCCAGGGTGAACTTTCAAATTCAAAGTGCTGATTATACTTTCAAGTTTTTTTGGCCTCCATTTGGTGTTTTTGTAAAGCAGTTTTTTAAACTGTAGGCTAAGGTCCCTTTGCTTGATAAGATTTAAGAGAAGTCTTGGGAATTAATGTTGTCTTAGTTAACCTCCTTCCAATTTGGTTAGAAATGTGTTTTCTTCCACCCAGAAATCAAACAATAAACAGGAAGGACGGTGCTATGACTGAGGCGCTGCACAGGGACTAGGGAAACTTGGGATGCTGTTTCTGCTATAGATTTCCTAGGTGATCTTGGTAAAAATCACTTAAACAGTTTGTGTCTGTTTTCTCCCTGTAAAATGAAGATAAGAGAATAGGTGAGGGTTTATGAGAATTTCAGAAAGTCTTTCATTATAAATGTGTTTAGAGAGAATTGCTTTTACAGAAATAATATCCAATTCTGTAGATATTCTGGCAAACAAAATTCAGATTGTATGTATATTTTCAAGACCAGGCATCTGTGCTTTCCATATGAAGTCTCTAGCTTTTAAACACATATTTCGCTTGGCTGACTGATATGCAGCTTATAAACATTAGAACAGGAAAAAGAGAGATATGAAAAAGTATTGTGCATAGAATAAACAAATTCAATTTTGAATTTGTTCAAGCATGCTCTCATAGATACCATTGCCTCTTGACAAGTGAAGGAGTAGAAGGGCTGTTTCATTCTACTCTTCCCAACAAAATCATCAAGAAAGAAAATAAATACTTGTAATAATTGAGTCATCTGAAATTGACCTCTATTAGCCCCTGAAATATGTTTAAATTTCCTTAGTTAATTTAAGTGTGTGAATGACATACTTCTGAAAAATCAGGGTTTCATGATGATGAAAAACATGACATAATCTAACTCACTGCATAGTCTTAATTTTCATCAGTAGGATTATTCCTTTTCGTCTTGCACTACTCTTTTTTAATTCATTTTTTTTCATATGGGGAAGAAGAGGAAAGGAGAGGTACTGAACTCCGGTTTGAAGGAATTGTTTTGGCATTTTTACCAACATGAGTTTTTAAGCTTTTTTTTTTTTTCTTTTTTCAATGAAGGTGATTAATTCAAATTAGTGTTAGTCTTTGCTTATATGGCAACTCTAAAGATGTGCAAGATAATTTAAGCCACGTGGTACTCTGATAATTATGTTGAATTTGAACTATTCTTTGTAGGATGCTTCAAATGCTCTTGTGTGGAGTTGAATGTCACTTGAAGAGTCCTCAAATATTTTGCCTGTAAGAAAACATAATAATAATCAGACTTCACTTAAAACTGTCATACTCTCTGAATCCTTTGATGTTGGAGAGACTGAATGCTGATTAAATTTAGTACTTAAAAAGAGCTTGCAAGCCAAATGTTGCTGTCGTATTTATCAAAGAGCACATGTGTATTCCTGTCCTGTTTACGTGGAAGTGCATGGCTGGTATAAATCATACTGCCTCCATTAAGTCCCTTTGGATGTCTTAGAAAAGCAGAGTCCTTATCTAGTCCTAAGTCAGCCCAGCCCTGGGAATGGAAGATGAGGTAGATCTTTCTTTGATACTGGAGATCACAGAGCCTTTTTTACAGGTTGCCAATTAGTTTTCTATGAGAAAACATTCTTTTTCCAGCTTCCTCTGTTGAACATGGACGCTGGTCATCATAAGTTTTTAATCTTTGACTTCCCAGGCTTGCAGGAGTTGAAGGTGAAATATGTGACTGTGAGGGTTAGTTCCCCTGTTACATGGTTTGCCTTGCTGAAAGCTTTTTTATGTGTCAGGGTTCAACATACCTGTTTTTACTCAGCTGCCAAAGAACTGCTGTTAAAGCACTGTGGGAAAGAATATCCTGAATGCATCAGTAGGGCACCAGTCCTTGGTAGGTCCAGAAGAAATGAATAGGGTTAGAAAAAAACAAATATGGTTAAATATGAATGTTCATTGGCACCAAGTTTCTCTGTGAATTATTCTAATCCACACACTTGAGTTTAAAGATAAAAGAATGAATCAATGGCTGAGAATCCTAACTTATTTTAAATTGTCCCCTTATGGGTTAATTAATATAGTCTAATTATTCATATATTGCACATGCACAGAAACAGAACTGAAGTTAATCTGAATTGCACATCTATGTTCTGAAGAGCCACATTTTCCCTCTTCAAAATTATCAAGACAAAAAGCTAGTCACGTTTTACATATTTCATAAGAAACAGACAATGCAGCGTGAGTTTTAAAGCAGCAGCAAGTAAATCACCTCATTTCCGTTGTTTCAACAATGCAGACCAGTTTGCTGCCAGCTTGGATTTTCTAATTTTGATTTAAACACATGACTTATAGTGACTTTGTTGGGTGGTGGGACTAAGGGATTTATGGTGCACTTGTATGTGGGACTCTCATCACTGTACGGCAACCCTGTCGTTTTTGTGACAGAGTCTGTTTGACTGGTGCTGGATTTATGATAGAAATAATTCAGAAGAGAGTAATAATTTTCCCTTAGCAATTACACTACCATTTGGTACTTTGTCCCTAAGGGGAAAATGAATGTGCTGGGATCTGTCCATAAGTTCGGTGGCTCAGTGTAAAGAACAAATCAAGGTCAGAATGCATCTGAATACACACTGATGTTTCATAATATAATCTAAATCTCCTGCTTTTATCTCACTCATTAAAAGTTCATGTAATCTAAAGATTATTTTTTATTGATATGAGATTTTTAGTGGTAATTCTTTGAAAGGGATATTGCATTACCACGTTCAGTACTTTCTTTTTCATTGCCTCTTTTCTCTGTCGCAATGGCCACCCTGGCAACTTCTTCAGTGTAAGCAGGACAGGAGCTTGCTATGGGTTGGTGCTTATGGAATGATATAGTGTCATAAGCCACTTTATGTATATATTACTTTTGAAAGGTCTTTTTCCAACTCTGCCCTTGTCATAAAAATGGGATATCACCTTTTCACCCCTTTCACATCAGCAGCCTCTTTAGGCATGAAAAACCTGCTGGACCAGGATGTTTGTCTAGAGGCAATTTGTCTAATAATGCAAACAGATCTTTTTGCTAGTCTATGTTCCTGTTCTTCTGTTCTCCTGTTCAGCAGGAAACACTGATGACAAGATAAACCTCATGTGGAGCCGTGTATCTGACACATGCTGAAGTTCTCATGTGTAACAGTGGCTACAGAATGATTGATATGCTGGTAAACTGAGGGATAGGGACAGTTATATAAAAAGTGGTGAAACAACCAGGGATCTCAAAAGTGATCCTTATGGTTAACTTTTGCAATTGTAGTCATGTTTCTTAAGCGGCTCAGTATGGACAAGGCTGGCTCAGAGCTGGCCTGTAGAGGCTCTTTTTTAAATTTGGGCTCCTTTTTGTGTGACCAGTGTTGTCAATCAAAAGCATTTAATCTAGAATACAGTAAAGAGGGACTCCTACTTCTTATAGCTTATACTGAAGCTGCATAAACAACATTTCATTTTAGGGCATGAAATGTCCTAAAATGGATTTGTTAGTACTCTTCTGTGAATATTTACAGGGCAAAAGACCAGAGTTGTAATATTCTTATTATCATGCCTCTGAGAAGCAGTGAAATTCTGATGCTTTTAGGATATCCATCACTAGAGGCCTATATAAACGAAACTAGACGAATTTCTCAGGAATGGCATTGGTATGAACCTGCTTTGCATAGGGCAGAGACTAGATGAGTTCTTAAGGTGGCTTCCAGCTTTTTCATTCCAGATACTGTAGGTGAAGTTTTGTAAACTTTTTAACCTGTGCTTGAGAAATGCTCAACCTGAGCATCAGTGTGCATTCAGCCTGTTCATGAATGCTGTTCATTCAGCATTTGGCTGTTTTTGAATCAAACACTGTTTGATTTGACTATTTTACCTGTTAAGATACTTGCCAAGCCTATCCCAGATTCCTCTGCAGAATTTTTTTAGTTGTAGATATGTGCTTGCTAAGATTCTCAGGTGGCTACTGGCGACATGCCTGGAGAACCAGTGTGAGTGTTTCAGACCAGACATAAGATTGGACATCACAGTATTTCTGCAGTGTTTATATTTGTTACCTGGTTTTGGTATAGCCCATAATCAGTTATTCCCCAAGTGACAGACAGTATTTCAATTTTCCTCTGAGATGGCTAAGCTGGAAAAGAACCTTGTCTCTTAGCCCTGGCTCTTATGCATTTGGACTTTGGCAGCAATATCTGATAGTACTTTTGCTGGACTTTAAGGATAAAAATATGATTGATGGCTAAAAAGACACAAGAAAATAAGGATTTCTGTGACTGACCTTCCAGTGACATTGTTGGGAGAGTGATAAATCAAGCCGCAAAGCTGCATGTGTAGAGCATGTACTTATATTATACTCCATAGTGCCTTTGAGTAAGTATTTCCAGACAATTATGTGACAAGGAAATTATTTCACACTTTTTTCCTTTGATGGGAAGGTTGCTGCTGTTACTTTTCTTATTATTGTAATGATAATGGTTAAACATTTCTGTTCAACATTTCTGCAGGTCTGTGTTTTTCCATCAGAGTTCACAGAGAACAGACCCATTCTGCCTTCTTTCCTTGTCTTGGTTATTATCCTCCTCCATAAATGACACAAGTGGCTTCAATTAGCAGCTGTCGGCCAGTTGGTGATGTGTGTTTGTCACAAGTCCTGTGACACTCGTGAGCCTGACCACTCCTTCCTGTTTTGCTGGATGCAAAAATTTTGCTTTTGCTGCCCAGATCCTGTGTAACCATCTTTAAACTAAGTTCTACCAGGCTAGCGAAGGAGAATCCTAGAAGCATGCCAGCACCCCTTGGCTGGTGAGTTTGCCACTGTTCAAGTGAGTCAGAATGTCTTGCTGGATGCAGCATCCCCTGGGAAAGAGGAGTCTTGTGCTCTTAGTGCTGGACAAGCTCTTAGTGTAAAGTAAAAGAATACGATTGTACTAAAATGCAAAGTTTAAGAAACCAGCTGCTGTGCATTCTGAAGATGCAGAATACTAGAGCATAGCTCACCACACAGTCATGCTGCTTTGGCTAGTTTCTGTCTTCTGCTGACCTGGTTGGCATGATAGTCATGCTACCTCCCAGGACAATTCACACAGATCCTAGATCTGTGATCTGGATTTTAGAACTTTTTATCCATTTTATGGTTCATGGTTTATCTCTTTTATCGTTTAGGGTGAGAGCTTCTCCTTATAGAAATAGCCTATTTTCTCAATTATGAATGCCAAAAATTAGCAACCTTAGTATTTGGCCTTACCCTTACCAAACTCTTTCCTTCTTTTGTGAATGAAAATATTCCTCAAGCTTTTTAAGCTGTAATATACATTTAATATAACATATACGTTATGTACCACATTTTACACAAAAAGGTAAAACAATGCGTGTCTTATCACTACCTCTTCACAGAAACTGATGGCAAATAATCTGGGAGTGTGGTGTATTTGGAATAAGAGGTTCATAAACATGGCTTAGTGGCTGACGGTGAAAGAATAGGGCTATCGTGGTTTTCTGTAGGTATCCATACAATAAAATAGTGTAGAATATAAAGAATATTCTGCCAAGGCAAGGTTCCTGAAGCACTTCTGTTTCGTTCAGGACGAGCTTCTATCTTAACTGACACTGAAAAAGGATTTTGGATATGTCTCTTGCTCAGGTTCCGTCAGAGGTCCAGCCTAGAAGCTATACTTGAAGCACATCTGCCCAACATGTGCTGATAGAGAGTTTAACATTGATCGTAGCAGCCATAACCATTTTCCCTGAAAATCATGATCTGAAGTGATTTGTCATTGAATTTGTTGTCATTTATACAATAATGTCATCCACAAGGACATCCCCTCATCCCCATCCCTGCTTTTAGGACTGATTCTTTTGATGTGGGGGTGTTGATTTTGATGATACTGTCATAAGCTCAGGTCATACCCTGAAAGAGAAGTTCAGGAGTAAACAGGACAAACCCAGACTTTGCCACGATGTGTTTTTGTGAGAAGGAATATATCCTTGGGGAAACATGAGGAAAACTAGGGAACGGGGGAGCAGCAGGCAGGATTGAATGGTCTGATAAATTTGGAAGTTAGAAGCAGTGAGTGATGAGAGTAAGAAGCAGTGAGTGATGAGAGTAACAGTTTCTGTTGTGAAGAGGATGAGTATCATCATCTAAGAGTCACAATTTTGAAACTCATTAGGAAGGCCGAAAGCTCAGGAATAAGTGATAGATCTCTCTGAGTTCACTTCTTATGTGTCTTTATGGAGAAGTTAAGCTTAAAAAGACATAATCTGTTTGTTTTGCAGCAAAGATTTCCCTTTTGTGCTTAGCATATAGAGATTTAATTTCAGAAGCATGATCCTAAATGTCCATTAGTGAAGCTATAATAAACATTTGTCTGTTTATTCCTTAAGCAGCATGTTTCTTAGAGCTATTCCTCTTGTTCCTTATTCCACACTTTCTCATGTCAGTCAAATTATCAGTAACAATAATCACAAATCCCATTAGGAACTAATTACATATATGCAACTTCAAGCTAGTTTACCTCTTTGCTAACATTATCTCCAAGATTTTTAACTGCAATCAATCCAGCTTGCTTCTGGCTCTATTAATTATGGTTACACATGTTTACAAAGTATTAAGACCTCAAACTCATCTTGATGATATTCTGCTGCTTCAGAAATAAGAAAGACCTATACAATGGAGTAATGTACAGTTAACTTACTTTCTCTGTCTTCAGATGCATTGAACTCTGGCCACCAGACACTCTTAAGAGCACCACCATTCTCATTCATATCTGCTCAGTTCCCGAGTGAAACAGTGAGGTCCCCAAGTGATCTTGTTTTTCTTGCTTATGTGCTGTAATTGGAGTTGAGGACAGAGCCTTGCTGACAAAATGTGGACAAAGATGACATGAAGCAGACTGGAGAGTGGGGCATCATAGGGACATGGGATAGATACTTTTGAAAGTATCTTTTTTCTGTGAAAGATGTTACATGAATTCACTTTTTCCCTGAGAACATGAAGGGACAGGGTGTAATTCTTCCAATAGGGACTCTGAAAAACAATGGCTTGCACGGATGTGGTGCACCTTGCAAGGAAGCTACGGTTTTGGACTGTACCAAAACCAACAATTTATTTCAAATATTTTAGTGAAGTAGTTTTTATATGCTGTTACAACTGAGATCAATATTTACATCAACATGTATATATTGGCGCATTTCTATAATAATCTGTGTAATTGTCTGTCTTTGCTATGTGCATGCATCCCTTCCCCAGACAGTGATGGAAATTAAGGGGAACATTTGCAACCAACAAGGAAAAAAAAATAGTCTATGAAGATATATCATACTTGTTAAAGTGCCACTTGTGGCAACCAACTTGCTGACTTTATGTGTTTAATGAAAACAGAATCGGTATCTCCTCTCTAGGTGGATAGAGAACTCCTTTGGGATTTAAACACGTGCATCAGGAGAAAAATACACCTGTGTATTTCTGGAAAGTTCACACCCACAGGGTTGCACTTTGTTTCTGCAGTCTGGGTAGTTAAGAAAAAATGCTCTTTGAGAAAGAATATGAGAACAAATCCTAAAGCTTGGTGTTTCCAGTACTCAGTTTTAAAAAGCAGCTTTCAAATACTTGTGTCTGTATTGCACTTTACTTGTAAAGCTATTAATTTAAAAAGCCTTCCTGAAACCCCACTAAACTCTTTCCATTGCAGGGAGAAGTCCTTTATGACTGTAAAAGAATGGGGCAAACTTCCAGCTGATTGATTTATAAACGCCTGAAGAAAACATAGTTTATGTGGAAAGTGGCGAAACATCCTTAACCAAAGTGATGTCACTGGATGCCACTTCAGTTTAATAAAATAAGTTGTTCCAAAATGACTGAAGGTAGATAGAAGGCAAGGCAGCTCTAAAGGACAGAGAAAAGAGTGGGAGGAGAACTGTGAAACTAAAGGATGCTTCTTCTCCATTAGTTCTTCCCAATTGCCCATGTCCAGTAGAAATGTTCTCTGAAGAAAAATGCTTTGGGTTATTGATTTTATGCAGAGAGCTTTCTATCTTAAAAATCAGCAAAGCAGCACCTTCCTTTTGTTTTTTTTTCTTAAAGTCAGTTATTTCATCGTTCATGTCTTTTGTAGCCACAGGAACCCATAAAAAGTCGGTATAGTTTGTCTAGTTTTCACGTGTCTTCATGCCTTCCTTCATCCAGTAAGTATGCTTGCATGTGTGTTGGGAGAGACTGTGAGCTGCTGTTTTTTATAAGGTTGACTTTTATGTCATTATAGTGTGATGAGTTTATAATGTTTTTCTACCTTTTAATTTCATTTGGAAAAAATGAAGTCATTTTTGCCTCATCATGTATGTTCTGCAAAAACAATTTAATACTAACGTCTTTTATTATGCAGAGCTGGTTATTTGCCTCAGAATATTCCTTTGGAGATTATCAGATACCTTTCAGAGGAGAAGGATTTTCTGCCATGGCATGCTGCCAGCCGAGCTCTTTATCCTCTAGATAAATTGCTGGACCGCACGGAAAACTACAACATCTTCAATGTAAGAGACACAGTCTCCCTCCCCCCTCGGAGAGAAGCCCCGTGCCTTCTCTCTCTCTCCTTTCATTGCCAGGAGTTGAACTATTCCCCAGTCAGATACTGTGAATGACCTAGGGGTATTAGCTTTCTTCCTAATTATTCTTTATTTAAACATAGCAATTGTCAAGCATTTGCATTTGAACAGTGATAACTGTTGTTTGAGGCATATATGATTAGTAGAAGGAAAGGTAATTATCCCTCCTACAAAATATTATGACAAAGTATTTCACTTAAAAGAGCCAAAGTAATCTATTTCCAGATTTTCTCTTTTGAGGAGCCCTGCAGCGATGTTTAGATTGATGCCCAAGCTCAGCAAGGACACCAAATACAGGCACAACTGAATAGGATGCATGCAACTGAAGTAAAGAATTGTAGTCAGTATTTCATCCAAAAAAACACGGTGAATTCAATGCAGTTACCTTAATTAACAAGGATTAGATCACCATTGAATCAAAAGCCCATTCATAATTGGGTCCGAAGGGACAGCAGTAACAGCTAGCAGTAGATAATTAAGATAGACATGACAAACATTTTACCATTTTACCTGAAATAAATTTTAAAAAATGCTAGCTACACTGAAGCATGTTTGATGAGGTACACAGGATTTGATTGCAGTCAGTGACAATTATGAACTCTTGGGGTTTTTTATTCACTACGAATTTTATGTCATCTACATATTTTCAGTGGCCAACTGTAATTTTATGTAATTTTGTAAAGCCTTCAAATGAAGGAAGTCTCTAAAGCCTAAAATGCTTAAAGGTGCTTTTCTCTTCTTAAACATATATTTACTTGTTGTGTATGTCCACAGACACACATACTCAGAGAGCAGGAAACTAGAGGTAGCTGGATGTATGTATATATGTAGAAGTACATACATGTGTATGTACACACACAGAAATACCTGCTGACATGGCAGATTATTTTTGTAGAACGTATAGTACAGATTAATAAAGACACATTGAAATTCTTTCTGTGCAATGTAGGCGCGCATGCAAACCAGAGCCATAATATAAAATGATGTGGAGATAACGTGCATGTTTAGTCTGTTGTTAACTGCACAGAAATATTCTTATGAGTCTGCCATTGCTATTTCACTTTTAAACATGGCTGTGTAAAGAAAATATAATTTTAATAAATAAAACCACTAAAATTTATGTCTGGGTTGTGTTTTATCACTATTGATGTGAGCTTTGAAAGCAGAGGTGATAGCAGAGGAAATAAAAAGTGGTTTTAGTCAAAGAATAGCGTATCTGCCAGAGAAAGCTGCACTATGAATCTACTTTTGTGTTGGCATCATATATACATGCCCATGCATCCATAAGAATAAAATAGATGCTGTCCTATGCGGTTTTTTATATATCAGTTCTCTTTTTCAAATTGGTAAATTCCACTGGTAAAAGATTATGCTGAATACAATGACAGTGGTTTTTTTCACAATGGGCCAGAATATGTAAATAAGTCTCCTGTCTAAAAAGTAAAAGTAACTAAAATAGATCTTGGGCTTGTTTTGTTCTTTAAGCACACCAAGAACCTAAACTTAAAACATAGTGTCATTAAATGTACAAAGCTTATTTGCAACCACATTGTTCAGTATTTTGAAGTCAATTGACTGTACTTAGGTAAAGTTTTTTCTATGGCTATGGATATTAAAAAAATATTTTTTTAAAAGTGAACGTGCATGTTGTAGTTGAGATTGGCCATAGAGCAACAATTAAGCTGTTGACACTCCTGCAACTTTTTGACTGTGTATTTTGAGTTCAAAATATCATGTAAGAACCTCTTCTTAAATCAATGAGGTGTATAACAATAAATTGTCTTATACCGGACACCTAACCAAATAGCTGTTCTATAGATTACTTTTCACTATAGGAGTGAAGGAGGATTATATATGGACGTGTTTTGGTAAATGCAAATCAAAGTCTTTGGAAAGTAGGACATTATTTGAGGTTAAAAAGAGAGACAAAAACTCAATAGTCAATAGTATTTCAATTTTAAATAAAAAATAAATGTTAACGATGAATATATTTTTCTTTTCCCTCTCAGGAGTATATTTTAAGACAAGTTGCATCAATGTATCTCAAGCTTGGATGGCCAACGAATAATTTAAACAAATCACTTGTTCAAGCATCCTACCAACATGAGTACTGTTTTTTTGTGGTTTTTTTTTAATTGTTTGTTTGCAGGATGTAGTTGTAATAATGCACTCTCCTAAAATGTGGTGTCATCTTCAGCATGTCATGCTTTCCTAGCTATGTCTTCCTTCTGTTTTTCCTTTCTGGGTTAGAGGGAGAGCTGCTGTGAGGTGAATTCCGCTTTCCTGAGTTTGGAGAACATGATTTCCCAAGTCTTAATTTAAAAGCTGACTGCACTGGATATTTAAGAACTTGGACTCATGTGACCACAGAGGTCAGGAAGAGTGCCTAACTGTAAATGGGGGCTGCTTTTGGTCCATGACCTTTCTTTAGTTGTTGCAGCAGCTGTAGGTATTAAATTGGCACTGAGATTTGTGTAGCTGGATTATCTTTGATACATTGCCCAAATATCAGTTGCTGCCACTGTTGTAAGAAATAGCTTTTTGTAAACGTGCAAACACATTCATTAATGCAGCCTTACTGCTTTCTTTAATTTGGACAGAGAGTTGCGTCGGGAAGTCATCATGTTGGCCTGCAGCTTCGGTAACAAACACTGTCACCAGCAGGCTGCAACGTTAATCTCGGATTGGATATCTAGCAATAGGAACCGGTAAGTGCAACTGAAACGTGTATTTCCCGTTTCTCCTGCTCAGAGGCAATATAGCTGGCATGCTCTTCCTCTCCTGCCCACCACCACCTGCAGTGCCCCATTCTGTGGTATGGGAGGAAGCAGAGGTTATTGGCTGTTGTTTAAAAATGCCGGTGGGGCTTCAGAATGAATTATTTGGCTTTGCATGTATGAGTGGATGGAGGGGACACCCATGTAGCCTCTGCTCGCTCCTGATAAATTGCTGTCAGATAATTATACGCTAGAAGGCGAGAAGATGGGTTTGAAGGAAGAAAGATGAGTGAACACCGCATTGGCAACAAACACAGAGCCTGTGTCGGGGCAAGAGAGCAGAAGGTGCTAAGTGATAAAATAAGTGAGAGAGGTTAGAGGCAGAATGACGGAGAAGTAAGAAAGGAGGCAAAACAACGTGTTTGAGAGAAATGTTATGAAGTATTTCAGGGTGACGACTTGGAAATTAAATGTGATTGAGGAATACATGGAAAAGCTCATGCAGGGTTTCAGAGAGGAGATGATACGATGCTGACGTGTTGAGTATTAGCAGCACTGTAGTGGTTTGACAGCAAATAGGTAAGTTAGGCTGTCCAGACACGGGTTTATTCAGCTGAGGCAAGGGAACACAGGCTGTGGATGGTGTATGAAGTTGTGTCTTTTACATGCAAACATCTAAGAAATATTAAATTACTAAAAATACAGGTATTTAAGTATGTAGTGACCTATGGACAATGAGATAAGTACAGAGTATAGGTTAAGACCATGTCTTCTTGAGAAAGAATGATGGATTTTCTGATTAAGTGGAATGGGTATAGAAGTGTTTGCATAAGTACATCACATGATATTTTGGCTTAAAGGAAAATATTTTACTTTCAAGTAGCAAAGAAAAAGAAGAGAAAAAGTCTTACATTTTTAGTCCCAATTTTGTATTAGGTCTGCAAAAGGATCAGATCTCTATAGACATATAGGCATGTAGGATTTTTCAAAGAAGTCTTGGGCCAAGCAGGTGTTTATTTGCAATTGAAGTATGTCTGTCTCTATTTGAAAGTCCCTATATGACTTTGAAACTTCTGAAAAAAATTATCTTGAAACTATGACTATATACCTTTAAAACAGATGTGTGTGACGGCGAGGGTTTTCTTGTGTAAGATAATAGCAGGTATATTTACTATGAGATATATACCCCAGGGTTTTATATGATTCTTACCATCAGCAGCAACTATCATTATGAAACTATTCAAAGAGGAGATTAAAGAGAAAGAATCATTGGAAACAATCTGCAAAAGTAATTTACTTAGATATTCATTTGCAAAATTAGTTAATCAAACCTAGCACCATCTATTAGCATGCACAGCAGTAGATTATTCAGTGTTAAAAAGCTGTCACCCTGCAAAGATTTCTCCTACCCTGTGTCTTCATCCTTTCCAACAGGATTACAAGAACGAGGCATAAAAAAAAAGAAAAACCTTATTGCTTTACTAACAATAGCAAGAGAGGAAAGGAATAAATTTAAGAAGCCATCTGAAGATTCATCTTAGCCTTTCTGTGGGGCCATTCTTGGGAGCACAAGATTGTGGCTGCTAGCGTATGACGAGTATTATGATAAAAGCATCACAGCAGGGCAGAGGAAGAGAATGGCTAAGTTAAAGCAGTGCATGTCTCCAAAGGAACTGCACAGTTTTGAAAAATAGCTGCAACAAATAAAGTAATTACAGCATACAATTGGCAGCCAGATGATAAATAGGGGTGCAACTTGCAGAGAAGACAGACACATGTTTTTATTTATTTCTTAAGATTATAGGATTTGTTCAATTCCCCACCCCAGAATTTACCAGTTGCTATTCTCAGGGCAGTCTCACATACCAAATGTAACACACGAGCAGACTCATTTCGTAGCTACTTACACTGAAAAGGCATTGCAAAGGCTAGTAGTAATAGCAGCTCGGTAGGTATAACATCAGCTTGTGTTTCACGGTAACAACATTTGCAGGGGTCTGTCAGTGTTCTCGCAGGAATGTTCGGATTCCTGCTGCATCAGAGGTACCCCCATAGCTCCTTTGCTCTGTTTAAACCAACTCAGACTGAAACCTGAGAATAAAGCAGGGTCTGTTTTCCCTGCTTTCCCACCAAGAAATGATGATGATTCTACAATAAGAATTTAAATAGCATGGTGTTTGAGTCATGCCTCTGCCTCTTTTAGCACTTCAGAGACGGTGACTAGCTCAAGTGCAAAGGGCAAGCAGATAAGTACAAGATACATTCAGAGAGGACATCAAACAGGTGCCATTTTGTACTCTTTCTCATCAGTCAAGTGTTTTGCTCAGTTTGATGCTCTTAACAGCTGTTTGTGAATTTGCTGCAAGCAGCCACCTCAGAATCTGTAGGAATCCCTCAGAGCTTGTTTCAACACAAAAAAAAATGGAAAATCATGCTGCTCATCTTTCTCCAGACTTCTCTGACAGCTCCTGGTGAGGAAAGCTGATGATAGTCACAGAAGCTATATGTATCCTTGCCTGTTCCACTCCTTATCAACGATAAGTAAAGTTGTATCTGCTGAAAACTACTCTAAAAGTTCTCGCAGATGCCGTTCCTTCTCCTGAAATGGAACAAAGACATTGACTGATGCATTGCAGAAAGCCTGGTCTTGATTAGTTTGCATAGCCAGAGCATGAAGACAGAGTTCCAGAGAGCACAGACGTATTTTTATATACAAGTATAATTTGAGTTCGACTATAAGAGTAAAAGTAAAAGCTGATTTGCAACCTTTCCACCCATCCCCTCCCAAAACCCTTGTTCTGGAAGACGAGTTACTTCATACAATGAGTTAATTCACAAACAGTGCGTGTTGGAAGGAACACAAATTCTTCAAAGCAGTAGACCCCAAAATGTGACTAGGGAATTAGGCTTGTGTCCCAAAATTCCAATCAATACAAAATTAGGGTAGTATTAAATGAATATGTCATATTAAATACCACATAAATGCACAGGCAGTAAATCACATAAAGGAGGTTTTTGATTCTGCGGCAGTTACTGCAGTTAAAGTTTGAATAAGCCTAACAGAGAATATGCAGTTAATAATACTGTACAAATGCTAAAACTCATAACTTTTTAGCCACATTTTTAATCTGTGGCTTTTTAAAAGTTCTTTTGGAATGTTTTTTTTCTTTTACTTGTAGCATTTAATTATGGATAAAGTGTTGGGTAATAAACAAACACAGTAACATCTAACTGTTTTACCAGCATATGCCTACAGTTGCTGTGGCTTCTAGTAATTATATTTAGTCTGGTAGGTCCAGAAATTAATTACCATCTACTCTTCACTGTAGGGGATTGAAATAATCATAATAATCAGTTACTGTTTGTACTTTGTAATTACACGTTCTTTACCGTGCAAATAATTTGCCAACATTCACCAAGTAAAATGGTCATTCATAGCACAAAGCTAGAGGTCCTCTTTGTGTTTCCAGCACTATTTGAAAAAAGCCATTAGATTTCCAACTGTAGCACCGCAGATTTTCTTGTGGAATTAGTAAAAATACCCCGTACATGTGATCTGCAACATTAGCCTCCATGCATGAAAGTGGAAGTCAGATGAGACTTGAAGGCCTGAATTTCTGAAGTGACTTAGGTGTTACAGTGCTTCATTTTTAGATGGCTGCCTCACAGGGCAGAATCAGATGCTTGGAGTTATGCTTCCTACGAGGAGATTTGGGAACCTCTAAATGAAGTTGGTAACAGCCACTGTGCTGAGTGAAGAGCCTCTTAACATGAGACTGTGAAGAGAGAGTGGGCCCTCTTAGGGTCCAGCACTACAGGTAGAAAGATACTTATATCAAATGAATATGTAAATAGTGATCATAGAGTTAGGGGTCCTTGCAAAAGATGCCATTCAAAAGTGTCACTGAAGCAGGAAAAAGTCTGCTCCTTTTCTTTTCAAACACAGCTGGCAGAGAAGCTGCTCCTCAACCCCCTTTAAAATAGTAGTTCTGAGGTTGTGGTAGAGCTTCAGTTTAGTACCTCGGCCCTGCATTAGCCACATGCAGAAGACCACCCTGATGGCCTATCTTTGAGGTGTTTGAGACAGTATTAAGACACTGCAACACACTTTCCTCCTCTAGTTGAAACTCAGCCACTGGGATTTACTTCATTAGGAAGAGAAATAATACAGCTCTCCAGCCTAAAGATGAAAAAGCATTCATCTAAGGGAGGGAGTCTTGAGTACCTGAAATACCAGGATTACTTAGTGTGCAAAGGGTTTAGTATGCTTAGGTGGTATTGGTCACTACCACTTTTGCATGGCAAAACATGATGCTGAAACAAGGAACATAACTCTAAAAAAGAAGTTTGGCCTTACAAGGAGCCATCACATGTAAAAGAGGCTATAAGGAGCCATCTGGACGTAGTGGTCTAGGAATTGATACCATATTTTAATCCTTGCAATTGTTAAAAATGAAGCGATTCTTTCTTTCAGCTGAAGATCTGAGATTAGACTTCAAGGTATGTCTTACTGTCTTTTTAATCAATGAATCTAAGTAATTTTTCTCTTTTTAAATGGCTGATGGCTCCAGCACATTTTGTTTGAATGTCTACATTGACTTCTGGCTTGATAGTTCGTATGAAGGCAAACCTTTTCACTCTGTTAAGTTGGGATATATGGTGCTCCTGTACTGGAGCAATGGAAACCCTTGAAACGGTCATGTCAATGTTCAAAAGAATACAAACCTAGAAGAAAACATAAAAGCACGTTGAAATTTCCCTTGTAGTTTGAGAACATAAGGTTACTGGGATTCATTCAACAGCAGAATGCTGTACAAGACAAGCTACTGTTGGCTGAAAATTAAGATGTTTGCTTCTACCTTCATTTAACTGAGCTCATCCCTGTGAAACTCTTTCATGTGTGAAGAAATACATTATTCACACTCCTTAGATATAACAGCATTGTGGTTCAGCCTAAAAAATTAACAAAATTACCATACAATGCCTGCCTGAGCTTGAGAATCAGCCTTGTTAACCCCTTTAACCTTCACTGTGTGTCTATTCTGAAAGAAAAACATGTTTCTAAGAGGATTAGCATTTTCAGACTTTCTGCCTTAGATAGACTGGA
The DNA here is from genome assembly GCF_964289735.1 of Phaethon aethereus. Lineage (NCBI taxonomy): Eukaryota > Metazoa > Chordata > Aves > Phaethontiformes > Phaethontidae > Phaethon > Phaethon aethereus. Next base: position 42,199,576 of record NC_138575.1, read on the forward strand.
TAAGCATGTATTTCTAGGTTCAGGGAAGAATGTGTGGAAAGCTGTAAATCTGTAAACTCCTGACAGGAGATACAACAACAGGTAGCGTGAACACACACTATGGTGGCTCAAAGTATAACTTGCCCATAGACACAGGCATGTTTTTGCAAACCTCTTTGTGGGTGCAGACGTGGTTTTCCTTCCAACTGCTGTTACCATCCATCAGCTACAAGTTGCCATGTATACATTCCTGCCGGCAAAGTGGACTGTGGATGTACGCTCACTTGAGGCAAAGTTAGACAGGATAGCGTGAACATGCGAGAGAGCTGCTTTGAGTTGAGACCGCTGATTTTGCCTTCAGCAGAGAAAGGAGTGCTTGTATCCCGGTTCTGCTAGTAGAGCTATGGTGATGCTATTCTTTTGCTATTGGGCAGGAGAGAGCAGTGGGAGATGACAGTATTGCATCAGACACAATTACATGGCAGTGTTTCCCTATGATGTTACTGCATCCGCTGGAAGGCCCTTAGCTAGTCATAGCCATTTCAGTTTGCTCTTATTGTTTTCTGCTTTAGAAATGTAACCATTGCTATTTATTGGTTTCTGTCTTTTAAATGTACAAAGTTACATTATATACCTTAATTAATTGCCTCAATAGCCCTAGAAAACTTACAGTAAATGCATTTGATTGATCTGGGCTTCGTATCACTTTGGGGTGATTTTAGGTGTAATGCAGTTTTTACTATTTATACTATTATTCTTCTGCATGAGCACTCTGATCAGTTTTCTTTGCTTGGAATACTGCCTTGCAGATATCATCAATTAAAAAAAAAAGGAAAATCCAATATTCTACCACATGAAAACTTGTGTAAAGTGAGGGTTTGCATTCTGATGTCTGCAAATTTGATGTCTCTTGTCCTTGCGCCTGTTATGTTGACTTTATGGTTGATAACAATCTGCTAATCCTTGATCAGCAGAGCTAAGCTGACTATGCTATTTGATAAGTAGAGCTAATGTTCAATACTTAGTTTCTTTCTAATACTTTTTTTCTTTTTTTGTAATTCTGAGTGTATGTTCAGTCTACAGTTTCTAACACAAAAGATAGGAGGGACTGAGCTTTTTTTTTTTCTTTTTTAATGAAAGCAATGCTCAAATGAATAGATGATGTTTGCAGTGGAGTGCAGGCTGCTGCACTGAATTAGACAGCATCCATTCTGTATCCCATGGGTTAATGAAGTTTGCATTCATCCATCTTAATGAATGAGGAGAAGTAGAGATTGCTGGACAATCCTGAATGCAAATCCAGATATTTTGAATCTGTTCTTGTCTCTAATCATTCAGGTTGTTCTGAGAAGTCTTGGGTTGCTGAAGTGGGGCCAGAGATCTTTGAAAAGAAAATATGCCATTAATTTCCCTGTTCAATCTGTGGGTTTCAAGTCAGAACACATCTGTGTGTCATTTTGCGCTACAGATGAACCACTTCTGGTTACTAAAAAATGAAATCAGGATCTTGGATTATTGTATCCTAGTACTCAGTTACCTCATTTAATCTTTTTATGTGTAATAATGTGGGTATGGACTTTTCCAGTGACTTCTGTTTGCCATTTCAAAGACTTTTGTCACATTGCTGTGACTGTTAGGAACACTAGTTAATTCTTTATCAGTCTTAGGAAAGGTGCAAGTAATGAAGTAAGATGACTTCCATCACATAATCTGAGCAAAGGCAGTAATAACCAACAAGCCTAATCATAGAGTACTAAATCTCCGTACTTGTTTGTGCAGAATTTGTACTTACTCTGCAAGGGACAATGTATTCATGTCCATCCACCTGCCTAAATTGGCAGTGTGCTTACTTGATGGACCTTTAACTACTCAATTCAAATGCCACCAGAAAAACAAATTGCACTGCAGGAGTGTACAGGAGACTGTAATGTGTCTATAAATGAAACTATCCATAGATCTGAGGGAGTGGTAAATAACAGATTACCAGTCATTAATTGAGATCATGTCAATGAAGTCTGTCTTAGGTGATAGAAAATCAAATTTTTTTCCAAACAAAGGATTTTTTAATTTCCTTTTCCTACTCCCTTATTTCTCTCTCTAATGATTCGAGATACACAGTTTTGTTGCGTTGTTTCACATGGGCACACTAGTGCTACAGTCTTGCAACAACTTATAAATGTACATAAGTTTAACCACTTACATAATATTTGTGGGAATGTGGCCAGTAGGTTAATTATTTTTGTTGGTTTCTTAGAAGAGACACTAGCTTTTTTCACAGGCTTGATGCCCATCAGCTGTTTTTGGAAATCATTAGCAGCAAACATGAAAAAATGAGAGTTATTTTAATTTTTTTTCACACATGAATGTCTGATAAATGTAAAACAATAAAATGGATCCCTTCTGTGTTCTCAACCTCTAGAAGTTTTAATTACTGAAAAAATTGAAGCATAGCTATTCATGCATTTTGAAATGTTAGTGGACCTTTGCCAGCTAATGTCAGCCAATGTTGCTGAAGTGATTTAACTAATTAATAGGTAGTTACAACATTTGAGTAGAATCTTGCACTCAAGTCAATAGAACCGTTTAAGGAGGAAGAAAACACTGTTGAGTGCATGAGTTAATCAAGGAGTTAGGGCTCTGAAAGACCACCTGGGGAGTATGTCTTAGAGAGGATTTAGTCTTGTGGAAGACAAAACTGGGCTATATAGGGCAGCTGGTTCAGGTAGCATTTTTACCTTCTGACTTCTGTGTGTGATCACAATAAAATATCTAGCGATTATGGATTAACAATAATTAATTTGCAATCCTTAGAAGTTATACAGATTCGTCTCCAATTTTCTCCTCAGGAATGACCTCTCCACAACTCTGCAAAACAATTGCACAGCAAGGACCATATTTTTGTTGCAAAAGCTGTCCAGAAAGGACAAAACAAGGCATATCTACTCAGAGATCAGCCTCGTAAAGAAGTGCTTAACTCACCACTCAGTCATTAAAATCAGTGAGTGTCCTAGTCACATGCTCGGTTATGGCATATCTGCTGTGGGAAAGGAGCAATAGCAGTAACTGTCACTTGAGGGATGATGTATTCTCTGCCTGCCTCGGTCAGACCCACGCGGTACCTGAAGCTCTGAAGCACAGGACTGGGTCTGAGGAGACCTGGCGTCCGTGCATGGCTTTGCCACAGACACCCCGCGTAGCCACATCCTCGGTTAATATCCCCTGAATTCAATGCGTGACAGGCACCTGAATGCCAAGCCCATCACCGCTCTGTGCCTCAGTTTTCAAGGGGAAATTCTGCCCTTTCTTTTCAGGCTGGGGCTGTGCTACGGCAGAGGATCCTCCCCTCCTCTGTGTGCACAGCGGTGCCAGCAGCAGGTCCTGGACTTTGTAATGGAGAATGGGAGTATAAGCTTTGGGACTGCTGAAGCAAGGATCTAAAACAATTATAAGGTTTTAACATGTGTCACTAATCAACTGTAAGTTTCGCAAATTTCTTAATATATGGAAGGTTATTGATTACATGATTAGTTTGACTTTAGTATAGAATTCTTTAGCCTAATAACTATGTGATTATGTTTAACAGCCTACTCTCATAGTGCTTAGGCTGTATTTCCTCAATGCCAACATTGTAACTATGTGTAAACGGTTAATCACGACTAAAGCAGGCCTCATGAAAATTAAAACAAAGAAGAGTTAAGAGACTCTGAGACTGAGAGATTAAAGAAAACAGAGAAGATATCTTAACCTTGAGCATAGAGACAGACTGGCAGGAACGCTCTAACAGGGATGATAAGAAGGAACGGCTTGACTGGACAACAGAAAGGGCAAACATCCAAGGAGAAGAAATTATCCTCAAGAGACCCGTGACCATAAGAGAGGAAAAGGAGTAAGGGACTAACTCCCCAAACGACCACCGACGACCACCCGAGACCCCCGCGCATGTGTAGTGTAGTTTTGCAACACCAGCATTATGTAAATGTAGTAGATAAGGAAGGAGGCGGTGATTTCTTGGAAAATGTGTGAATATTCATGTCTTTATGTAAAGGATGAACTTTTGTTTCAGCGCACGCATGTTAGGAGGAGATATCCCCCATGCGTCCAGCGCTGCAATAAAGATGTCTGCTTAATAACACTTTGATGTTATTGAGTTTAAATTTCTTAAGTTTGGATTTTTTTGAATCACTGCCATCTTAAAAAAAAAACTTTGTGTGGTGCTGTTCCTTGTAACAGAACCTGTATTACAGATCTGCCAACGAAGTACCAATACTTTGTTGTTATTTCTTATCTGAGCCTTGTAACCTATTAAAGAAGACTATAAATATAGTCATCAAGAAAAATAGGCTTAAGTTAAATGTTAAATAGTTGCAAAAATAAAGAATAATGCTTCTGATTAATTTTCTTTGTCAAATAGCACCCTAAATGGTATTGAAATTTGTCACTTAATCAAAGAACTGCCTAAACTGTGTGCAATTACATTTTAAAAAATTAGAACACAATTTGCCCAGAAGATAAATAATTATGGTCCAATTTTATAAGTGTAGCTCCAATTGTTAGAACATACTTTAAATAGGAGCAAGTATGTACCAATTAATTATAACTTAGAAGATTATTCTTAGCTCATTGTAGAGCTTTATTATTCACTCTTGAAAAAAAAAAAAACCCTGTAAAGGCACAGCATGATTTTAATTAATTTTTTTCTAACTATTTAATTTTTAACTTTTTTCCCAAAGTGTTTAATTTTTAAACATGAGCTCTGCTAGCTACATATTTCATTCTCAGTGTCATATCTCTTAAGCAAGAAAAATAAAATTAAATAAATTGGATCAGTATTCAAATAAAAGCCGTTTAAAGTGATGCTTTCAAAAGTTAATCTTTATCTTTATTCTTCTGAAGTATCCATCAATCATATTAGCTCTTTAAAAATGAGAGCAGCCTTGAAGGCCCAGATGAAGTTTAATATAACAAGGGGATACGTTCTGCCATGTTACCACCTAAGTGGTACTGAAACACTGGTAATTTTGTCCCCTTGATTCAGTTAACACAGGGGGCAAACATTCCATGTGCTGATCTAGTGCCTTGGACCTGCAATTTTAGAACAGCATTTTCCATGAAGCTACAAAATTAAAAAATCTGTAGACTGGGGAGATTTCACATATTTAGAGAACGATGAAATACAGGCCCATAATGACTGGAGGAGAGAGAAAGCAAAAATCCCCACAAATGGAGAAAATTCAATTAGAAGGCTCTCTGTTGAGGCAATAGTTAAAGAGAAATGACTTTGGGGATATTTGCATTTTCATAAACAATTTTCATTTCCACAAGAAGAACTCCCCTGTCTACAGTCCTGATTACAAGCCTCTCACAGGAGTAATTTGTAGCTTTTCATAGCTGTAAGTTTTGTAGTTTCTGAAGCTAAGCCGTTTAAAGTCAGTATTTGTTTTAATGTCTTGGTTTGTAGGGGCTGATTTTTTTCATATTGTCCTAATGACTTACCTTATAGATAGAGACCTAAAACCTTCCCTGGAGCAATTGGTTGGATTATATTGAGTAGATCTGCTGCAGCACTTCAAGTATGCCATTACCTATTCATTGGCAATAGAGTTTTCTTAGCAAGAAACATGGTGACATCTAGGCTATGGGCATGGGATCGCTGCCATTGTCTTAAGTCCTCCTTCCTTTCCAGAGCATGCAAATGATCCTGCGGTAACTGACTGCCCTGCTGCCAAAATCACTAGTGTTGACACTTGGAATGTAAAGGATGGAGTAGCTGGGAAAGCCCATTGAATTGATATGTTTTACTGTAAATTTCAAAAATGTAAAGCTCACAAGTGAGGAATGCTGAACTTTCTGGGGTTAAACATCCACTTCTAGGTACCTCTGCTGCTGACTGTACTAGCAAAACACAGAGTGACAGTCCTTCCAGCACACAGTTCCTACCTGATTAATGGGGGAATCAACAAAAAAAGAATTACCTTTTCCAGGCACCTCACAGTTCCTTAGAGTATCTGTTGGCTGAGTCGCATCTCTTGCAGTACACCAAGGATAATATTTCTGCCAGAAAAGCTCAGAAAGAACTACATGTGCTTCTAAAAAAAATGATTTAGTGTTTGTGTGTCAAGATATAAAGTCCTTCCTTCATTGAAACAAGGTTTGACTGGGTTCAGTTGTTCTTCATATTCAGATATCATATGATAAGACAGATTTGGGGCAATGGGTTGTTTGGTCCCATGGTCAGGATAGCATCCCTTAGTCCTTTTGGTTTAGTATATGTTCTTACGGCTGCTGTCAGTGTATTAAATCCCGAATTAGAAGCAAAAAAAAGACATAAGCTGGTAAGAAAATTGTGCTTTAAGGACAAATAACCTAGCATATCACAAAATCAGGACGCAATGATAATGCCACTTTCATGTTCTATGCAGTGTATATCTATATGGCTGCATAGTTATGTAACTGTAATTGCTGACCCAATGTTCTGAGAGAGTTATAGTTATTTAGAAAACTTTAAGCCTCATTCTAATATAAGCCGACACAAAGGGAGCACCTAAATATCTGCTCCATTAATTTTAGTATGTCTTGATTTCTTGTGTTTAAATATGTAGTCTTAATTTTCTGTAATAGACTCAATTATATGCAGTTTCCTTTATGTGCACTTTTTGAAAGACAGGTTAAATAGGGGAAGAATAAACTGTTGATATTGATTAATATTTGAAATATCAGAACAAGGGCTTAATGATAGACCTTCAATTCAGAAATGCAAGTTCCATTACAGTGAAATGGAAATTCGCTGTAATAATGGTAATATCCATAATGGATAATTCTGTAAATGTCAACCAAACTCACATTTTCCTAATGTTAACTCAGTTTTTGAGAATCACGACGCAGTAGTATGGAATGGCTGGTGAAAGTGATAACTTTTTTTTCTTTACTGCCCGTGTATGTTTGAACACTATTTCTTTTAATGGATCTGGTCAGCTTTAAGTCTGGTTTCCTTGGTCTTGGCATAGCAATTCTATAGAGACCACAGAAGCAATTCATAGACCATACATAAGCCAAAACCTACTGATCCTGGGTAAATCTGAGGAGGGTTACTAACTTTTTTCAGTGCCAAGCTTTTTAGGTCATCTGAAAATTGAGGGAAAAAATCTAAGAAGGTAATAGGAAACATCATAGGGGAGGAAGTGTGGAGCATGCATTTTTTGGAGATCCCATCTGTGTGTCAGTGACATGTAGGAATTGCTTGAGCTATGTTGTAACCATAGCAAGGCTGATAGCCTGGCGTGGCTCAGGGCAGGCAGGTTCTCACACAGCGATTTGGTGGTGCAAGGAGAAGAAACAGTAAGGTCTCGAACCACGTCACGATCTGCACTGTAGTACCAGTCTACACTGGCTAGATGGTAGCAGTTCATGGCAGAGATGCTTTAGAAGGCAATATTGCTGGTGTGTGCTGTGCATAGTTAAAAGTTTCATATCCCTAGCAACTTTAAAAATGGATTACGTTTCTCTTGCCTACCCTTTAAGTTTTGCTTTGTAGAGTTTACTCCTGAATGAATGTCTGGATGTGTCTGCATCAAATGCAAAATACCTCAGCACTAGTCAAAGCAGCCCTTTGTGGCTCTGTTGGCATGGGACTCTGCTAAAAAATCTCCAAGCAGCAGCACTATCCTGAGCCATGTCAGCCCAGCAGAAGCAAAATTCATGTGACTGCATCTAAACCTGCAGATACACGCTCTGAACTGATGACTACACTCTCCAGACAAAATGAATAAAGCCTCAACCTCAAAATTTGTAAGAATCAGAAAAAGCATAACAAAAGAGCAGTAGCCATTTGTCGTGGTTTAACCCCAGCCGGCAACTAAGCACCACACAGCCTCTGGCTCACTCCCCTCACAGTGGGACGGGGGAGAGAATCGGAAGAGTAAAAGTGAGAAAACTCCTGGGTTGAGATAAAGACAGTTTAATAGGGAAAGCAAAAACGGCACATGCAAGCAAAGCAAAACAAGGAATTCCTTCACCATTCCCCATGGACAGGCAGGTGTTCAGCCATCTCTGGGAAAGCAGGGCTGCACCACGCGTAACGGTTAATTGGGAAGACAAACGCCATAACTCTGAACATCCCCCCCTTCCTTCTTCCCCCAGCTGTATATGCTGAGCATGATGCCATATGGTATGGAATATCCCTTAGGGGTCAGCTGTCCCAGCTGTATCCCCTCTCGACTTCTTGTGCACCTCCAGCCGCCTCGCTGGTGGGGTGGTGTGAGAAGCAGAAGAGACCTTGACTGTGTAAGCCCTGCTCAGCAATAATGAAAACATCCCTGAATTATCAAGGCTGTTGTCAGTACAAATACAAAACATGTCCCCATACTAGCTACTACGAAGAAAATTAACTCTAGCCGAGCCAAAACCAGCGGAGCATTAATTCCCCAAAGTTCTTTAGCCAGTCAGAGGAGTGCACTTTTTTTTCCAGTTTTGCCTTAATTTAGCTACATAATCCTTTTATTGTTTTTCTCAAGAAACCAGCATAGTTGGTGGGACCAGCTAACCCCATAGAGGCAAGAACAGTTTGTAACCCTTTACAGTCATTCATATATGGTTTCTTACGTTGCCTACTTCCTTCTGAAGTACTGAACAGCAACTAAAACTTTGAAATGCTGAAAAGCCACACTGGTTTCATTTTCCAGGGACTCAGACATGGCCAAAGAGATCAGCTGAAGTTTTTTAACAAAAACTCTCATCACAGAGCCCAACAACAGAAAATTTCATTTTCCAGGGACTCAGACATGGCCAAAGAGATCAGCTGAAGTTTTTTAACAAAAACTCTCATCACAGAGCCCAACAACAGAAAATTTCAGTGGAAGAAGTTGTTTTTCTGGAGAATGAATAGATGGGAGTAAAAGAACCTCTTTGTTCTTGACTGGGATAGCCCAGTCTATGGTATAAGAATTTGGTGAAAGTCTTATAATTAAAGTATTGATGTAACCTTTTCATTCTGTGTTGTGTGAGATTTGATATCAAATTTTACAGAGATAATTTCATTCTTTGTCCCACTGTATTACTGCCCAGACACTGGCAGCAGGTGTATGTACTTCTAGATTCTGTAAAGAGGTCTTGCATATGAAGTTCTAGAGGTGTTTCAGCCCAGCTATTAGTAAGTAAAGAACTGTGGTTTTGTATAATTTTTACCAACACAAAGAGGGCATTCTTTCCTGCAAATCAGAAACATATTCCTCTGAGTAATGTCTAGCTTTATCTGCAGGAATACCCTTTAGCTCGCCAGTGTTGCAGCATCTATGCTTTTATAGGAAACATAATCAGGGTAGGAAATTGAAAACCCATCTGAGAACTTTTTAGGAGAAAATGGTACATATGCACATCCTGTACTAGGTTTGAACTTGGCTTCAAGAAGCTTTCATTTAACTGTAGTCTGAGTTTATATTACTTGAGCTGTAATCACAGTTCACAAACATCCTGTGACAGAGCTTGTTTTGTACTGGTATTGATATGCTGAAAAAAAATGAACCGATCTTTCTATTTTCTTCAGTCCTGAAAACATCATTTTTACGTAGCGTTGTCTCAGCACATCCTTCCTTACTTGTATGTTACTATGTGAAGATGAAGCACTTTACAACACAAGCAAGGAGGAGTTCCTGTCTGATCAGATCCTGTTCTAAAACCTCAGTACTGCGGACAAGAAGAGGAGATTTGGCTTAGAGCCCAGTAACAGAGTGATAAGATCCCGTGCTAATTTGGAGAGCTTATGTTACCTGTCCTGCAGGTTATGTGGCACATTATGTGTTCATGAACTGGATGACCATAATTTATAGTCTCCTGACAATGTGACAGCATTAGGAAAAGAATGGCAAGCATGTGTTACACATTAGAAAATCCATTAGGATGGCCTGGAAGATTTTGGTGGCAGTAAAGAGATGCAAATGTAATTTTACAAAAGAGATTACTGTTGCACTTTAATTCTGGAGTCTCATAAATGTAGTGATGTTCCTCCTTTGTTTCCAATATCAAGAGGCTGCTTATTCACCCCAATGCTGTTATTGATTTATTTTGTAGAATCCCACTCAATGTGAGAGACATTGTCTACTGTACAGGAGTTTCACTGATGGATGAAGATGTATGGGAGTTCATTTGGATGAAATTTCATTCTACCACAGCAGTGTCTGAGAAGAAAATATTATTAGAAGCCTTAACTTGCAGTGATGACAGAAACTTGCTCAACAGGTACAACAATATTATATATCTGTAGGTGACTATTTCCATTAATCACTTCAACACTTACGGATCATCTCTTGAGCTTTGGTCTAAATGAAAGAACTTTGCTTTTCAAGCAAAGTTGTCTGTTGAAACTGTCTTACGGTTTTGCATCAATGCCTATGACAATTGACATATATTAGGTCCTTTCATTTCCAGATTTTCCTATGTTCATTGGAAATGTTTGAAATCCTATAATAATTGCTGTTATTTTTTTTTGTTAGAATATCCTTTATTTAAATATATTGACCAGTCTATCTTACTGATGTCATAAAAAAAATGCACATCTGAAATTCCACTCAGCTTTCTACTGAAATCCTTTTACATCAAGATTTTTCTGATTCATAAATCTGTCTGGTTTTTGGAATCATAGAAATAAACCACTGAACTCACTTGGGGACTTAAAATATTTGGCAGTGATTTTTTTTTTTTCTGAGAGTTTTCTGATGTGCTGTTGTTAGACTATGTGTCGGTGAATCTAAATAGGATTTTTTTATTTCCTTGTTTCTCCCACTAGGCTTTTGAATTTGTCTCTCAACTCAGAAGTCGTCCTGGATCAGGATGCAATTGATGTGATAATCCATGTAGCTCGAAATCCACATGGAAGGGATCTTGCTTGGAAGTTTTTCAGGGAAAAATGGAAAATATTAAATGCTAGGTAAAGATAAAAAGTCTACATTTATTTTCATTTTCTTATTTTGATGTAATTTGTGTAAGTATTGTCTATTTATATATTCATGTAAGTTCCTGAATCTAGTCCATTCTCTAATTCATAGAGATGTCTCTAAATATGAAATATATACGTATGAGTCACAAATGCATTTATTCATAGATTATCACACTCATGCATAGAAACATTTATCTCTTAGCAATCATCTGTATATATATCTATTACTGTATTGTGTCTGCACTTATGATAATGAATTCTGTCTATATGTCAGGTGCTGCAGTTCTACTTTTACATACATAAAAAAGCAGCAGTTCCCAAAGGAATTTTGCTGCTTTTAAGTCCGATAGAAAAAAAATATTTTCAAGAACATTATTTCGACTGTGGGAAAAAACCCACCAAACTCATTTTAAAATATTTCCGTTTTCAAAAAGATGTTAATATAGTGTCATCCCCTTTCCTGCCACTCTGTGTTTTAAGATGAGTTTTAAGTAATGGAGGAGCAATATTTTAAATTAAAAATAGATGAACAGGAAGGAGACAAGGTTGTTCCTTATACCTACCTCTCTTTCTCTTTGAACAGTGCTCCTACATGCTCCTACTCAGAAGGCCAGGCAACATTTTAAAATCCTTTTTGATGAAGATTTTGATATTAATTCAATGAATGAGAATTTTTTTTTAGTTCTTTAGGGAAAGCCTGAGGGTCTGAAAGATTTCACAGCAGCTCATCTGATACCAACAGGTTAGAAGGGACTACAGCTCAGATGAGTTTCAAGGTCTTAAAGGCAGCTGCCCAAGAACTTCAGACACCCCACACCAGGCCATTCCCATGGTGTTGGCAGAAAAATTATTAGAGATCTGTTTCATTCTGGACTTGTGAGGAGCCATCTAGTGTACCACAGAATATTTGAAATGGTCTATTTAAAATGCTGTATTTAAGCAACTAAATCCTAAGGCCTGATGAATACAGGTACAAACTTACTATAGGTTTCACAGCATCAAAAGAAGAGTCAAGGAAACTCAAAGACTGTGCAACTTTCCTGAAGATTCAAAAAGTTGTTCATGCTTTTTTGGATAATACTTTATAGTATAGAGGGATTTTAGAAGAAATTCATCTGGGAAAATAGGTTTGTGCTAGAACTGGTTTTGGAAGTTTATATTGCAGGAGCATACTATTTGAAAACAATTGTCAAAAAGCTTAAAGACTGCTGAGGGTTTAAAAATTAAGAATCCTCCGCTTCTGGTATGACTATTCCAGGAACCAGACTTCTACACAGAAAGTGGATGGCAGACCCATTACTAATATGAAACCCAGTGCAGTTAGTTATGCTCTGGATAGCAAATATTTTTCAGGTTCTTCCAGGGGTTTATACAGAGTTCAGGCATAAATCTGTCAAAATCTGTATTGCTGCAAACACATACACAGAAGTTGTGTCTTGCCTTAGCAAGTACGTTCATCTGACAACTTAGCTAACACTTGTGATTTTAGACATGGACAAGATTAAGCAGTGTAGAGAAATGGACAAGATTTAGAAAGCTATGCCACATGCCAGATTTTTTGTGTTTTCATTTTAAATAGCTTAACTTCATCTAGAATTTGAATTTTAGTTGTCTCACTTGGAATGCATCTCTGTGTTACCTGAGTTCCTAACAGTCAGCAAGGCCTCATCGAAAACCAGTTATTGTCCTTTTTTTACTGAGAAAATAACAGAGAGTCTGTCTCTTTGCCCAAGACTAACTTTATGTTATCTATATTCAACAACTCAGAGCCACCAAAAGGATTGTAGCGGTTGCATTTTTCTGAAACGGACATCGAGCTGGGTTTCTGTCAACTGCCAAAGGATTCAATGCAGTGAAATGAAATAGTTCATGCAAGCTGTACTTATGTGATGTATATTAAAGATAATTTTGTTTTGTAGTTATGGATTAACAACTTTTAAGAGAGACTTTGAGAGGGTGGAATTAGTCTAACACCTTGCCCTTTAATGTTCAGTGAGACAGTGACATGACAGAATGCAAAATTAGGCTTCTGATTTAAGCTTGCCACACTAGTACATTTTTAAAATACAAGCTTTATTGCAGAATTATAGTTCAAGTATACTCTGTCCCAAGGCATCTTTTTCCTACAATTATAATTTATTATTTAATTTTATTTACAATTCAAATGTTTTGTACGAAACATTAATTTAATGGGGTGATATCTCAATGGTATTTTCCACTGAATTTATTATAAAAGTTGTTCATGTTTGTAATAGTAATATGAAATAGCTGAGGGTTATATAATTATACTATACATATATAGTATAATTATATATTATTATATTATATATATTATAGTATATTATTATATAATATATAATTATACTATAACTGTTTCCTCTAACTTTAAAACACAGCATGTCAAAGAGTTAGAATGACAACAAAATACTGTTATCCATCTATATTTTTACAGTATGCTTGTATTGACATTGTCCAGAAGATACTAATAATGTATAAAGTCTTCAAATTCACTGATATCCCATTTACAAAGGTGACTTAGAAATTGAGGTGCCTAACAAGTCTTTTGTAAGAAATCCATGGGACTAAGACTAAAATTCTGAAAAAGAGAATTGCAAGTACTGTGCTTGAATTTCTGTCACCTGAGCATGCATTACCTTGCCTCCTAAATAATTTTTATTGTGTTTGCACGCTTGTGTCTGTTGTGTGGAAATTAATCCAACAGCTATTATATATACACCTATAAGAATTCTTTCATCCTCAAGCGCCGAGTCATTTGTCAGCATTTGGCAATTTGACAATATTTGGGAAGCCATTTACATCTGTCCAAAGTAAATGGACTATTCTGCCCCTCAAGCTGAGTTTGCACAAGTGCAAAGCCTGCACAGATGTGAGGCATTGGAGGTTCTCATCCCCAGAAATAAAGGAGCAGGTGGAGAGCCCATGACTCCAGGATTTTTCCAGGGTGCTCAGGACTGTAAGGTCCTGGTTCTCCAGGGCTGTCATCTTTCCTGTGAAGAGTGGGAAGACATACTTGCAAGACCAAACACTTTTTCTGTTTAGTCTTATGTTTTACACCTGCAAAGTACTATTTTGGGAGGTGACTTTTCTAGAATTTTTGCCAGCAAAGCCTGTTTAGACATGGCTGCTAGTGGCTGACTTTTTACCTAATATGTGTAATGGGCAGCAATCAGCACAGCTATTTATGAAGGTATGCTGTGGTTACGTGTTTTGTGTCCCGAAACCAGGACAGGTGTCATTTTCAGTAGAAGGAATTCTGCAACTCCTTGTTTGCACTGTGGCTACGGTACAGACTGCAAGAAAAATAAAATCCCTGCAGCTGTTTTTATGAGGTCACTTCTGTAAAGTGGATTGGTAACCTTGTCAAAAGACCCCATCAAGAGGAGCTTCCAATTTTCCAAGCAGTCAATTATGAGGCTAAGCTGAGACTGTAATAATAAAGGGCTTTGTTAGAAAGCCTAAACGTGCTTAAAGGACCATGAAATCCATACTTCCCATAGGAGGTGTTTGCCTCTGGATGTCTGTATATGTCAGTGTGACTGAAGTTTTGGAAAAAGAGATGTACTTGCTGAAATACCCATGAATAATTCAGTTATTAGTGGTCAGGGAATAGGATTTTTGATACCTATAACTGTGTTTACCCTCACACAAGCTCAAGGTGGCAAGCAACACAGTGTACACCTTCCCTAAGATGGAATCTTCTTAAAAAAAAACAATTCTCTTCCCTCTTCCTCTTTCTATCCTTCTCCCTGGGACTATCCCTCTCCCTTTCTCTTTCTTTCTTTGGAAAGGACTGGAAACATTCCAGGTCAGGTTGGATGGGGCTCTGAGCAACCTGATCTAGTTGATGATGTCGCTGCTCACTGCAGGGGTGTTGGACTAGATGGCCTCTAAAGGTCCCTTCCAACGCAAAGATTCTATGATTCTATGATTCCATGAGACTGTGGCTTACAGTACCTAAGCATTTAAGGGTAAATAATTTAGCATTAATAGAAGCAGAACAGAAAGCTGTGACTGACTTTGAATTTTGAATCCCTCTTCTAAATCAGTTTGTAAAAGTGGGGTATGAACTGAATTGTTCCCCTAGATGAATTTAATTGCCATGAAGTCTATTGGTATTACTTACACATGTCTGGCAGGAGAGCTGGATTCCCTATCTTAAAAATGGTCATGTTCAGATTAGCTAGATATTGCTTTGGATGTATGTGCAGATAAAGATAGGGATAACTATTTGTCAAGTGCCTCTTGCCAGGCTGTATGACATCTAACTTGAACAAAAGACTTGCTTTCGGTTTCCAATGGAATTACATTCATCATAGTAGAGACTTTGAAAAGAAACCCCACAAACTACTCCAACGTGAACTGCAAAACGTCGAGTAGTCTGGTTAATCTTATAAGTGATGTAGATGCTTCATTTGGGGGACTGAAAAAAAAACTTGTGGAAAAATGAGTGAAACAGCAGGATTTAAATGACCAGTTTCAAAGCAACTGCCTTCAGAAGGTCATTGCTGATTGCGGCTGAATATCTTACCCCATTATACATAGGCCATCAAGCATTCCTTGCCCATGCTTTCAAATTTTCATTCCAGGTTGGTTCTTTGAAGATGCTGCATCATGGCCGAGGGCATTATTTTGGCAGTACTATTCTGTATCAGTATTATTTATTTTAATTATCAGGTACTGGAACAAGAGAATTTGATTCAGTTCATCTACCTAGAGGCTATTTGTAATGTAGATGAGGTAGATGAGTACAAAATGCAGAGAAGGATGCAGCACTTCAAAAAGTCTGTTTTAATGGTATCCCTAGAAGGGTTCCTCAGAATGCTTCTCCATAGCTGCTGCTCTGCTCCTTCTTTGGTGCCTGTATTTTGATCTGCTTCATGTCATTACATGGAAGGGTCTTTCATTAAGCATGGGGTGACGTTGTGGTTTGGTACTCTCCTCCTCTGGAGCTCTCATCGGTGGCTGCAGTTAAGCCCATTCTGCTTAGCAGCATCCAACTAAAAGTTAACTACAAATAGATCAGCCTAGAAGGAGGTCCTAGTCCAGGTTTTTAGCGTGAAACACTGGAATAACTGTCCAATTCCAGTACTGTTCCCTTGGATCCCCAGAAGAGATCTCCCTTGCTTACAGAAGACTACTTTCTGACTTTCAGCTGGCCTGGCACTTGCACTAACTCTCTGTCCATTCTGTTTTTGCCCTTGCAGGTATGGAGAAGCATTATTTATGAATTCAAAGCTTATCAGTGGGGTCACAGAATTCCTCAATACCGAAGAAGAACTGAGAGAGGTAATTTTTAAATTCCTTTCGGCACGTGAGGCTGTATTGGTTGCAAGCAGGGAGCAGGGCAGGAGCAATAAGGTGTCAGTTGTCCAGGAACTCTGGTTGCTCAGCTGGAGTCGCAGGCCCGTGGTACAGCTGGGACGCACGAGGGTGAGGAGCAGATCGCAAAGGCACCCACGTGGTTAGAGGTGGTGTCAGGAGGTGGGTAGTGCAGGCCCTTGTCTGTGCTCGACTGGATATATAGGTTTCTTTTTTTTCTCTTGACCATTGGTTGAGAAACTATAGATGAGATCTTTCTATCCACATTAGTTTATGCTGCAGAGGGCAGCCCTAAAAATACCCAATCTTGGAAGTAGAAGCGGACAGTGCCTTCTCTGTTTTCCTTTTGCCTGCAGTATTTCCATGTGAGAAAAACTGTTAACCTGATGTTCGGGCCAAATGACACCACAATAATTTGTTCTAAATGCTAAGTACTTCTTATTTAGATTGCAAAGATTTCTCATTTTAACTTAACATTTGCCCTGACCGAGGTAGTTGTGTGGTTGTGTTATGCTCTTCTTATCAGCTGTTCAACATTACCCCAAATGGATCAAATACTTCTTATGCAGCATAATCACCATTAATTGAACTCTGTGCTATGATATTTTGTGTCCAACCATTTCTCTGCACTCAAATCTAGTGGCCTCAGGAACTTAGGGAAGAGCCACAGCTGGGTTCCTCAAAGCTACCCAGGTGGGAGTGACAGTGCTGGTCAGATTTGAGTATCTGCACTGCACAAGGAAGCCTTCTGTATTCTTAGTTTCCACCTCCATGATAGCATTGGCAGGCTGCTTGTTTATACTTCCCCTAAAAGAAACTGGCCATGTAAACATTTTGGTATAAAAAGTCCAGAGATCAGGTAAGGTCTGATTTTGGTAGTTTTCAGGTCCCTCCCATGCTTTTAACTGTGGTGGGAATGACATAGTTGCAGGATGAGCCTTTTCAGTTTTGTGCCCATGCACGAAGAGATGTTGTTGGAAGATAGATTTAAACAATCAAGGTGAATTTGGTGTCACCAAGAAACAAAAATTACCTAGTTAATGAGTGTTGCTAAAACCACCCAATTTTATAAAAGTCAACATAACCAGCAACCTACTGTGCAGATCAACCTTGCAGTTCTCACTTAAAAGGAACTCTTAATTCAAAGCACACTGGTGCCATCAGCTGTAATAATCCAGGTGATAGTGCTATAATTTGAGTATATGCAAGAACAGAGCAGGGGCCTTTTAGTCTGCTGAAAGATTTCTCATAAAGGAAAGAATCTGTTTCAGGCTTTCAAAGATCTTCAAACGAGTGCCCACTTGCTATTTTGCCATTCTCTTCACACTGTAACCATCCCTTCCTTTTCTAAACAACTGACCTGTATTATATCATCAAAAGGGTTCTGCAAACAAAGATGAAATGAATTTATGAAGCTTGATAAAACCAAAGGGCATCAAGACTACCTTCTGCTGATATTTGCACATAAACCTGAATTAGAAGCATTTCCAGTGCTCCCAGTTTGATTTCTTAGGTAGAAATAAAAGTTTAGAGCAGCCCAGCTGTCTGTGCAATGCAGCAGCTGGGCTATGGGAGAGAAGGAGATAATGACATTAATGTGATCCGGCACTGACATGTCAATATCTTCCAGTGCAATTTGAAGCAATTGCATCACGTATAATTGACAGTCTGCTGTCTTATTACATTTCCTAGTAAATCTTTCTACACAATAGTACCTTTACTTCAACGTTGATCATGGGGGTTTGTCCTAAATGCCTGACTTGTTTGTGTGCACTGGAAATAGTTCCTTTGCAGGAAATTTGGTTCCTGCAAAATTAACCTGTTAACCTGTATTTCCAGCTAAAGAACTTTATAAAGAGTTATGAAGAGGGAGCTGCTGTCTCTTTCTCTCGCGCCGTGGAAACAGTGGAAGCCAATGTGCGGTGGCAAAGGCTTTATAAGGAAGAACTATTCCAGTGGCTAAGAAAATCCTTGACACACTAGTCTGTCTTTCCAGCGACGATTTAACATGAGGCTCTGCAAGAGGAAGAGGAGACGGTTTAGGAGTGTTCAACATTAAAATCGTGAAGGCAAGATCAGATTGCAGGGAGGTTTTCTTTTCCTTTTTTTTAATTGTGGTTTGTTTTTTTTTTTACACTGGGCTCTTGTGAGATTTTCAAGAAGCTTTTCAGAAGAGAAGATCATGAATGCTTGTGAAATCCAGTCCTCAGTGTACACAACCAAACATGATATTAAAAGTGGTGCATGTAAATGTTGAAGAAAAACAAACAAAAACCCCTTCAAAGACTACTTTGTGCATGCTTGTACCGTCCCTGCCTGTATTCTAGCATGCTTACGTATAACAGCCACATTTTGTATGTGAGTTCCAGTTACATCAAAGATGGGCATTATACAAAGCACAAAGACTATCTATGACAATCAGTGTTTCAACGAACATAAGGAAAGCAAGGAAAAGGAAATGCAGGCGGCTTCCAACTTGGGGCAGTATGAGATGTAAAGTCAACTTTCCTGCTAGCTGCCTATTAGTCTACCACTCAGATTGTCTCCTAATGATTACAAAGATGCCAGCTCATATTTTCAGTTGCCAGTTGTTGTATCTGCAGTCTCCATATTCCCGTATTTACGTAAGTGGAATACAGAGAGAGAGGAGGAAGAGAAAGGGCGGGTGGGGTAAGCAAGAAGGACATCATCCATGCATTATAATCATGCACATTTATTCACTGCTGATCAATGGAAGAGTGTAGTTTTAGCTGTGAACATATGCAGTGTTGGAAGGGAACTTTGTGTTGATTTCACAGAATCCACAAACCACCTCTTTTCAGCTATTTTACAAGGCAGTGATTGATACTCACTGATGGGTCACCCAACCTGTGCGTTAGTAAGTTATGCAGCTGATAGTGGACAAGTAGTATAAATAAACATGAGATTCAAAAGGAAATTCGCAAAGATGGAGAATATCTTGCATGCAAAGACATAAAATTACCCAAGAGAGCTGTCTTGCCTGTGGTAGACCAGCCTCTGTAGCGATTTATTATGATAAGACAGGTCAGATTCTCTGTGTGGGCAATACTTTTGCAAATATGGGATGTACCATTTATGCCAACTTAGAAAAGCGAAATATGGAGAAAGAGAGGGGAGTGTGTGTCTGTTTATTGGTACTGGCTCTTTTCTTTCTGTTTCCTTGTATTTCACATAGACTATTGTAGCCGAGTGATGCTTTTCTTAATCACTTGTTTGTTTCTTTTTTCTCAATCCTTAATCTGAAAGATCAGTGACACAGTGGAACTGCTACTTGTACAATGACTATCAGCACCATTGGTGCTAAGTGTTGAGGATAAAACTGGGGCCGAATACTCTGCCATGTCTACACTGTGGAGAAAAAACCCACAAAACTACAGAGAGATTTCAGGAGACAGATTGCAGCAGCTTCAGAGGGGGAGTGTAGATATACAACAGTGTTTCTTTATCCCAGCCCAGCCTATCACAACCATCCGACCACATCATGACCCTGTACATTAGGAGCATGTGGTGAGCCAAAGTAGAAAGCAGCCATTTCATCTGGTTGTTTCCTTCACAAGGTATAGAAGTTATTAACACGCTTTACAGTTGCAACTGATTATCCCCACTAAGTTGTGAATTGAAACCTTAGTGCAAAAAGAATCAAACCAAAGCATCTTCAGATGTTATCAGAGTTGTGTGGAGACAGTATTGGTTTCTTGGCCCTCATTCCCACAGTACTCTGCTCCTCAAGAACTGGTAGACACATCATATAACACTGCATGTTAGCTTGACCTCAAATAACCAAAAGAAGTAGGAATCCTGCGCTCTTGTACTGTTAACTCTTTGCCTTATAGTAAGCCCTAAACCTTTGTGCTATGTTGCAATGCTAGTGAACCTAATGCCCAGAGACATTATCATGTCCAAGTTGAGTGAAATCCTCCTCCTCCTATGTATTTTACCTACCTCACAGGGGTGTTGTGAGGCTTGACTAATGTTGGCAAAGCACTTGAATATTCTCTGAGGGAAGGCATTTAGAAGTGCAAAGTATTATTTTATGTGGTTGACCAAACTCAACCTCAATGCCAGTATGTAGCGTCACATTTTTAATTTCTACTGAACAAAATCACATGCAGATTTGTTATAATAAAAAAGCAAGCCAAATATTATTTAATGTAACCTCTACCCTATAATGAAGGCCAAAATTATGATATCCAAAGAGTGTGCAGAAAACCAAGCCCTCAAACATGAATTGCTTTGAGGATTTCAGAGAAAAGAAGTGTGCATAATGGTCTGTTCCTTTGCAATTTTACTCAAGATTGTCTTTGATGACTTTTCTTTTTCAGCACCACAGATTAAACCACATACCTCCAGGATGTGCATAGGATTTTCTACTCTTTCCACTGATAAAGGGCAGGCTAACAATGTGTTCCAAAGTTGAAAGTTTATTTCAGCCTGTGTATTCTGCACAGTGCACAGAAATTTCCACTGTTGTTCATTTGAATTGAAGTTCTTGCACATTTAGCTGGTGTTGGATGTAAATTAATATTTTAGTGGCCTTGAGCAACTGGTCTACCACAGATATCAAGCCCTAAATGTATCTATTATACACGCCTATTGATGTATTGCTTTTAATTGTTGTTTTCTAGTAGTGCTGGTATTACTGTTATAGGTAAGGTTAAGCTGGCCTTTCCGTTATAATACCCTATTCTTTTATTTTTTATATTTCGTATTTTACTGTTTCACACTGAATCAGGATTAAATTTAAATGAATTAAATCCAACAAAACTATAGCTGTTTTCTACAGTGTTCATTCACCCTGCATTTAATTATATGTCTTTAGAAAATTTTTAAAAGAAGAAGTTCCATACAGGTCTGTGTTAAAGAATAGTTGATACCTCATGGAAAGCTGTAATACAGTCTGCTTAGAAAAATCTATTTATCTTATTGATTTTCTTTCTCCTTTACCAGTCGTTTTCTTCCTTTGTCCTTATCTAAAGATGAACCCTATTTTTACAATTTGGATTGTGATTAGGAAGCCAAATACTCCAAACTTTTCAGAATTTTCAAATCCAGGATTTAATTGTCCTTTCTAGTGAGAGGAGATGCTGCATAATGTGGATCCAGTGTGGACATGGATCTCACCCAGGACCTGCGTGTCATTTTATAGAGATTTGATGAGGCCTGTATCTCTAATCAGCCTTTGTATGACTCGGGATCCTTTGCAGTTATTAATTGATATGGCTTACTAAATCATATAGGAAGAGATAAGAATAGACATGATTTTATGCCAGCATAACAATATACCTATTGTAAAAATACCTATTGTATTTTTATAACACTGTCCATTACAAAAATCTCAGCCTATTACTTTGTAGCTGGTAGAATTATTCATGCATCCACTGCTAATAGCTCTTAAAATGATAGTAGCTACTAATTGTGACTAGGACAGAACAATGTGAAAACGTTCTTCTGAAATGAAATGTCACTTCTGCTGTTACTGGGAGTACTTGGATATTGACTTTGAAGATAAAAACTTCATATGTCCTTAAGTACATCCAAATTTGTGGCCTTTGATGATCTTTTCAGTGAATATAGCAAGAATTCCAATCTATGTTGGAAACTGAAGATGAATTTTGTGTAGCTTTTGGGCTCTTGTGGATATTTCACTGAGCTTTAGAGTGTCAAAGGAAATACATCCACTGATGCAGAAGGGTGCTTTCACAGCAAAAATCCTGAACCATACAATTAAATCCTTGGTAGTAAAGAATAAAAGAAGAAAATTTTTTTATATATATATATATATATATTTTCACGTGAAAAATTCTCCATAGAGATAATTTTCCCATAAAATGTCAGTAAGTCTGATTATTTGGACAGGATAAAGTGAAGCCAGTATTTGCAGATGAGGGTACCTTTCTTTAGATACCTACATAATAAGGTTTTGGTTTTCCACATGATAGCTGGCATGTTTAGCCGACACTGAAGTAAATTAAAATAGACTTTGAGTCAAATGTGCAACTTTCTCTCTGACAAAAAGAGATGTGGCTTTGAAAACTGTTCACACATGTAATCAACTTAGCAGCACTCCTGTAACGAGTACTCACCATATCGGGCTGCCTGTCCTAAGCAGGGTTTATAGCCACAGCGTGAGTATGAAGGAGGAAAAGTGCCGTCCTGCTTCTGCGCAGCCTGTATGGAGGCTGTTTGCCCAGCTTTGGATGGAGCGGGCTGAAAACTGCTGGCTCTATCACCCAGCACAGTTGCCAGCCCAGCTGGGTCAGGAAGGCCCCTGGGAGCCACTGAAGTGCACCAGGGCTCCATCCAAGTTTCTCTCAGCTAGACGGGAGGGACAGAAGGTTCCTTTGCCGGTTATGGGCTGTGGGTGATCTTCAAAGACTAGTGTCCTTGCCTTTTGCAGGCAGGAAAAAAAGGTCCAGCTAGTGAGCTTGCATTGCCCAGAAAAACCTAAATCCCTGAGCTCTGGTCACCCCAGCTGGAAAAAGTTGACAAAAATATTTGTAAAGGTCTGGAATATTATAATGTCCATTCTTCAGAAGTAATTTCAAACAGTCAAATATTTTGAACTTTCAAGTATGCAGAAGAACATAGACAGTCTTTTCCTTTACGATATTTTTGTTAATATTTGAAAATGTGCCTTGAGTTTCTTGGGCCTTTTTCTAACAAATGGTTTGGAAGGTTGTCACTACAAATTATTTGTGGTAATAATAGTAGTAATAGTAGTTACTCTACTAATCAAAAAATTCAGATGGCAGTGCAAATCTCTATGGCACTAGTGACTGTGCAGTTCCCTTTTTGCATACAAAACTGTAAAAAAAAAGCCACTTTGTTTCTCATACGACTGTAATCTTCTACCTGTCTTAAAACCAATACTGAAACCAAGTAAAACCATTCTGACTTGAGCACGTAGTCCACGATGACATGAGTAATTTAGTTTTCAATGAAAGGGAAGAGGAGAAAGGGACTGCTGTGTGTAAGGATTTTTCACCAAAGTAAGGTCACATACCCTAGTTGGAGCAGAATTTTAAAATCAAGTATATTTTGGTTTTGGAGCTGGTTAAACTTGGCTCCATCTTGTGTCCATGCTGACAGTGGAGAGTAACTTGACTTCAGAATACCTCTACAATTGAGATCAGATTTTATAAAAGACATGTGGAGCTGGTTTCATTGAGGTGTGTTTGAGGACAATCACCCATGTGAGCAAGTGCTGTGGGTCAGACCCAATGTCCTTTCTCAGAAAAAAAATGCATTTATATTTGGATGACTTGTAACTCGTGAAGTAAGCGTGACGTTGCCAAATAGTCTTTCTGAATACTTTGCTTATTTTACGTGCACCGTTTCCTAAGGATATCAAAGTGATGTTGGTAGAGAACATATTGGTGAGCAGCATTGTGAGAACACAGCGAACTGTGCTGCAGCAGGCAGTCACAAGCTTTAGCCAGAGTGTCCCAACGTTTCCTGGACAGCATTGCTTGGATTTGCCTGTTAAGGATAACCTTGGTACAGTGGACGAGGCCAAGAGCCAAGATGCAGTCTCAGTTCTCTGCAATACATTTCAGTCCACTTAATATGTTCATTCCTGTAACTTCAAAATCACATGCAGCCAAACTGACGACACGTGTGTGGCTGGAGATCCTCCGTTGGCGCATGGTGAAGTAGATCTGTTGAAGTGACTGATGTGAATTGCAGCTGAGGATCTAACCCATTGCTTTCAAACAGCTCCCTGAGGTGATGGCTGGGCTGGTGTACAAGATGTTTCATGTATTTATATCTATGTTTCAGTAGCAGATATTGGATGGCAAATGTTTTTTGTTTTCCTTTTGCTTTTGGTTAGAATGATGCTTTGTGATTTGTTCCAATGTGATAAAGCTTTATAATATGTTTGGAGAACTGCAGAAAACTGTACTGTGAAGAGTGTGGCTACTACCCTCTCTTTTTCCTGCAAACAGTAGATTTCAGTGGAGATGGACTTCCCTGGGCTTAGAGACTCTGTGAAAAAAAAAGTTCTGACAATTTCTAATGAAAACATCATTGTAATTACTGTATAACTACCCTGTACAGACAGCTTTATTATGTGTGTAAAAATAATTTTGTTATGTTGGTTTTATGTTTGAGGGACAATAGGCTTTGGTGTGGGTGAGACGTATAGCCTTACAAAAACAGAGATTGTAGCTCCCTGTCGTATTTTACTGAAAGATGTTCAGTTGCTCTATTTTTGCAAAAGATCGACGTAAACTAGTTCCCTGAAAACTAATGATCTATTCCACTACACACACATCAATGACATGAATGGATCATACTATTGAAAATAAAGGCTTGATAATAAATTGCATTATTTTCCCAAGAGACTCCACATGTAAGATCTTTTGACACCTTAAGAAGAAAGAAGTCCTGCAGCTATTAATGCTGGCTATAATAGATCAGTCCCTTTATTAAGTCTCTCAGCCTTAGGTTAATTTTGAATACTGTAATGAGAAGAACATATTTTTCCATTACTTCTCAAATCTGTACACTTTGTCATTCAGTTCATTGTCAAATAACAGGTGGAGCTGGCTCAGTTTAGATACAGTTCACCAGTGGTTTCACACAAACAAATGTTTGCAAGATCAGAATGCCATTTTCATTTAAAGGAAATATAGATCATCGCATAAAGTCACAGTTCTCTATGTACCATGTGTACATGCGTGTATAGCTTCTGGGCCATTTTGCTTTGACAAAGTTTTCATTGGTTATTTGTATTTACAGTTCTTACTCAAAAGTTTCAACTCAGCAAAGCAGTTGGGCATAGGCAGGATGTGAGGCTGTGTTGACCACGACTCAGCCATATATATAGGCATGGAGGCATTCCCACCAATTTCTGAGGGATTCATCAAGTGCATCAAATTATGTATCAAATGATGCATCTGGCTGAAGCAGCCTCTCTGGAAAGTGATTTAGGCTGAAACTTGTTTCTGCACAGGTTTCAGGTGCAGGATATGGTGATGTGTTTTTGCTGAATTTAAAATCACAACTTACTTTATATAGAGCCAGCTGTTCTTCTCTTTTCTTTTTTATAGAAGAGCATGTATTTTGCATATAGAGGCATGATACTGATTATCAGTATATCTAAGAATGCCAGATTTAACAAGGTTTTTCATTTATTGTTTGAAGCATCCTAGGATTTGAGAATAAAAGCAGAATTATTCTTAGAATGTTAATTAATGAATACAAATCTAATCATCAATTTAAACCATTAGCCAAATAAAATGTGTGAATTTCTGTTACAGTTTACCAGAAAAGTGTTTTTCTATGATATGCCTTTAAAAATGACTCCATAAATATGGGACCACTATATGTTCAACATAAAATTTTTATTCCACTCTAACGAAAGACTGACTAAATGGATTTTTTTTTTAAGATAAGAAACTTTATCTTCTGTATTTTAAGCAGAAAAAATTTGAATTTTGTCTCTGATAATAAAATTTTGTATAGTAATGTGTAATTCATCACTGTCTTAATTTTCTGACGTGGAGACATGGCTAAGATAAATAATACCCAGACTTTTGATTATGTTCCCATTTCAGTTGAGATAACAGTTTAATAATGCTGAATAGATATACTGAGGTTTTACAATGAAAAACATGCAAGAAAAAGTATTTTTTGACGTGAGGAATTTTTCAAAACACATTGAAATTCTGGGACTAGTAGAAAGCAGAGATCCACAGAAAATACAAAATTTGGGCTTGGAAGTACCTTTAAGCACTCCAAGACCAATAGGACTGAGACTGGAATAGAGAGCAAAGTCTGTCTTTTGTGCTTTTCTAATTATGTAAATTTTGACTAAGCAAGAAAGATCTTTTCATTGGTAAAGTGATTTCAACTGGAATGCAGTTCAAATGACTTTTTAATAGAGTCCTTGAATTCAGGCTATTATTTTCCTTTTTTGAAGAACACTTTTCAGTAACAATGAGATGTGAAATATGTGCAATTATTTACCCATTGGATACAATCATGTTCCCACTGAAGTCAATTGGAGCTTTGACATTGACATCACTGGGAGTAAAAGCCAACCCTGTATTTTTCAAAATGTACATTTCAATGACAGAATGTCTTTTTCTTTTCAACAATAAAGATGTTTTCTTCTGTACTGCACATCTTAGTCTACTGAAAAGCCAAAGGGAATTTTTAAGGTCCTGATTTGGCAAAGCACAATGGGCAACATTGATGCTTTGAGCACAGGTAAGCCTAAATGAGTATGTTTGTAGTATCCTGCCATTAAACACTTCACTGTGTTATCCTGGGGCTAGGATTTTGACCATCCTATATACATGTGTCAACAGAGTATGGAGACATACCCCTCATACCTCTTTTTCCTGAGTTCAGGTCTGGGGCAGGAGTTCAGGAGGCCCAAGGAAGTGGCTTGGGGGCCAGTAGAGAGCTTTCACCTTAAGAAGGGATACTGGTATGTAGGATAAACTCTGAAAGGCTAGGATGTACTGCTGCCCCCAAAAAGGGAGCTCTTCCCTCCCTTTTCTCCTGCATATACCTCTCCCAGAGTATTGAAATGGCAGAGACAAAGTGCCTGGCCACCTTAGAAGCATCCCTGAGAGAAGAGGCAGGATGTGAGGAGGAAGAAGTGGCAATTTCTTCTGAAATTCCAGTGGCAGCACATCTCCTAATCAAATATCAAAAAACCCATACCTGTTTCTTCCCCAGTGTGGCCACTGCAATCAGCAGCACTTCAGTCTGGCTGAGCTGCTTTCAAGTTGAACATTTTCATACAAGACCAAATGAAGAGTTGTTTATTTGCTCTCAGAAAAGTGTCTTCAGAAAGAGCAGAACTTTAAAGGCACCCATTTGCTTTGAAAACTATGTGGCTGAGCTTGAGGGAGTAGGAGGGAGAGCAGATAGAGCCTTTGGTTTGTAAATTGGTTTAGGAATATTTGCTATCTTAATAACAGAAAATCAGTTTTTGCTGGCTAATTCCCTGCTTCCTCCTATTCTTAGCAAAAATTATCTAGCTTCCTTTAAGCTGCACCTTCTGAAGAGAAGCCACCATGCAGAGTCCCACTGCTATCAGAGGTCTCTGACTTCTGAATACTCCAACTGAGCAGGACTAAGGCCTCAGGAGAGGGGAGAAACAATTCAGTGAGCTGGTCATAATCCTGGCTTTTCTGAGAATCAAGCACATAAACCCCATGTTGGAGAAACAGTATTGAGAATGACGTATTTTGATGGCCAAGGCTATATTATGGATGGGATAGGGAAATGAGCACAAAAGTAGTTGTCAGAAAAGTGCAATGAAGGTAAGGCTGAAATGATATGAAATAACGAGGATGTGCTTGGGAAATTAAAGCTTCATTATTTGAAACTTAGTCTTTGAGTTAACAGCCACATCTACTGTGGCCAAAATCTAATGAGAGTAAGCAGAAATTGCTGAATGGTTAAATGGAGGCACCCTACTAGGGATCGTTGTTTGCATCTTGGGGCTGATGTCAAACCACAGAAACTCCTCTGTAGTGAATCTAGCCCATACCGTCCTGTATGTCTGTGCCAATTTGTCCTAAGTCAACCCATTAGAATTTGGACTAATGGTGCAAGGCTGAATGAGAACTGCATCAGCAGGGCAATGGTGAGACTTGATCCTCAGGCATCCTTCCCATGCATCCCCTCCTCTCATTTATGTCATGGTCCTGCTGCTCTTCTCAGGCCACAGCAACTGTAGGAACAGCAGGTACAGCCTGGGTATATTTTGTATATATATAGGTTTTGCCTTCGTATGGTTTTGCCTCGCTGCTCAGCAGTAATTAGAAGGCTGCAATGAAGAAACCAAGGCAGAAGGAGCTAAGTGGCCTTGATCTTCCATGGTGCTAACTATCCTGCCCCTGACACACCAAAGTGTCTCTGTCTGCTAAACTGCTAGGGCCTAAGCAGCAGCATTAGGGCTGAAGCCCTAAGAGCACTTTTATTTTGCAGTGTATTGAGCACAACGTTAATTGCTTATTGCACTGCTATAGCATTCCTTTTAGCAAACATCTTTTTGCTTCTTGAACTTGCTCAGGAATCACTTTTGTCTGTTACACTTACCATCATTTTTGACCTGCTCATTGCAGAAGGTTAAGAAAAAGAAGGAGGAGGAAGAGGGGGAGGATAATAAGATGCTATTACATGACATGTCTATTACAGTAATTCATTTCATGTGGCACAGAACCGTTGCCAGTGATAAATGCATGTTCCTGGTACAATTATGAGATGTACCTTGAACTTTTCAACAATAAAACTGTCAAAAGGTTGCAATAAGCACAAGCACAAATGTGAATCCGTCCCTTAAAAATATGAAATAGCTCAAAAATATGATTTTAATAAATGGTATTATTTTCAGAGATGCACTTTTAGTTCCATTAACTATTTATAGTTAATACAAAAACTGTATATTGTTTCCACTCTACAATCATGGATGTGACCCATTTTTTCCCATCCCACTCAGTTCCTTAGCTGGTTGACACATTTCAAACACATTTCTATGGAGGTTAGAGAAGCGATGTTGTAATACCAGTCTTAGCACAAAATCAGCATGTATTTCCAAATGTACAAACGGAAATCAGAACAGTTCTGTTCTTTTCAAAATGTCTGTAAGGTTTTGGGTGGTTGATACCAAAAGTTGGCTACCCCAAGCAGGTAAGTAACCTCAAGGCAAATAAGTTACTCCAAAGGAGAGCACGTCAGCTTGGAAAGCAGAGACACTTTTGGGAGGGGGAGGAGGGTCTTTCTTGATTGGTTTCTGAAGATTTGTGCAGCTATAAAGGACAAACAGAGGAAAACCCCAATCAAAGAAGCTGGAGCAAAAAGTCAAGACACAAGCAAGAATCAGAACTGTGGCTCTGTAAGCACAGCTTACAGAGAAGGCACTTGGGGCTAAATGCTGAATTAAAAGACTGAAAAAATATGTACATTGGGTTATTTCACATCAACAGGTCCAATTTAATGCCAAGCAGTTACAATAATCTCCAGTGGAACCAGTGTGATAGGAGAGAGCTCAATTTTTTATGTTAAAAAGTCTTCACTGGCCAAAATAATGAGATTAATGAAACACATGCATTTTAAAACATTCCTTCTATAGTTACCAACAACTGTAAGACAAGTTATTTCTGCTTAAGATGAACACTGGGTGATGGTCACCACTAGATGTGGTGGGTTTGAGAAGCAGTAAAAGATGAAGACTTCCTTAGTGCCTATTTGTGACTGGTCGAGGCCATTGGGCCAGGAGTCTTGGTTCAGATTTCACACGGTGTGCTATGCAACTGCAGATTTTTCCCTTTAGTTTTAAAACAATGTAAACCACAATCTGTACCATGTATACAGACTGCTTGTACCGTATTAAAATATATGAACTGCTTAGGGGAGCTCTTGCTTGAACTAAGATTAGTTCACAGAATTCAGTAGCAGATAAATGGTTGACTATGGAATTTTTTTGTTCTTTTTAAATCTCCTTATCACTGAGGGTATTTTTCAATAACTTATAGTTCAGCCTGGGAAAAATAGTCAGATGAATAAAAAACTAAGGACAAAATATCAGGATCATGGTTCATAAAAACTATCTCTGCATCTGTCTTTACATAACACATTCTTCTGTGACCTTGCCTAATACCAAAATTGCAAAGGCATGTATGGGGTTTACGTATTACTATTTTTGTGTGCACAGTATGACACTAAATTAAAATGGACAAATATTTAATTGTTATAGCTGCATGGAATTTCTATGGAGTCTAAGTACTCAAAATTACGCATATAATAAATGGAAAAATGAAGGTCCTAGGTTTAAAATTACGTGTGC
Organism: Phaethon aethereus; assembly: GCF_964289735.1. Taxonomy (NCBI): domain Eukaryota; kingdom Metazoa; phylum Chordata; class Aves; order Phaethontiformes; family Phaethontidae; genus Phaethon; species Phaethon aethereus. The sequence continues at coordinate 42,229,653 of NC_138575.1, forward strand.
AATTGCATTTCAGTTGTATTCAGCAATTGTACTTTGTAATAGGGTATAAAATGGTGCTGCACATTTTAAGTGTCTAAGTGATTTGTTTAGGCTATAAAAGGACAGAAATCTACTACTTCCTTCCTACATATGTTACAGTTGCAGCTTCTGCTAACCAGATACAAACCTGACAGGGCATAAAGGTACAAAATGCTAATTGTGCTATATTTGAAAACCTGAAGTAAATAATGAAGTAAAACCAAGGGATTAAGGGAAATATACAATGACAATTGACTGTACAGACTTCAGCAAGTTAAGTGCAGGCATGTATAGACGAGTAGGTAAACTGGAATAAACAGAGTTGACTCACTTTCAGCTGGGCAAGATGGAGTTTGTCTTCCTAATAAGTAAGTATACTCACTTTCTCTACATTGTGCTAGCAACTTCTAATTTGTATCACAGTTGGTGACAGAAGAATTGTATCCACTGGTCTGAAGGCACAGCAGGACTGGGACTTCCATGTGTCCTGGTAGTAATGATTCAATTAATGTAGTATCCAGTCCCATTTTAGCAGAGCTAGAGATTTGAACAGCTGAGACAAAGCAGTGCAACACACTGCTTCCGAAGAGCCTACAATGTGTCAGACTTGCTAAGTTTAGTTGTCTACTAGATAGATATCTGCATCTGAGCTAGTTATCAAAGAGTTACTAACACGGAGAAAAAAACAATAAATCACATCATAAAATATGCAACTAATTCAGTAAGGTGGATAGAAAAGGTGAATATCTGAATATCATGAATTTCAGTAGTAGGATAATGTACATAGGAAATTTTAAGGCATAACCTGAAGTAAATTATGAACTTCTTGGAAAAACTGACTCCATCTACTGTAAATGAAATCAGTAATTGAAGCCCAACTCAAGGAGTTGGTTAGAACCTGAATGTAAAAAAGTAACCATCAAACCAAGGGAGTTTAAGTAGGGCACTTTTTTTTTATAGACCTCTGTCACTTGCATTAGATTGGAAGCAAAATATCCTAGTCAAAATATGCTTGAGGATAGATGCTGTCTGTTCTGACAGATGACAATCCTCTGACAGCAGGTAATTGCTGCAACGTTGATGAATTGATTCTTTCTTATATCCGGATTTAAACCCATAAATTTTTTTTCCACACTACATGTGGGATATTAGCTTTTGTTCACTTAATTTGTATTTAGGTTTTGACTGTTTCCTGATGACATTACTCAAGAACAGACACAAAGTAGTGCTTTTGGCTAAAACTAGCATAGCTGCTAAAGTACTCCAAAGGCAGAGAGCATGTGCATTCTCTGAGCAAGGCTCTAGTTTGTTTTATTCATTAATTACATGCTATCCCGAGGGACCTGGACAAGCTCGAGGAATGGATCTGTGGGAACCTCATGAGTTTCAACAAGGCCAAGTGCAGGGTCCTGCACCTGGGTCGGGGCAACCCCCGGTATCAATACCATGCTGGGGGATGAAGGGATTGAGAGCAGCCCTGCCAAGAAGAACTTGGGGGCACTGGTGGATGAAAACCTGGACATGAGCTGGCAATGTGCGTTCGCAGCCCAGAAGGCCAACCGTATCCTGGGCTGCATCAAAAGAAGCATGACCAGCAGGTCGAGGGAGGTGATTCTGCCCCTCTACTGTGCTCTGGTGAGACCCCACCTGGAGTCCTGCATCCAGCTCTGGAGCCCTCAGCACAGGAAAGACATGGACCTGTTGGAGTGGGTCCAGAGGAGGCCACAAAAATGATCAGCGGGATGGAACACCTCTCCTGTGAGGCCAGGCTGAGAGACTTGGGGTTGTTCAGCCTGAAGGAGAGAAGATTATTGAATTAAGTATTTTGGTACTTAAAGGGAGCTTATAAGAAAGATGGGGACAGAATTGTTAGCAGGGCCTGTAGCGATAGGACAAGGGGTAATGGTTTTAAACTAAAAGAGGGGAGATTTAGGCTAGATTTAGGGAATACATTTTTTTACAATGAGGGTGGTGAAAGACTGGTAGAGATTGCCCAGAGAGGTGGTAGATGCCCCATCCCTGGAAACATTCAAGGTCAGGTTGGATGGGGCTCTGAGCAACCTGATCTAGTTGAAGATGTCCCTGCTCATTGCAGGGGGTGGGACTCGATTTTTAAAGGTCCCTTCCAACCCAAACTGTTCTATGATTCCCTATAATTTCTTCCTGACTCTTTGATGCCATGGTAGGGGAGATGTTGTCTGAAATAGAAAATCTGTTATATCGCCCGAGTCTTTTCAGTTTGTAATGCCTTACATCATAAAAACAGAAGTAATATCTAAGCATTATGTAGTGGCAAACATAAGGTGGTGCATAGTGAAGGCAACTGGCAATAAGCTATGAACAAGATGGCTGTAGCAAAAAAAAAAAAAAAAAAGTAGGTTGTAGGAATATAAAAAAAAAACCTAAAAGTGCCCATGGCCTTGAATAGGGACATTGGACTGAAATGGATTAACATATCACTTTAATCTTGGACAAGAAAAGAGCACCAGAGAACTGAGTACTTAGTGAAGAAAGATATTGAGAGAGAAGTATGGAAGTGGAACATTACAGTACAGCGCCAATAATCTGCAAATTATGTATAAAGGTGAACTATTTCCTTTGACCAAGCAAGACGCAGCTTTAGGCTTCACAGCCTCTACACACATTTCAAGCCATTATGAGAAACATAGTAGGGAAATGGCAGAATAGAAATGGAGGAATAGATTATAACAATTATTACCTACTACTGGGCTTCAGAAAATTGAAGGTGGCAATACACAACGATTATGTACACCTAGGCAGCCAGAGTATTACCCTTTAATAAATCTAACTTTGATCATTATGATGCTAAAGAAGAAGTGTTGGGGGAAAAAAGGAATTTCTGGACTTCTGGAGGATAATGAAAGCAACAGCATTAAGTAGTGTGAATTTACCAAGACAGATCTTGCAAGACAAACTCGATGATTGTTTTTTTGATAGAATTGCAAAATTATTGGATGAATTCAGAGCAGTAGCTATCATTTATTTGGATTTTAATAAAGCATTTGACAGCAGCTTTCAAAATTAATTCAAATTGGTCAGGGAACAAACATGTTCACATGGACTGAAGTTGGCTGAAGAACTGTTAAAAGATAATGAGAAGTGGCAATCTGTAAGACTTGAGTGAGATATCTAGTGGATGCCTGGGTTTGCTCAAGTTTTAACATCTTCATTAATGATTTCTCAGAAAGGAAGGAAAAAGCAGCCTCTTAATGAAATTTACAGTGTGAGGGACTTGTTAAAAACAGTAAGGACGGGGAAAATTTACGAGACCCTACCTAAAGAGTTGAATAATGGGCAGGAAATAAGAGTCATCTCTAAACGCAGGCTAATTCTCCTGGGAAGAATCATTCACAAACTCAGTTACTCAGTAGAATGGAGAAACCTCAATCGTACCAGTGCAAAATAGTCTAGAGGAGTTCACAGAGCAATGCAGGTACAAGTTTGCAATGAATTATAGTAGCAGAATGAGGTAGTACCATTATGGGATTACACTGTAATGCATAATATCACCAAGCAAGGAGTTATAATCTTTGTCTACCAATTTTGGTTTGACTGCAGCTGGATATGGTTTTTCATTCTCAGAAAGAATTTAAGAAATAGGAAAGGATTCACGATGAGAAATAAAAAAGGATTTAGGGAGATGGTATTTGATTGCTCTAATTAGATGTCTCAACTTGTTCATAGAATGAAGTCCTTGGCAAAGAGATTATGAAAATAAAATGTGTCTATGTATTTATATGTACACTTTAATAGGTAGAAGGCAATCAAGAAAATCTTAAATGGAAAGACTAGTGACTAAGACTGTCTATGAGTAGCCTAAATGCAGTAAAGGAGAGGAGGTTTCTATGATTATATCTGAAGACAAGAGGAGACCTAATACCTATAAGAAGAGTATTTGCAATGTCATCTTGAAATACTTGGATCATTTATGTGTTTCATATTTGCATCTTTACATCAGCTATGTACACTAATATGTGCCTTTAGAGGCAATAGGAGTGGGAAGGAAGAGGTGCCATAGCTTAGCTATCCCAAACTTCCTAGAAGGGACACGGAATTCTCTGGTAAGAATAATGACATGAAATTAAGAAAAGGAACACCAGACCCAGGTGAGCGGTCTGCAAGTACTTTCCATTGACTCTCTGGCCTGGAAAACATTGCAAAGACTGAATCGAAATCAACAGTGGGACATATTTACTGCCCCATCGCATCTTTAAATTTCTCCAGCTGCTGTCAGTTGCTGTCTTTAAAAGATGTTTGAAGAACATCAAACACCTTCACTCACTAGCTAAAAGGTGTGTAGATTGACATCTGCCACTGTAAATGGATTGTACCTACCTGCTAACAGAATTGCAAAGACCTTGCTAGCCTTACTGGGAGCTGCAAGAGCATGGGGAATGGGAGGGTTTGGGCTTACTGTCCCCCTACCAGGGCCTGGAATCAGCCCATGACCAATCTAGCATAGTGATTGTCAGAAGGGATGGCTTAGGGGTGAGTAGTTATTGATAAGAAAATATAAAGCATACCATTTAATTTTAATTTATTCCTGTCTTTAGTGGTTTTGGTGTGATTGCGGCTATACCTTCAAAAGCTCTTACATGACTCTGATTTCTAATCCTCAGACTCGCCCAGAAACAAATTATAGCAGTGCTGAGAAACTCACCCCATTGGTAATTGAAAGCACTTTGGGCATCTTAAAAATGAGATTTTGATGCATAGATAAATCTAGCGACACATTACAATATTGTTCTCTGAAAGTGTGCAAGATATTCCTGGCTTGCTGCATATTACATAACATAGCCATTAAATGCAGATTATCTTTCAAAGGAGAGGCAGAGATTAATGAGTCAAACAAAAATGATGAATTAAATGAGCCCGATCAGACACACTTGCAAAATTAGCTAGCAAAGAGTTCTATAGAAACAAGAAATATTAGAGCTAGATTGCTCAAATACAATTTTAAGAAGAGTGGCAATGCATATAAACATACATTATCACATTATAGTGTTCTTCTTATATTCTATTTTTTTTCCTGTCAAATACATAATGCAAAGACATTGCAGACATTAGTCCACAAACAGTACCTTGGGCAAGAAAAAGGGTGAATGCCTTCTCCTAGATTATGTACTCAGACTCACACTGCTGGATTCTGACCCTGCACTGCCTCTTTCTCCAGTGGGGGCTGGAGATTTCAGTGGGGCTTCATGCGAATCCAGAAAAGTCTTCCCTTGCAGTCAGGCCAGATCAGAGCTATAAATCAAAGCTACTGATTTGCTCTGTGTCTTTAGGCAAATCATTTATCCTTAGCAGAATGCAAGTCATTTAGCCTTTGTATAATAATACTTTCCCCTCAAGGGATATTGGGAGGTCTCAGTATTGGAAGGCGGGAAAAAGTTTGGAGAAGTTGTTTTGTGAATACAAAGTTGTCTTGTTTTTACAGGCTATAATGGGCAGGAAGATGGTGACTTGCTACTTACCACACTTAATGCTTGTGTCCCGCTCATATCTGCTAACAGATTTCCTTGTGTGTTGGCAAGGCTGTCACTGATGCAGTTGTTATTCAGCTATCAGTAATAATGACCCTGGAACAGAAGGTTAACACCTCAACCTCTTTACGTTCGTGCAAAAGGAACACTTCCAATGCAACAGGGACACAGCTTGTCTTCGGAGCGTTTCATGGGATCCCCAGACTTTTGAGGCACATCTGCCGACACAGTGCAGTACTCGGCAATTAACACAGTTAAGTTAAGCAGCAATCTGAATTTATCTGTAGGTTGTTCTGTTTCAAAACTAAAGAAGAGCTTTTGTGCTCAAAAAAATCTTAGGGATTTTCTCCAACTCTGTCAGTGGGTTGAATAAAAGATCTATTTCTGCCTATCATCAGCTTCATACAGCCTTCACGCAGAAAATCCTGGCAACAGTAACAGCACCTCTGCAAAAATTTACGAACTGTATACTCAGCGGAGACTGCCAAGATGCCTTGCTGACACTACTTTAATTACCATTTCATCAGATAAATGACTGCATAGCTTAGTGAGATTCCTTTGGTGATGGAGATCAAGACACTGGCTCCACCAGACTGAATACAACCTCTTCACTTAATTTATGTAAATCTCGGAAATCAGTCATATCCCCAGCATATGTTTCGGAACTCCATCCATCACCATCATGATGTCTTTATCAGTTGATGCTAATACTGCTGTTCCTAACTTGAAAGCTAAAAGAAGATGTGAAAATTGATGGATAGATGAATAGCTGCTACCCTGGAGATTTCTTATTCTTGATGGAGTTTGGCCTGACAGGTATGTGGTGAGTGAATTCGACAACATCCTGACTGTGTTTGTAATTACATTCTCTGCCCTTATTTTTATAATAATTCAGTATTTAGCATCAACATTCCAAAATATTGGCATAAAAGAGCTGTGATCTATAACACTCTAACCAGAGCTTGAACTGAGAGTAATATATTTTCTGAAAATGGGCAACAGAAATCACTGGAGAAAATGAAATAAATTCAGGCTCTTGATCACTTGCAGAGGCACTGGCCTTGGAGAATGTAACTCTAGCAAGAAAAGGAACAAACAAGATCTATGTGTGGCTGTGCTGACTGCGGCACTGTTTAATTAACTTGGATGGCCAACCTTCCCGGATGCCTTCTAATGTGAGGGATTTTTGTTGTACTTTACAAAGAAGATGGAGAGTACCCTGAGCAATGTCTCTGGAAGAGTCGAACAAGTCAAGGCATGGAAAAAGCACTGCCGCTGTGATTCATATCTGCTGACAGAGGGCTGGAAAAGGAGGTTTCAGTCTACAGGTGAGCTGCATCAGGCGGGAGCTCGTGCCCAGCACCCTTGGAGAGGCACGGGGCAGCTGCCAGGCTGTGACTGCAGATGAAATCAAAAAGTGGCTGCTTTAGGGCTGGCCTTTTCTGAGGCCTCTGCCCCCTTTCTCATCCCAGCAGCTCCCGCTGTCGGGCCACGCTGGTGAGCCCTTGCCTGGGCACATGGACAGCCAAGCTGACGTCTTTCATTGACACAGGGCACTGTGGTGAGGTGACCGTCAGCTCTGCCTGTGCCCTGGCTTCCCAACCCCAGGGCTTGACACCCTCAGACTTTATCAAATATCTCAATGAAAAAGGTGGCTGAGGTCTATTTCTGCTCTTGAAATACCAGTTAACTTTTTCTTCTGGTCCAACTTAGCTTATAGTATTTTTTTGACACTTTCATCTGTTACTCATCCAATTCTTGGCACTGCTGATTCCCAGGAGTTATTTGGTCCCTGTAGTAGCCTGAGACACAGACACCAGTGTAGTTTGGGGAGATCCCTACCAAATTTTTGCATGTTTTCCCTTGAGAAAGATGGAGACAAAGAAATCCAACAGCAGAGCCCCTCTTCCAGGCTTCTGGTGCTCTGCTTCAAGCCAGTGTCTTGAAGCAGAAATAATTTCAGTGGTTAGTGATCCCATGGGAAGAGCAGCACTGCCTGATCAGAGAAACACTTCAAAGCACTATCAAAATTATGATAATTCCTTCATTTAAGAACTCTTTCTGGCTTCCTATCAAAGTGTATGCTTACACTATAGCCACACAAGTGTTATTATAGATAGCTTTAAGCTAACTATGTAGCTTTCGTAACAGGACAAATAAGCCGATACTTTTCTGCATGCTGCTTCTGAACTGAGAAACTTCAGACACCGCTCACAGGCAGTTCTCACGTGATGTTTACAATCTTTAGCTCATAATCTCTAGTTTAATATATCATAACTTCACACTAGGGTAATTTTCAAGTTCTTAACTGAATCTTTCTTGTTCCAGACTCTCCAGGGAAGACTTGTGGCTAAAAATTACTCTCCTTGCATCCTCACATGCAAATGTCATTGTTTCAATAAATGCCACTTCTGCTTCAGGGCAAATTCAAAGCTATGTTCTTCTTGGGGATAATCTTCAAGGACATTCACTCACCTTTTGTGAAATGTAGAAAAGCCCTGGTTTTCTTTTGGAAGATGAACTGAACCCATTGGATATTTATAGCCTAAGCCAACTAACATCTGGTGAAGGCCATGAGATCAAGTCCAAACTTTCCAAAGTTTGGGAAGGACACCAAAGGACTACCAAAGGGCAGCAGATGCCATCGTGGGTGATGACATTGCATATTCAAATAATGGTGATACTGTGATGGCAATCATTAAAACGTTCCTAGTGATTGGCATTACCATAGAGAACCAATTCACCAAAAGAAGGTTATCTGCCTGCATGAATAATATTTTAGACTATTTAATCATGAGCAACACGCACAACAATTGTCTTTAAGCAAAAATGACAAAGTAAAAGTTAGCATAATAATTTTTCTTACATTGTAAGCAGGCATATTTAGTAAAAGATGACTGTCATTTTCTATCAAATGACTTTGATCAAGGCTAGTGACTTTCCTTCAAACTCCTGTTTTTCTTCAGATCACCATACTTTCTGTAAAAACTAAAGGTTTAATTATATTCTTCTTCCCTAGAGAAGGACTTTTATGAAAACAAATCTTGAGCTTTGTACACTTCATCATTATACTGTTACTTCCTATTATTAGTATAATTATACAAGTTGATTTCACAGAGCTTATGGACGCATTTTTATTATACATTTCAAGCTCTACAAGTGTACATCATTCTTTCTACAGGATCCTGTAATCTCTCTTCTTCGACCATATAATTCTGGGACTCTAAGAGAACAGTTTTCAAAGGGATTGCTCTTTGCTTGCATTTTGATGGGCAAAAACAGGAGGAGCTGGAAGCCATTGTGCAGCAGGAAAAATATGATATAGTTACCATCATGGAAACATGGTGGGATGACTTGCACAACTGGAGTGCTGCAATGGATGGCTATAAACTCTTCAGAAGAAATAGGCCAGGAAAGAGAGATAGTGGAGTAGCCCTGTATATTAGGGGGTGTTTTGATTGTCTAGAGCTAAATGATGGTGATGATTGATAGGGTTCAGTGTTTATGGGTAAGAACCAGGGGAAAGGCCAACAAGACAGATATCGTGGTGGGAGTCTGTTATAGACCACCCAACCAGGATGAAGAGGAAGATGAAATATTCCATAAGCAGCTGGGAGAAATCTCATGATCATTAGCCCTTGTTCTCATGGCAGACTTCAACTTGCCAATGTCTGCTGGAAATACAATACAGCAGAGAGGAAACAGTCTAGGAGATTCCTGGACTGTGTGGACGTTCCTGACATAGCTGGTGAGTGAGCCAACTAGGGAAGGCATCCTGCTGGACCTGTTTGTCAACAGAGAAGGACTTTTGAGTGATGTGATGGTTGGAGGCCATCTTGGGCATGGAGATCACAAAATGATAGAGTGATAGAGACTTGGAGAAGTAAGGAGGGGGATCAGCAGAACTGCTCCCTTGGACTTCCAGAGGGCAGATTTTGGCCTTTTATTGGCTATTGCCATAAAAGACAATAAAAAATGTTTCTATAAATACATTAGCAACAAAAGGAGGGCTAAGGAGAATCTCCATCTTTTATTGGATGTGGGAGGAAACATAGTGACAAAGGATGAGGAAAAGGCTGAGGTACTTAATGCATCCTTTGCCTCAGGCTTGAATACTAAGACCTGTTGTTCTCTGGTACCCATCTGCCTGAGCTGGAAGACAGGGATGGGGAGCAGGATGAAGCCCCCATAATCCAAGGGGAAATGGTTAGTGACCTGCTACACCACTGAGGCACACATAAGTCTGTGGGGCTGGATGGGAACCCCTGAGGTTCCTGGTGGAAGTGCTCACCAAGCCACTTTCAATCATTTATCAGCAGTCCCAGTTAACTGAGGAGGTACCAGTTGACTGGAAGTTAGCAAATATAACGCTCATCTACAAGAAGGATTGGAAGGAGGATCCAGGAAACTACAGGCCTGTCAGTTTGACTTTAGTGCCATGGAAAGTTATGGAACAGATCATCCTGAGTGCCATCATGTGGCACGTATAGGATAACCAGCTCATCAGGCCCTGTCAGCATGGGTTTATGAAAGGCAGATCCTGCTTGACTAACCTGATCTCCTTCTATGACAAGGTGACTCGCTTAGTGGATGAGGGAAAGGCTTTGGGTGTTGTCTACCTAGACTTTAGTAAAGCCTTTGACACTGTTTCCCACATTATTCTCCTGGAGAAAATGGCTGCTCATGGCTTGGATGGGCATAGTCTTCACTGGGTAAAAAACTGGCTGGATGGCCAAGCTCAGAGAGCTGTGGTGTATGGAGTTAAATCCAGTTGGTGGCTGGTCACAAGTGGTGTTCACAAAGGCTCAGTATTTGGGACAGTTTTGTTTCATATTTTTATCAATAATCTGGACAAGGGGATCGAGTGCTCCCTCAGTAAGTTTGCAGACAACACCAAGTTGGGAGGGAGTGTTGATCTGCTTAAAGGTAGGAAGGTTCTACAGAGGGTTCTGGACAGGCTGGATCGATGGGCCGAGGTGAACTATATGAGGTTAAACAAGGCCAAGTGCCAGGTCCTGCACTTCATCACAACAACCCCATGCAATTCTATAGGCTTGGGGAGGAGTGGCTGGAGAGCTGCCCGGCAGAAAGGGACCTGGGGGTGCTGGTTGACAGTCGGCTGAATATGAGCCAGCAGTGTGCCCAGGTGGCCAAGAAGACAAATAGCACTCTGGTTTGTATCAGAAATGGTGTGGCCAGCAGGAGTAAAGAAGTGATTGTCCCCCTGGACTCAGCAGTGGTGCTTGCACCTTGAATACTGTGTTCAGTTTTGGGCCCCTCACCACAAGAAAGACACTGACTTGCTGGAGCGTGTCCAGAGAAGGGCAATGAAGCTGGTGAGGGGTCTGGAGCACAAGTCTTATGAGGAGCATCTGAGGGAACTGGGGTTGTTCAGTCTGGAGAAGAGGAGGTTGAGGGGAGACCTTATTGCTCTCTACAACTACCTGAAAAGAGATTGTAGCAAGGGGAGTGTCAGTCTCTTCTGCCAAGTAACAAGTGATAGGACAGGAGAAAATGGCCCAAAGTTGAGCCATGGGTGGTTTAGTTTCGATATTAGGAAAAGTTCCTTCACCAGTAAGGGTTGCCAAGCATTGGAACAGGCTGCCCAGGGAAGTGGTTGAATCACCATCCCTGCAGGTATTTAAAGACCTCCAGGTGTAGATGTGGTGCTTAGGGACATGGCTTAGTGGTGGACTTCACAGTGCTCGGTTAACGGTTGGACTCGATCTTAAAAGTCTTTTCCAACCAAAATGATTCTTTGAATTCTATGAATTTTTGAAAGAACTTTGTAGGCATTGTCCTAATTCTTTTCCCCATGAGGTCAATTTTAAATTTCTGTTTATTCTCTGGGAGCAGAGTTATACAAAGCTACTACCCTCTAACTACATTTTTATGCATTAAACTTAGTGAATTTTGAGCAGCTTGCTCAATCGATATTTATTAAATGATCAGTCACTAACAATGAAGTGTAGTCAAAATAACTGGTAGGCCTAAAATACAACATTTTTGATTACTACAGATTTAATCAATTGAAGAAAACAGCTAGGAAAAATGAGTGATTGAAATATTGCACATGAATCATTTTAATAGTCTAATTAAGCTAAAAGTAATAACAGAGCCTTTGTCAAGCTTGTCTGCAACAAAATGCTACCGTGCTGAAACTCCAGAATCAAATTTCACATTCTCCATCACATGGTGCAGAAGAAAGCAAACGAGATAAATTCGAGCCTGAAGTGCCAAAGGCAGGCACTTGGAGGATAAATGTACCTACATATTGTCAAAATACAGCACTGTACTTTTTTTCCATCCACATCAACAATAGCTGCCATGGGAGAGAGAAAGGTGTAAGCTGGAGGAATTAGATTTAATGTATCAAATACTTTAAGGAGTGACAGAATTTGTCCGGCAGTGTGCCGTGTTTTGAGTGATCTGAGTCCTAATGGAGAGAGCACAGTGCAGCAGTGGCACTATATTCCACTATTGATAGGATAATGGAGTGAGAGGATGAAGAGTATTTCAGTTTAGATAGAAGTGTGAATGCACTGCAATTATTTATTATCCTTTTTTCCTAATGAAATGAGTTACTTTGACATAGAAGTGCTAAAAAGCACTTGAACCAAAAGAAAGCACAGGTTGAATTCTGGCATCTTGGCTCATGAAAGGATTGTTGTCCACATCTTTTGTCCCTTCTACATTGTAGAAAATTAGCTATGGTAAAGCAAAACTGTAGTGCCATCTCTTCAGGAATTGCCAAAGATGTGTTCAGCTCATGCACTTACACGAAGAGGGAGAATGATACGATTCAGAATTACATAATATGAAGGGTAAAGTGTTAAAATGTGACACAGTGAGTCACTGGCTAAGACTGCATTAGCAAGTCATGGTTGTGTGCGTGTGTGTGTGTGTGTGTTAGGAGAAGCAGTTCTATAGAGAGAAACTGGACCTAACACCAGGAATTTTATTTCAGAGTAGCTCAGGTCTGCTCCCATGGACTAAATGCCTGGTAGCTGCTGGAGTATATCTTCTGGCTCAGTTTCCTCCAGAACGAATCCAGAGCAAGCTTTCCAGTATGGATCCCTGATGTGAACCGAAGCACAATAAGATTTGGGGCACTGATGGGAAATTCTCTTCAAAGGTATGTTCCTGATCTTTGTCATATGATGCACAAGTATAATTTCAAGGTTCTCACCATAGGCTGTTTGTATATACAACTACGTTGAAAAAGTAAAGCCCTAAAAGGCAGAAAAATATTAGCTACTGTATTAGAGTACAAAACTGTTATTTCACTGATCTTATTCATACTTACTAAAACAAGAGTAACAAAAATTAAAGTTCTTTTTAAATATGACAGCCTAAATCCGTACATGGTAAGTAAGCACATAAACCCCCCTAAATCTCATAACGACATAAAAACCTTAAAAATTATTTTAATGTCATCTAAAGAGGAACCTTAATATCAAACTTTGAGGTCTTAAATTTGATTTTTTTCTTATGACTGTGCATTATGAAGTTGCTTAGGGCACTCAGAGTTTAATACTATGCAAACAGGGACAATAAGAAAAGTGTATTTGAATTAGTCATCTGTTTTTTTCACAGTTAATGGAGAGAAACAGTGTTGCTCATCTCATTGTAGAGTGGATATCAAATCTAAATCAGGTGGTCATATATTGCATGCGTTGCCCATGCAAAAGGTCTAGATAATCAGAAGGGTACAGAACAGATGAATATAGGTAGGTGAGGTGAGATAAGTATCAATCATAATATCCAAAGTGTACAGGATATTATTGAATCTTACCTTGATGCATCATAAATAGCTTTTATATAGTCATTACTTCATGCAAAGATAATGGACTTCATGCTTTTTATGTCTATGCCACAGCTTGTATATACAACTCTTTTGAAATTGAGTGGTATTAAACCAGTATAAAAACATTATAGAGGGCAGGGCAATCACATTTATGTTCAAACTACTGCAAAAATGTTGATTTACCTAACTGACATTAATTTAATTACTTCAAAACTTTGAATTATTCACAGTTTTTAAATTAAACCCTAAGCCCCATTTTCCCATTTTCACTCAGTTATGCTCTTGAAATGAGACATACAAAATGTTAATGATTTTTTATTTTAACTGCTGGTCATTTCAAGTAGTAACATAAGTAGTGTTCATCTTCATTTTTATATAGTTAGGAATAAGATTGTCTCTGTTCCTGAATCTTCAAGAAACCGTAATATGCACACACAAAAATTACCTGGATTTTATTTGTTTACTGCACAGAAAAAGTGTGTGCACTTACCATGGCAACCTTACTTTCTTCAATAACACTTGGCACATCTGCCAGCCACTAACCCTAATGGAATATATTTACTCATGTAAGCTATGAATGCACTGAAAATTGCATCAAGCGTAGGATAGGGCACTGCATCAAGGTGAGACACTCAGCTTCTGTCTCCATTTTTCCCACTAATAGTCTGACTGTTTTTTTTTTCAAATAAACTAATGTCTCTAAGCCTCTGCTGCTTGCCCTGTCATTTCTTTGTCTCCCCATGTCAGATGTTTTGCTGTGGTGAGGGACCAGCTCGTCCTGATGCTCACGCAGCTCCTGCCAGGATGGGATCCAGCCCTTGCGAGTGGTCTGCTGCTGATCTCATACCATGCACAGCCACTGATCGGTAGAGGCAAGCCAAGAAATTGCTGTCAGAAATTACTGATGATTGATTATCTCTTGTAAAGCTTTCTCTTTCTAGTCTTTATAGTACTGAAAAATCGGTCCCATTTACATGGTGGAGATGATATAGCAACCATACGGAGAACTGTGTAGTGCTTTGCCCATGTTTATGTATTTCCATGTTCATTTACCTGTGCTATTGTATCTCCTAACATGTGTCCATAGACAGGAGTCAAGAGAGCCCCATGCTGTTGGTAGCAGAGCACACAGACCCTGAGATAACGTCCCAGTCCATCCTCTCCTGGTGTGATTCTGCCTGTGACTCCAGATCTCAGTGGTGTCATTTCCTGTGGTGTAGCAGCTGTTACAGGTTTCCCTCCAGAATTCAGCCAGTATTTGCACCTTCAGTCTCTCTGGGCCGGAAGGTGGTCTTGCTCACCACCAGGAGCAATCTCCAGTGACTGATACTTCGCTGAACAAAGGCATAGAGTAGGCAAGGTCCTGAGCCCCTTCAGAGCTTCTGTAGCTGTCTCAGCAAAGGATTCAGGAAGAAATAAATGACGTCAAGGTCCACAGTGACATTTCCATGACTGTCATTTTGTTTTCCACAGGTGTGGAAACTTCTGAGGGAGATGACTCAGTTTCTGAAGCTGCTGGTATCTAAGGGCCTTGCAGAAAATCCCCAGCTTTTTTCACAGCAGACAGCTTCTGTGGCTGTTTTAAGATGCCTGTGTGGGACATAACTCCGTTGATGGTTCAGCCTGATTTCCAAGAAACCTTCACCTCTTGGATGATGCAGTACAGACATCTTCCACCTCTAGGCTATGTCCATACTAGTGCTAAAAGGCACTTGCCCTGGGGAACGGTGCCTAGCTCTGAGGCCAAATCATAACATTCATGTTGTTCTGCAGGCTGGGTTCATGTGTTTGGGCTCTTGCTAGCATGCTTGTGGCCTTTGAAATAATTGCTTGCTTGCTTGCTTTGTGTATTTTCTCCAGTTCAAAGAAGATGTCTGGAATAATGTGAGTGCTATGTTATAGCCTGCCAGACTGCTTTTGTTTTCTGTTCTCTCATGATGCTGTTTGTTAGTGTGTACTGCGTGACCTAGGGCATGGTAGGGAGATGCAGGACACAGTTTGAGGGGTGCAAGGCCTTTTGGGCTAGTTTTTGAGGGCTGAGGTAGCCAAAGTTGTCTGGTCATGGTATTAAAGTATGGGCTGTATCCCAGACTGGCTCCTGTTCCCGAGTCGCTTCACTTCAAAAGAGAGCTGGAGGGTGACCTTCTACAGTGAGTGACCTATAGTTTGTGTAAGATCAGGGGAGCAGGGCCTGGGAAGGAGCTGGGGAGATAAACTGTCTGACAGCATAGGCTCATCCACAGTAAAGAGTGTCTGAAACAGCTCCGTAAGTTTTGGCAAGGAAAAAATGCACAAAAAGGATGATAATTATCATAACAATTGAAATGGATGGTTCAGAAGTAAAACAGAAAGTTACAACTGTAATGACAAACGATATCACCAGAGTAAGATAAATGGGATGAGCTTTTGCTTTGTTTTTGAGCAGGATGGCACAGTAAGAAGGTAAGGTCTTTTCCATTGCATTAGAAACATGCAAAATTATTTTAGAAAGACTCCATCCACTTATTTTGGAAAAGAGTGCCATACTACAGAAAATATCCTGCAGGTTTTGGCAAGAGGTGCTTTTTAGACCTTTTTTTTAAATACAATCCTGTATATTACATGCGCTATAATTGTTTGCATTCTGAGAATATGGGATAGCATATGTAATTGCACCATTGAACATGAAAGAGCCCACTGATGCATTTGCCCAGGTATAGCACACATATTGTCTAGGGATGGTGGATAACTCTATTGTTTCTTTTCTGTATGATGCAATTAAATTTTCTTTTCTGTACAAGTCACAACAGCTTGTCAGTCCTCACTGGAGACTTTGGGAATTGCTAGAATGTCATTATTTACTCCTTTTCTACCAATATATAACAAATATAAAGTTTCTCTCCTCATATATAAGTGTGTGCATATGTGTATAATATATTATACACATATGTATATATATATTATATATATAAATATATATTATATATATATAAAAATATATATTATATATTTATAACAAATATAAAGTTTCTCTCCTCATATATAAGTGTGTGCATATGTGTATGTCAAGAAAGTACTCTAGAGTCTATAAGGGTTAATCAGCTACGGAGTTCAAAATTAATATAGTTTCCAAAGACATAAACCACTGTAAATGAAATGTTTATACAAAGATGAACTCAATCTCATTGTAAATGGAAAAAAAAATACTGAATATAAAAACATATAGAATAAGACAGTAGCTTTCCCAAAGGATATATGAAAGGGAAAAAAGCAATACAGATTAGCCAGTGTTTGTAATAGTATTAGTGTGAATATGTATTTATGTGTTAATGAGAGGATAAGAAGAATGCTCTTCGAGATATGATCGTGTTTTCCCTGTAGAATGAGGAATTATGACCGCAGCTCTTTCATTTGATACCCTCAGGAGGAGTGAGTTTAAGCCCTCTTACATCAGAAAATCTTAGCATGAGTGGTGCTACAGTGGTAGCAGCAAAGAGGAAGAGATGTGGTGGCAAGAGGAGGGCTATGTGTTTAATTTTAATGAAATGATACATGTTGCATTAGACAAGATGGACCTGACAGGAAAGTCCAATGTAATTTTTAAAAGCTTTCCATACGTTTTTGACACAGACTTTAAAATTTAATGAAAATATTATGCTTGTTATAGTATTCTGTTGCATGTATTCAGTATGCCTTTAGATAGGGTAACATTCTCTATTAAAAACTTTCACGTTAAAAAGAAATTTAGACATGCTCTTTGTTTCTGGCCTATCATTTGCCTTTTTTCTGGAAAAAAAGGTCTGATCAAACAGATAACTTTTTCATATTTTCACTGCCTAGTCTTGAAACAGTATCAGGGATCTCTTCAGCAATTTCTTTGCAAATGTATTTTCTAAAGTGTCTTTGTAGTACGTGTTGCCTGATCCAGACCCCACTAAATTCATCATCAAAAATCCCACTGATTTTGCTGGACTTTAGATTAGATCCTGAATGATCTTGGAAGAGTACCGTAGTGTGAATGCCTCAATCCATATTCTGTACACCTTATCTAGCCTGCAGGATCACACAGACTTACCCTGGCAAGTATGGGGGAATAGTAGATTGGAGTGGTAGAACAAATAAATCAATGTGAAATTATCAGCTGAATGGTACACCTTGTCCCCAGCAAATGGAAACTTTAAAAGGAGATGTTTAAAAAAGTAAGTTACTTCTTAAAAATACGCTGGAGTGTATATATGTATCTGATATGTGATTTCTGCTTACATAACTCCTAAGGCTGCACAAATATTCTGCATATCAGATTAAGAGGTCCCTATAATTTTAGACAAATTCTTTTTCTGACAAAAGTACATTTTACTGAAACACCGTTTTTGTAAATAGTGTCTGACTACTTTCCTGTGGAAGCTGGGAAGCATAGATTAGTGACACAAGCAGGGAAAGGGTAATATTTCATAGTCCTGCCTTTTAAAACAATAGAAAAGTTCTAAAAGAAGAAGTTTGAACACTGAAATGGTAACAGATCTGATAATGATCTGTGGTTTGGGGCATAAAAGAGACTACTGTGAAGTAATCTCAGGGGCCAATGTGACGCACTCATACCTACTGCACAGCAGCTCCTCAGGTAGGTGCTCATACCCACCCCCCCACCAGTATGACAATGTTTACCCTCTTCCATGTTCCCCTTCGGCTAGCAGCATCCATGCAGGAAATTCCCATGAGTAACCAGCATGTTGCAACACCTTTCCTGTCCACAATAACCTGCGTCTTTCTTGGCCTGTGGTGTGTCTACAAGGATGAGAGCTATCTGAAGGGGTTCAGCAAGCTGGGGCTGTCTCTGCCCATGCCGTTGCTGGCTCTCTTTCTTCCAACCGCAGCAGCCTTGCAATTCTCTTAGGCATGCCAGCTCCCTCCTTCCCCCTGGACTAGCTCAATTGCCCTAATCTTTCAACCGCATAAGGGAGAGCACAAGCTCTGGTGGGCAGATACCAGGGGAGCCAGAGGGCCATGTGTGCCATCTTGCCCTTCCTCAGCCAAGCGGAAAGCCAGGAGCCCTGAACGGCTCCGACTTTACCAGCACACAGCTGACAGTTACGCAGCCTCTTTGCCAGAAATCCCTCTTGCCTGAAGCACCACGCGTCTCGCCAAAACCCATTTTGACTGTTTTCTGGATCCTATCTTTTTCTCCGCAGAAAGCTTTTTTTGGTAAGACCTGCAACAGAGTTCAGAAACTGTAGTCCCCAGGGGCAAGTAGTAACACAGAGGGGAAGGAGAGGGAGACAGAGAAAGCGTCTGTAGATGACAGCAGGGGCATAGGTCAACTTGCAGACCTCTCCTGTCCTTGCTGCTCAGCTACTCCCCTCTTCAGGTTAGACTCCACTTACGTCTCAGACTTGAGCGTTTTTCCAGACTGATCTGACTCAGGGATGAGGACCGAAGAATAAGGATGTGGCTGCGCAGCGCAAGATGTGGCCAGGATTTGACTCTGGCAACACTTTGCCAAAGTGACTATAAACGCAGCTCTTCAGCGGTCACTGCAATGTATTAATTGAGAAAAAGTAGAAAAAAGGGAGAATTAATTAATCGTACAGTGGAGCAGAAAACTCACATCTGTCCTTTATACAAGCCAGTACACCCCATTTATTAATGCTGTTCTCCACTCTGCCAGGTCTAGGCAATTAACTTCCCTTGACTGGCTTCACTAGTGTGAGGAAGGATAGACAGTATGTTTATCATGGGAACATATTGATTTCTTTTTTAAAATTCTTGAGTAAATTGCATGATTTTCAATATGCTAGAGACTGGAAGATAAATGTCTGGTCACTTGCAATAATTAAGGGGTGAACTTAATCCTCTAAATTCTGGGTCTGAAATACCCCTTAAAATGTAAACAAGTGAAGGGCAATTCTGGGTAAATCAAGATTTGGTTTCTTTATCCTGCAAATTAAGGTCTAGTCCCAAACTCCAGGCACGTCCGTACCCCAGAAAAATATATAAAATTTTAGCCCTTCACATGTGCAAGCATTAAGAGCTTCAAATTTTCTGACATAGACAACCATGTCCAGCATGCATCTGGGATTAAAATCCACTAGCCCTAAGGCACCTATTTGTAAAAAGATATTTAGGTCATTTAAGTGCCTATTCTTTGTGTTTTCATGTGGAAAAATATGTAACACTAGTTTTATGTAAAGCCCATGCCTTCATCCTGTTAACTCTCCTTCCTCCCTCCTTCGGCCTCTCAGTCATATCTCACAGCTGCTATAGTCTAAGCTGAAAGGAAAGAAAAAGTTCAAAATTAAGGACTGACAAAACTTTCAAAGCAGATGGCTGTACTCAATACACAGAAAACTGGATGATTAAGATGCGCTGTCTCCTCCAATATTTTAGAAAGATTTGGCCTGTTTACTCCGAGCCTTCTTACCCAAATTTTATTTACCTTGATGTTTACCACTTTGAACAGATGGTGAATCAACCTTCCGGGTGTAAGGCTGGCTGGGCTTTTTGAAAAGGGATTAAAATAATAAATAAAAGGTTGAATAAAGTGCATCATCACGGAGAGGCTGTATGAGCAAATACAAAGCACAGCGCACGGCTCAGCTTAAAGGCAGAGAAGTGGAAGCTGCATCTGTCAGGAGCAAGGAAACATCCCAGGTAAAACATCGCACGTTCTTGCATCCCGAGGGCTGGGCTCTGCCAAGGGGTCTGACGCCGCACGGTGCCTCATCCTGCAGGTTCCCGCTGGAAGCGGGAGTCAGAGCCCGGCCAGCACCGGTAAGACGGCAGGGCACTTCTGCCAAGCTGGGGGAGCGGGGACGGCTCCGCAGGGCGTGCAGCATGCTTGTCCAACCCTTTTGGCTTTAATCAGATTTGGGTGGCCTTTCTTTTCTCAAGAACTACTGTGGGGCTTGCAATATCAAGCTCAGGAAATCTGAATTCCAAATGCCATTTGAATGAGCCTCACATGAAAGAGGTAATTTAGGATCAAAGCCAGGAGGAAGCGTTGCTCTAGAGGCTGAAAGCAGCAGTCCAAAGAGTACGGTCAGGCTGATGGAAATGGCAATAACAGTAAAAAAATGGAGGCAATAGCAACAAAATCAAAAAACAGGTGGAGACTCATAAAACAAATATTAGGTCAACAAATCAGAACACCCGAATATAAAACATCAGGAAGAAATGACCTCTGAGGAAAATGTCATGAAGATGCGAAATAAAACAGAGGAACATTAACAAGAGGCAAGAACTGGCTAAACCAAATGCAGAATTGAAGCAGAAAACTCAGGCAGGAAAAGACCATAACTAGAAATAGAGAAAAAATCAATTAGTGAGAGCAAGCTAAAACTGGGTGTACGTTTAAGAAGCTGATTAGTGGTGGGTGGAAGCCCTGGCAGTTCCTGGCAGCAGAAAGCCCCTTCAGGGTCCGGGCACTGTGGTGCTCACGGCCTCAGTCCTCACTGCACCCGGGAGATGTGCCTACACTGCGCGTTTTCCAGGCAGCTCCTGCTGGCTAAGCTCTGTGAAATCTGGCTGGAGTTTAAAGCCATCGTGTTGTTAGCCATCCACTGGGGTGGATGTTTCCACTGGCAGAGAACTGCTGGCAATGAATCAAGCAGTCAGTGAATGAAAAATAAGTACAGCCAGACGTTTGATAACAAAAATATTGTCAGCGAAAATCTCCGGCTCATTTAGAGCTGTCTGTTGTTGTGCTCAAGGTATCTGTATGCTTCGAGAGCTGGGCAGAAAGCAGAAAAGAAGCCACACTGCTTCACTAAAGTGTAAACACACTATGGATTTTGATCTGTTTCGACAAACTGCTTTTTTGGGAAAATTTTCAATGGTCCACAGGAAGTGCTGGTGAAAAACCAGAACAGGATACTGTCAAACATGGGACACTTCTCCGAAAAAGGCAAGGGGTAAATATCTGTTCCGCTTAACTCTGCAGGTGATGTGACTTGGGATTGTCCCTTCTAAGGTGGGTACCATTACCACCGTGTCAAGAATTAACACTCAGGCAGAAAATTTCTCATGCGTCCAGCTCTGGCAGTTTAAGAAGCTGCTGCCTGCAGTTGCCCGCTCTGTCTCTCTGCCAAAGTTTGCTGGCAAGAAGGAGAGCAAAGCAAACGTGTGCTTATGCTTCATTTCACAGCCCAGCATATCCACATAACCCCTCCGATAAAGGTGGGTTTGTATTAAGATGTCAAGCTACGAACTCCAGTGGCCAAGATATGGGTTCACTTTAATCAAGCCTGATTTGTAATCCCCGGTGAAGTGTTGAGTTAAGCAGTGATTAAGATGGTCTTAAACCACCTTAGCTATTAGCTTCATTGCAAGTGAGGCAGAGCTTTCACATAGTTCTTGACCCAGTGGATATTTTAAATAATTTAAATCCATATAAAATGGAATAGCAGCAACAGAAGATATTAAATAATCTTTGCAAATAGTCACCCTGAAAGAGACTCACAAAAGGATCTCATAGTATGCGAACTCTACTCATAAGGCACTCACATAAATACATGACAGCCTTGTACTAATCTCTGCATAAAACTAGCAAAACCAAGTAAAACTAGTAAAACCCAAACCCAAATTTTTCACATCTGCATTGTAACTTAGTGGTTATTGGCTGTGCCAGTATCATTAGAAATTTGTAATACTACTACTACTACTAAAAAGATTTCTCAGGTTCTTCCTGATTCAGGGCAGGAAAAAATGTTGAAAATGACAGAAAAATCCCCAGGATGTAAATTCATGAATGTTTCAGGACTGGACTAGTACCTTATTATAGATAGCTGTCCTACTGATAATCAAACTGATTTTGTAATGCATCTGTTTTTCTCTTCATTATTAAAGATGGATATTGCAGGAAAACTTTCTGTTTTCTAGTTAATGTTACTTTCCCTCCTTTGTTTTTTTGTGCTTTGCTGCTTCTATTCATTTCACGCTTCTCTTTTTTTTTTCCCCATCAGCCCCTTTCTTCTCTCCAGTCATTTTTCTTCCTTCTGTTCTCCTTTCACCAACATTTCTTTCTTCTTTGCAGTGACTCCCTTTTCATCACAAGAGAAATCTGGGAGAAAAATAGTGGAGTGTTTTCTCTGCCTCACTAGAGGAAAGCCACTGCCATAGTGGGCCATCTCTCAAAGGGGCAGGGTTGGGCTCCTGAGGTGCACACGCTGACTCTACTGGTTCTGCTTTTCTTTTGCTGTTACATACTGTTACGTCACGTGCTTGTTCCAGGCAGCCTTGGATTCATCTTTCCCTTTCCTGCATATCTTCTATAACACATTCTTTGTCTCTTTGAATAGTCATACACAAAATGTCCCTCCTTCAGATTGTCCCCCTGCACCACTCCTTGGATTTTCTTCCAGGTGGGATGTGAGGGCCTCCTCCAGCCGGCAGCTTTCACCTCTGGTCTTGTATCTGGTGGTATAGATGCACAGAGAAGACAGCCGACAGGATAATTGCCCAATTCAAGCATGAGTGAATCCACAGATGGACTATTCCATCTGAGCGTGCATTCTTTAAATGAACAAAAAATAAACTAAACAATTGTGACATTAGAGCAAATCCGAACAAAAATACAGAATATTCAGAATATGAAACTGGGACGCAAGAGGAAGAGAAATACATTCACCGTGTCTGAGAGAATAAATGACGAATAATAGGCTTCCTTGCACTTGTCCACACAAATGTATCTAAAGAGGAAGAAAAGACCTAAAATTGGTTCAACAATTACAGAATACTGTTTGTGAGATTCCATAAGTCAAACAACTTCTAAGGGTTTCCTTTGTTTTTATTTCTTTTGTCTAAATTTGTTTAATTTTTCTTTGTATTAATAGCAACTAGAGGGAAAAATAAAACATTGCCATGGCAAAAGTACATGAGCTCAAATTAATTTAATGATAACATGTGGGGGTGTTTTTTGTTTTTTGGGTTTTTTTTTCTGACTTTAAATATTTCAGCATCAATTCGAAGTGCATGCAGTACTGTAGCTGCCTGTGGCAAATACATGTTCTTGCAATCACAGGACTGTGAAACAGAGATCAATATCACGGAGGGGCTATAATCAACATGTAAATTAATGAACAGGATTGTATCCACCAGGGAACAGTAGAACAAAGAGTAGTTGTGCAATTTAATTGCTGAGTTGCTACTAAATCTCAGCTTTCTATCAATCTTTCTCCCTTATAACTATTGATGCATAGCAGACATTAGGAAGAAAACAATAACATAGTAATTCAGAACTGCTAGGGTTCGAGTGAATTTGGGACCTTCATGAAAAAATGTCAGGATTATTTTGTACCTCTGAGCCTGTGAAAAGATCCAAGAGATTATTCCCAATTCTTTCTTTTGGTAATCCTTTTGCTCAGTAGTACTAGCAAAGCAAATTAACAGTTAAGTAAAACCTTCCTGGAACAATTTTAAGTCTATCCGTTTCAATGTGCTTTTGAATGGAAGTTCCAACTTTTCATTAATTCAATTAAGTGAGGTGCTATAGAAAATTAGTGATGGAAATGACCTCTAGGTATGTATTATTTAGCTTAGCTACCTGTAATGAAAGATTGTTAGCTCCATCAGACTGTCTTTTTAATGCTTGCTTTGGAGCTTTTTATAGACATATGGTTCAGCAGTTCCTGAAGAGGCTGTTCTTCACTTTCATAGGCTCCACTTGTGGGACACTTTCTCACAATGCTCACCATTAAATTTCCTGCTGCTTCATATCGTTTCTGCTCTTCCCCACCCTTATTCATACCCTTTAGTTTTCTGAATCTTGTTCCTTCTTAGTTATACCCATCCATGTGGATACCTTACTAAAAACTATCCCCCTCTTTTTTTCCCTTTATCTCACTTTTCTTTTTTTCTTTTTTCTTTTTTCTTTTTTCCTTTTTTCTCTTTTTTTCGTTCGTTTTTTTTTTTTTTTTTGACAAAGCTGAGTACCTTGTTTTCTCCTATTGGCGTTACAGCACTGTTAGTTAATCCCTTTCCATCCTTGTACCATTTTTTTCCCTTCAGCTAATCCCCATAGAAGCATGATTGTTAATTACACCTCTCTCAATTCTTTCCTAGCACGTGGAGGAAAGGTAAAACCCCAGGACGTGATCCCTTAGCTTATTCAACAGCTTCAGAAAATTGCACTGACTTTCTGATGGCCATTATTGCTTATTACAAACTCATCTCCTGTTGGCTGTTTACATAGCACTTTCTCAGCTCTCAAATAGTTTATTCTTTGGGTTTTTTTTAACTCATTGCTTTCCAATCCTCTTTTGTGTTGACTGTCAGTATTTTTATTAATCATTACCAGATAGAACCACAGATTCTTCCTGGTCCAGTTTAACTGAATTTTGGCACCTGTAAGGCAGCTGCATGTGAGAAATATATTGAGGTTGACTATGATTTTACTATCTTCCTAGCCATCATTCCCCAAGTTCTGCATAACCCAATATCTGAAAATCACATGTGGAATTTTTGCTAGATCATCATGTCTGCTCTGTCCTTTCAGCTTCATAGATAGCTGATCAAACACACAGAGCTTTTGCTTATTGTTCATTATGTAATGTTGTAAAGCACCCTCATCTCATTTTTCTAAAATTGATATTGAAATTACACGTCAATATAAAACTTGTACTGAAAGTTTAGAAGAGTTATCTTCCATCTTTCCTTCTTTCCTGTTGGGTATCTTAAGTCCTGTTTAAAGTTGATGTAAGAGGATGTTTTTTCCTCCTCCCACAGGGATTCTAACTGACTTCCTTCCTGGCACTAATTCTGCATAAATAAATGGACACTTATCAACATGTCTATTCCTTTGCTAACAGGCTGAAGATTATCAGAGAGGATTGCCTGTGAAGATGCAGCTTCTGATTTTCCTTTCGAGGTCACTGAGGTCGCCTTAGAGTCTTTCCTACCTTTCTCCAGTCAGAGGTTTGCATACGAAGAGTGGAAATTCCCCAGCACTCTTCAGACCATCCTTTAACCTTCTTGTCACAACTCCTGTCCTGGCACCCGCAAGGCAACAAGCCATCCTGCTCTCTCTAACTGGGTCACAGATGGCCCAAGCCACATTCTTCACTTCCTCACTGAAGGAACATCCATGAGATAAATTAGAACAGATGTACGGCAACTTCTTCTTTTGGCATTTACACCACCCTCCGGTCTAATTAATCCTGACATTGTGACCATCATAATATGAACTGCATCAAAGGAATGAAATAGCAGATTGTCCTCTCGATGGCAAATATGCTTATTTTCCCTTCCAGTGAGACATGATTTTTCCCTTTCTGTAAGACAAGCTCTAATTTTCTCCTGCTATCTCTAAACTTATAACAATGAGACAAAACATCATGAAGCCCTTTCACTGAGGTTTGTTTAAATTCCCATGAAGGGAAAGCAGATACATTTAAGAAAAAAACAGTCTACTTTCACACATGTCTTCTGATACAGAATTCCATATCAGAATTATCATTTGTTTTTTTGTGTAATAAGGTACTGTGCTAACAATTTTGGGTACCTGTTAATAATATATGTGGCAGTTATATATAATTTATACTAAAGGCTGTTTTAAAAGCTACAACTTTATAGGTAATAACCTGCTTAGAAAAACACTTTCTTGAATTATTTATACTTTTTTGGAACAACAAAATCAACTAGATTTTTATAAGGTCAGGTACCATACAAGAGTCATTAATAATATAGTTACATATCTTGAGACTAAGGTGGCTTAATATTTATTTTTTAATCACATAGGAAAGACAGTTTGCTGCAATATAACTAACCAAGCAAGACTTGTCTATAAAGCATTCTAATGTTACTTAGGTTAATAGAAAAATTACTAAAAGGAAAATGTCTGAGAATGCTTTCACATACAGTGATAAGGGGGAAGGGAAAAATGGTAAGTTTTGCAAAAATTCATCTTTCTGTGAAAACCTTAAAAATAACAAGTACTGACAAAAGTGTTATTTTGAAAAATTTACAAAACTCTATTAACATTTTGGGTCAATGGTGATAATTAACATCAGCAGACTGAAATAGGAAAAGAAGTCTGCCACAAATATAGCCCCATAGCGAGAACCTCATGGGCAGAAGTCTTGCCTGAATGGACAATACCAAATGTAATAGCCCTGATTCTTCATTGCCTTAGACTTTTGCCATTGCCTGTAAAGACAATGTAAAATCCTATTGGTAGTTTATGGCATTTTCACACAGTCTGTGCCAAGTATTCCTTATTACTATTTGTATCATCCCACAAGAAGAGAGGATCTTCCTGGGGCAGTTCCTTGTGACCAGCCTGGTCTCCAACAACCTTCAGGCCACTTTCAAGATCAAAGTCTCCAGGGTCTTTGCTTTTGGTCATATCTGGAATGGACAGTAGAACAAGTTGCATCACTGGAAAAGTTCCATGGGAATGACGTGGGAGCAGTTTTGTGTGGGTCCAGGCCTGTCCTTTCCTTACCTATCTTGGCTCTGCCTTTTGAGGAACCCTGGAGACAGGAGCAGCCACAGAGATAGCTGACAATTTCTGTGTGAAAGAGGGACAGATGCATTTATGGCAATACTGACATTTAGTACCTTTTGTCAATAGCGGTTTTGCAACACTACCATACTCCAAGAATAGCAAATAGCAGTGAGCTGTTTCTGTTTCCTTGCTGAGTGATTCCCAAATCCACAAAGAGCTTTCAGCTTCCCATATCAATTCATGAATGCCTCCTGAGAAAATGCTCCCATGAAAACATAAAAAAAAATTCTCCATTGGCTTCCATTTCAATGCCAAAGCTATCTCCCCTCTGGCATAAATTTAGTGTTACTTCATTTATGTCTCCTGGAGATAATTCACATGGACAATAAAAATTTATGAAAGTGATATTAGAGAATGTATTTCTATTCAGAAAAAAAGCCCTCATAGCATCTTAATTTCCCTACCTGAGTATTTTCTTTGTGCTTTTCACTTTCTGTAATTGTGTCCTACATTTATGACTCAGAAAGCTGGAAGAGCTGATGCACATTGCCGTGTACTAGGACTCTCCTTTCTTTGAACATTTTTGCAACCAAAGCTTTTTCTGTGAGTATTTGTGTGCACTGCTTTTGGAGAGTCATAAACATCTGTGAACCCAGTATCCAAGAGAAGAGTGAAATGAAGAATGTTGAATGAATTTTTGAACATACTTTCCTCCATGTTACTGCCCATCCGTGTACGTGAGATACTGCCAGTTCTCAAAAAGTTGTGTTTGCATTTGTGCACTATGTTTTTCCAGAGCACATGAGTGCACACGCTAGGCTGAATGCGTGCTTAGATACCTAATACTATATTTCTTCCATAACCACTTGGTTTGTATTATGTCAAACCGAGAGCAAAAAACAATTGCTTCTGCTGTTCTCCTTTATTGTTACTGTAAAAAAATAGAGAGGAATATTCATACAGATGGATCTTCAGTGTTACTTCCTTTTGTGTTTGATTTTCTTCTTGGCTGGGGTGGATGCAAACTTTTAACAAGAGACAGGTATTAATGGAACTGCTTTTGCAGAGAAATCAGCAGTCTGTGAAGCAAACTGCTGCCTCCCACTCAGACGGGGAAGAAAGCCCAAAAAGCTCTGGTCTTTTGGCTGCAATCTTGCTACAAATCTGGGTGGAAATAGATTGTTACTGTCATTCATATAAGAGCTGTGACAAAACTTTGAGACAGGACTTTGATTACACTATAAGGGCAAGTTGGACCAGATCTAACCCTTACTAATGCTCATCAGAACTTTCCAATCAGCCTCTGCTGAGTGCTGCACAATGGTTTCTGATCTCTTTTCAGTCAATAATTTAAAGATTCACCAAGAGTCTTCTGGCTGTTGTTAGCATCTGTGGAAATACTAGCAGAAGTTTTTGTTGGACATCTTTAGGACCAAAGGAGAGAACGTGCTGACATTTTAATATCAGCTGATGCTTTTGAAAAATTCATTGTGATGAATAAAGCGGGTTAATTTGGGCAAACTTCTTGAAAAAATAACATTCTGGGAAAGGAAAAAAAAAAAGCTGCAGCTAACTAGGACTTTTCATTTTCCTGTTTTCTTCTTCGTGTAGTCCTTTTTTAATTTTAATGGCAATCTCTGTCATGTTTGTTTGTTTTTTTTTTTTTAAATAATGCCCTTTAGAGCCTAACTGGCTAACTTTGCACCCTATATCATGTGTTCAGGCAACTATCCCATTGGATGGAATCACTTTTTCTTGAGGGCACTACCAGTGCTCTAGACAAGCAAAATGCATGAATTCACGTTTGTAATCTTTCAATTTCTTCTTTGCTTTTTCTGCTATGTTCTCTTTTAAGCCCTGCTGATACATGAAATTAATATTCTGTTTGTTCTCTTCACTTTATATGTTTCAGGGCGGGTGGAAAACTTAGAATTAGTATTTGGTAGCCTATTGATTTGTAAGAGAAGATTGTTAAAATATTATGTTGGCAGAGTAAAGCGACCAAACATTAACATTATAGTCTCTACCTTAAATCAGAAAACACTTTAGGCTTTAAATGTCCATTTTTTCATAGCAGCACCGATTTTTTACTCCAGTGTTGTACAGTTCTCCAATAGCAATGTTCCCTAGGTATCAGTCAGTAAGTGACCTGTTGAACTGTAACTGAACCATGCTGAAAGATAAAAACCGTGGGCTGTAAAGAAAACATAGGTCTTGCAGGTTTGCAGATATGAAACCTCTTTTGCTATTGCTACAAGTGAGTGTTTGGAATGAAGACCATTGGCCACTTAAGACATTTTGGATCAATTAATCTTAGCCAAGAAATAGTTTTTTACAGTTCATCCTAATAACAATGAAAGGAACCTCAATAAAGTCTAAGAATATGCTGATGTTGAGTTCACTCTGAGAAAATTGTTAGTCTTGTTGATAAAGGTAAGTAATTGCTCAATTCTATTTGAACTTTATAAGACCTTTAACTTAGCACTGCACGATATTCTGATTAAAAATGGTCACTTTACATTGTCACTCAAGCACATATTACATAGGTAAGAAATTAAGAACTCAGTAGCCAGCAAATCCCAAAAAGCAACTGTCAAAGGGAATCATGGACTGAAGAGTTTTCAAGGGTACTGATGGTATTCAGATGAGGCTGGATGCTCAGTATTATCTTCAATGATCTTAAAATATATTTATAATCAGAGTTAATAAAATGCATGGGTAAGACACTTTATAGACAGATAATAATGAGGATTAAATGTGTCCTCAGGGCAATCTGGATTACCTAGTAAATTTTTCTTATTCATGGGGGATGTATTTCAGTGTAGCGGAATACTGAGCCAAAAATCTCACAACTGTGAATGCAGAGCATCTGCACAGTTCAGGAGACTGCCTCTTGGAAAGCCATGTCTCAGAAACAACGGAGGTATTCCATATATATTTGACACAAAAATTTATGTGATGCAGAGCAAAACTGGAGAATGACCCAAAATGTGTAAAGTGAGGAGGAGCTGTGTGATTCATAACTTTGACAGCCTCTAAAGGCTTCTTGGCACGAGATTTAGGCACAATTGTAAAGTGCTGTCTCTGACAGTGGTTTGTACATAGTCACACAGTCAAATTAACATCTGCAAATCCTGGTAAGATCCTGAAATTGGACATTCCCTGTCTCACCATCTGCAAGACCTTTTTTTGTAGGCATCCTGAGAGATGGATCAGACCTTGCATAAGCGATAGACATGAGCACTACAGTTAGCAGCCTGCTTAAGCCAGTAGCTGGAGTATTCAGGTGAGCAGCAGGAGACCTGCTTGGATGCTGAGACCAAGTCTCTCACTTCTCACAAAGGGCAAGATCTCCTTTGCAATTTTCTTGGATGACACTATTGCAGTTGTATGAAATAGTTAAATACCATTTTGGCCTGAGAGAGGAGAGGAAAAGGGTGAATTTGCCTTTAAAACTTACAGGCTAGGACACTTGGTTGGGATGCAAAAAGCCAGGAGCAAATCCTTGCTCTAAATGAGCAACAACAGAGATTTGGAAACGTCCTTCTCCTTCCAGGTGAGTGCCCTTGTCATTGACCTACTGGTTATATAAAGTAGCTTTTTGTTCCTTTATGACTCTATTTGTAGTTAAGTCACGAGCACAAGAGCACAGTGAGCCTTCTTTGCAACACATTTGCTGTGCAGATGCTTCCTGTTTCCAGGTGGATCACGTACAGTGTGTATATACTGCATTTAGGAAAAACAGTGAGGGTAGTACACGACCTGTAACTTAACCACAGTCTTTGGATATTCACAATGAGGGTGGTGAAACACTGGCACAGGTTGCCCAGAGAGGTGGCAGATGCCCCATCCCTGGAAACTTTCCAGGTCAGGTTGGACGGGGCTCTCAGCAGCCTGATCTAGTTGAAGATGTCCCTGCTCATTGCAGGGGGGTTGGACTAGATGGCCTTTAAAGGTCCCTTCCAACCCAAAGGTTCTATGATTCTATGACTAACAGAACAGTTGTGGCTTTCAAGCTGTGCCCCTTCTCACTGAGACGGGCCATAGCCCATTGCCCCATTTTTTCCTGGCCTCTTTCCAAGAAGTACAACCCATAACTTTTTTAATGACATAATGACTCTGCAACTGTGATGATTCTTTGTTCCATTCTTCCACACTTTGATATTCTCTTCTGTGTAGATGTAAGACTGTCCAGGACAAAAACTCCTACTATGTGTGAATAAAAAAACTAACCTTACTTGACTTTATTGGAAATAGGAATAAATTAAGGTAGTGCATTTCCTCCCTTCTTTTTTTTCTCCAGAGTTTAATCACCCTCACTTTTAACTGTTAGTTTTGTAAGTAGTAGAAACAACATCTTGTATCTCAGATTCAGATTTTCCAGTGTCTAGCAGCATGTTATGTGTAATGGAAGCTTTTACTTATAGTTAGAGCGTTGATAACAGCTCTTCCAGTACGGATTCTTTGGTGTTTAATGGGATCTGAGTTCATGTCTTTCCCTCACTGGGGACAATCGACACAGTCTTTGTCCTCTAGTTGCTTATTTTCTGGCAGCTTGCAGAGACTTAGTCATTTCTGAGACAGTACTTCTGAGATAATAAATCTACTTCTGTGGCAAACATGGTGGCAATTTATCAAGAGGCTCAAGCACGAGCAGGTAGAGACAGAGAGATAGGCAAAACAGACACAACACAATTCCTTTCTTTTGGAAACCAAATGAAAAAATACATGCTGAATTTTTAAATGTTAATTTGTTTAGCTTCAGCCCCAAACAGTGTTAGTGTACTTTTTCTGCAGATTAGAAAGACATTTGGAACTTATTTTCTTCCTGTCAAGGCAGTTCCATGCTATAATCAAGTTCCAGCTCCTGTTTCTTTTGACAGACTCAACAAATTGTATGCTCTAAATCTGTCAGTTCAAGGTATTTTTATTTCAGACCCGAGATCAACTTTATAGTTCTTTTCTAAACATTTTCCACGTCTCTTAGTATCCTTTACAGAAAACACTTGCCATACATATATGCACTATTCTAGTATCAGCCTTCCCTCCTTTTGTAGGTTTATGTAGCTTGGACCATGAATAAAGTATGTTTAAAAAAAAAGGAAAGTAATTCTGAATATTTAGAATCTTTTTCAGAATTCTTCAGGCTTCTAGCATAGCCATAGCTCTGATAAATAAGTTACAATTGCTGGTTTGGGCAGCCACTGGAGATTTCAAGTGCTTGATGCCTCATAGAGCACTGTGTTTGTTGTAAATTGTTTAAAATGGACAAAATGTAATAATTTAATGGACGGTTAAAAAAATTGCATTTAGAAAAATGGAATAAGTGCTCTGCTTCTCACTTTATAAAACAACAATCCAACCCTCTGATTATATTAAATGAAAAGATGACAAATCTGAGCTTTAGAGGTGGAACAACATGTTACAAGCTCATTACGTGACTGTGATGTGCCAATGCCTCCCAGCTGCTGCATGACTGTGTTGTGTATTATTTTTTTTCACAAATACTTTTCTGAGTCCTGGAAATACTGCACCACATCTTTGGACACATTCTTCATAATGCTTCTGAAGGATGTCCTCATTACAATATAGTGCACATCTTGTTTACATGTGCATTTTATAGCTGTTTATAATCTCTTTATCTATGCCTGGGGATTAAGTCTGTAGCTTTCCTCATCAGTTCTTCTGCTTGTTATACGTTGTTTTTTTTTTTTTATTACAGCACATCAGATTTCAAATTTATTTTAGATTTTTCCTTTTTCCTTTTGTTATTGAGGAGTGACTACTACAGGATGTAAGTCTAATCTAAGTTGGCCCTTTGAGCAGCTGTTAAGACCAGCTGACCTCCAAATGTCCATTCAAACCTGTTACTCTTTGTAGAAGAAAACAAAACCAAACCTGAAGCAACCTGGAAAATAGTTTATTAGAAAATAATAAACTACTTTTTACTTTTTGTGTAAACTGGAAAATTTCTGACAGAAAAACAAGGGGTGGCAGAAGTTTTCTTATGACTCTGGGTCTCAGTTATCATTTTGGGATTTGCTTTACCTTCTGTAGAGAAGTAAGATGTAGTTACATGAAGTGAAGGAAGCCAGGACTGTCCCTGCTGTAAAACATTCGGTATTTCTTTAGTGCATGAGAATATCAGTGCAAGCCGGTGGGCATCTCCTCTGTAAAGCCTTTGAAGCAGAGCAGCTCAGGGTGTAGAATTTCTGAACTGTGAAGAGAAACATTCTCAGCCTTCTCGTAGACAAGTTGTAACCCTCTCTTAAAGTAGAAAGAAAAATTTTAAAAGAAATTGTCAATTTCTTCAATAAGAAACTACTGTTTTAATTTAAAACATGGAAAATCTCATAATTTATTTAGTGCTATTTTTATTATTTAGTCCTTTTTTTCTTTAGAAAACAAAATAAATATTGTGGAACCTGTTCTCAAACAAGATAAATCTGTGTTCTTCTTGTTGCTTCAGCAGTCTCATTTTGATTTACACCTGAACAGTATCTGACAAACTGAGAAGAGGGCACAGTTCCTTTCCTCTGATAACCATGCTTATGCAGTTGTGAATCATGATTTTTTACAGAAGGAAATGACACACCCTAATAACTCTGATAACTCTGATACCAGAGCTGGATGTTAGTGCACCGTCATGTGTCTCCTCTCAGTTATTTCTACTGACATTGACTTTTATGGTTCTGATTTAAAGCAGGACTTTCAGTAACAAATCTTTAATTTGATCCTTGGATAGAATTAATGTAATTAAAAAAAAGTAAGTACAGTTTTAAGAGAGAGGATTTATTTCAGAGCCGTCTGATTTATTTATTCACACATAATTATTATGCATTTATTGCATTTATGGTTTCCTTTCTTTCAACGACTCACACTGAACTTGAAGGACACTTTGACACTTTCTGGCACAAACTGGTACAAGTGATGGTTTAACTCACAAAAGAAAATTATTTCCTCCTCTAAAAGTATTTCTGGGAAATATAGAACTAGTGTATCATCAACTCAGTTCAAGTTTTCAAGTTCAGGAAAAAGGACTGCTGCTGTTGTGGCCCTATATTTATCACATCCAAGAGAGTCTCACATGTCCTCTGACAGTAGGAAGCCAGCAAAACTTATGTTGCTTAGAAGCTGATTCAGGGATATAGTTAGTACCTTTTCAAAAAGCATTTAAACACCAAACAAAATTTTAGTAGAAAGTAAATCACGAATTCCAGCATAGGTATTTCTGGACATAGATGGGCAAAGAGGGATGTTTTCAAGGCTTAGTAAGTTCTGGTCCTTCTGCAGGGCCTCATGGAAACAGGTATCAGTAATCAAGCCTTGACTGAAGCAGACGAGATCTGGCCCTACAGATTTACATTTACAAATGTAAAGCATTTACAAATATTCAGCCAAGGAACATTCTGTACTAAACCTGACTGCTTTATCTTGGACTTTGGGAACACACTGACCCTCAGCAGGATTTTGAGAACACAACGTCTTCTCATGGACCATAATTCTTAACCACTGACTGTTGGCACAGGCTGCTTTCACAGAAGCAGCACAGTTCATTTTGACTGTTTGTTACTGATGGCATGTGGTTAGTCATCTCAGTCCAGTTAGTTTTGTTTTCTCTCACTCCTGGATGATAGTTTTTTAAATAGAAGGTATAAATACAGAAGGATGAATAGGCAGCAATGAATAACTCTCTGCTTTTCTTTAATGTTTGAAAACATTTCCATGAAAACCTGAAAAATATGACTGGTCATATACCAAAGGCTTCTTAATGATCTGCATGATGCTTATATAATATTTTCCAGTGAAGTGAAGACAACCTATTTGGTTATGAATATACCTGAGACTCCACATTTCCATTATGCATCCCCATTAGACCTTGGAGTTTTTGTTTCTGAAAGGAAACAAAGAAAACCAAGGGAAAAATCTAATTCCTAATCTGAAGGCAGACTAAATAGTGAAACTTAGAGGCGGGGAAGGAAAGAGGAAAATATTCCAGGGATATTGTCTTCTCAGTTGCACTTTCAGCTGCCTTTTCTGGGATTTTTTTTCTTTCATTTCCATCTACTTTCCAGCTGGAAGAGCCCAGAGACCAAATAATGTGCAAAGACCAGCCATGGAATAGCAGGAATTGACAGTAACTTCAACATGAATGAAGCATTTCTTCTGGATTGTTAAGTGTATTTGCCTGTTCTTGACTTTATATTCTAGGGTTTTTTTGGTAACAATGACTGCTTTCTTTTCAGCATATTTTGCCTATTGTGATGGTGCTGTGTATTATAACACTTTATAGAGATTGAATTGCAATTAAGTTAGGAATGTATTTCAGGTTAAGGACTTGAAGTCTACTTTTGCACCAGAAGCAGCTCTTAGAGTGATTGTGCTTGTCTCGGGCATTTTATATATTACAACGGGTTTGTTGATGTAGCTAAGCTGGTGCAAGTCTAATGGCAAATGTTTTTTCAGTAGAGACAGCCTGTGCCAGGAAAGGGAAGTGTTGTGCTATAATTTATATTATTTCTTCCAATAAAATAAACTATACTGGCAAAAGCATTTTTTTTCCTTTCAAACACAACTGTATAAAACACTGGCTCAGTGCTTTAATAATCCTCAGCAAGTTATGGTACCGGCACAGAATGACTATTGGTGCACTAGAGCTGGCTGAGAATTAAATATACTGCCCATAGAAACCTAAGATCCTAGGAGCATGGAATGCTTTTACTGACACTTTTGGCAAGAAAGATTTCTCTTCTGTGACTGAAACTTCCATGTTAGGCAAACCCTTTTTGCATGGGCTGATGGTAACAGACTCAACTTGATGCATGAAAGCAGGGTTTATATTCACATTCTGTGTGATAGAACCCAGTGTCTCAGCTGAGACCTTTTCCCACCCTGAGTGAACAAGCTGTTTCAGGTGCTCTGAGGTCCATAAATCCCACTATTTTGTGGCAGCTATGGACACAGTAATTGTGATGTAGAACAGAAAACTATTGAAATCATAAAAATCTCTGCAGTGTGGAAGAACTCTTTCCAATCACCTCAACTGGTTGCTAATATTTCTTCTGTGTTGCTTCTCTCCGTATAAATGGTGTGAAAAGGAACAGGGGAGCATTTCACTATCTCCATGTATCCCATTAGCTCATAAAGCTGTTAGGTATGGATCTCTTCTTTTTCCCCCATGGTCATACAGCTCCTACAGAGCTGGGTTTGGGGATGCTTCTGTGCCACAGTGCAGCAGGAGATGAAGAAAGATTCTTTAAATCTCTTCTCTTGGGACAAAATGACTTGATAGCAATTTGAAATATTATCATACAGTGATAGCTAGAAAAGAAAAACAGTAAACAACAGGGCTTTTTGTTAACTGTTGTGTAAGCTGTTGCAAAACTAGTTGCAGCAATATTTGTTATTAAAGCTCATACATTTCTCTGTGAATATATTTCTGTAAGTGCAATACGCTTAAGAAAATATAGTTCAGTTCATTGGACTATGCAGTCTACCTCAGCTTTGGGGAAAAAAAAAAAGTATTCTTTCCTTGGCTGATCCACTGTGTTGCATATTCAGAACACATATTCAACACATCAGTTATTTCCATGTAATTATTGGTTACCAGACATCTACATTCCAGTGGTCATAGGAGTGAAAATGTTTTTTTTTTTTCACTATTTCCCTTCATTACATGACTTTCATACCACTCTAATTTTTGTTCCTTTCGTGATCTTTTTGACAGGAGAGATTTTCTCTTATGCAAAATGAGCTAGCTTTAACCAAGTTTAAATAAAGACTGGTGTATTTTCTACCCTGTTTGCTCAGCTCTAGTTTCTGCTCTTTGATGTAATTCTAGGCAGAGAGCAGAAAATCCCTCTGTTTTGACCTTTTAATTTGAATTGCTGTTAACTTGCAACTCTTCTTTTTACTTCGTCAGCCACCTTTGAGCAACAAATCAGATTCTCTATCAAGGCACAGGATGTTTACAGCTCTGTACTGCACAGAACCTTATTAAACACATCTCTATTAGTCAACCACGAGTTATTTGTACTGATGTGGTTTGTAGTGCTGCTATCTAGAGGCCCAAC
Organism: Phaethon aethereus; assembly: GCF_964289735.1. Classification (NCBI taxonomy): domain Eukaryota; kingdom Metazoa; phylum Chordata; class Aves; order Phaethontiformes; family Phaethontidae; genus Phaethon; species Phaethon aethereus. The sequence continues at coordinate 42,266,472 of NC_138575.1, forward strand.
AAATGAGAAGAATAATCACAATCCTTGTGTAAGACACTGTGAAGACCAGGATCATGCCAAGCTACCAGAGACGTATAGAGTGGTGACTTGGGGAATAAGATAATGGCAACAAGGTCACAGTAAAGCATTCTTACGTAAATGTGGTAGGTTGACCCTGGCTGGACACCAGGTGCCCACCAAAACTGCTCTATCATTCCTCTCCTCAGCTGGACAGGGGACATAAAAGTATAATGAGACACTTGTGGGTTGAGATAAGGACAGGGAGAGATCACTCAGCAATTACTGTCAGGGGCAAAACAGACTCGACTTGGGCAAAAATATTAATGTAATCTATTCCCAATCAAATCAGAGTAGAGATAACAAGAACTAAAACCAAATCTTAAAACACCTTCCCCCCACCCCTCCCTTCTTCCTGGGCTCAACTTCATTCCTGATTTTTCTCTGAGTGGGGCAGAGGGATGGAGAATGGGGGTTGTGGTCAATTCATTTCACGTTGTTTCTGCTGCTCCTTCCTCCTCAGGGGGAGGACCCCTCACACTCTTCCCCTGCTCCAGCGTGGGGTCCCTCCCACGGGAGACAGTCCTCCATGAACTTCTCCAACGTGAGTCCTTCCCACAGGCTGCAGTTCTTCACTAACTGCTCCAGCCTGGGTCCCCCCACGGGTGCCGACCTTCAGGAACAGGCTGCTCCAGCCTGGGTTCCCCGTGGGGTCACAAGTGCTGCCAGCAAACCTGCTCCAGCCTGGGCTCCTCTCTCTCCCCACGGGGCCACAGGTCCTGCCAGGAGCCTGCTGCAGCGTGGGCTTCCCACAGGGTCACAGACTCCTTCAGGCAGCCACCTGCTCTGGCTGGGGCACAGCCGGCCTCACCATGGGCTTCCCCAGGGGCTGCCGGGGAACCTCTGCTCCGGTGCCTGGAGCCCCTCCTGCCCCTCCTGCTGCTCTGACCTGGGGGTCTGCAGGGCTGTTCCTCTCACATATTCTCACTCCTCTCTCCAGCTGCAATTGCTCGGTGCTGTTATTTTCCCCTTCATAAATATGTTATTGCAGAGGTGCTACCACTGTTGCTGATGGGCTCAGCCTTGGCCAGCGGCGGGTCCATCTAGGAGCTGGCCGGCATCGGCTCTATCAGACATGGGGGAGGCTTCTAGCAGCTTCTCACAGAAGTCACCCCTGCAGCCCCCCTGCTACCAAAACCTTGCCACGCAAACCCAACACAATAAAGGGGTGGAAATTATCACAGCAGTATATTAATGTATTGATTAATATATTGGTGTAATATATATTATATATATAAAAGACACTATATAATAATCACAAATAATGATCTGCCTTACATAATTGTATTCTAAGTAATCTCTTCTGTTATCCAACCTGTTCCCTTCTTCCTCTACTTCACCTTTTCCTCTTGTTTTCATTTTTCCATTTGCACTGTAGGAATAATTCAAATGTCTTATAAATAGTCCTGTTCTGAAGTGATTTCTGCAGATACAGAAACTTTAAAGTTTTGACTTAAATTATACATTCACCTGATTAATATTTCTTGAGAGATACTGCTCTGAAAACTTTCAAGTTAAAAACATCAAAGTTTTCATACATGCTCAAACACTGCCAGACTGATGGATGATTGTTATAACTTATTAGTTTTGGCAATTTCTATCTTCGTATGATAATTATTGATGAACTCCAGAAGACTTCCTTATTTTCTTCCTTATGGTTTTACCAGAATTGGCAAGCGAGTAAGGATGGTGAGCTTTACTCCTGAGGAATCTCCACAGCAAACTTGGAGGTTCAGAAGGAGAAATGCTTTCCTGAGGTTTGAAAACTGTATCAGAATTGGTCAGGAACTTTTCTTGACCCTTCAGAAGCACCAGATGTGTCAGAATGGAGTGCAAGAAATCATGGACAAGCTGTCTCAAACTAAATTGACATGTTGGCAGACTTCAGGAGCCTTAATAATGGTGGGGTTTGCCTGGTGTTTGAGACTACTTGAAGAGGGAAGAGGCTGTGGTGGTCTTTGTCTCCGGTATAGTTTTCAAGGTTTCCACTCATATAAAAGTAGAATTCCTACTTATACAAGCTTCACAAAGAGAAGGTTCACAGGCCTTGGTTCTGCCTCTTTTTCTAGGGCCCAGTTTAAGCCAATAACTTCAGCAACTGTGAAGGACGATGGTGTACTCTGCATGGTGCTATCTTTGGGAGAAGAAAGTCTGAAAGCAACTGAAGTGTGTTTGTAATAGAGATCTGATTCAACTTCTCACATAGACATCAGAGTTATGCTCAGACCCCTATTTAAGGGTCTACCCTAGAAGCAGTTAAATTAAACAGACCAATGCTTGTCCTGTCTATTCCTTGCAGCGTTGAGATCACCATGGATCCCATTGCCTCTGCAGTTTCACTGCATCTTCTACAGGTTTTAAATTCTATCCACCTGCCAGACTACTGCCTCTAGTTTTCTACTAGGATTTGATCCTAGTCCAAAGCTTGCTCAGGTGGGTCTTCACTGCTGTCTCGAGAGTGCAGTGTAGTTGCCATTCATTCAACTTTAATTTGCAAAACTGTTTTGCATCAATCTTCTACCCTGCAGCTGGAGATGGAGATAACACTTTCTTTCAGATCCTTATTCTGAGTGGTACTGCTAAGTTGCAGTGCTTCTTAAACAGACCCTTTGTCCAACCTGAGTAGTTCATTTTGATGGAGCCACTGAAATGCATTCTGGTTACCAGTGACACCTGTGAACTCTTTTGGCTGAGCTGAAAAACATGACCTCAATATGAAGTTCTTATACAGTACTCTTTTTCTTCCATTTTTACTAGAGTTTTAAAGAATTCCACAGCTTTGTTATGATAACAAGTGTATCTGAAATTATTTAAAGCTATGGAGTATAAATATGTATTAATATTTCTGTTATTTTGTCTGTGGTATTAATTATTAATAAGATTTCATCGAAGCTCATAGCTGTAAAATACAAGGCAAGTTGAGAGAAGTAATTGCTAGTTTTAATAATATTTCTGGTAGTATGTTTCCTTTAACGTACCAAGTGGCAAAGAAGTCCTGAGCTATGTCATTATACCAGCATGTGCAGGACCTTTACAGACTGAGCTGGTCCCAGGGCAGGGTGGTTCTAACCCAGAATGGGTTCAGGGGAGCTTAGTCCAGGGGGTCAGAGGGGTGTGCCCGGGACAAGGTGCAAACCTGCTGCCGAGATCTGTGAGCCACGCTGTCCCCAAAGAGAGAGAGTGAGAACAGGGGGAAGCAGCAGTTGCTACTGAGTCTTTCAAGACAAAGTTTTCCAAACTGTGGGTTCTAGGAGGATGACTAGAAAAGGGCAGGGAAGGAGGCCTAACAGTAACCCACAGAAAGACTGTGGGTAAGCCGTGAGAAAAGGTGACAGTTCTCTGCATGAATATCTCTCATCTCTGTAAAATGGATGAAGCTTGGGGACATCTTTAAAGATCTTTCTGCGTGCTGCTTTGACTGAGTAAGTCTTTTTGTTCACCATGCAAAATGGATCAACTTCTGGTGGCACCTCACCCAGAATAGATGATATTCCTGTGACTATGAAATCTTTTGGAAATACAGATTTATCTCTTATCAGGTGATGAAGGAAACTTAACCCAGGTTCCCATGCATCTCATGGATGCTCTAACTACTATGTTATGGTGTAAAGCACACATAAATATGTAGTCTGTTAACTGTTGTTTTCCTGATAAAAAGGAGTTAGATTATTAGTAGCTTGACATATACCTTTTAAGAAATATTGACGGAGATGAATACTCAGTGCTAAAATCATAAGATGAATCCAGTGAGGTTTCTGACAAGATGAAAAACACTGTTTACAGTGTGTCACTGCTTTTTGAGACAGTAACTAAACAAGATGACATCAGTTCTGCTAAATGGTGTCTTACATGAGCTTTTTAATTGTGTCACAAAATGTGCTCTTGCAGCGTCTTATTAGGCACCGAAATCAGAAATTTTTCCTATGCAAAAGGTCATAGTGATGTGGGTAAAGATAGGCAGGCAGTGGTATCCCAATAGGAGGGATCTAAAGGTTCAGTTAAAATTTCTTTCAGAAGTGGTGTCCTTCTGAAGAAGACGTGGAAAGTTTATGTAGTTACAGCTGCTCAGGGTTGAGGCTCTTGCTTTCACAGTTTTTAACAGTTTTAGGTGCCTGGAATGTAGAAATACGTAGATACAAAATAAATGTTCTTTTAAGAATTGGAATCTTTTACCTTCTCTGTGCAAACACGGAGTAAGTAATTTGCAATCACAAATACATTTGAGTATTACTGAACCACTCAAAGATACCTTTAGTACTGTTGTTCTTCAACCCCGGGCAGCAACTAAGCACCACGGAGCCGCTTGCTCACTTCCCTCACAGTGGGATGGGGGAGAGAATCAGAAAGGTAAAAGTGAGAAAACTCATGGGTTGGGATAAAGACAGTTTAATAGGTAAAGCAAAAGCCGTGCATGCAAGCAAAGCAAAACAACGAATAAATTCACCACTTCCCATGGACAGGCAGGTGTTCAGCCATCTCCAGGACAGCAGGGCTCCATCATGTGTAATAGTTACTTGGGAAGACAAACACCATCACTTCTTAAGTCCCCTTGCTTCCTCCGTCTTTAAAGCTTCTTCCGCTTTATACGCTGAGCATGATGTTGTATGGTATGGAATATCCCTTTGGTCAGTTGGGGTCAGCTGTCCCAGCTGTGTCCCCTCCCAGCTTCTTGTGCATCCCCAGCTGACTCGCTGGTGAGGTGGGGCGAGAAGCAGAAAAGGCCTTGACTCTGTGTAAGCCCTGCTCAGCAATAATGAAAACATCCCTGAATTATCAAGCACAAATCCAAAACATAGCTACTAGGAAGAAAATAACTCTGTCCCAGCTGAAACCAAAACCAGCACAAGTAATTAGGATTTCATTATTGTCTTAAAGAGATGAAACTGATAGTAGAACATCTTTATGTCTAAAGACATAATTATCAAGTTTTGCTGTTGGGTGCAGGCTAGTGTATGTAACAGAAGAAGGGAAGACAGTGTGATCTTTTAAAGATGGCTAAACCATAGTTTTGACATCCTTCTTGTTTAATATCTTTTATTAACTATTCATTATTCACTGTTGGAATACATTACTCTGTGTTTGTAATATCTGTTTTCCAGGAGACACACATTTTAATTACCAAAACTTTTCTTTAAAATTAAATGCAGTAGCAAAAGTTTGGTGAAATTTAGGTACAAGCTGACAAAGTTAATATTTGCTTAAGCAGGGAAAAAACATTAAAAAGTTTTTGTGACTGAAGAACAAAGAACCATGAAAAAATGTAAGGGTAAACAATCTGAATCATCAACCACTCAGCTCAGACTGCTAAATTCTACACTAGAGAAGAAAACAGTGGCAAGGAGCAGTGCATACAAATTATGAAACATCTGATGTTTGGCATTGTATTTTTTTGGACTGTAATAGAATAATCACTAGCTTGTAAATACCAATTACAAGGCAGAATGAATACATTGAGAAGGCATTGATTTTTTATTTTCTATTTGGTTCATGACCAATAGAATATTTATATGGAAAATCTATCACAAAGAGCCATACAATAGAAGCATACAATCTATATGTGACTAAAGGTGTGTAAATGCATAATTAAAATTCTTAATAAATAAATTTTCTCTGATTTATAACAGCAAGAAAATAATGAATTTGCAATTTAATGTATACAGGCACAGATAACTGCATGCAATTGCAAAATCATATTTTCTTTCAACCTTTTTACTGCAGTATCTGTATTTTTCCTCAAACTTTACTCTTCATATTTTCTCATTTCCTTCTCATTTGGTTTTTGTATATAGTTTCTTTCATATTTGAAACAGTCTATTAGCCATCAACAGCAACAAAAGAAATAAGTGTTTTATCTAGCCTGTTCTGTACATAATTTTTGAAAGCATTTCCTATATTTCTGCTGCCAAAAGGAAAAAAATAAACTGTAGAATAGTTTGTGGATGTCATGTGACATAATGAGCTCCTTCTGTCTGGACATAATAAATGGACAGAATGTTAATCCTTTTTCCCCCAGGACGTTTAGAAGGTGTTTGACTCTGGAATATAATAAATCCAGCTGAAATCTAGTCAGTTACAATAGAGAAATTTGTTTGGGAGCTGATGTGTTGGGGGACTGTTTGTTTTTTGGATAGAAAACAGAGTTTTCTGACAAAATTAAACATTTCAGTTGACAGTATTTCCCTTCTTTATATAGATTGATCATTTCATCAAACAAGCAAACAAGCAAAATGTAAGTCAGAGGCTCACTTCATGCATCTCCTTTCTATATGGAGTAGGAAGAAAAAGGTGTATTTTGGAAGCTGAGTCCAACCGTTAACCTAGCACTGCCAAGTCCACCACTAAACCATGTCCCTAAGCATCACATCTACACCTGGAGGTCTTTTAAATACCTCCAGAGATGGCAACTCCACCACCTCCTTGGACAGTCTGTTCCAATGTTTGACAACCTTTTCAGTGAAGAAATGTTTCCTAATATCTGATCTAAACCTCCCCTGGTGCAACTTGAGGCCATTTCCTCTTGTCCTATTGCTGGTTACTTGGGAGAAGAGACCAGCACCCTCGTCGCCACAACCCCCTTTCAGGTAGTTGTAGAGAGCGATAAGGTCTCCCCTCAGCCTCCTCTTCTCCAGACTGAACAACCCCAGTTCCCTCAGCCGCTCCTCATAAGACTTGTGCTCCAGACCCCTCACCAGCTTCGTTGCCCTTCTCTGGACATGCTCCAGCACCTCAGCATCCTTCTTGTAGTGAGGGGCCCAAAACTGAACACAGGATTCGAGGTGCGGCCTCACTGGTGCTGAGTCCAGGTATCACTGCTTTGTAAACCAGCTTCATGCAGACCTCATTTTTGGGTTTTGTAATTTAACCTTGTAAATTAACTCGTTATATAGTTCCTATTGTGCTTTTACACACACGAGAGCTGTACTCTTGCAAGGTACATGCTGTGAACTGGCAAATGCTGGGAAGTGGCACACTGCTTGTCATTCCTTAAACCTTTTTTTTTTTCTCCTTTGCTCTCCTTCTGTTTTATATGACGTCTGGAATGACTGGCTACCTTCCCTGGGATATGTTCAGTCAGTATGGATAGTAAGTGAATTTATGAAATCAGACAGTATTTTTAGTGCTCAGTGTTTAATGGCCACTCTTTACGTGTGTCTGCGTATTGAGATATTCTTCAGTAAAACATTGTAATGTATCTTCTGCCACTTGGAGAAAGTTGATAATTTCTACCATGGTGACACACTTATTTCCTAGTTAGAATGTGCATTATTCTAGTCATCCTTTAAGACTTATTGCAAAATATTCTGATAGTTCTTTTAGACTCTGTAAGATGAAAAGTTATGGCAAGATTTGAAGAGAATTAATAGTAATTCATACGGAATATATTGTGGAAATTGTGAAACCAGTGTCATCGCTGTCTTATTGGACTGTATGTATACAGCATATTCTTTCCATTTCCATTTGGTTTATATTCATTAACCATTTTTCAGTGACACGGAAAGTGCAACATCCTTGACCTTATCTTATTCTGTGATAATCTCAGTGTTTAAAGCTGTACATTCTCTTGATCACAGTGTTTTTGACTTCTGAACTACTAAATGATCAGGGACGTGACTTCCTACCTGATAGCTTGAACAATAAAAGCATTCAAAATAACAATCTATGGTCTTCTAAGTGAAAAAGATGAAGCTCAGGTACCCCAAAAATATTCCTGAACTTCATTCTGACACAGCTAAGAGTCATTGATCCTTGGGGCGTTCGCTGTGATTCGTCTATCTCTCTGAACATGCCAGGGAGGGTGGTTGCATTTGTGATTTTTGGTTGGTGTGGGGAATTTTTTGCTGTTGTTTTTTTTTATTATTATTATTTTTTATTTGGTTGAATTAGTAGCACTCTGTAAAATCCATCTGAAATATTTTTTCTTAAATATTTATTTGCCCTTTTCAAGTATGATCAAAGTGGAACTATCTAAAATCAATGTGACCTCAGGGTTTTTTAAATAATACTAACCTTTTTTTTTTTGTAGCAGTTTCAAAATAACTTTCCTTCCACCTTTACTCTATGCAAATTTCTGGGCTTGGTTGTAGACTCACTTAAACTTTTACTTCCAAACTTCCTTCCTGTAATGAATTAATTAACTTTTAGAAATGCAAAATACTTCCCCTCAGAACCAGAAAAAACTTCAGGACTAAGGTATTTCATATCTCTGCTGAACTAATATTCCGTACTACAACCATTTTTGGCAGTAATTTCTGCAAAGAGGAATAAAGTATTGCTAAATCTTTTCCTCATTTTTATACACATCATCACTTGATTTCAGTGGTGGGACACTCTGTAGGAATGCTAATTAATACATTTCTGTGGAACTACCTTCAGTGAAACGAATGCCTTTCTGCTAGGTATATGTACAAGATCATCACATTTCTACTGGGTTGGGAATAGATTGCTTTGCTGTGAGCATGGGGTAGCTGATGCAGAGAGAAAAAAAGGATGTGGTCTAACTCTCATCTGCTGGGTATATGACCTTTGAACACTATTACCAGTCACTAGGACTCTCCTATTTTTTTAGATCTCATCTTTAAAAATATTTTATGACATAAAATTTGGGGATATAAAAATGCATTTCTGCAACCACACAAGACAATAGTCCAAAATATCTTACCTTTGCTCATAGAAACAATATCTATTCATACCAGCATCTGATAAACTAAATGCCCAGGATCTGACTGAATTAGCTGTGTCACAGTTTCAACACTGAGCTTGCTCACTTCTGAGAAATCGTCCAAAAATTTATGACTGTAACCCTGGTTTAGGCCCAAGTTTTTATCAGTAAAATATTGAGTTAAGGCTATGACTTTTTCCTGTTAAACTGAGATACTTACACTCTTATAACCACATACAATGTATTCAGTCAGACTGTTATAAAGATTTTATAGAAATACAATCTCTCTCCGATATAAGAGTAGCTATCCTCAGTAGACTAGCTATATGGCTATATATTTTTTTTTTAATTGAAACATATTGCTAGACAGTGATGCAACTCTATAGTAAAGGCAAACCTTTAAGTCTTTAACTCTGAATGAAATCTGGATTAGATAAATAAATGGGTCGTTTTCTTTTTAAAACTCTGTGGCCAGAATTCTAGTCTGATATATGTGTGAGGAACTCTCATTAATTTCAAAGGGGTTTTCAAACTTATAGCTGAGAGTAGAATTTTGCCCCCTTGAATTGCCTACTCACTATTTCTGAGGTAAAAGCAGAGGAACAGTGACAAGGAAATTCCTATCCTCTTTGTCCTCTTAATATACACTTCATAAGCGTTTTATTAATTTGTTTATTTTACTGGTAAAAATGCATTTATATGTATTTGCACCCTATTCACACCCAATTCAAATTTTGAGAATATGTAACAAACCCCATAAATAAAGAGAAGGAGCTAGATTACTGAAGTATTATGGAAAGCGGAATATATAAAATATGAAAATACTGATTTTACTTCTCAGGTGCCTCTTGGAAAATTATATATCCATTGATAAACTGCCCTGTGATATAAGGGAAAAGAGGCTTTTAGCAGAGAAATCAAGAAAAAAGTTGTTGGCCAGAAATTACTTGTAGAGCATGATGTCATGTAATGATATAGAAACAGGAATTAGTGTACCCATATCACACAAAATGCCCACTGCACCCCAAAGCTAGTGACTCCAAAAAGAATAAGAATTATTGATTTGTGACAAAATTTGTCAAATTACCCTAGAGCTTTTTGGATGGAGGACTTTGAACAAGTTCTCCAAGCAGATCTTAAATCTATGTCTCTTGAGAGATGTTACTTTCAGAGATCATCTTTGAGCCACTTGATCTGTTCAAAGTTATGAACTTTCATTTGAGTGATAAAAAAAAGTTACCACAAAGTAAAAAGCCTTTGTATTTTTGGAACTACAGGCTGACCTACAAAAGCAGAGTCTTTGAGATGGGAAAAGCTATGCACATCTCAGGGAAAATATATTCAACAGAAAAGCCCTCCAGATTTTCAATTGTAGAGCTGGGTGTAGCATAGATTTCAATTTTACTTTTCAGAAAGTGAACAATCGGTATTTCACAGCTGAAGGACCCACAGCCATGTAACTTAAATTGTCAAAATTTATAAATCAGCTTTACTTCTGTTAGACTTGCTCTGACAATTAGGGAGGTGAGACTTGTGAAGTTCAGATGCTCGGTACAAGCAGGAGCACTAACTAAGAATAAGTCTCTGAGGAAGCAAAGAAGGTGAGAGCTGTTCAGGGCCCCTGGGACCTCTTGCATCCATCAGGATTGAAAACGCTCTTCTAAAATAGAAATAACCAAACACTGTCATGAAGTTACAAAAACTCTGTTTGTCCTATTCTAAATCAGACATTCCATGAAAGGAGTTGAAGAGATCTCATCTCCAGGGCTGAGGACATGCCACTAAACAAGGAATATTTTTAGGCACTGCAGTCTCAAACTGTCAGACCTACTGAAAAGGGGCACTGGATTTTCACTTTTTTTCCCGACTTGAATTTGTAAGTCACTCAACTTTAGCTAAAGTATTTCTGAGTCTCAGCCCCAATTCTAAACTTAGATCCCAAAGTGAAGTTAATATGATCCTATTTTATTTAATTAGTCTAGCACAATCTTTTAACAATTCCTCTTTCACTAAGAGATAATGAATAATAAATAAAGGTTGAGCCACTGGAGAAGGAAAAACCTTGACTGTAGTGGTACTGATAGGTTTACCCTGTTCTCCCCCAAGCACTCAATAAAAAAAGGAAAAAAATGTTAACTCTATTCCTAAAAAATAGTCAGTAAAATTATTTGGTAATAAAATTGTATCAAGTCACAGATTTGTTACCAAACATTTTTAGCCAACCAGTTCAGTAAGGACAGGTAGAGTACATGACTAAGGAGTAACAAATGCATGCAGTCATATTTAGGAATGGGAGGAATTGTAAACACAGTGGTAAATGAAAAAATGCCATTGAGGTTTACCAAAGAGAGGATGTGACAGATTTTCTTGATAGATTTCTTTTGATGAGAGCTGTTTTTCTAGACAAAGAAAATGCAGTAGATTAGATTGCATCTTTTTTGGACTTTAGGAAAACACTCGACATAGTGGCACATGGGAAATTATGAGTTAAGAGGGTGAAGATGGGGGTTACTAGGAGAAATGTAACATGTTAAAGGAACTGGCTAAAAAAAGATGAGAACAAGTTGCATTGACAGAAAAACTGTCAGGTTTGTTGAAAATTACGAGTGGAGTAATTCAAAAGTTCTTTGTGGAACTGAGTTTTAATTTTTTCAGAAATGCCCTTGCCACCAGAAGTGTCAGTGTGCTGATGAAATTTGTTGGTGGTGTGAAGTTCAGAGACATCTTTCATACAGAGGAGAGAGATGTGGCATATGAAGAACTTCATGACTCTGAGATATGGTTTAATGGAAAGGAAATGATACACAGATATGAAGAGAACAAGGTTTTTCTTTGCTAAGGGGGTAATAAGAAAACTTGTGCATTAAACAGAGACCGTGTGAGTTGGAAAGAAATCTTGGAGGGCAAAGTGCAAAGGGAAGTAGTTGATCTCAATATAACTACGAATTAGTAACATATGCAAGTTTGGGCATTGTCCTACCTGAGAAATATGTACAAGGAATAAACTCAGACTGTGACAAATACAGAGAAGAGGTATTAGTATGGTCAAAGGAATGAAGAAACCTCTTCTAAGGAGACTGAAAGATCTTGGGTGTTTAAACCACTAAGCAGAGCATGTTACTGTTACTACTTCAGGATGAAGGCAGGGAGCAGGGAAGGGGAAAAGCTGTTTAAAACTAGGAATGAATGGTTTTAAAGAAAGGTAAGTTGGAAGTGAAGATACTCTAAATATTCTAACATTCAGAGCAATGACCTTGTGGACTGTCTTCCAGCAGAAGATTGATAGTAATAATTTTGAATCATGTTCTTCATTAAACTCAAAGGGATTTCTTGCTGAATCCCTGAGATAGTGTGGACCCAAAATCAGTGGCTGAGAATCCCTCCCAGCACTGTGTTGTTAGATAAATACTCTACTAAAAGGGACCAGAAAATTATAGCTACAGTTATAAAAGTGTGTTTCTGTTCCTCGATCAATGTGTTTCCATAGAAAATGTCTATGCTTTGGCAAAAAAACCTCCAGCAACCAGCCAACCAATAATCCACCCAAACCAACTCCTCCTACCCCCAAACAAACAACACCAATGCCAACACCTAAGTTCTGGAAAACTGATTTTGTCTGTGAAACCCACCACACTGTCTCTTGGGCACTACTGATGCAGTGGCTCAGGTGCCTTGTCCTCTCATGACCCCCCCAGGCTGGGCTTTCCGCTCTATTTTCCACAGGCACCGCACTCTGTCTTGCTGGTGAACTGCATTGGGCCCAATGAGAATTGCAGCTGGTGGAGAACTGGGACATGCAGGGATTTCTGAGAGAGCTTTTCCGCTTTTAGAAATTTTTATTTTGTTAAAAGTAATGCATTTCCATGGTAACAAAGCTATTTGAGGAAATTCAATTAGTCAAAAATCCAATTTGCAATAACAATATAGTTTTGATGAAAAGGTTTTTTTACGTAGTAGTAATTAACAATGCAGTAATATGAATAATTTCTACACACTGAGGCTAGCTATGAGAAAAACACAGGCTTTGGAGATGGCTAAAATTTCCTATGGCTCTAATAATCTGCTTTCTTAGAACTGAGCAAATATCACACTGATATGAGGAACCTCATCAAAGCTTGATCTTGCTGTCATTGGCTTCAGTGAGAACAAGACTGGACTCTGGGTGAACTTCTGAAATCACTGTTAGGTAGCTTAAATTAATTATCCATCTTCTACCCTCCAGAAGTAGCTGCTGTTAGCAATCTCATTTCATTTTCTGAATTCAAATTACAGTAATGATAAAGCATTTAACTTTGTCTCTTTTATATGACACTATTTTTGACATCTAATAGGAATACTCTTCTGGCATTTACTATCCTTCCTTTATTAAAAGTCTGCTTGCCTTTCATTACATTTTCATTATTCTTATGGTGACTATATTTCATATTTATCACAGTGGTTAAAATTATATCAGTCACAATCAGCAATCAGCTATATTACTGAAATGTTTATTGATCTGTAAGCAACAGGTACAGTAAATTTAAAAAACGTTTTTTTCCCAAAGGACATGAATTAATGCAGACATGTTGGAACTAGGCAAAATACCGTTACTGTGGTAAGGATGTTAATTTATCATGCAATAAATCTTTTGCTTAACTGGTCAATATTGATTATGTGCAATAACTATGGTTACAGTTGTAGGCAGTGGAACAGTAGAAAAAAAATCGTCTCTTTCAAAGAATTGTTTTCATCGTTATTTGAAAACAACAGTGTTAAATGACAGTATTCTTACTACTAATGAGTTCCAATAATAAAATTGAAGACTATAAATCAGTAAACAGCCTGATTTACTAAAAACCAAAACCTCTTACATGTATTCTTGTTCAAACTGTTGGTTGTTTCAGACTTCAGTGTTCATCATCTGTGTTTGAGATTTTTAAGAGATGAAATACAGTTTTTTACCCATTCTAAAATTTGTGTTGACAAATATTCATAGTCAGTACAAATAGACTCGGTTTCATTTAGAAACTGCACTGAGAAATTGTTTCCAGCTCTATCTGAAAGAGTATTAAAAAATAGTCAAAGTCAATTCTTCTTGGCCAGTGTTCCATTAAGAGTCATGCAATTATCCTGCTGCCTTGGTTTCTTAGGAAATTCAAATTATCCAAGGTCCCTAGAGCACACATAACCAGTCTATTAAGGCATATTTCAGTGTCCTGTAAACTCTCTCCTATTAAATCACTGTTATTTTAACTAGAGAGCTATATAGGTACCCAGACCTTGTGTGTTTGTGAGGAAGGAGGGGGCTGAAGCTGTGACTGACCTAGAGTGACTTTGTGCCTCTTCATTGACTCTGACTCTCTCATTTCACCACCTAGTTTTGCCTGTCTCAATAGCTGAGATTCCCAACCAAGCTGAGACCCAAGCTTCCTTGCCACTGGCTGGTTGGCAAGCGATGCTCACTGCTATGGGTCCTCAGCCCCATAGCCCTAAACTATGGGGGAGTTTATAGGTGGGGGAGTTCATTGCTCTAAAATTGTGTTGAATCAGAGGTAAAGCTGAGGAGAAGGTACACCTCTCAGTGCTTAGAGTGCTACTTCAGGACTTCATAGACCTAGTGTAAGTCTCTGAATATCAATATATCCAGGGGACACCCCTGGAAAGACATCTTCTGTCTCCCTGTTCCCCCGGCTGATGACAGAATTGCTTGCAACAACTCACTGCTGCTCACAAAGCAATACAAAAACAAGTTTCCATCCTGAAGTGTTCAAGGAGAAGAGCAAACAGCCCACTCCACCTGTGGAGATACAGCTGAGAGGAAGGCCGGACAGAGAAAAAAAGGACAATATTCCAAAGGAGCCCGTAGAGTAGAAGGACAATTTCTGCTTATACTGCATCTATATAAAATGGCTGGAGTAGTAGCATGCAAGTCAGGTGTCACCCACTAATCTTTGCTGCTTAATGAGGACATGGTCTCCCAGTTCTTCATATGCCAGTTGATGCTTTCATTCAAAGGGATAAAGTGGAGGAATTGATGTTGGATATGGATTCATGCAAGGCTACACTATTGTTCTGTACTTTCTGATTTTTGTTAAGTAGAGGTGTGCATTGATGTGCTGCTGGAGTGTTAAACACTGTTATTCATTCTTTAAATAGACATTGTGCAGAGTGTAAAACACTGCTTCTTTTGACAGGTGAAATGAAGTTTTCATGTTGTGATCATTCCTTATTTTGGCAAGAAATCATCAGAGAAGGTGTCTTAGGGGAAAGAGTGGAGCCTGTGGATGCTGTTTGGGATTCATTTATCTCATTGTTCAACTTCACCAGCTTCACTCTTTTTCTGGCCTTTTAAGACAGTGACTGAGCAAATTGGTCCAGGACCTTTTCCTGGGCCCTGAGTGCAAGTGATGTAATCAATATCATACTGCTAAACTCTCTCCCTAAAGCAGGGGATCTCATCCCAACTGTATATCCCTTGTCTGGGAAAGTACTGGCGAAAACTGTGCGAAGAAATGTCCTTAGCAGCAAAATGATACGGGCATTTGCAGGGCAATGCTTGAGGCTGTGTCCTGGCTAGTTGGCTCACTAGAATTGATGTGTCCAGAATAGGTGAAAAGGAATTAGGAGGATAGTGGGGAAGGAGCAGAGTAATCAATAGGTAATGAGATGCACATTACTAATTGGAATAGGTTAAGCTTTTTGTATTTACCTCGGGAGTAAACTGCTTACAAGTTTTAGCTTAGAACATTAACCCTCTCAAACTCTTACAAATCACAGCATTTCTGAAAATAATGTAAATTATAATGTAGATTTTCAAGTACTTAGAAAATCAGTTGTCAAACAATCATATAATATCACCTGCAGTACTTCAGCTCCTGCAATCTGTCTTTATAACATAAAAGGTCCCCTGTCATTTCTTCCTAGAGCCTTTTTCCCATATATCAAGTTTAACCTTCCTACTGTACTTTCTACTTTTGTTCCTGGATGGGGTGTAACTCCAACAAAAAATCACAGTCTTGTTACATTTGTGTACTGTCCTGGTTCTTAGACGTGTATCTAGATCCTAACCCTCATCCTTTTATTTCCTCTTTTCCTACAAGCTACTAAACCAGGCCTTAGTCAGGCTAGTTTCCTGAGCAGGTTTCCTCATACTGCCAAGAGAAACAAATATTACAGGCAAGAAATAGTTACAGAGAGGGTAGGTGGCTGAAGGAAGTAAAAATCTCTGACAAAAAATAATTAAAATACATAAGATAACCCAGATGCCATCATTGTGATATTACTGCCCTATAAATATACCTAAAATCTGAGTCTTTGATCTAAATGTGCAAATACAATTATTTTAGGTACTGACCTCTATGTAAGTATTTTTCTTCTTGAAAAAAAGTAACTTTTTATGTGAGAGATGAATCAATCTGAAATGTCATTTTAAATTTGAAACTAGATGGTCGAATATTAGAGTTTTACAATGCCACTACAAGAACTGGACATGAATTATTTCTTTGCAGAAGTGAGGCAATAGGATCTGAAATATTCCTGTTATAATATTTAATAGAAAATTACTCCTTTTTTCCCAAAAGTTTAAATCAGATATGAATGCTTATAGTAGGTAGAAGAAGTAGCTGTGATTTAATAAAAAGATGTATCATCAGAGTAACTCAGTTGAGATGCCCAGATCCATGGTGGTGGTTCATGATACTTTTGTAAAAACCCCCATATTTGGTGTTTACATCTTGAGTCACGTTTTTATTCCAAAGCCCATATTCACATGAGACTTGAGGCAGTCAGGACTGCAGTTTGGTTTGTCAAAGACTGAGATTTTTTACCTTAGTATGCTCATACTAAAGGCTCAGAAAGAGCTCCTAGCATTGTGTTGTCTTCAGCAGATGTACCTTCATTTATTTTTGACCACAGAGACCCTTCAATTACTTCCACTTTCCCTTTACTCCCAAAGGCTCTTCAAAATAGAACAATGAGTTGTGTGTCCTGGAAGGCTATTGATCAAAGGTCTCATAAAACATCTCTTGCTCTATAGGAATGAAATAAGTGTTAGTGAGATTTTATTTGTTTTGTAAAGTGATGTGAAGGTTTCACTTTTTTCCCCATTTGGGGAATGAGACATTTCAGTCTGAGATGCAAAAAATAACTTTATAAAAACATATACATATCATTTCTTTGGAACATGTTAAGTGCTAATTATACCAAAGTGAGCTACTTTCCACTGGGTATTAAAGTAAGACATCTAAAACAAACTGTCAAGTACGTGTATATATAATTTAATGAACTTGCTTTGATTTTTTAAACACAGCAGAAGCGAGCTAACTGTCCCTTTGATGCTGTAAACGATGACAGTGAAGAAATCAGAGACTGGATATAGCTGTGAACATGGGCCATAAAAGGCTGCAGCCACTGCCAGGAGCTTACTTCAGGTACTACTTCTTTTGCCTCTGCAATTTACAGAATCAAAAGAGATTAAAAATGACATGACAAGATAATCTCTCATTTTACACAGCTAATTGAGAGCTCAAACACTCATACCAAATACTTTGGCAGAATAAAATAAAGATGAAAGGTAAATGATGAAAATATTTAGAACGGATAAAAGAATTTCTATTTCTTGGGGGCATAAATATTCCATATAAAATCAGTAGTCTCTACTGGATGTCACAGAACCTTTACTTCTCTACTACCAACTTTTCTTCCCTGTCACCTTTCCAGTTTCCTCTGAAATAACCTGCTAATAAGACACCATCAAGAAAAAGTCTCAGAGTTAACTAGTGTGCCCATAGAAACAGTAGCTGCTGATGGAGCCATGTGTTCGGTGAGACGCTGTTCAGCTTTAACCCTCTTACTTGCAAGGCTTTTCTTTAAAGCTTTAAGCAAAGCCAGAAGGTTGTAAAGAATATACAAAACAGTATTTGAAGAATTTTAAAAAGGTATCAACAGCCTGGAGGCCTGAGAGTCTCTTGGTTCTGCCACAGACCTCCTAAATCCTGTGAGCATGGATGAGTCCCTTCAATATATGTTTTCACCATTTACTCTTTTTTTTGGTCAAGACTACTTAGACTGCCAGTCTAAGAAAGCACTGTCTCCCATGGCGTAGTTGTTACAACGCAGAGCACTGTAGGATTCTGACCTTTAATGTCACCAGGTGTTACTACAGTGCTAAATCTAAATAATAAAAATTACATCAGTGCCAACATGTATTCTTAATAGCTTTGGAAAGACTGAAAATTGTTTTGCTCTTGCTTTATTAAGGTACAGCCAATGACACTTCTTTCTTCTAAGGCCCTACCCAGCAAAGCGGGGGTAATGATTTACTGTTTCCCTAATCCTTTCCTTCATTAGGCATTTTTAAAGCTAAAATACTGAATTGATTGAACAGTAGTATGAATTATTCCCATTTCATTTTTCTAATAAATTACTGAATTTCAGTAACACCATTCATCTACCACAAGGTGCCCACAGACCTGGCTGTCATTTTCTGCTGAGGCCATAGACCCATGACAGAGCACATTAGTTTGAGGAGAGCACTCTGCTAAAGTGGGTGTTCAGCTTTTGGGATAGAGTTGGCTTATACTTACCAAGGTTAGTGTGTGTGTAGTGCAAGCTCACACACAACTGAGCAAATTAATCAGGCAAACGGATAAGAATGAGCCTTTTCTCAGGACCCCATCCCTTTTTGTACTCCCTCTGTTGTTCACAGGCTTTAGGTGCAGTACCTGGGAGTAAACCTCTCAAATAGAGTTTTTCAAAATATATGGCATAAAATGCTTTTCAGAAGACAATGCAGCTTGCACTGAAATGTTTGGTAGTTTGAAGTGGGTTCCATATAAATGCAAAATCAACCTTTCTGAAAAAAAATCAAGACACTCCACCTGTTCCAAAACCCAAGCCAACAACAATACCTCCCCATATCTATACAAAGCAAACTGTGGGAGTTGTGATATGATCCAGACTAGAAGTTATCATTTATTTCCTTGATGAAATTTAGTTACTTTTTATTATTGTTCTGTGTGCTACTGGTATAAATTCAATATTCAATACAATTTTTAATTATTAGGAAATGAAATACAAGTCACATTAACAAACAAAACTCTAAAACCAACTCTAAAAAAATCTGTGCAGCTGTTTTGTCCAGTAGAGTCCTCAGATGAAACTTGCATCAAGCTTGTTTTCTTTTCTGCAAATCTACTGCTTTATTTCATACCTAAAAGGGTGCAACTCTCTCTGAAAACAAAGCCTTGTGCCTTTTTTGTGCTTATCTCTCATATAATTTACCTTGCTTTAAAATTAGTGTGCTTTAATTGTAGACTTATACCTGTGAGCTGCAGAATGACACCACTCAGTCTCCATATCTTTTATTTCAGTCCAGGAAAGAAATTATGATCTATTAGAAATAGGTTAAAAAACCCCCACAAATAAACCATGATAACCCTCAGGATTTAAAAAATCTGTTATTCTTGAAAGTAGTGGTTGTAAAAGGAATGCGGAAGGAAAAAGGATATATAACAAAGGAGAAACAGTTTAAACTAAAAGAATAGACACAAAACGCTTACCCCACTGCATTTGTACAGCGTCTGTTTTAAGGAAGGAAGGTTACCAGAAAGGTGCTTGCAGACTGTAGTGTAAAAGTTACTGTGTAGTGTAAAGGCTACTGTCTTAAGAAATGCAACCTGAGATCATCAGTTGTGTTAAATCTTAATAAGTGATCAGAGTGCTAAAGAAAACCACAAAGAGCATATGTTTCTGTTTTGTTGACTGTATTCATGGCTCACATTTCATTTATTTCACAGATTCAGAAATGCTAGCAAAAAGAAAAATACTGGGTATTAATTGTTAATATTTCAGAGGAAATGCCACAAAACATTAGGCAGAGAGATCACCGTAAGCTAAGAAAACACCATTCACCATTCACTGCCAGATCCAAGACCCTTATCGATGTTACTCAGCTGAATGCAAATATGTAATTTGTCCACAGCCTAACAAAATTCTCTTTACTTTTGCACCAAGATCACGTAATTGAATATGAGGTCTTTTTATTCCATATCTGGAGTCTGAGGCTTCATTTTGGATGGAGAGACACCCAAGAAGGCACTGTGTATGGGCTGCACACCTGGACCTGCTTCTTCCCATGCATCCCAAATGGTGCAATGTGGGAGAACCAGCTGAGGATGACCTAAACCAAGCATGTTCTTCAAATGTCCTGTGCAATGAGTTGATACACGTCCATGCAGCACTGACACACCCCTAGTTTTGGGGATGGTTTGTGAGAGCGTCAGGGAATGAGCAACAACCCTAGGCCCCTCTGTGGTCCTCCTCATCTGGAGAATCAATCTGTACCATCCCAGGAAGGGAAGCCAACAACAAAATGACAATGGGGCCATCCACTCTGAGTAGGAGGCTGTGAGATTACTTTATAATGGTAAAGTCATGGCTAAAAGAAAGGTTTTTTAAATACTTCTCTCCCTTTTTCTCTGTTATTTCATTTCTTCCCTCATCCTCTTCTCCATCATTAATATTCATTCAGCCATTTATTTATTCAAAATTTCCCTTTGACCGGGGGTGTCCTATTTCAGATCTCATCTGATTAAAGCTTTTGTCTTAACGTACTATATATTTCTTATGAAAATCTACACATTTCTGCTGAATCAATGCAGTATTTATATTTTTTCTTTTTTATTTTTTGTTTTTGTTCAAACACAGATGTGAAAAAAGACAGAGTAAAGGAAAAGGAAGGGGTATGATTGTCCTCCATGTTTCACAGCTAATTGTTGTGCTTAGGAAAATTAAGGTTTTGATATGGAAATTTAGCCTTACACTTCCGAATAAAGCCATGGCAGGAGATTAATCTATACAAGTCCGGCAATATGATTAACTAATCCAGTCTTTGTGTCTGTGGTGGGTATTCTAGCCTAAACATTTGTAATGTAATCTATCATGATAATCAGTTAAATGTGGATACTTTGCATAATACTTTAATAAGTGTGTTTGTGCACGGAATAAATCTTTAATTGCTGGTTTGAGGAGGCCAATTTTAGCAGTTCTCTGTCAGCCTTATTATGATGAATCAAGTTAATTTATACATGTAGCTTACTTCTCTGTCTGAATTCATCTTGCATTTCCACTGGTTTTTACTGGAAGAAATCACAGGGCAGATCTCTGAGACTGGAGTATTGGCCAGGCAGAAGATGGTGAAGCTGTGAACAGCCACAACCTCCTTCCAGGTGGGTATGGGCACAGCTGGAAGTGGCCACAGATGGCAAGTACAGAGCCCGAAGTATGCATGGTGAGTCAGAACACCCAAAAAATTACTCTTCATGAGTGCTTCCTGCAGAATATATGTTTGTTGTGTGTCATGTGGAGGACAGCAATGGAAACACCATCTCATTTCACGGATGTCTCATTTCCCTGTGTAAGCATTTTTTTCTGGTGATCAGGGCTTTTCTAGGTAAGGCGAGGTAGCTTGAAACTGTCTTTTCTGCTTTAGTGAATCAAAATCATGGATTATAATTGTGGGCCCAATCCAGCAAGCTCTGATACACTGTTATATACTCTTCTGCAGAAAAAGTATATTCCTGGAATGGCCCCATTAAAGCCACTTGGAACCATTTCTCTGAGTAAAATTAAGCATATGTGTGAGAGTCTGTGGCATCAGGATCTATGTCTAAGATGGCTGGTGAAACACAATATTGCCTTGAGAACTGACTTAAGAATGCAAACTTTCTTTGCTAATGAAAAATTCTCCTGAAAAAAAAAAAAAAAAGAAAAAGATGGGGTCAATTAGTACGCATACCTGCACCTTTTTTCATGGGCAGTTCTGCATTCTGTTATATCCAATGCTAATTTTTCTCTGTACTGCCTGAAAACAGAGCAATTAATTTATGATGATTTCAATTACCATTTCTAACACTGAATAGACTTAAAACACAGTATCAGGTCAGTATAAAGTAGGGAAATTGCAATTTTTTTTGAGCCTCTGTAGTATTCAGACATCTGGTGTAGGTTCATTAGGAAAATTTGAAAAAAAAAGAAAAACCACAAACAGAAAACAAACTAGTGAAATGAAACCACACAATATTTTTCATTCTGTTTTTGGGTGAGATAGCTGCCCTCCATTTTCCAGTCTAATAACTCTTTCAATTCCATTGCAATAACTGCAATTTTGTAAGTTTTAACAATAACTGTCTGAAATATTATAGGATAAAATGACTATAAGAAACTGGAGCTATATAACCTCTAACAGTTTCTCCAGTATCTAAACACCAGGTCAGAGAGTCAAAGTGTAAGTCTCGGCAGCAGCTGTTTACCTCAAATATAATGCAACTCTGAGGAGATAAAAAAGATCTCCTTAAAATAAAATAAATGGAATAATTCACTGACTTTATTATATCTCCCCAAAAAGGTGAAAAACCCTCAAAGAAATAACAGTTATAAGGATGTTCATGGTCCCCACACTGAGGAAATGGATGGCTTTATGGTGACAGATCAGGCATAGCTTGTAGTGAGGGCACAGCATAGACTGTCCGCTTGGCCACAGAGGCTCCTGAGGTAACCAGAAGGTTTGAAGAAGTTTGGTGCATGAGAGGAACTTTGACATCTCCCGGACGGAGAGCACCATTCGTTCGAGGCAGGCAATGAGGAGAAAGATGAGCTCATCTTCATCATGGCCCAGAGGACAGGTCCAGTGTGTGGATGCAGAGCCAGTGACCTGACAGGTCCCTGCATAGGTAGGGCATGGAGGAATGCAAACACCTTTTCTGCCCTTTTGACCTTTTCATACAGTCCTAGGCCTGGGCTGAAGCTCTGTCTATGGCTACAAAGCGTACAGTCACAGAAAGGCCCTCACAATTATGAGCTTGATCGTTAGCTGAAAACAAAGGAGCCAAGGTCCATGGGTGCACTATAGCAAACAGCAGGAACGTTACCTCTGGCTGTATGAACATAGAACTAAGTTGTTATGGGAGAGCTGACCTTAAAATCAATAATAATTCTACCAAAGCTCAAATATAGCAAAACCAGAACTGACTATTATTTTTTGTTTACAAGAATGCCTTTGGCATTAAGATACTAAAATTCAGTGGAATTAAAAAAGTAATGAGTTTAAAGTAGTGTCCTTTTGAAAAATGATTAGAATCGTTCCATAGCCAACCCTGAAGTTTCCCTTCTCTTTGCTTGTAATGGCAAAAACACCACCCACCCTTAACCTCCCTGTCACTTACAAAGTTTCATAACGTGGCTATAGATGTTTGCTCCGAGCCTGAATTTATGCCAGATAAGTTCTGGGCCCAGAAACAATTTGGGCTTTGACTTGTGAAATAGAGGTACCCTGAGGTCTTTAATCTTTCTGTGAAAAAGCTTTTATAAGTTTTCTGAAATGTCATGTAGGAAACCCACATATATAGGGACCAGATTATGACCCAATTATCAGCTATGCAAATCCAGAGTGATTAAAATGAGTTCAATGGAGATGTTGGGGATTTAAAATTGTGTCAGCTGGGATCAGAATTTAGCATGTTGTCTCCTGTGCTAAGTTCAGATCTAAGTATTCCAGTAGAAACATTGAAAGTTTAATTATATGGCCTCTCCCTGTCCCCCCCCCCCCCCAAACTGAGGCATTAGGAAAGTAAATCTTCCTTTTTTATGTGTTGCTATTTCATAGTTGTGTGGGTTTTTTTCTTTTCCTAAGATAAGCAATAGTGGGGAATACAGTCTTCTGTTGGCAATTTGTTCTTTAATAAGCTCTTTAACATTCCAGCTATTCAAAGCTCCATGAAGCAAGCTTACTGCTGGTTGCATTTTACTCTAAAAGGTAATGATGATTATCAACTAGGTAGAGTGCTGTAGGATAATTCAGGTAAACTGAAATGGCTGATGTAGATCACAGTGAATTAATTATTTAAAGGCGTTCAGCAAAGGATGGTTAAAACTGCACTGTACACTCTCTGGGGCAAGAACCAGGCTTTTATTCTGTGCACAGATCCCAGAACAACAAGACCTGTGACTGTGACAGCTGGGCACACATACTACAAATTTCAAAAATATAATATCACCCAAACAAATCAACAATGGGTGATTCTGATCTCAGTGTAGTGAAACTGCATTGTCTTCAGCGGTGTTATTCCCTGTTTACTGCAGTGTAACTGTGGCCGACTGTACTTATTCCCTTACCCAGCATTTCAATTTTATAACAGCAATAATGAGTATGGCACAGGGCATTTTCAGTGGATCTTTATTGTGCTCTGTCACAGCTTCAGTGCTGCTGTGGGAGATGCAGCAGCACTTCTTTAAAGCACCATCCCCAGCGCTTTGTTGACTCAGAACGTTTGTCTGGTACAGAGGGAAACACCTGACGATGCGTCCTGCCCCACAGACTGCATACGCTCAGCAGCATTCACGTGGTTAAATGATCAAGTATGTTTAAAAACCTCTGGCTGCACCTCAGGCCACCAGGTTCTTCCCAGCTGGCCATCAATCCCCAGGAAATGCCCTACAGATAGATCGTTATTGCTTACACACACAATTAGAGATTTACAGTATGCTGCTGTCTGCTGAAAAATAACAGGGAAGGAGGTAAGAGTTCAGAGGCATTTGAATTAAAATGTAAGTTAGCTGTAGTAGTGACTTGCATCCCGTGTACAAAGGCATGTAACTGTCTGCCCAGCGCTTTGTGAACATGCTGCAGGAGCCTCCTACCAGTTCTCTTCAGCTTCTGCTTTTTTTGCCCTTGCTTCATACTTTTTCCCATCACGTTCCAGCTGCCGTTTGCTGTGGGGATGGCTAGACAAGCCATAGCTCCTTTCCTCCCCAGGATCCTCTAAGTCACCAGTGCGTTGGACTAGACTTGCCCACAAGTTCCCCATTGCTGATACTGGCACAGACTGATCGTGCTGCTTAAGGTGGAGTTGCATTGCCAGTACCTGAGCACAAACTGCACTCTTTGGTCCTGCTTTCCCTGGGACATCTCTGTCACAGATTTTTTTTTCTACATGGGAATAATAACTTCCCTCCATGAAAGGTTTGGCCCCATGTTTTTCTACCTGCAAGGTACAAAGGAAGAACTCTAATACAGACTGTCTTCTCTCTCTCTTGAGACACCATCTTGCACAGAAATTTGCTGTGACACTTTCTCCACAGAATGAGGTGAGATAAACGAGTGATAAAGGACAAAAGGCAGCTTTTGGCACAGCAAGCTGTAAGGGCATGCTGGGGACTGGCTTGTAGGAGCATGTTCTGATCGTTCTCACTCAAACTCCATAATATATTTTCCTAAACAGTGTTCAAAGCTTGGGATTTTGGCTCTCACAACTGGGCTTTGGATCACCTGGTGAAATGAAGGTGCTGAGTCCCAAGGTTGCAGGCAGTCACAGTATGCCTGGAGGCATGTCTTTTTTGGGATCATGCATGACCCCATTGGATGGCCAGGCCCTTGCCAGAAGTGAATGATGCCTTGCTGGCCACTTGGTGCCTGGCACAGGAAACAGGACAAAATGCAGCATTTCATTCACATGTGCCTAAACTCCAGGAGCTGTAATGGCAGAGGCCCCCCGGGAGCGTCTCAGCCATGTTGCCAGTTGTATGGAAGGTGGGAGTTAGAAGATCCCTGGGAAAACTTTTCAGTACATGATTTGTGTGCTTCATTTGATTCTCCAGACCAGAGAGGATTCCAGGTGTCCTTTTTCCTGTCTGCAGTACACAGGAGGGAATTCAACCCCAGGCTGTAAAATCTTAAAAACCATCACACAAAAAAGAAGGCTTCTCAGCTGTAGGTGACTTGACTTTGTTAAGTTTACCATTCCGTTCATCCTTGAGGTTGATTGGACCCCAGTAACGGCTATTCATATGGGAGCACATCCAGGGAGCAACATTCCCAGACTTCACGTTGAGCAGGTACTGTTTCCTTACTCTGTAAAATGCTGTGCATATCTAAGGTATCATAACAAACGCTTAAATAATACTACTTTGGCATTTGACCGAAATGGGTTATATTTATTGGGAAGAGAGATAAAAGGGATAAGAATGTTTCTTTTTTCAGTTAACTGTGTTTAAAAATCAGACAGACAAGGAGAACTCTTAAATTATTTACAAGTATTGCAGGACCTACCAGTCTCAAATGAGGGAATACACTTAAACTGTGGCTTAAATTTTCAATGAAAGGAGTAAATACGGGTAGAACTGTTTATACCACTTGTCTCTTACGTAGACTTTTTCTCTGAGAACAAAGACACACTGAACTATTTGAACAAATATGTAGAAGATTTAGATACCTCTAAAACTGTAATCTGAAGTCTTCTGCTTGAATGTTGTTTCACCATGAAGACACTTGGATGCTTTATTTTTTGACATGAAGGTTCTAATGGACTTTTACCTGTACTTGGTAGGACATCAAGGTCTCCTCTGCATATCACGTGGAGGATTTAGTTTGTGTTTTTTTGCCAGGTATACCTCCTAGATTCAGACCTACTTACATGAAATGCAGCTGCATTCAAAACAAGGCCTTTTTATACAGAACAATTACATTTTATACAATATTGAGTTCCCCAACATCAAAGAGGTTCTGGAAGAGATAGGGCAAATCCTTCTCCTCCTAAAGGGGCATAGTCTTCTTCAGAGAGTGGGCTAACCAGCATCTGCAGATGTCATTGACTGCTGAGAGATAGCCACTTTCTTCTAGTCTCTCCACTTTGCAGCAGGTAGGGTTATCTAGATCACTGAGCCAGAAGTTGAAGCTCTTGAAGTACCCTAAGGAATAGGACTCTCATGTGGGAGTTGGGACTGACTTCAGTCCCTAATCCAAGAACAGTTTATGCAGCTGACAACAAATAATCCATAGATAAAATCATTAGAGCAGCAGCACAAGTCCTCCCAAAGGACACCACTTACCACAGCTTGCCCAGTGAAACTCTGAGGTCACCGCAAGGTGAAAGAGCTGCTGGGGCAATTTCAAGTGAGCATGGCCCTTCCTTAGGAAGGACTGGCAAGGTGTGGGCACAGTCTTTAAGATGTTCTTCTCAGAGATTTTGAAATTCTTTGGGCACAAAAAGGATCAACCAGGTGCAGGGCTGTCATGTTCTGAGTGAGGGCACAGACAACTGCTTAATGCTAAGTGAGCTTTGCTTCCTTCTGTACTGTGTTTTGCACAATATTAAATTTTTAAGAGCTTTGTCCTTCAGTCTCAAGTGAGAGGCCAGGACAGTGTGTATTAAGTCAGGGAGCCGCCCCTGGGTATGGTTGAGTAAAGGACATGTATTTCATGAGCACTAGGAGTGTTTTGTATTTTATGGGTTAGATAGCTCTCAAAATGCTGTTCAGCTTGCTGTCTTCATGGACCCAGTTCTAAGGTGACCAAATCTTCACATTCATGAAGCTGGATGGAGGAGGTGGAGTTTATAATGAAGATCACGTATGCAAAAATTAGGGAATAGCCATAGACAGAGTGGTTGCACCCATTTGCGGATGTGAGGCTGAGAGAAAACAAAACAGTGTACCCCTTCTGCTATTCGTTTCATCAGGTGAACAGTGTTTGGCATATTGGTATGCAGATTTGCGTTGTACTAACAAAAGTGTTAGCAATAGCTAACATTTATGTTTCAGTAGAGAAGGAAAATGTCCAAAACCAGAACAAAACAAATTTGAATTTTTTAATGAAATAAGATTACAAAAATTTTTGGCTTGACACAATAAATTTCAGAAAAATTGAAAGTGTTTCATTCGGAAGTTAATCATGCAACACTTCTGTGTTTTAATGCTGTTTTACATAAAAACAAATTAATTTCCCAAAAGTTATTCTGAAGCAAAAAGTGAAATATTTCATTTAGCAAATGTAGACATTATTGAAAGGTTTTGATTTTTCCTTAAACAAAAAGCTGTCAGAGTTGACACTTTTTCAAAATATGTGAATTTCAGGAAAGGTTGTGTGGTTTTTTTCCCCACTGAAAATCTATATTGACAAGGTAATTCAAATGTAACCTAATGCTCAGGGGTTTTGTGTGAAGTACTGAGTCTTTTTAAAACTGGCATTGAATTTGGCTATGTAAGAAATAATTTATAAAGAACTGGTTTATGGACTTCTGCTGAAATGAGTTGTCTCCAGTAACATTCACTTGAAGAAAACTTGGACCAAAGAAGTCCTGAAAGCACCAGAAACAAAAAGACATAATGTTTCCAATATGTAGAATAACAGTAATTTTCTTAACTATGCTTTTTAAAGTCTCCCTTTTTAACCTTCTGCACCAAAACCTATACTTTCAGCGAATGACTTTGCAAGTACTGGCCCAGCTGAGCCAGCTGTGGGGCTAAGCAACCAAGGCAGTTTACACAGCCCAGTCCACATGGGACCCTAAAGGGATAAGCCGTACCTAAGCCTCCCTGTTAGGGGAACATGACCGTAGGTTTGAATGCTAGCTGTTAGCCCATCTGTGTAGATAACCATCACATGATTTCCTACTGTTATTAGGCCCATTGTACGTCATTTTTTTTAATTGGTGCTTCAAATCATTCATTAGTATGAAAAGGAAAAGCTGGGGCAGTGTGGTTTCGTGTGATCATATCTGAGTTATTTTTAGTGTGCTGAGCTCCACCGAACACTTGCATGTGACACTGCATTAAAACACTGAGAGAACACAAATCTTGAGTAGACAGGAGTTGTCCTATACTTGAGATTTCAGCTGAAAAATTGAAACATGAGACTTAAATGAGAGCCTCTAAGTGTGCATTCAAGGCAGCTGTTCTGACAGAAGAGGCTGAGATCTCCAGAGTTTCTACAGTGATGTATTTAGTTGTCAATAATTAATGTTTTAAAGGTTTCCTAAAAATAATTCACATATACAAAGTGCAGAAATACAGGTCAATAGTGTGTATTTGAAAGAGTTCATAAGCATGCAAGATCTATTAGAGTTTAAAGGATCAATAATTCTCTTAGGAGCCTATACATATGCATCGACAAGACAGGGAGGGCTGTTATTATAGTCTATCAAATCAATAGTCAACATTTAAGAACTGCATGAAAGGTAGTTTTAAATGCGTATCAGATCAGGCATTACCATGTTGTTAGAGATCCAGGGATCAATAAGTGGGTTGTAGCCAACTCCAAGGATAATAATCCAGGAAAGGGCTCACTTCTGATCTTTTGGGTTCTTCCAAACATTTTGGGAACAACTGACAGATGATATGACTAGCTTTAGGGCAGCAGCACTGCTATTCCAACTGCATTGATGATTTTTTTTTTCTGATGGTCCCAAGTGGGTTCTGAGCACTACCCTTTCCTCATTCACATCAGCACTGCATTTTTTCTAAGCTCTTAAATGCCAGGCAATGTTTAATGTGTGATTAATAAATGGATTCAGAACTGGCAACTTTTTCTTGCCAACAAGGTATGTTTTATCTTCAAAACAAACAAACAAACAATGCAAAACAAAACAGCTTTCCAGTAAAGCTCCAGACAAATGAAATATTTAAAAAAATGGATTGATGTAGCTGAGAAACCTGCTAAATTATCCTGATTCCAATGGATTTCAGCTACAGAACTAGTATCTGTGAATGTCAGATAGAGGTCCAGCCCTGATATATTTAATTATCAGTATCTTCCCCTGAGAAATCTGATTATTCGAGGCAATGCTCCCCAAGAAAGTTATTATCTTGATTTGTTCTATTTAAGAAGGGATTTAATCTCTTTAAGAAAGAGGTTATGATGAGGCAAGTAGAGGAGGGTATTGCTCCTTTTGTTGAACCCTGATGTGTTTCTAATTCATTTGCAGAATACCAGATATGGTGGAAATGCACATAATGATGCAATTACTGAAAATTCAATCATAATGATGCCAGCTGACACTCCCACTAGGGCTCCTCTCTGGGGACTGAACCCAGGAGAAGGAAAACTCCATGTTACTTTTGTTCAGCTTGACATTAACAGGGCACATGATTAGAGGGGTTGAAATGGATTCACTGATCTGTCTCAAAATGTGAGTTAAGCATGTAGGAGACTGAAGAGTGGATGTTGTCCAAGGAGCAATCAAGGGGGAAATGGGAAAGAGAGAAATTGTGGATGAATCTGTAGCTGGGTAATGGCCAATCCATAGACATAATCCTTTTCCAGTTCCTGCTTTTTAGGCAGTGATAGACATTAGTTCACTTCTTCCCCAGATGATAGTATCTAACTTGTATCCTGAGGTTCCAGGCATGCGTACTTGTATTTAAAAAAATACATAGCAGTATATCATGTCCTCAGGAAGATAGTCTATGTATAAGCTGTATTACCTGTGTTGGCAAGTCCAGACTGGCCACAGTAAACCTGCTTGGCTTTTGAATCTATCACCTAGAATGGAAGCCATGGACTCCATACTGGCCAAGAGGACTTTCCATTTTACCTTTTGCTTTCATGAAAAAATTGTTTAGTTTTTTATTGTACCGATAAATATTTCACCTATAAACAGTCAGGTCCATCCTCATCCCAGAAAATAAGTCCTAGGGTTCTGGATGTCTACCCCTGTCTTGAAGTGCCAGAATAATGCCACAGTACTGACCTATTTCTTCTGCATAGGAAGGTCTTCAGTTTGACTGTGATAAGAATCATATTTTGGGTGACTCAGTACTGGGACCTGTTATCTGTAACTTCCAAAATACAAAGGAAATCAGAATAGAACCTGACTTTTGAAAACAGTGGTAGGTCCCCAAATGAGACAAAAATACTAAATAAAATCACAGAATCACAGAATCACTAAGGTTGGAAAGGACCTTTAAGATCATCAAGTCCAACCATTAATCCAGTGCCACCATGTCCCCTAAACCATGTCCTGAAGCGCCACATCCACACGTTTTTTGAACACTTCCAGAGATGGCGACTCCACCACCTCCATGGGCAGCCTCTTCCAACGCCTGACCACCCTCTTGGTGAAGAAATTTTTCCTAATATCCAATCTAAACCTCCCCTGGTGCAACTTGAGGCCATTTCCTCTTGTCCTATCACTAGTTACTTGGGAGAAGAGCCCAACACCCTTGTCGCCACAACCCCCTTTCAGGTAGTTGTAGAGAGCGATAAGGTCTCCCCTCAGCCTCCTCTTCTCCAGACTGAACAATCCCAGTTCCCTCAGCCGCTCCTCATAAGACTTGTGCTCCAGACCCCTCACCAGCTTCGTTGCCCTTCTCTGGGCACGCTCCAGCACCTCAACATCCTTCTTGTAGTGAGGGGCCCAAAACTGAACACAGGATTCAAGGTGCGGCCTCACCAGTGCCGAGTACAGGGGCACAATCACTTCCCTACTCCTGCTGGCAACATGGCTGAGACGCTCCCGGGGGGCCCTCTGCCATTACGGCTCCTGAAGTTTAGGCACATGTGAATGAAACATGCTAAAAGGAGATTCCATGTCTTAAAATTCAAGCACTCTTCAAATGATAAAAATTAATACATTAAGTAAAAAGTAGTAGGAAGTTTTCTAAAATATTTTCCTCTCTTCTCTTTCTGAGTCTCCTTTTACTGGATTTAGAACTTATATTTACACAGTATATTCTGACATCTTGAAATAACAGTGGAAACAATATCATTCAATATTGCAGTCTCACATGCTGTTTTATTTACCTGAAATAAACAGCAATCTTCATTTCTCAATGGCAATTCACTGGAAAAGGTACATAAAACCTTGCCAGCTGATAAACTGAACAGATCATAAAATAATATTAGTATCATAACACTTTAAAAAGCATAAATGAGGAGATAATATGAGGGGTGGGATTTACTAGTTGAAAGGTGGAGGCAGAATTTAATAAGAGTGGTCTACTTTGCTTCTTATTAAGTTACTGGTAAAAATGCAAAGATGATAATTTTAATAAAGGAGATGTTGGCTGCAGTCAACCTTTTTTGTCTCGGAGGTGAAATCTTAAATAGTCAAATGAGCGTGAGAATAATATGGCCCCCATTAAAGTGATTTTAAATTTAAGCATAATTTTTGCTAATACCACTGAGCAATGGGAATAATTAGAATGGTTTCAGTAATGTTGAAGATTTAAATAATTAAAGGCACAAGATTAATTTGAGAAGAGGCATCATTAACCTAAATCAAATATTAGATTTCCTGTAAAGGAGAAGGGGTTTAGCCATAACCACATTTTTCAGATAGGGAATCTCATTAAATACCATGGTTTGTGTCTTACTCCACACCCACAGGATTTACTTGCATGAATATTAAATCTGTGTGTGTTGAATATAAGCTTTTAAATCCCATGATATGGCCCAACATTTTTGTACTATGTAAAGTATTAATTGAATAATCTTGTTTTCGCTTTGGATAATAGTTACCTAAAGGTCACTTTCAATCACATTTTTTCCAGTAAAAGAATAATAAAAAAATTCAAGCCTGAAATGGTCAAAGCCTTTTTTCTGCCTGAAAATATTTCTCTCTAGGCTCCATTTATTAATGTCACAGCTGGGGTTTTTTTGGATGAACTAAAAAGCATTTTCATGAACACCAAAGCAAAGAGTAAATACAGGTCAGAATGTATATGTGCTGTACTGGGAACTGCAGTTACCCAACAAGGGAGTGATTCCTCAAAGGAATAATGAGTAAGGTGTTTTTATTACTTGGTTGTTAACAAACATAGTGCATTTGTGCTGATTAAAATGCAGAAGTGGATAATTAAGCAAAGAATTTATGATAAAAAAGCAAAGTTTTTCTCCATTTATAGGAAAACAGTCCTTCATAAATATTGATTTGGACTATTTTTTTTCCCACAATGTGGTGGTTTTCTATAAATATCAGTATCTGATAATGAGCACTTCCACTACTCATTATTTCTCTACTTGCAGAATTTAATGAGTAGAAATGCATTCATTATATGGAAATCTATCTACCTATTATGCCTTTGATGAAGCCAGGCCCTGATTTGAAATTTTGTCCACCATTAATGATATGCAAAGAACTCTGTCTTATCTTTAATGATATGCCTGAAGAATTTATCAATGGAATTTAGTAGATGCTAATTCATCTTCCATGCATTACTTAGGCAGCTGCATCTCACTTTTGTATGTTTTTTTTAAATATTGTTTCTCTGTGGTTTTTTTTCCCCTGCCCTTCCTGAAAAGGGTTTTCTGTGATGGAAACATATCCTATTTCTTAAACAGGTTTGAGTTCATTGACTCAAAAAAAGCCTTTCCTTGTCTTGGAGGCTCCTGCGAAGTAATGGCTGCTTGTGATGAATTTCCCAAGCCTGTGGGCAAGCCAACTTCAATTTTGATTGAATCAACACTCCATAGTTTATTCACTGCTCCATTAGAAAGTCAGCTTCTTCCACTTTCACTGCCACAAAGCGAGAGCTTACATTGAACCAGGTTTGTCTGAGCAAGTGCTAACTCTGTATTGAGGCAGCACTCACTGCTACGGGCGAAGTTGGGCATTTTTGATTACTAAGGGTCTCTTGTCTCCACTGGGGGTGTTTTGGTGGCTGTGTTTCTTCCATCTCTGTACTCTCAGCAGTCTGAACACGAATCACTTAGTGAAGCTAGAGTTCTATGTCACTGTTGACTGACTTGTGGTAAACACAATGCTTACAGCAATTTTGGCTTAACTGCATGCAAATCTTCGCAGTTCGCTACACAGTCCTTCAGCTGGACTTGGTAAATTGGCCCTGCTCTTCTAATATCAAAAGGATTAACCTTCAACAAGTCCAGGAAGAAAGAGCAGAAGATGATTGTCCAGTTAGATACCATATGCATTCTTCCTGATGATACACTCCTTGTGATTTCTCTTTCTTCCTTTCTCAAGTATAGCTACAAGAAAGCTGTTCTGTCTGAATTTTCATTGTCATCAGCCTGGGAAGCCATGCCAGAAGGGAAGTTTATTCCAAGTATGAAAAAGACTTCTCCAAAGAAGAACAGAAGAATCCATTTAATTTAAAACTGTTCAAAACTCTATTTCCTCTTTATGGGTGTTTGGATGAAAAATACTGGCCTTAAACTATTGCTAGGTTGTTTAGATTAGATACTAGAAAAGGTCTGATCTGCTCCAAGAGTAGTGAAATGTTGGAGTGTGCAGGTAAATGAAATCTCCATCTGTGGAGTTTCTTTAAAAGGACTTAAACATCTGTTGGGAATTGATCCCGTCTTGGGAAAGGAGCCCCAGGCTTGTTTTCTATGAGAGCAGGAGGTCAAATGCACATTAAGTTGCTGTATTGTAGTGGTTCCTCAATAAGGCAGCTAACAATCAGCAACTCTCATCTGGTAATACCTCTTCAGGTCTGGTTCTTTTTCATGTTGTCTGCCTGCATGGGTACCTCCACCCGTGGAGGGACTGTGAGGGAACACTTTCTCCCCTAAGAAAGTGAAACTCCCACATTCTTAAGAAAGGGCTATGTGGATCTCCCCTGCACATACAACCTGGCTGGCATGTCTCTGTCCCTGCAGGCCATTTCTGTGGTTTAGCTGGTGAGGAACCATGTCCACGTCTATCCCTCCACCCTTCCTCGCTCTTTCCTCAACACCTATTTCCACTTCCATCGTGATCCTTGCCCCTGATGCAAATCTCTGTTTTACCCCAAAACAAAGGTTCAGCTGGTTTTGGTAGGCTCTGACTGGATGCTTTGCCTCACCCTGTCTAGCTCTTGGACTCATTCACTTTCAGCACGAGCGTTTGGATCAATTAGCACTGATGTTAGCTTTCCCGGAGCGACAGGCAGAGCAAGTGCTTAGCATGTTCCCCTGGGCATTCATATTTTTAGCCCCTCCTGAGTCACCTTCACTGTCACCAGCAGCCGCAGTCACAGCCCCAGCATCTGAAACAGCCGCAGCAGCAGCTTTTCAGAAGAGACTGCATCAGCTAAGGCTGCCTTTTCTCTTCCTGATGCTTTTTGTCCCTGTCAATGACTGAAGAGCAGGCTGATCAAGCACTGCAGTATTTTTTTTTTTTTTTGCTGAGGCATTTTTTCTT
Source organism: Phaethon aethereus (assembly GCF_964289735.1). Lineage (NCBI taxonomy): Eukaryota > Metazoa > Chordata > Aves > Phaethontiformes > Phaethontidae > Phaethon > Phaethon aethereus. Next base: position 42,301,080 of record NC_138575.1, read on the forward strand.
TTCTTTGTGGAAGCTGACACAGTCTCAGAGATTGTTTCTTCAAAAAATATTCAGGACAACTCTCAGCTTCAAAAGAAATCTGCAGAGTGAAGACCTCTGTAAAATTCCCTGTACACATGCTGTATTTCGTTTGCTTGGCCTACATGCACATGGCTTGGCCTATTCCTCATGCAACTATAAGTTTTGTGTAAAATATGACCTTGCAGCTGATTTTAAAAATGTTACATTTCTAAAATATTCAAAATCCATGTGGATGTGTCATTTTGGGACATGTTTTAGGGGGCATGGTGGTGTTGGGTTAATGGTTGGACTTGATGACCTCAAAGGTCCCTTCCAACCTTAGTGATTCTGTGATTCTGTGATTCTATGAATCAGCATTGCTCCATTGCAATTAAAATTGGGAAGGATCTGGGCTCTGTTTCTGACTTTAAGGTCTCGCTTTCCCACAAACTGGAAACTGTGGAGAGGTGGTTTCATTTCAGTCTCATGGTTCCTTCTCCAAGGGTCCAACAGCTACACTTCTTTAGGAATGAGGTTGTGTCCTTTTCCAGTTAATTCCTCAGGTTACTAATCATATAGGGCATCGACATCCTTTATAATAGCCTGGTCCTAGGCTCTGCAAACTTCGTATGTAAATTAGAGCAGAGTTTCAGCACTGCTTTTACATCTCTCACTCACACGTGTACATGGGGAGATCCACCACGTGGTGAAGCGTGCTCTGGAGGTCCCAGCTGGCGGTGGCAGCAGTGCCTGGTCTGTGTTGCACCCAGCCTTAGGGCAGGTGCTCAGTCAGCTGGCTACATCAGCATGGGTTCACACACAGTCTTCCCCTGGATGCTGCAGTGCTCCTCAGACCAGATGGGAGAACTCAGCACCGTTCTGTGACTTGGGCTGGATGTGCCTCACCTGCAAGCTCAGAAAACTCGGAAACTCTAGGGAGTTGAAACTCTCCACCAATACCTTTTACTCTAGTTCACATTTTTGTTATAACTTGTGAGACCATCTCCAAGTAGAGTAGGGAAATCACTAAGTAATTGCGCTAGTGTTGGGTCTTCCTTACAGTAGCACACCAACATGCAGCACCTCCACAGGACCAAGACCCTGGTCTAAGACCTAACAAGCTAATCTGCTAAAAGTCTCTTTCACTGAAAAATTTCTCATGTTCATCATAGGTTTTAAAAAATTCACCTCACTGTAAATAAAGCCAAGCTTAAAAATTAATTTCTTCCTACATAAATGTAATGGGTAAGTCGGACCAAATTTATACTGCTATTTAATTATGGATTTATTTTCTACATTTTTTTTAAATTTTGGATTCTTACAGAATGTAAAAAGAGGGCAGAAATCTAGAGATTAAGAATTCACTGGCATAAATTACAAAACTCCTCCCAGAATGCAACATTGTGCATTGCCTAGAAATTTGCATTTTCATCAAAACCCAACCAATTCCACCTCTCAATGAATGCAGCAGACATTTCAGAAATTGTGACTGTTTCCGGCTGTAAGATGAAGTATGTTTCCAGGCTTCGTGTCACCAAGCCCTCTCATCAAGCTGTCTCGTCAAGCTTTTGGCTATATATGTCATTTAGGGTCAAGTTTTTAAATTTGTATTGGGACCTAGACATATAGAGACACGTGGTGTCTGTCCTTCCTTACTCTGTTAACTAGGTGTTTCAGGAACGATCTTCAAAAGTGTGTTGACACTGGCTGGGGAGATAAGGTCTAGAACTACAGGTTATTTGGACCTCCAGCTGCTACCAGGCTTAAATTAGGCTTGTAATTACCTCTGTGGGGCTTTCTTTAACATCTTTCAAAAATGGGATATGTGCACTTCAGTAAATTCTGCTGCACCTTTGTAACTGTTTATGTCTTTACACATCTTTCCATTATGGTTTTATGTATAGTAAAATCTGGAAGATGGTAGACATTATTTTAGTTAATCAAAGAGGCAGCCAGCCTCTTAGATTATGGCTATACTACTGTATTAGAGGATGTTTGGGACATTTCCTAGGCACTGCCGTATGACTCTGTATTCTCTGTCCCTAAGCCTGCTTTTAGCCTACTGCTGGCTAACTCATTCCCAAACGCTTCCTGAGAGCTTCTGGAGCCATTTCTGGTAGGCTGTTGTACATTGCCACCTTGATTTAAATCTAAGTGAACCTGCAGACATAAATATAGCCCATTCTTTGTGTGTTGGCCTTCGTGGCAAGGAAAAATCCATTTACTGGTGAAAAAATATAGCCGTATTTACCAATGATGATGATTTCAGAAAAGCCCTACACTAACACATTGTGCATATGTGTCACACACTTCTAGCAATACTGAATCATAAACCGTATGTGTTTGTTTCCGCATATATTAAAAGTGCCATAAAATTTCTCAATCCAAAGAGGCTTAAGTTTTCACGTCCAATAAAGCTTAGTACCATTAAACATGGTGACACCATCTCATTTCCTTGTCCTCTGTTGTTCTGGGTCACTAATACAGTAAAGTAAGTATCTTCATGCATTAAGAGCATGCTTTGCACAGAATGAGAGCTTATTTTTCAGTAAGTTCAGATGGCAGGATATGTTCACCACCAAATCAAAGCTCCAGAGATCAGTTCAAAGACACTGCGCCTTCAGGATGCTTTTATTTTTTTTTCCCCAATAGGCAGGCTTGGCAGACAGTTCAAAGAGTTTAACAACAACCCAGACAATAATTATGATTAACAACAGCAACAACAACAATAATGCTTTTTATAATACCCAAAATAATTTTTTGAGAAAGGCATATGCCTTAATTGCAAAACTACTGCTGGTGCAGAGGGAAAAAACCCAGCTCATAGTAAACGACACTTTGGAGATGCCATTTTCTCTCTTTTTCAATCTATTTTACAGCATTTTGGTGACTTTGTTGCTATTTTGTTTGCTCATCTTCCCATTTGCCAGATGCTAAAGGCAAATTGGCTGAGGCTGTATCTCTCTTAGTAAGTAATATAGACCCATAGACTAGATCTTTACAGCAAAGCAGTTTGGTGCTGAGGACATGGTGTCTACATTATGCTTGTATTGAGGAAGTAGGAGGGAAGGAGTGGTGTAACACTTTGGACTAACCCTAGTCTGGTCCCATGAAGTGGAAGGCCATTAACTGTTAGGTACCTCCTGGAGTATATCTTCCAGTTTAGCAGCAGCCAGGCTGCATGCTCTGAGACTGTTGAGCCATGTGAACTCAGCAGAGTAAAGGGAGATACTCAGGAGTTTTGCTTGAGAAGTCTCTCCCTGTTCTCGACTAAAGTGCTAAGGTAGGTGCATCCTGTTATCCTATTGCTGGGACATTAATACAAAATGAGCACTTCCCAAATGCTACCTATTATCATGTAGAAAAATGATGTAAGCAAACACTCTGGGTGCAAATCCCATTCATACTTCCTTATATCACTGTTGTTTTCAAAGCTACTTGTGATTGCTGCTGGCATACAAATTAAATGAGTCAAAGCAGTCTAAAATAAGGCAAATCAAATATCTTTATTAGAAATGAAATTGGAAATGTCCAACTTGAATGACTCTCTTGGTAGTGAACTGAGCACTAACATTACAATTTTAGATTAATTTTTCTGTTTGTTGACAGCTGGGGAGTAGCAACACAATGAGGAATAGTGTTTTTATGCAAATCAGATATGCTGATTTGTGTTTATAGTGGAGAGTTGGGCTTGTGAACGTATCATGTTTTCAGGGGATGTCTTTGCTATCTAAAATGGGTGAATCTCTATGAGTTAAGAGCACATGTCCCTCTTCAGTGGGGGATCATTATGTACAATTGTAGGTTAGGTGCTGGCTGGAGATGTACACAGCAGTGAACAGAGTGCCTAAATGGCTTATTTTGCTCAGGTTAGCTGGTGTGATGGAAAAACCGTGTTGGGGTTACAAGCAGCTTGTGTAGGGCTGGGATTTTGTCCCAGTATTAGTAAATGTGCCCAAAATGTTGACCTTTCCATCATGTAGGTTGGTAGATTGTGGGCTTTACAGGTGTCACAGCTATAAGCTCAGTGATGTCTCTCTCTGCTGCACTTTCCTTTCTGGCATGTCAGTACTCCTGAGAAAGAGAAAGCAGAGAAAGCTGCTCAGGAAGAAAAAAGAAAAATAGGGTTCAAACCAAATCAAAATGGAATTACTTCTTCCATTTCTTCTTCTTCTTTAACACTCATGAGTGGAAATTCTGAGAATATTCATTTTTGGAAACACTTAAACAAGTGTTTCCAGCATGAAATATCTCCCCAGAGTCTGAAGTGCCCAGTGAAATTGAGCCTTGTCAAATTGGAGACTGCTAGTAGCTGTCTTTTTTCTATAGTCAAGCCTCCCAAAGCAGAAATTAGGCCCCTGGGGAAGTTTTATGTTAGAAATATAAGCTCCTGCAGACCTTTAGGCATCTCTAGACAGCAGCAGTATGCAGGTTTTTAGATTAAAATTTTGACAGTAGGTGCTCAAATCAGATAGATACCTAAGTAACACCTGTCTCCTGGTGAAGAAAAGCCAGCATAAGAGAAATTCTTTTCAATGAAGAAAATATTCCTGATCTGTCTGAACACAGATCTCAGATCCAGACACTGAGAGATTCAGAAAAGATTTTATTACCTGGACTCAAGCCACATCTTTGTTTCGCCCATAACCTTTCTAGTTAAAATCACAATCCAGATTATGGCACATAAAAAAACAGGAAATCATGGGAAAACCTAGTGTTTCAAAAAGACAGAGAGCAAAAATCTTTCCAGACCTGAGATGAAACAGGTGTTGCATCTGACATTGCATCCTCTCATTGGCAAAAGAAATAGAGACATCAGCTGTTTTCTCAGTGCTGCTGTTTCTGATGCAAGGTTTGACACCAAGAGAGGAAGTGGCTGACAAAGCACTGTCAAAGCCAGCACTTCAGATGGTGTAAAGTATCATCGTTTCATTGCCAACTGCAGAGGTGCTACGTCAGATAAATGCAGAGAATGTTTTCCAGTTTGCAAACAAAATCAAAGATCTTCCCTCTTTTAATGGCTTCCAATACCCAGGTTGGAGTCTGCCCTGAACAACTATTTGACTAATCTTTGGCTGCCTGTATAAACCCTGAGAAAGTAGCCAGAACTGAAAAATGACATGGCACTACATTTCTATCAGCTGTACATGGTGTCACTTTGACTCATGTTTCCAGAGCAATCTCAGCCAGGGAGAAGTAAAGGAGAATGCACTGGATGTGTAGCAAAGCAGAGCAATCTCTGCTTGAAAGACGTGTTCTTCAAGGGGTAGAGGATCAGAGGACATGAGCATTACCTATGTTTCACTTTGATGAGGTGTCCTACCCCAGCCAGGATTTGGGGGTACCCATCTCTTGAGGGGTTATTAGGGACAGTCTTTGAATTTCTGTTGCTGTCAGGTATGAGGGATCTACCTCCCCATGGAGAACTGAGCTATTTTCTGAGTACTTCAATCATCTCAGATGCCTGAAACACCAAAAGGTCTTCAAGCATGTTCAAAAGCCTCTATGACAAAAAGAGAGGCAATCTGCTGTGACCAATAGGGAAAAAGCAAACAGGACCTAAATGACCTTTTTGCTTAAGATTCACTAAGACTATATCCTTCCCAACCTCTTGATGATTTCATAAGAAAAATAAAAGTGAACATAGAAATCTCATTTATGCTTTCTACATTTGGACACCAACAGCATGTATCTGCTTTTGTTAGCTGCTGTAGTTGTGCATAACCTGAACCTCTCTGATCTAAGACAACACACAATTAAAAACAAGAGCTATCTTCAATTTTAATCATGTGTGAGAGTGTGGGGTGAACACCAGGGAACTGCCTGAAATTACCTTTTATAGTGAAGGCTATCCTCTTCCTTAGAAAGGTATTAATGCCCTAGAAAAAAGAACCTTGTTTCAGAAAAATATAGATAATATAATCACAGGATTACAAGATAATTCAGGCTGGAAAGGACCTGAGGAGGTCTGTAGTCTGATCTCCTGCTCAAAGCAGGGTCAGCTATGAGGCCAGACCAGGTTCCTCAGGCGTTATCCAGTTAGGTCTTGAAAAACATCCATGGATGAAGACTGCACAGCATCCCTGGGCAACCTGCTCCACTGCTTGGCTCTGCACACTACCTCAAATTTCTTTAGTGTTGTTTCTTACTCTCATCAATGATCTTTAACCTCCACTTCAGAGGAGGAGTAAGAGATGTCAGGTGCAAAGAATCTTTCAAAAAATAAACAGATGTTTGCCTATTCCACTTAGAATAGTTTGATTAAGTACTGCAGGAGAGACTTCTATTTTTCCCATTGGATGAGGAACATTTTTAGTAGAAACACTTTATAATTTTTCTTATAGAGTAAACATTACTGTGTTGCATGTTTATATTATCTCTGATTTAAAGACAATTCTCCAGTATGCATACATTTGCACTGATTCATAACACAACATTTAAAGAATCCTACCAGTGTCTGATGCACCTGCTGCTCTAATTTAACAAACTTACTCTCACTAAATTACATTTCTTTACAGAGGAGGCAAATGGGGTCTGTAGTAATTTAAAAAAGGTTCTTGCTATGAAGTCAGGGACTGTTGCCTTGGTGAAATGACGTATTTTAAACACGAAACATTGAAAAATTGTTTTTTCAGGAAAGGTAATTGATTCAGCTGGTAGTGAATAAGGCTAGAACCTGATAGTACTGCAAGGATAATTCAAATCAAATACTGAAGTCAAGGTAAGATTAACTTTATCTTTTAAGATTTCTCATGTTCTGGAAAAAACCAACTGTGCCTTGTTTTCATTCTGATGGCAAAGCAACAATGATGTTACTGACATTTTCATATATTTGATCAAACCTGGCATCTTTTTAAGTTTACAAAATTCAAATGTTTTCCATACCAGTCCTTTTCCTCTGAAATCATTCACGAGTCAGAACAATTTACAGAAGGAGGAAACTGTGCGGGAGGCTGCGCTGTGGGTGCCAAAGGACGAGGCAAAACTTCGGCATTGAAAAGAAAGGAACAGGATCTTCACATAAGGTGATTTCTTGCCTCCCAAACACTCTTTTCACTTCTAGTCCCTCTTGCATTTTCAAAAAAGCAGCCTCTCTTTTTCAAAAAATAAGGCAAACAAGCAAACAAAAACAATGTTCAAACCAATGAAACAACCAAACCTGTCCTGGCAAACAGCCCGAGAAAACAAAGAGGTAAGCAGAACCAAGCGGTGTGCCGCAGTCGGGAGGCCCTTTTGTGACTCGCCAGCTTTTCAGCAGCCATGTTTAGGCTGATCTTGCTGGCGAGCTGGAGCAGTGCGAGTGCTTTTTGGGTCGGCTGCACTCCAGCCCCATGGAAACAAGTGGGACTCCTGCCACCGGCTTCGTTCTGCCCTTGCATTTGGCTTGAGACAAGTTGTATGGTTTCCCCCCCCTCCATTCCCTTTCATACGCGAAACAGCTGAATCCTTTTCTTCTTTCCAGCACAGAGCGCGCCGCAGACAACAGGAAAGAACAACTACTCGGGACTAAACAAAAAGCAAAGGATATATGGCCTGTTAAATATAACTGCCAGCTCTCCCACTTTTGGCAGGAGACTTCTGAGGCCAGCGTTAGTCTCTCACACAGGGTCAGCAGGTTAAGGTTTGTCACCCGCCTGCAGAAGCTTTGTAGCCCAAGGTGCAGAGCCCTCGCAGAGACAGGCCCGCTTGATACCACCAGGGAATTTAGCAAAGTCTGCATCACACCTTCTGCGGTGGATTCTCCTACCAGTGCTGTCAGGTCTGAAAATGCGGTGAAAATTGGATGTGTGTAATACAGACATGTACACGCACTCTCATATCTGCTGTACCGCAATAAATTTCCGTCTTCTGAAATCACAGGGGAAGTACGGTAGAAACCAAAGTGTCTGGGTGTTAGAGATTGAAGGGGGGCAGGGAGGAGCTTTCATCATCCTTCAGTACAAACTTTGCTATAATACTCCAGCAGGCAATGCTGCCAGAGTAAATTAACTGCCAGAGTAAACGAACATAAAGTCTGTAAAACTCACTTATTTACTTCCTGACATATGAATAATGAAGCCTGAAGAAATGTCAGTCAGTCAAATGGCATTAGAAGATAAATACACCTCCATTGGTTCCGGTTTCTTCATTGAAAACCGGTATTATTTGTGTCCTACAAGGTAAGTAGTTTTTACTGACTCTTCTTTTGACCGTCTTTTAGAATATTCATTCTAAAAGGCAAGCAAATGCTCTTGATAAATTGTTCAATTAGGGGAGCTGATATGCCAGTCTAATCGTTTAAGAAATTTAAGAATCAACAGAAGTAACAATACTCATCAAGTAATAGTGTGACAGAGTGTGTAGAAGAAAAAAAAAAGTGCAGGTTGTATCAGCATTATTTTCAGTGAATAGCAAAATTTATCATCTTCAAGTACATAGTGCCCATGGTTTGTGGCTTGATTCTATCAAGTCTTTTTAGGTGAATAAAGCCTTTTTATTTTTTAAAATAATCTAATAATCTGCTTTTCATAATACATTATTATTTTACTGTCAGAATTTAGAGCTATTTTTCCTTTTAGGGGTTTACTATTGTTTTGCATAATTCCAAAATGCACTTAATCCCATTTTTATATTTTAAAATATTTAAATGAGCAAAGCCTAAGCAAGGCTAGTGTTTATTTCTAGTTTTACTGGGGGAGAAAATTAGTGGGTTCTATGTTGTAATACAAGAGGGGCTGTAGAAATATCTAGAATATATTTCATAGCTCTTAGTGAGACCACCAAACTGTGCATAGTTATGCAGATGCTGAAATAATGTAGTTCATGGCTTTTTTTTGGGGGGGTGGAGGGGGAACATTTAAGAAATGCTTCTTTATGGATACACTTCCACTAATCAGGCACCTCCTCTCCTTGAACCCAACTCTTTTACAGGAAAGAACCTTCTGAGTTCCAATAAAATAAATGGAAATAACCCAATTTACACTAAAGGTTTGTTTTGTAGTACTCTTGAAAAATAAGCCATTTCCCCATGGCAAAATTCTCCATTACTCTGATAGAAAGATTCACTAGAGCCTCGTTTTTTTATCATAGAAAAAGGAAAAGGAGGAAATAGAAAAAAGAGTAGAGTTAACTGTGCTTCTTGCAACGTAGGATTTTTTCCAGATTAACTGATGATTCAGGATCCCATGTTATCATCATCCTCAGTCAGAATGGAATAGGAGATGGAGGAAAAAGAGGTTGCTGCAGGTGTGGAGGAAATACTTAGAGAAGATTGTATATAAAATTCCCTTAAACTAGTCAAAAATCATTTACTGTAGTCCAGCTGTTCATTTACTTATTTTTCTTTTAAATTCGGCATGAAGATGAGTATATTATTTTTGCAGAGGGTTTTTCTTTTTTTTCTTTTGTTGTTGTGGAGATGAGAATTATCAGATGCAGCTGGGGGATTGCTGTACTTGGGAAGCTGAGAACAGCAAATGGGAAAGAAAGAAACAGGATATGGGATGCCAAGAAAAATACATTTCTGTAGCACTAATATTTAGATTTTCCACACATTTTGTTCACTTCAGGAGAGAAAGAAAAGCAAATCAAAATGCTAAGCAAAGGCAGCTGTTAAATTCTGTATCAGAAAACTATATTTTATTTACCTCAAATTGCCTCCGAGAATTTAATCTAAGAAACTATGCACCTTCAACCATGAACTACTGGATAACAGTGCTGTATATGGCTGGATAACTGCCTCTTCTATTCCAGTGGCTGTTTATTTTCAATGAAATGCAAAATGCTCCTCATAGTCAGGTCGCAGTAAATTACATTTACTATGTAATTGTTAAGACCATGATTCAGGAAAGCATTCCTCTCCAGAAAAACCTGTACATACTTATCTCCAAGTATTTGTATGTAGCAAGATACAGGAGTAAAGGTAGAATGCTTATGAACCACTTCTTGCAAAAATTTTCCCTTTGAACAAAGGTAATAATTTAAAATTGTTGAAAGTAAAATAGGAAAGATTTTATTTTGGTACTGAAAAAAATCAGGATTCAGATTCATTGGTCTTCATCTCACTCCTCTTTATATATCTACAAACCAGACCCTAAAATCTGAGGTAAAATTCTTGTCTCTATAATCAAAGAAACATAGAATCATAGAATAGTTTGGGTTGGAAGGGACCATTTAAGGTCATTTAGTCCAACCTCTCTGCAATGAGCGGGGACATTATCAACTAGATCAGGTTGCTCAGAACCCCATCAAACCTGACCTGGAATGTTTCCAGGGATGGGGCATCTACCACCTCTCTGGGCAACCTGTGCCAGTGTTTTAACATCCCCACTGTGAAAAATTTCTTCCTTAGATCTAGTCTAAACCTGCCCTCTTTCAGTTTAAAACCATTACTTCTTGTCCTATTACTACAGGCCCTGCTAAAAAGTCTGTCCCCATCTTTCTTAGAAGCCCCCTTGAAGTACTGGAAGGCTGCAATAAGGTCTCCCCAGAGCCTTCTCTTCTCCAGGCTGAACAACCCCAACTCTCTCAGCCTGTCCTCACAGGAGAGGTGTTCCATCCCGCTAACCATTTTTGTGGCCCTCCTCTGGACCCTCTCCAACAGGTCCATGTCTTTCCTGTGCTGAGGGCTCCAGAGCTGGATGCAGGACTCCAGGTGGGGTCCCACCAGAGCAGAGTAGAGGTGCAGAATCCCTTCCCTCGACCTGCTGACCATGTTGCTTTGGCTCTAGCCCAGGATATGGTTGGCCTTCTGGGCTGTGAGCACACATTGCCATCTCATATTGAGCTTTTCATCCACCAGTACCCCCAAGGCCTTCTCACATGGCTGCTCTGAATCCCTTCATCCCTCAGCCTGTATTGATACTGGGGATGCCCCTACCAGGGTGCAAGACTCTGCACTTGGCCTTGCTGAACCTTGTGAGGTTCACACAGGACCATGCCTTGAGCTTGTCCAGATCCCTCCGGATGGCATCCCGTCCCTCAGGTGTGTCAACTGCACTACTCAGTTTCGTGTTGCCTGCAAACTTGCTGAGGGTGCACTCTCTCTCATTATGTCATTGATGAAGATATTAAGGAATACTGGTCCCAATAAGGACCCCAGAGGTACACCACTCGTCACTGATCTCCATCTGGACACTGAGCTGTTGACCACTACCCTCTGGATGAGACCATCCAACCAGTTCTTCATCCACTGAATAGTCCACCCATCAAATCCATCTCTCTCTAATTTAGAGTGAAGGCCTTACGTCTAGATAGACGACATCTGTAGCTCTTCTGTTCTCCACTGATGTGGTCACTCCATCATAGAAGGCCACTAGGTTGGTCAGGCAGGACTTGTCCTTGATGAGGTCATGATGGCTGTTTCAACTCACCTCCCTGTCCTCCAAGTGCCTTAGCATAGCTTCTAGGAGGATCTGCTCCATGACCTTCCCAGGCACAGAAGTGAGGTTGATGGGAAATAACTGAATAAATAATAACTGAATGAAAATCAACTGAGATGATCTGTCTGGTTTAGATACCTATCTTAGGATAAGATGAATCTTGTTAGCCTAAATGCAAAGAGCAGGTGTGATACGTGTCCAAAATAATGAATAAGATAAAGAAGACATCCCACATCTTGATGTATGAAATCAAGATAACAACTGTGGAAATTACAAACAGAAAAACTTTTTGACAAATGTGTTGTGAACCTTCTTCACACTTCCCAGTGCTGGTGAGGTGCAAGGCATGGGTAAAATGCTCATGTTACAGAGAAATAGTTCGGTACCAGCTCCTTCTGGATTGTGGCCCGGATTCAGGTATATACCCTGGATGAATTAATTTGACCAAATGTAGACATCCGCAGTGCAGATGTCAACGCCAAAGTTGGCAGCTCGTCTAAAATTTTCCCTCTAAAGCCAAAGTACAGAACAACATTCTTCCAACAGGCAATTAATTTGATCTTAAATTAGTCAAGTAAACTAGATCAGATAACTCCTGCCTGTAAAGCACCCTGTTTCTTTCCGTGAACTAGGGAGTTTAGGTCAGGTGGTGTCTACACTGAGCTGAGATAAAAATCACCTGAAGAATCAGCAAGAATTATATATGAACTCTCTGCTGGTGGACAGGCCTGGAAGGAGCTTAGCTCCGGCCTTTCTGGCTGGAGAAGCTGAGTTTGCAGTTACATGAACTCTTTTAAATTTTCCACGTAGGTACGATCCTGAGAACAACCTAAGTCTGTGCCTGCAGGTGAACAGTATAGATAGTAGGTGGGACTGGTCTTGAGAGACCACCAGTATCAGTGTTCCCATCTTGTTACTAATAACTTCTGCCTCTGTGTTATTTCCTCTCCTCCCCCTAGTTGTCTCCTTTCTTGACTTGCTGCAATTTGACTTTACTCCTATTCTAAGAAATGTTATGAAAATGCTCCTAAGCTTCGGAGGAAGAAAAATTCCCTTGTCTGGCTATCAGTGCACTTTGAAGTAGTTGAGATATTTGAATGGGCTGGAGTGTTCAATCATTTGGGTTCGGACCCTTCACATAGAGGAGGCTTGTTTCTGTGTTTGTTTTCGTAGTCTTGTTCTAAGGAGTTTAAAGACAGCTGATACATGTCAAACTGTAAAAAATAAAAGCAAATGTAATCATAATGTCATGTGGGAGCTACAAACTTTATTGCTGCTTTGGTTCAAGGTCTTATGGGACCCATGAGTCCTCTGCTTTTTCAAAATCACATCACCATAACTGAAATTACAGTAACTCTAGTCCATCAGTACACTAAAATAAAAAGTAATATTTTAAAGTCTTAGATTGCAACCACCTAGCTGGCAGTATCTAAATAGCACTGTAAATGTCACTTCTAAGATTAATTATATGAGATTATTAAAGTAGGTGAGGAGTCTGTATGGTTTCTTTCTATTATCACAGAGTTTTTAAAACTGCTGTGTCACAACAGCCTGTTAAGAGGGGTGAAAGTGCATAATCCCCTCATTTTTTATGCTGTATCCCTAAGTGTTGACCTTGTTTTTCTTTTCCTACGACTGATTGTTGTCATCAGTATAATCCAAGATCAAAGAAGCAGAAGAAAAACAGTTTATTACTTCTTCACTCTTGAACTGCTGTGGTTTCCAAAAGGGTTTTTTTCGTAGGTGGCACCAGAGCCCTGTTTGACCAGTTTTCACTGTTACTTGTCCACATTACATTTCTGAATCAATCTTCCTCTTCTTTTGTTGAGATAAAGGGAGTTTTTCAGCTAAACCTGTGTGAAATAACAAAAGTCTGAATGATTATCAGCTGCATGTTGGACCATAGAGAGAAACTTTGTCTTTTCTCTTATGTGTGAATAAATTAACTAAATTTCTACAATGAATATAATTCCAAAAAATGTCAGGAAAACAATAAACTACTATGATGAAGTCAAAATTATAAACTGTTGCTGTGGTTTTAAAATGGTTTCACAAAGAATGAGTTATTTTTTATGTTCCACCAATGAAAAATATAGTCAGGTCTGTTTTTTACCCACCATGCACCCATGCCCATAGTGTATGTGTATACTTTTGTGTTTTGTTTAAAAGAGCAGCAGGATGATTCATTTCAGCCATTATCTGTCAAATGATGTTACAAATAATAAATATTCATAATTTGTTGTTCTTATAACAGGTCATGACTGATGCAGTTAGAATAGGCATCAAGAAATGTAATAGCACTAGGTGGTAAACTAATGCAGGCAGAGATAATTTCAAAGAATTTTTAACCTAAATTAAGGCAGAAAAAGTACACATTATTGCTCTCATTCTACAGATGAAGAGACCTATACAACTTTAGCAGGGTATCTACATTAGATCTTGATCGTATGTCTCTCCCACAAACATCCCCTTCTATCCCTGGTGTCTAGACAGCCCTGTTATGGGGAGAGACCTGGGCCATGGTGTAGGAAGAGGGCTGGTGCTCTCTGAGCTGCTGCTTCTTGGTAATCTCAATGCCACATGCTGAGAGAAAAACTCTCTGACTGCGCAGCCCACTGTCAGAGGTCCCACCGCACAGAGAGCTGAGATCTGCAAGACTATCCCATAGTGTCCTGTGGACTCACGAGCCATATCCCTGACCATCAAGTTGTCACCTAAGATGAGAGGAAGCAAGGGATACTAAATTATTGATAAAGGCAAACATGACTTTCAAAAACCAACCAACCAAACATGCATGCATAACAAACTCTTCTGTCTGTGTGGGATCAACCTTCAGCTCCATTTGTCCTCTGCTTTTCAAGGTCCAGCAGGGGGAGAGTGAGCTGGCTGGAAATACCTCTTTGAAATCTGTGCTGGCACTGAGAGTACTGGAGCAAAAGCAAAAATATAAAGAAGTTGTGTTAATTTCAAGGTCCATTAGGCACAGAGGACCTATTCCTGTTCCTGACGAAGTTAAACTCTCATTGATTGTAAAACTCTCATTGGTTGCAGAGGTGCAGGATCAGTCCATGGAGAAAGAATAATCAATGGTCTATATGAAAAAAGAACATTATTGAGGCAGATATTTTTTCAGCTGTTAAAGGGACTATTTTCCAAATTCCCATTGTGGCAGATACAAAACTTCAATAAGGCAATTTACCTGAATATAGTTGCCATGTAATTACCAGTTTTCCAGGTTTGGGGCTTGAAGCTATAAAATATTTTAACATGGATGTCTGTATAATAACATGGATTCCTCCATCAAGTGTCTAGTCTAATGCATCTGCTTTCATGATAATGGCCTAAGGCAGATATAAAAAATTAGAATTACATTGAGAAAATCTGACCAAACAAAACCCTGACAGTATTTCAGCCAGGAGCTCCTGATTCACTTCCTCACATGTGTACACTTATTGCAGAGCTCATGTGCAACATAAAGGCAGTGAAATATCTATCTATCTATCTATCTATCTATCTATCTATCTATCTATCTATCTATCTATCTATTTATCTATCAATACCTTTTTACTTATTTGACATTTAGAGACTCTCCTGTTCCATTGTTTTTGCTTTACTTTGTGACATTTTTACCAACTTCAACATTAACATGGTGGATTTTACAACTAATACGCTTAAAGGTACAAAGATGTCAGAAACATCAATTATATAAAAAAAATTACAGTTCCTGCTTTATCTCAGAGGTAATTAAACGAGCTATAATTATTAGCCTGGATTCATTAGATTCATGTTTTCATGACCTCCTCAGGTTGGATTATTGTAATTCTTGGTATGTCTGTCTGCCAAGACGACGCATTGGCAGCCTTGAATGCAGTCAAAAAGACAGAGGTAAGAGGACTGTTAAAAGCAAAATTATTTAGGCCCTTCTTAATTCACTGTAAATGAATTCTCTATTATCTGTTCATGACAATATTGACATAATTCCTCAGTGTTTTGTGGATAAGGACCCTTATACTTCCAGGTTGTTGTCACTTCTGGAGTTGTCATTTAACCAGTGCTACAGTTGTGTTCAGAGTGGAGCGGCTTAGAGTGACAAAGCTGATTTGTACAGTGTCATGTAAGATATGCTTATGGGTGATATGTGGGACATGCTTGTACCTTGGCTGCATTCATTTTACTTATACTATGATCCTCCCTATTACTTGGAGACCAGAACTAGAGCTGGTTTGAATTTAGTAACAGAAGAAGTAAATCTGGGAGTTAAGTGTATGGAAAGTAAGAACGTTCCATCCTGATAACAGGGAAAGGGTACCCAAGAAGCAAAACTATGTGATAATTAGAAAATAGATATAGAACTAGCAGTATATTGGATAACATTTAAGTTAAATGTAGCTTCTTCGGCATCATCTAACATGGTTTTACTTAAATTTCTGTATCCCTTCAAGTTTCTTGATTACAGCACTATTGGCTCCCTGCCTTTAGGATCACAGTTTTGCAGAACTCTTCGGGCTGAAAGATGGCTTGGCCTCCAAAAACCACATATAAGATTTATCTGTTGGTATTTTTTTTGGCTGAGGATCAAATCTTGGTCTATTATTAGAATTGCCCAGGCAGTGCCTGTGGTCAGGTAGCCATTGACTGTGAAATAAAGTGTGATGTCACAGAGAACTTTATAGGATCACCCCATTCCAGTTAGGTACCTCTGCTTTAGATCTTAGCAGTTAAAGAGAAATGTCAGTAGAACATGGAAATTACATCAGCTTTGATGTGTAGTTTCAAGATATTCCCCCTGGACAACAACAAAGCCATTTAATCTTTGGAAATAAAGTCTCATCAGATGGCAATTAAAATACACAAAAAAACTCAGAACAAATTAATGTTTTATTTTTATCAACATATCTGTGTATTCCATATGTACGTTGGAATCCTCTCAGAGATGGGGCCAGATCTGGCTTTTGCTGAGACAAAGAGTGATATTGTCAATGGCAGTAGGAGGAAGAACAGGCCAAAGGAGATGAAATTAAAACATTGCATGCCCCAAATACTGCCCATCCGAGGGCTGCCAGTAAAATGCAAACATTATCTCTGTCCCCCTAAGAACTGATGGAAGAGCTAGAATCCAATTCCTCTGAATCTACAGAGAAAGTAAAAATATTCCCTCTGATGCTATTCCGTGTGAAAAGTTTCTAAAATAAAATAAAAAATCATAAACCCCAAACCCAGGTCATACAAGTTAGAAAATCAAAGATGGAGTGACACAGTGAGACAGCCTACAGCAATGTCTTTGGACCAGATACGGTCACCTTTACACTCATGGAATAGCACTTTACTCAGAAACTAAGCTCATTAAAATTAATGGGAGTGCTCCCACAGTATCACTCCATTTGATTGTGTGCAAGCCGAATCTGGCTATTTGTATTCAGAGAAAACAGAAAGCTACCTATGGGAACTCTGAAGGGTACCCAGTGAAACCACATGTGTTTTCTCAGCGCTTGCAAGGCTACATTTGAACATGTCCATTTATTTGGGCAACTGCTGTGCCTACAAAATTAATAACAAGCACAGGCCTGCGCACATGTGTCTGTTGTCTACTAGTTTTAACTCGGGTCCAAATGCACAAATATATGTGTAGATGGTGTCCCCTAAAAGAGAGGGCTGTTTGAAATTTTGGCCTTTTCTGTGTGTGGTCTGTCTTGCTGTCATTAGCAGAACAATCCCTGTAAAAAATGTTCTGTTTGGGGACCTTATGCTGGGGTAAACCAGACACAATTTACTTAATTTGTATTGATAAAAGGGTCAGATTATATTAATTCCTGTAATAATTCACAAGAATTGAATGCATATTGTTAAATAGCTTCCTGATAGAGAGCCAGTGTCTCGTTAATCTTGAATGTACCAATCTGAGAACCCTAGGGAGGTCACATAGTAGGTAAAATTTGAGGAATGCCATATACAGCCCACTGAAATGATTCAACACCATAATTTAGATGTAAATAGAGTACATACCTTTCTCAGCAAGGTGGGCATCTGAGCATGGGAAAGATGTATTTATTAATGAATAACATAATAAGAAACAATCATAATTAACTACCTTCCACATAGTAATTTAAAGTAATTTAAAGTAATTTAAAGACCAAATCCTCCTTGCTTTTCTTAGCCAGTCTTCATAACTTCAGTAAGATGACTTCTAGGCTCAGGATGACAGGAAATTGGTTCTCATTCATGATTATGTACAATACAACCCTGGTCATTTAATTTTAGGGATACAACACTAAAATAATATCCAGAAATTAATTTTCCTGCTGTGATGTTAATTTTAAGTTTTTGCACATTTTCTGCTGAACAATCTACATAGTACTGTGCTACTCAGTGTAACAGGCAGCAATCTTGAAAGCTGTCTATGTAAAATTCATGTCTATGCAGATAGAAAGCTTCTTTTCCACTAAGCAAATCCCATTTCCAAGGGTAAAAGGAACTCCCTTTTTCTCTCCTAGCCATCAGGAGGCCTGAAAAGTGAGTTGGCACTTTACAGCCAGTTTGCAGGGGGGTGTCCTTTGAAACCAAATGAAAGTTTCCCACTAAATTCATTAGGCTTTGGTTCAAGGTCAAAATGAGAAAAAGCTTCAGATACGAAGGGCAGAAAGGACCACAGTGGTCAGACATCCTGACTTCTTGTAATGGCAGACATGGTTTCACCGATTAATAGATACATCAAGACTGCAACTTCTAATCAAGGCAATGTACACCTTTGAGAAAGACAGCCAATTTTATTATAAAGAATTTGAATGATAGAGAACATATAATATATCCAATATAGGCATTAGTTAATTAACTTCTAGTAAAAAATGGGTACTTTATTTCTAGCCTGGTTTTGTCCACAAGTGGCAAATCTCATAATAATTTATAATGTAAAATTTTTCAAAGGGATACCCAGTGCAATAAACATGCTGCTAGCGTGCTGCATTCCTACCCAGTGATGGATCTGGCATTATGAATATCAGGAATACTTTGAAAAGAGTAAAATGTTTCACTCGCCAAAAATATTTTACTGGTGTACTTTGTGTAATGCAATCAGTTCAGTCATTTGAAGAAGATGACTCTTCAAGGGCACAGGTAAAGAGTTCTGTGAATAAACTGCAAATGAAAAATTGATGCAGAAGACAAGTAATACATAGAAACTCTGCCCTGCATTAATGAGAATGCTGCTAGGTAGCCATAAAGCCACTCCTGTCTAAAAGCAGGAGTAAGATCAAAACAGGCTTTACTTTACTAACTCTCACATTTGAGAAGGCTGAGAAGCACATGCAGTTTGATTTTGTCTCAGCCATGCCTCTCTGCATGCTTGTATGATCAGTCTTACTTTGGACATAACCATACAGAGTGATTGATACTTATAACTACTTATGTGAACTACTGTCACAGTCTGACCCAACTTCCATTGAAGCTGATGAGGTTTTCCACTGGGAATTTAACTGGATTGTGAGGGCCAGTTCCTTGACGGTATTCAGATGCCTAGTAGAGTATTGGCTAAATGGAAGGTAAATTCTGTGTGAACTTTTATTCAAATGAAGGGTATGGGTTCAGCTCTGCTGACTTTCAGTGTCACTGTTGTAGGTGCCTGCACTTCTGTCCTGGTTTCAGCCAGGATAGAGCTGGTTTTCTTCACAGAAGCCAGTGTGACACTGTGTTTTGGATTTAGGATGAGAAACTGTTGATAATGTGCTGATGTTTTGGGTTGTTGCTGAGCAGTCAAGGACAGTCCAGCTTCTCATGCTGCCCTGCCAGCGAGCAGGCTGCGGGTGCACGGGGAGCTGGGAGGGGACACAGCCGGGACAGCTGACCCAGACTGGCCAAAGAGATATTCCATACCATACGACGTCATGCCCAGTACATAAACTGGAGTTGGCCGGGGGGGTGGAAATCGCTGCTCAGGGATGGGCTGTCGATCACTGGGTGGTGAGCAATTGCTGTATTGGGCATCACTTGTTCTTGTACATTCCTTTGTTGGTATTATCATTATTGTTCCCTTCTTTCTTTCTGTCCTATTAAACCGTGTTTATCTCAACCCACGAGGTTTTTTTTCCTAATTCTCTCCCCTGTCCCACTGCGGGGGGGGGAGTGAGTGAGCGGCTGCGTGGTGCTTAGTTGCCGGCTGGGGCTAAACCACGACAACCTCACTCTAGAGCAAACGTCTACATCTGACGTAGGAATTGCAGTGTAGTCTTCACTGAGTGTGTTGATTACTTTTATCCATTTGCTTTAATTCAGAATCTGTGTGCCCAGCTCAGCTATAGATACTTATATTGGAGACACCTGAAGTTAGTTGAATCCCACCCTAGTTGCTTTTGAAAATCTTGCTAGATACTGGCAGACTGACCAAGGTGCCTTTGTTAAACTTATTGCAAGGGAAGGTAGGGGCTTAAAATACCTGTTAGGTTATGGGCTTAAATGATTAAATATCTGTATAAAACTGCCCCACAGTGCAAGTTAGTCACCTGCAAAGGGTGACTTAGGCTGCCAAAGGCATGAATCTTTCATGAGTTTCTTCTCTCTACATTTATGATGTAGAACAGTACTGCGACTGCCTGAAGCTGGGAGCATGAATCCTGGCTTGATCTTTTGTGTTCACATGTATGTCCTCACAGCAGTGCCTACTTTGTACTTTAAATAGAGCATTTACATCACCAAACTTTGTGCAATAAAGGTACTAAGGAGGCAATATATACTGGTTTACACAGTTGTAAATGAAAAAAACCAATAGATATTAAACAATGAAATGTGCTAAATTCAGCTTAAATTATTCCCGGTTTCTAATATTTAAGACATATAGCTAATTATAACTAATTTTCTCTGAATTACTAACTGAAATAAACTGAAATACTGTAATGGTATTAATTACAATAATTATTACTTCAGGCATTTTGAACAACATTTTCCACAGAGAACAGATTTTTAAATAAACCTGAGTAATAGTGAACATATAATACAAAGAATAAAAGTTTGTCTTATTACCAATTTGGATTTGCCTAGCCCTAAAAGGAAAATATCCCTGTCACAGTAATGCTGTACTGCATAAAGGGATTGCTAAAAATTAAAGACTTTCATTCTTTTCAGGAACCTTGTTGTAGCAAAGAGGTTTCACAGTCTCGTGACTTCCGTGGTGCTAATAGAAATACGTTTGTAGACTAAATATGCCAGGAACGTGTTCCAGGAGAGATTATGGGGTAGCTGGAGGGCTACCGTGATTTACTTAATTCAAAGTGGTGCTTGAAAGAGACTTTTAATCTGTAGTGGACAGAAGCTGCAATGTTGATACTGAAAATGACATTTAGCAACAATTTCTGATGGCTTTTTCTGAAAGTGGCTTGGGAAAAGCATCTCACCGATACCAGTGGTGGAGTTCAGCTTCTGAATTTTACATACAAAGATGGTGGAGGGAGAGCTATATTTAGATGAGAGGGATTCACTTCTTCCTAATACCATGCGACCGGGAAATCTGATGTTCTCCATTTCAACCCTGACTCAAAATGGTTGATGTCAATTTTTTCATAGTTTCACTGACCTCTCTGGAGGCCAGTAAAAAGGCCTCCAAAAGATCAAAGATCCAGAATTAAATGGTATTTACATGTGTAACAGCCATTTATTTTAGGGAACGATGTAGCTGATTTTAATTGAAGATTAGGATGCTAAATACTTTCAAGAATCTGAGCGTAAGTGATGTAAAAAAAATTACTAAACGAAGTCCTATGTTAGGACTGCATGCTTCCTGTCTTCTTAAACAGTTGGGTGAATAGTCTTATTACACCTGCATGAACTCAAACATCTCACCACTGGTGCATTAAAGGCCAAGGTGGAAGCTCCTAGAAGTCAAAGAAGGGAAAATTTCTGCTGGCTTGCAACCAAAGCAATGGAACTGAATTGTTGGCTTCAGATCCAACCACTGGCTCCATGTTCTGTGCCCTGATCCTGGTCCTCATGAAATCTACCTCATCAGTCACCTTGTAAAACTCAGCAAAATGCATCCCCTGGTTAACAACATCTCTCCTGAAATTCAAATGTGCCATTAACATAAGTTCAGTTGTGGATAGTGATAGACTAGGATTCAAACAGAAGAGGTAGTTGAAAATTCATCTGTAGCTTTAGTTTGGACAGATTTAGAGAATTCATACAGACTAAAGCAAACCTGAGTTACTATTGTTAGTAATCCTCTTTGGAGACAGACATGAGATACTAGGTATGGAACGCAATTTATTGAGATATCTAGAGACCCTTAAAAAAGAAAGAAAAAAAAGAAAAAAAAAAGAGAGCCAGAAACAAATCAGAACTTGAAGCTTTATAAGAAAAATCTGGTGAGGAGAAAATATTACTGGAGTGGGTTTAATATGTCTGAGAATTTTGATGATTACAAAAGGAAGCAATCCAGGAAAAAAAGAGGTTAAAAAACTGTAGCAAAATTTTCAAAAGCTTGTCATGGTTTGAAAACTTGTACTTTGGAGGTTGAAGCCATTAATGAGATCCACAGAATATCTTGCTGAGTAACTGAAAAGGTGAAAATCATGCACTATCCACATTTCCCCCAGGGGGCATGAGGAATTTCTAGGGTAAAAAGTTACAGAAGACAGAGGAAAGAGGGCTCAAAGTCACTGTGACACACAGAGAGTGTGTGTTTGGTTTGCTTTTCAATGAGGCTTGCTGATAGAAAGGAAAGATTTCTACATGCACAGAAAGGAGGAGGTGAAGGGGATAGGAATAAATTTGAGTGAGTTAGGTTTTCAAGAACCAAAGCAATTTCTGTCCAGGCACAAAGAGACAGGAATGAAGATTGATAATGCAGCAATAGAAGCAGGAGCACAGTGCAGAAAGATAGTTATGGATGGTTAAATGTTTCTAACTAGTTACAGATGTCTGTTGCCAGGAGAGCCTATTTTAGGGCCTTAAACACGTGCTTGATTTTAATGAGATTTATGCTTAGGCTAAATGTTAGGCATGGTGCAAGGACTTTGCTGAACCAGGATCAAAAGAGAAAGAACTGTCATCTGATGTTAGTTTGGTGATTTTGTCATATTCTTTTGTACTTATGAGAACAAATTCCAAATTTTTGTCAGAGGTAACTGTTAGATTAGTAGGAAGATAAAAACGAGGTTGACTACAAACCTCCTGGTCAGGGTTTGTACCTGTGGACATAAGATCAGAATCAGGATTTAGTTATTAAATTTTAGAAATGAAGACACAACAAAAGCAAACACTGTCACAAATTGGATGAGAATTGCGAAGAAATGGGTTTGAAATGATGGAAAAAAAGAGGACAGAAGCTGTATAAGAAGAGACTTTTAATACGGAGGAGCATTAAAAATTAACATATTATAAACAGTATAGACACAAAGTTAGCTAAAAGTGAAGCCTGGGAAAGAGTCAGAGAAGAGATACAGAATGAGTCTCACCAACACTGGAAGGAGGAAAATACAAACTGGTGGTGGACAATGGGGTTGACACACTGCACAGTCTTAGCAACAGTTTTGGTAATCCAGGGAGAGGTTTGTCTTGTGTTTTTGTGCTGCCGTAAAACTGTATGATGTTCCTCTCCAAAGAGTACTTCAGCCAAGTGCTGCCCTTGTTCTTCTCAGGTCTTTGCTCCTCACACTCCTTCTCTGTCTCCTCCTTCCTCCTTCCTCCTTCTCCCTCCCTTAGTACTTTCTTACTTACATGCATGCAAGAGATTACTCACACCCACGTTTTTCCAGCCCTCATACCACATTCCACTATAGACAACTTAGCATGAAAACGCAAACTAGAAGGCAAATAGGAGTGCAAAGACCAAGACATTTCAACTGTTCTCTGTCTTACATGGATAGGGACCAGCATGTTGAAATGAGGCAACACCACCTAACCAATGTGAAACATCTCTGCCTAACCTTTTCTTATACCCTTCTCTCTTTAGGTCATAGGGCTCTTCTGGCAGTAGGGAGTGTATTTTAGCATGTTTCTACATCACTTAGGACTGGAGGGCTTTCATGTTATTATGGCAACTTCAAGTGCTGCCAGAACATGGGTAATATTTACAATACTGATAAACAA
The DNA here is from genome assembly GCF_964289735.1 of Phaethon aethereus. NCBI lineage: Eukaryota > Metazoa > Chordata > Aves > Phaethontiformes > Phaethontidae > Phaethon > Phaethon aethereus. The sequence continues at coordinate 42,324,512 of NC_138575.1, forward strand.
AAAGGTATGTTAACTTTTATCTATCTAAATAAAAGAATAAAGAAAAGAAGCAAACACGTATGTCAAGTTTTATTTTGTTTATCTAAATAAAATAATAAATAAAAGGAAATTTCCTACCTCCTATAAGCCAGATGCATAAACAAACACAGTATTTAAAGTCTCCTCATTGCTACTAGGCAAAACACTGAGGCTGGCAGCTGTCATACATTTTGAAATCCCAAGCAATTAAGAGCAAATAAAAGAATAGTTAGGAATAATCTAAAATTGGTGCTGCCTAAAGAATAAACAAACAAGTTTGACATGGTTTTCTGTGAACATAAACAGCCACAATGTTCCCAAATTTAGCTAAACTACAGGTATTTCTGCCAGCTTCAGTGCTCCTGTATTACTCTTACCAAGAGCAGAGACAGTTTATTGCAAAATAACACTTCTATTGTAAACCAAAGTGAAATACTTACACAAAATACAAGTTTATCAGCAACTGTGCAGTAAATACAGCACAGCCCTTATGAAAAATAAACACAAAATGTAATTACACAGGCTGTTTTTCAAAATACATGTTTGAATCCTGTAAGCACCTGAGTTCTTATCAACGCTAGCATTGCTCATCCTGTGGAGGTGCTCAGGACTTTCAGAAATGTCTTACACGTCTTACATATATGTACTGAGCTAGACCTTGCAGTGCTCCAATTACCACTTGCACAAGTGGTAACATTTTAAAGTTAATGAAACGGTTCCAAATTTTCTGCCAAAGGTGGAGGAGGAGAGATCTTGCAGCAAACCGCCCAGGTGCCCTGTAGAAAAGAAGAGTTTTGGCAACCGGCCTGTGGCCAGGAATCATTGCACGCGCTCACAGCTATCAAGGTCAGGGAAGGCTCATCTCTTTGGCAGACCTGCTGGGTCTGACGCACAAAGGGCTCGGCTGGGAAGAGTTTGATTACAAGGCAAAACAGATGATCCCACCCTGATTCACTTTGCAGGGCTTCCTACTCTTCTAATTTATTTCTGTAGACTATATTCTGAGTGTAGGCACAATAGGCAGGTAATTTAGGTAATCGGAGTCATCTTGCTAGGACCAGGCAAGGGCATTTCAAGTATTGATTGTAGCATCTATGTGAGACAATTAAAGCCAGTAGGCAGAATCCATCCATAAATTTTGGGTGAACTGGAACCATTCTTCTGCCCTTGATGAGGATATACACAGTTTCTTAATGTACCACAAGTATCTTACCATTGCATTTTGCTGTCAATAGATAATTAGCTGCTAGTATTGTCCATGTAACAGCTTTCCTTTAAAGAAAATATTCTGCTACTGAAATCAAGATAACACCCCTCTCCCCCTCTAATAATACCCGTCTTTCTGTGGGTCGGTGGTAAGGTCACTGTATTGTAATGAAATATGCATTTCATTACACTTGATGAGATATATGCATTAATTTCTGAGGTAGCAGTGGACAGTTTGTGATGGCATCTATTCATTTCCTTGCTTTTAAGTGTTTGTGCTTTGTTAGTAGAGAGATAGCTAACTAAATTGGTTTTTGAAATCGGGTTTTAAATATATTGCAAATGCATTCTTTAATACATTCCCATCTGACACTGGAAGGCTGGGAAGACAAAAGCTCTGTCTAGATTGTTGTCTGAGGCACAGCACCTGCTCGGTGCAAACCCAGACAGAAAGCCACTGTGTCCAAGGAGATCACACGGGGGAAAAAAAATCATGCGTCTTTTCTTTAGAGACTTAAATTTAAGTGTATAGCCTATACCAGTCATGTGGGGTCACTTTGTTGGAACTGTAGAGCAGACTAGGCACTCCAGGGAGTGACGCATCCTACTTGTCTCAGACAACGAGCTAGACAGCTAGTTTGGACTAGAATGAGTGAGGGCCAGCTGGGCCAAAACGTACATATCCGCTGCCCCTGGCAGGAACGAGCAACGTTCCCTACAGCCGCTTAACTGACTGCACCCTCTACATAAAAAGTGTGTTGCGCTCTGTTAACAGGCTAAAAGAGCTCTTTTGAAAGTAAGTCTGCATTCATTGTGCTTTCTGCTGTGCTCATAACTTTCTTGTGTCTTCATTTCATAAACCTATGAACTTATATCTAGAATTTAGCCTTTTCAGTATGACTTATATTTTCTTTGTGTATATTGTCTCTGGTCAAGATCATGAGCACTGCATAAATACAGTGGCCTGGATCCAAAAAGACGGATTTCTGGGAAAGAGTAGAAGAGTGGGCTAAGGAGGCCTTTTTGCTTTCATGACCATCGTGCAATATGGTACATGTGCAGGGTAAATTGACAGGACTGTTGGTGCTCATACGCAACTTTGCATTAACATCAGAGCTGCACTAAGTACTGACTTAGGGTGCTTAGTTTCTTGTAGGGCACTTAACCTTCCACTGAAATATATATGGAGAGTTCACGCCTAAGTGCTTTTAGGGGTGTGGCCATACAATGTATGTCTCACATAGATGCTACAATCAGTACTTGAAATGCCCTTGCCTGATCCTAGCAAGATGACTCCAATTACCTAAATTGTCTGCCGATTGTGTCTCCACTCAGATTATAGCCTACAGAAATAAATTAAAAGAGTAGGAAGCTTTTAATTCCATGAAGAATTAAGGAAGAGTGGGAAGAAGAGACTTCTTTCAAGGTCATGCAAGAACTACTTGTAGGCAGACAGAGAAATTAAACCTGTATCTCCATTCCAGGGCCCAGAGCAAAGAGTGTGAAAGGAGGTTGGCACACATGATATACCCTCTGCACTTGAATCTGTTGCCCACACATATACGTGTAATACTTCATAATGGATAGTAGCATCTTGCTTAACTCTCAGCTGCGGCTCCAGAGGCGATGGGTCTACTCTTGTAAGTCCTGTGTTATATTTGCCATTTCTATGTGGAGACTCTGGATATCTTCAGGTGTCTTAGGCAGCACTATAGATAGGTAGTATATAGATATATATAGATATAGGGCAAGCAACTGAATCAATTTCTAAGTATTTAAAAACTAAGTGGTGGAAATGCGCCACGGAATTAAATATTTGATTACTTGAAATAGGTTTGAAGAGTGGAGTAAGCTGAGCAAAACACAGCAAAACAGAATTGTTCCTGACTTAGGTACCTAAGACATTTTTTTCAGAGAAATCTGGAAGAGGGTTTTATAGACAAATATAGTAGACAAATAGGCTTGGATAAATAGCACTTTTTAAATGACAAAGGGGACAAATTATGGTACCTAACTTATGATACCTAATCTTTAAAACCTTTTAGAATCCTTCAGAATCCTCTTAGGTACATTTACTGACAGCTTGAAGATGTTTATTTTACCATTAGTTACTTTTCTAGGAGCTATGATCGATATCTAAGTTGGATATTGTCTTTCCATGCTGCTGCTGCTTTTTGCTCAGTGAGGAAATTCCTCTGAAACCTGTTTGCATGCAGCTACTAAACTCGAAAAAGGGAACCCAACTATGATTACATTTTGACAGTATAACTTTCTGAACCATTGTCCAAGAAAAAATTCCTTCTTAACTAGGATTATAGCAAGATACATACTTTGTTATGCAAATGTGTATTTCTGTGCAGACATTATAATCCACATTGGAGGTTTCCTTAAACTCTAAAGCCACTTTATTTTGGATTCACAGAGATGTAGTTGCAAAGCAAAATAAGGTCTGAGACAGATAGAATTTTTGAGACTGAATAAAGAGAATTAAGTGGATAGTAAAAGTCAGCAATATCAATGTTCTCCAGTATGATTTTGTTTTGCCTGAGGATCAGTGCTTCTCAAAGGTTTTGGATTATTCTTTTCCTCCTGGATGAGTCAAAAAATGAGTGCACGTGAACTTCATTTCCAGTCCTATATAAAAATCTTTTCTGTTATGGAAAGTTTTAAGAATCTTGTTTGCAAAATCCGTTTTCAAAAATAATCTTGATGTCTTCAGTTTCCAGAATATCAGTTTTATGATTTGGTTGTCACACAGAATCTGCAGTAAGATTTTTGGTTATGCAGCTGCCCACAAGTTAAATGATCACATGGTTCTTCCTCTGACCCTAAGGTACTGATGGCTTATTTGGGAGCTATGACTCAGTTTGGAAATGTAGGTAAGAGCTCTCTTCAGTAGTTTATGTCTTTCATAGAGTATTTCAAGGATGGTAATATGTATTTTGTCTATGTTTCCACAGGCTCTTCCCCTGAAGATCTATAGGACTCCATCTGTTCAAAACAGCTGGCAAATACTTTTGTGAGTGTGTGTGTGTGCTTATGTATAAATAGAAAATACACTAGTAAGAAAGCTTAAGTCTTTTCTGTGGTGGTGATATCACCTGAATGATTATAATGCACAGTTTTATGTAATCCTGTCTCTGAGGCAGAGATATTACCTTTGTTTTCTCAGCTGAGACAGTATGCTGAATGTCAGCTATCTTTCTTTGCCTCCCTGCAAAAATGCAGAGATGTTTTTAATTATTATTACAGGGTGCACTTGATTGTACTGGAGGGGTGGATGGGGGCTGTGATTGATATTCCAGTTATTATAAGGAGGTTATAAGGAGGTGCATTTTCTTTGGGTTCCTTAATAGCTCAGAGTTTTTCTGGATCTGTCAGCTCTGATCTTCAGGTGGCTGTGGTAAGTCGGTTCATACAGTGACGTTTTCCTTTCTAAAGCACACTATTACAGTTATCCACACCATTGCTAACTTCAGGTTAATCTGCTGTAACATGGCCTGTACTGGTCTTTCTGGCACAGGAAGGCAGTTCAGCGTTTTTTGATGATGTACAACACAGTGTTCTGCTTGTTCAACTGATACAAGCAGATGACCCCTGGGCTTCAATTTCTTCAACAACTTCCTGTTCCTTTAGAGAAATCCTTCAATATAGAGATGACTTTCTGAAAAGCCCCAAGTAGGCTGGCACTTGCCTCCTTTAGAGGCACACAGTACTCATGGAGTATATTTTATTTGTCTTCAGCATTAGAGTGCCTGTTACAGGAGATTATTAACACAGAGATCTGTGAGAAACTACTTATATTCATTTTGGAGATGCTAGAGCATAAATTATACAAAAAGAAACCTGTCATACAGCAATGTGATAGAGCAACTTTTTCAAGTGTGCTTCATATTATTCAATAACTTTACCTCTGTTGAAGTTATTGACAGTTTTGTAAGGGATGCAATTGCAAGAATTTTGACATTGCTGGATGGCTTGACAAACCCACTCCAGAAAAAGTCTATTTAAATATAGAGATTTTTGGCTCTATGCTGAAATCAGTTTCAGATGATTTCTCCAAAATGAAACACATCTTACCCGAGCTATAAAACAGGTCTCAAACCACAGACTCAAGTTAGTGAGCTTGTACAATCAGCTTGTCTTGTCAAGGATAATATGTATGGATAAAATAAGTAAAAGCTAATTATATTCCATTTAGCATACTCATTTACTTCTGTCATAATTTATGGCACTTGTTTTCTTGTTGGCTTTCACTTTGGTTGTGAAATTATATTGTACATGTTTCCCACACACAATGCTTTTCTGCTTATTTGAAGAAGTTGAAGAAAATACATAAACTTTTTGCTGTTTTTTTAAAAATATTAATACTGCTTGGCACTTACAAAGAATTCTACATAATCAAAGTACTGTAGAAATATTAACTATTGCATCTTTATACTATCCCCATTAAGGAAAGCAATTAAAGATTGCTATGCTAATTTTACATATAAAAATGTGAACTAGGGAAATTAAACTCTGTGTTCAAGGTGTAAGAAACATTTGATTTCAGTGGCAGGATTATTTCAGGATCCAACAGCTACTTTCAAACTACTATAACAGTTGCTTTTCCTTTACTGAACTAATGATATTTAAGAAAAGAGACTGAACATTTTGTTTCTGTTAATATACACTAGCTATTTCAATAAATATTTTTTTAAACAGCAAAGTCTGCAAAGATACCTTCCAGTAAGCCAGCAGCTGTAATAGATGCAGGTGTGTGTTTTTCTGCCCTCTGCCTCACTACCTAAAGGACAAAACCAATCAGGACTTAGGTTTTCAGAGAGTAAATTATCCTGTTTAGGCATACCTTCTCAAAATCTGTGCACTCATTTGTGATGAGCCAAATGAATTCCAACAATATTGCTGTTTAGAAGTAAACCAAGCAAGTGCTGTCATGCACAATTTCATTGTTTTTCAGGACTCTAAATTTGCAGGGTTTGGTGTTCTATATGGTTGCATTTGTAACATATGGAACCATTACAGTGTTGTTATATACACTTTGCCAAATCAAGCAAGAAGCCATCTGAGTAGATGGTCTTCCTAGCGCCAGGACAGCACTGTGCAAACCGTGACTAGAGATTCCCTTTTGTGCTTCTTATCTACTCAAACTCTGGACAAAAACAAGTGTTCATTGGTATGACAAAGCAACACAGAAATACTCCCAAAGGACTCCAGGAAGTTTGGTTTTGCTTTACAGCCTGCATCAGGTGTTTACAGTTGTGCACGTATCATTACACTGGTTTGAATTTTCTTGAATCAACCAATTCTACAGTACAGCCCTCTCTTCTTTAAGCTATGAAAAAAGTCTGTAGTAAACGATTCTCCCAGGAGTGAGAGCAGTTGAACTCTCAGACTGGGGATAAGATTCTCTTTTGCTGTGCACCACTGCATAGTGATTACAACCGGACAAAAGCAGATATATTCTACATGATTCTATATGCAGATCTGGCTGAAACTGTGGTCTTGCAAGCATTGTACAGTGATGTCTTCTTTCCCTTATCATATCACTCAGAGGAAGTGTTACATTAGACACTCTCAGAAGGTCAGGCACCTCCCTTGTCTCCCTGGTAAACCTGTTTATTTGCATAATATAGTATACTAATTTGATATAATTTTATGAATATTTTAGAATCATAGATTCATTTAGGTTGGAAAAGAGCTTTAAGATCATTGAGTCCAACTGTTAACCTAGCACTGCCAAGTCCACCACTAAACCATGTCCCTAAGCACCACATCTACACATGGAGGTCTTTTAAATGCACCCAGGGATGGTGACTCCACCACTTCCCTGGGCAACCTCTTCCAATGTTTGGCAACCCTTATTGGTGAAGAAATGTTTTCTAATATCCAGTCTAAACCCCATCCTGGCACAACTTGGGGCCATTTTCTCTTGTCCTTGTTACTCGGGAAAGAGACCGACACCCATCTTGCTACACCCCCCTTTCAGATAGTTGTGGAGGGTGATAAGATCTCCCTTGAGCCTCCCTTTCTGTAGGCTAAACAACCCCAGTTCCCTCAGCTGCTCCTTCTAAGACTTGTGCTCTAGACCCTTCACCAGCTTCATTGCCCTTCTTTGGACACACTCCAGCATCTCAGTGTCTTTCTTGTGGTGAGGGCCCCAAAACTGAACACAGTATTTGAGATGCGGCCTCACCAGTGCCGAGTACAGGGGCACAATCACTTCCCTACTCCTGCTGGCCACACTATTTCTGATACAGGCCAGGATGCTGTTGACCTTCTTGGCCACCTGGGCACACTGCTGGCTCATATTCAGCCAGCTGTCAGCCAGCACCCCCAGGTCCTTTTCTGCCAGGCAGCTTTCTAGCCACTATTCCCCAAGCCTGTAGTGTTGCATGGGGTTGTTGTGACCCAAGTGCAGGACCCAGCACTTGACCTTATTAAACCTCATACAGTTGGCCTTGGCCCATCAACCCAGCCTGTCCAGATCCATCTGCATAACCTTCCTACCCTCCGGCAGATCAACAGTCCCTCCCGACTTGGTGTTGTCTGCAAACTTACTGAGGGTGCACTCGATCCCCTTGTCCAGATTACTGATAAAGATATGAAACAGAACTGGCCCCCAGTACTGAGCCTTGGGGAACACCGCTTGTGACCAGCTGCCAACTGGATTTAACTCCATTTACTACAATTCTTTGGGCTGGGCCATCCAGTCAGTTTTTCACCCAGCAAAGACTACGCCTGTCCAAGCCATGAGCAACCGGTTTCTCCAGGAGAATAATGTGGGAAACAGTGTCAAAGGCTTTACTAAACTCTAGGTAGACAACATCCAGAGCCTCTTCCTCATCCGCTGAGTCACCTTGTTATAGAAGGAGATCAGGTTAGTCAAGCAGGCCTGCCTTTCATAAGCCCATGCTGACAGGGCCTGATGGGCTGGTTATCCTGTACGTGCCACGTGGTGGCACTCAAGATGATCTGCACCATAACTTTCCCCAACACCGAGGTCAGACTGACAAGTCTGTAGTTCCCTGGATCCTCCTTCCAGCCCTTCTTGTAGATGGGTGTCACGTTTGCTAACTTCCAGTCAACTGGGACCTCCTCAATTAACCAGGATGGTTGATAAATGATGGAAAGTGGCTTGGTGAGCACTTCTGCCAGCTCCCTCAGTATTGTTGGGTGGATCCTATCCAGTCCCATGGACTTGTGTGTGTCTCAGTGGTGTGGCAGGTTGCTAACAATTCCCCTTGGATTATGAGGGCTTCATTCTGCTCCCCATCCCTGCCTTCCAGCTCAGGGAGCTGGGCACCCAGAGAACAACTGATCTTACTGTTCAAGACTGGGGTTTTTCCTCATCCTTTCTCACTATGTTTCACCCCACATCCAGTAAAGGATGAAGATTTTCCTTAGCCCTCCTTTTGTTGCTGATGTATTTATAGAAACATTTTTATTGTCTTTTACAGCAGTAGCCAGAACAGATATAGAGAGAACAGAAAAAGCAGAACAATGAAAAATGAAGATCTGAGGATTCAGCAAGCTTGGTTTCAACTCAAGAGTCTTATTTCTGGAGCTCATGTAAGATGCCCAGACTTCTAGTTCCAAGCATAACCTACCTGACCTTGAGCTGTCCCTCGAGAAGGACATTGCTCTCCCATAGGTTCCTGTCATATAAACCAGTCTGTCAAGGTGCTTCATGTACCCCATGGTGCGTGAGATGGACACTAAATGCCTGTATTTAGGCACCTGAATTTAGATGTCTATTTCAGAGCAAATTGGATCATGCTCTGAGCCGCTCATTCAATGAGTGGCTGCCCCCATTGAGACACCATGGAGGCTAAAGAGTGATTTATCTCACCCTGAGCTGAAATCAGGCACATAAACATGGGTACTTGGTGTTATTTCAGATTTCCCAAGATATCTTGCATGGGCCTGCCAATGCGATAAGCAAACTGAGAGACCTGTGCCCTTCCAGAGGGTCACACAGGGACATCCACAGGGTAAGAGCATCGCAAATGGTACAAGATGCGTCATTTAAACAAATGAACTGTGCCCAAGATCTATATTGATAAAATCCAGAGCTACCTGCTTCTTGTTTAGTCACCTATATGCAAGCTACTAATTTTTGGTGCCTTAAAATGAGCCTTACTTCTCCAGGATGACTGGACATTTACAAGCAGATAGGAGTTAATGCTTTCGTTGACAGTGTTTGCCATTATCAAGTACTTCTGGTTAAAGTAACATCAGAACAGAGGAGAAAATAAATGCTGAGGGAAAAAAAAGGTAAACAGAGATTTGTTAACAAAGAAGCACAGCAGCAGCAAAATTTTTTATTAAAAGTAGTTATATACAATGAAGGCTCTGCAAACAGTCTTGAAGATTCTTTTCCATAACAGCCTAGTGTTACTTAAGGATTATGGTGACGAAGACATTTCAACTTTTGATGTGAACATTTCTTTTCAAAGCTTTTATAAGCTTTATGATTATAGCATAAGCCTGATCTGTTTGTAACAGCAGCTGTGCTGTGTGTGACTCAGCAAAACTTTATTCATTGGAGTTTGGTGTTGCTTTCATCGGAGGATGACTAATTGTAGTTTATTAACAGAAAATTCAGAACTCCCAAAGTGTGAATGTGTCCTCATACTTGCCAACCTCAAAGTTATTGTACAATCATCTCAGGTATTTGTATAAACCTGCAGAATTATCAATACTTAGTTTAATATGGGCAAATCTATGCCATTGTTGTTTAGGATCTCGTGATTTCATTCAGTGAAATCCTCCATGATTTCGTTGTAGACTTTTAGTGACATAATCTCAAATGACAATAACATTGCTTGTTGTAGTAAGTTATGTATATAGTCTACAGGCTGGCTTAGAACTCAAATCTAAAGACTAACTAAGGACTCCGTTAAATACTGTCAGGTTTAACCATACTTTTCCACTTGCTAATGATGAATTTTTTGTTTTTTCTGGAGGGACCAAATCTTCTTTCTTGGTCACAGATATTCCTAGGTATAGGTGATACAAGTTTCATTCATTACACTATAATGTTGTAGTTATTCTAATAAATAGATTTGTAATTTAATATGTTGATTTTTTTAGATGGAGTCATGATTAGGTACCATTGTTATACATCTATAGGAGCTGCAGAAGTGAGTTAATTTCCTCATATATCTTATATTTTGTCAATCTTAAAAGGATATATAACCTGGATGACCAGGACTGTCATCTGTTTCTTGCATTAAGGTTAAGAATCAGGACTATACATTGGAATGAATGCTTAGTAAACCCATTGTAGAATTTATCTACACAGTTATTTTTATTTTTTCTGGAAAATCACAGATAATAGTTCAGATAATTTGCATTTACAAAATTAGAAAAGAAACTAAGATGAAATCTTTCTTCTTTGACCTCTGTACCAGGGAAGATTATGGAGCGGTTGGTCTTGAGAGTGCTCACAGGGCATCTGCAGGACAACCAAAGGATCAGGCCCAGCCAGCATGGGTTCATGAAAGGCAGGTCCTCCTTGACCAACCTGATCTCCTTCTATGACCAGGTGACCCGCCTAGTGGATGAGGGAAAGGCTGTGGACGTTGTCTACCTGGACTTTAGTAAAGTCTTTGACAGCGTCTCCCACAGCATTCTCCTGGAGAAACTGGTGGCTCGTGGCTTATACAGGTTTACTCTTCGCTGGGTGAGGAACTGGCTGGACAGCCGAGCCCAGAGAGTTGTGGTGAACGGCGTTAAATCCGGCTGGCGGCCGGTCACAAGTGGTGTTCCCCAGGGCTCGGTTCTGGGGCCAGTCTTGTTCAATATCTTTATAGATGATCTGGATGAGGGAATTGAGTGCTCCCTCAGTAAGTCTGCAGATGACACCAAGTTGGGTGGGAGTGTTGATCTGCTGGAGGGTAGGAGGGCTCTGCAGAGGGAGCTGGACAGGCTGGATCGATGGGCAGAGGCCAACTGTATGAGGTTTAATAAGGCCAAGTGCAGGGTCCTGCACTTTGGCCACAACAACCCCATGCAATGCTACAGGCTTGGGGAGGAGTGGCTGGAGAGCAGGCCGGCAGAAAGGGACCTGGGGGTGCTGGTTGACAGCCGGCTGAATATGAGCCGGCAGTGTGCCCAGGTGGCCAAGAAGGCCAACAGCGTCCTGGCCTGTATCAGGAATAGTGTGGCCAGCAGGAGTAGGGCACTGGTGAGGCCGCACCTTGAATACTGTGTTCAGTTTTGGGCCCCTCACTACAAGAAGGATGTTGAGGTGCTGGAACGTGTCCAGAGAAGGGCAACGAAGCTGGTGAGGGGTCTGGAGCACAAGTCTTATGAGGAGCGGCTGAGGGAACTGGGGTTGTTCAGTCTGGAGAAGAGGAGGCTGAGGGGAGACCTTATCGCTCTCTACAACTACCTGAAAGGGGGTTGTGGCGACGAGGGTGTTGGTCTCTTCTCCCAAGTAGCTAGTGATAGGACGAGAGGAAATGGGCTCAAGTTGCGCCAGGGGAGGTTTAGATTGGATATTAGGAAAAATTTCTTCACTGAGAGGGTGGTCAGGCATTGGAACAGGCTGCCCAGGGAGGTGGTGGAGTCGCCATCTCTGGAAGTGTTCAAAAAACGTGTGGATGTGGCGCTTCAGGACATGGTTTAGGGGACATGGTGGTGCTGGATTAATGGTTGGACTTGATGATCTTAAAGGTCCTTTCCAACCTAGTGATTCTGTGATTCTGTGTGATTCTTGAATGTGATAACTTTATGTCTACTCCCATATCTATTTAGAGTTAACAGGACATGGTTACATTAATTCTATCAATCAACCTCAGTCAGCAACCATGAAAAGAATTAACCAATTTTCAAAGTCATCCCTGCCAGTGAATTTTGATTATTATTTAAACCTCCTAGTATGAATTTCATTCACCTCAGATGAGGACAAGAGCCAAGGTAGATCCACCATAACTTTCTGAACTGACATATTAGCCCCATAGTAGCTGACCCATGGTTTACACAGGTAAGAGGTAAAAGATTATATGAGGACAAAATAACTCTCATCTGAAGATGATATGTTATTCTGATCTGTGAGACAAACTGTGAGGCCCAGATACTGTATTCAGTCCATTTAATATTAGGCATGCAACTGAAATGCTTAGGTTTGTAGGCCACTTGCCCTAGGCAACCTTTATTTACAATGGAGATAGGCACTTCCCAGGAGTGATTCAGATCTTAGGTGGTGAGATAATGGGAGCACAACATTAAAGTACTGCATCACTAACCTCTTGATATAATCAATTTTATGTATTCATTTATAATTAAAATCTCTGCTTTGAAGTTGCTATCTCTATTTATTGTGCAAGTATTCATACAGCAGGGAATTTAGCTGAAAATTTATTTATGAAAAATCAACAAACCAAGATATCCAGGCAAAATATTAAGAAAACGCAAAAAATCCCAAAGCAGGCAGCTAACAAAATCAACACTAAAATGCAAAGGAAATAAAAATCTAGCTCAAGAAGCATAATGCCACATGAGCTGCAACTGAATTTCAGAATTCACAAGGAATGAATACATGACCTGTCCATGGGCACACCCTTATGGGTACGCATTGTCATCTACCCAAAACTGTGCAGTAGCTATTTTTAATTTTTAACTTTATTTTTCTTATTTATTTATTTTTTTATTAACTTTATTAATGCTCTGTGATTTACAGTTATCTTTTTGTCCACAGACACATTTAGTAACATGAATAGAGTATTTGCTATTGAAAACCTAGAGTACCTGCTTAATCTATTTGTTTACTAGCTTTTACAGGTTTGTAGATGGAAGGATCAAGAAAAAATCAGAGAAAGATCGTTAATGATAACTTTCAGTTTAATCCGGGTTGTAGTACCACCAGAAAATGTTATCTCCCCATAGGTCTTTTCCAGAAAAAAGGTTGTACTTGTTCCATGCTTTTTAGTATCGTGCTATCATTGATCTCATTCACTGCCTGGTAACAGGGGAAAACTAATGACTAAAGTAGAACAGTGACCTCGAAGAGGGGCAAGTATGTTTGTCCTGCAAAAGCCTGACGAGAGTAGAAGTCCCACCTGAAAGAAAAGTTCTGCATCTTTATTGAGGGTGGCTCAAGCTTCTGTCTCAATAAGTTTGCTAGAGTAGAAGCTTCCAAGACACAGCCAGACCAGATGTATACCTTTATAATGTGTTACCCGTAGGAGACACTACCTACCAGACTCATTGCCTAGACAGTCTTTGCAAGATATTCTAGTAATTCCAATAACCAGGATGCCTCTGAAATATTCAGTGATGGTGCCAGTATGTTAAACATGCCTGTGCAACCCAAATCCTTAAGACTGAACATATTTTGTTGAAGATTATCCTGCTCTTTGCAGGGGGTTGGACTAGATGACCTAAAAAGGTCCCTTTGAACCCAAAGTTTCTATGATTCTATGATTCTATTTTCTCTCTTAAATTAACCGTTTGTAATCTTGTACAAATAGCAGCGGGTGACATAATGAATTCTTCATATTTATTGAGGAAGGTGGTTTTCCACCTTTTTTGAAATTGTTTGGTTTGCATGTGGTGGTGCAGAAGGAATAGAAAGGAATAGCAGAAAAAATACATTGAACAGAACAGTCCCTTTTGAAGAAACAGAATTCAACAGAAACACACACATTTGTTCTGTAATGAATGTGTCATGAATGACAGCAAAGATGGATTTCATTTATTATTCAGCTATTCATCCTCCGCTTCTTCTCTGACCCCATTATTCTTCCAATGGGCCTTTGGTTCAAGCTTCTCCTTCTCCAACTTAAAGTTACCTGAATGTCCATTCATGTATGGACCCTCTTCTTTTGCTCAAAAATAAACTAGGTCAAAAGATGGTTATTCAGAGGCAAGCTTTAATATGGTATATAAACTATGAACCAGCATAAAAGGGTCATTTTAACTGCAGAAGAATAGGAGAGATTGGTGGAGAGACTCCCTGCCTCTGCATAGCTCGGTCATAGAATCATAGAATCATAGAATCATAGAATCTTTTGGGTTGGAAGTAACATGTTTTCTATTTTGAGATTCCCGACATGTTTAGGTTTTAGCTTATCTAAAACTGCATTTAACTTTTCATGGATGTTAAATGTGTCTATGCTCAAGTAAGAGTGAATGTGTAGACAGGAACCAGTCTAAAATTAAATACCCCAATCTTACCCACCACTATCTTTACCCACTTTGCAAACCTGAACATTAAATAAATGTCACCTACAACTTCTCTTTCCACCTTTTAAAACTAATTTGCATAGGTTTAAGTAATAGCTTTAGAACACAAGTTCATTATTTTGAATACAGTTCAAATGTGTTCATTAGAAATGTGTTTTCAACATTTCTAAAATATAGACTGCATTTAAGATTTCCACAAGAAAATGCTCAGGATCCAGAATAATTTGCAAAAGGGTCTGTCTAGGTTCTCAAATGAATGTATTTTGACTTCTAGAATTCTTAGACTTAAAATATTTACCCAAATCCCAAATACTTGGTAAGAAAGAAGTCAGGAAGAAAGGAGGCATGAGTGTCAGAAGATTGAGAGAATTTGCAAAGTTGTCATGCTGCAGTTGTAAGCAAAGCAAGGAATTTGAAATAAATACTTTGTTTTCTATTAAGAATGATTCTCATTTTGATACCAACTCACTCTCATTATCCCTAGAACTTGAGCCTCATGATAATAGAGAAATATTCAGCTGAATTTCACCTCATTAAGTATTATTTGAAAATAAAACATTCAACTAAAAATATTATTCAATCGCCTCTTCGAAAAATATTTTGTGTCAAGCAAATAATGTCATACAAAGAGTTAAACATAGACTACTGGAATCTATTTGTGAATAGTAGAGCTGGGCTTTATTATTTGGCATTACACTGGCTTATTTTGTTGTGCAGACTTGGCATTTCTTGAATGATTTTTTTCTTCTTTGTGGGCACTGTCACTTTCTATCCTGAAAGTCTAGGTAGTAGTCACTATGTATATACTCCTGTCTCATGCTTATTAGCTTATAAAAGTTGTACAGATTAGGAAGTTCAGAGTTTGGTAGGGGTTACAGAGAGGTGAGTGCTATTCCTTTCTTCCATTAACAGAAGAAAAGTAAGATACATGGTCCTAGGAAAAGCTTTAAGTGTTTCTAAATAAGTGGTTATAATTGCACAGCTTGCCACAAAAGATTGGAAGGGGAAACAAAATTCTGTGCCACTCACCTCTGTTCGCAACTTACTGAGTAGAGTCTATCACTCAAAGTTCTTATACATAAAAAAGCAATTTCATATAATGCTAGTATTTAATAGACCTTGTAAAAAAGATCTGCCTCTTGTTTTAGTTAATCTGCAAATCTTCACCTAAAAAGATATGCAAGTATTCCTGGGTTAGTTATAATGGGCCTGACTCAAGACACACATACAACTAGGTTTAAGTGCCTAGTACTGGGAACATCCAGACATTCTAAAATAAATGTCATTGAAAAGACGCAAGAGAAAACTTCCAGAAGTAACGTATTAAATCCAAAGCAAGGACCTGGCTCTCTCATTTACCTGTGAAGGCAAATGCTAGACACCTACTTCTTTTCAGCACTCAGGCCTCACAGATGTCTGCTTTTAAGGGACTAAGCACAGCTTTTGATCTTCAGAAAAAACAGTCAAAAACCCAAACCTTTCGGCAGCACGTTGCTTTCATCCTTTTTAAACTAACTTTGTAGTTTCACTACTTGCCCAGGACTGAGCAGAAGGTTCTCTACCTCTTTGTCTTGAGTGGACATTTTCATACAGTACTTGCACAACTCTCTTTGACATTTTTAGAAGAAATAATGGTACAGAAAGTCCTGGGAGCAGAGCCCAGAAGACTAAGACATTACTCTAATCATTATACTGGAGCTAGGTTGTTTATTGCTACCGCTGTTTGGTCCCATGAACTTTACTTTCTTGGCAGCAGAGTGGCTCTATGTTAGCAGAAAATGTCAAATGTTCCAAATTATTTTGAGGCAGGGTTTTGGGACAGCAATTTGGCTTGAAACACGCCTAGGATGGCTATGCCCAGAATACAGGTAAACCACTTACTTTGGATAAGCTCTGATTACAAGTATATCATGAGAGAGGCAAACTCCATCACTACTGACATTGGTTGTGCTCAGGATCTTTGGTAGTTCTGAGGACCCATGCAGAGTCTTGGTAGTTGTCCACCTACAGTAAAATCACAACAGAACTCTAAATCAGGACAGTAACAGCGTACATAACCCAGAACAGATATTTCTTACCATTCGTAGTGGCTCAAAAAATTTTCATGGAACCTGGAAGTAAGAAAAAGATCTCTGTTAGGAGTCAAGGTAGATCTCCATATATGCAGACTTAGGTGCTAAAAGGGACAGTCCTGATTTTTAAAAGGTTTTATTTATCTGCCTCCAACTGTTAGAGCAGTTAAGCCCTAAATACCCTTTTTGAGTCAATTCTCTACTTGATACGGGCTGCTTCCACAAAGCAAAGCATCTTTACTCAAGCATATACAACAAATTTCTATAGTTTAAGTATTATTCTGTAGCTGGAATGAGAATACTCCTGGGTAGGTTTCAGCTCACTGTTGTTACTGCAACACCAGCAGTCAGCAAGACCTTCACTCTCCACAGAGTGCTGAGTGGATTCCCACTTTTCTGCATATCAGCTGGTGCAGTCATACAACTCAGCATATCGGAGATAAAGAGAAAACAAATTAAGCAGAATAATTGCTCCATTTTTGTCTAGGTTTAAGTGCAGGACAGATTATATTTTAGAACAAAGCCATTCTTCACATACTTGAGTAAATCAATTAGGTTTCACATTACTTTTCATAAGGTCATACATTAACAGACTCAGTTGAAACCTCATTTGATAACAACGAGGTTTCGTTGGTATTTTTGAATTTGAGTTCAGAAGTCATCATACTTTTGGTGTGTCTTGATATGTATATAGACAAAACATTGATTTAAACCATCTTTCTTATTTATTCTATTTAGGCTTCCTTCAGGCAATCTTCTGACTACATCATAAAGCAAAGTGAACGATGAACTGGGTCTTTGGGAGGAATAAGGATGTTATCAGAGCTGTTGCACTTGTATTGGATGGAAACTGGAAACATCCCTATCTCACAAAAAGAAAGTCAGTCATGATCTGCCACCCAAAGCATTTACAGGTTCCAAGCCTGACTCAAAGGGAATGCTACATGATAAAATGGCTATAGAAAAGCCGAGTAAATTCCTATGGCTGCTTCCACTGATCAGCTAGCAATGAAGCAAAAACCTCTCAAAATATTACCTAGGCAGAATACAGTGCTTTTCAGAAAAAGGCGAAGAGGGTTTAATTAATTTCAATTTATTCAAATTAAGAAACAAAACATCTAAAAAAGGACTCGTACACAATGGATCCATTTGCAGACACAAGTTACGCTCCATAAAGGAATTCCCAAATAATTAGATTTAGAAATTGTCTTTTTTTTTAGGTTATCTAGTCATCAAGGTAGTTGGACAATATAAAGGGAGCATTTTAAATACAGGCGATAGCTCACAAAATTACCCACAATTAAGGGATGACTGTATATCAATCAAGAGATCAAAAAGATATGAGGACGAAGACTTATTTAAAACAAGTGTTAATTTCAACAGCAATTCCCAACTGCGTATTTAATCACAATATTTTAAAGCAATTACTGTTTTGTTACAGTACTGTTAGGTCATCACAAATAAAGTAATGTGAATTCATTGCGGTACTGTGTGAATAATGCAAGCAGCTAGGAAACAGAACAATCCCTTTAGTTAGATCTCATTCTGCTCTAATGTGGTTTTTATGTTGAAACCCCAGGCCTTGATGGATAGCCATTAACACGCATTTCTTTACCTCTGCAATGTCTGAGCTTCTTAGCACTTTATTTGTGTATCTATCTTGTTTAAAGCACAAGGAGGGAAAAAAAGAGTCTTTTTAACAGATGGTGCCTGACATATGCATTGAATGTAACAGGTGTATGAAAGCCCTGCTAGTCAGAACAAGTTTTTCTCTCCATTTAAGCATGGGCTGCATATGCATGTGTTTGTTTATCCCCTTATGGA
This sequence comes from Phaethon aethereus, assembly GCF_964289735.1. Taxonomy (NCBI): domain Eukaryota; kingdom Metazoa; phylum Chordata; class Aves; order Phaethontiformes; family Phaethontidae; genus Phaethon; species Phaethon aethereus. The sequence continues at coordinate 42,342,826 of NC_138575.1, forward strand.
GGACAAGAAAGCCATCAAGATGTCAATTGCCTGTTGTTAGATTCATAGAGAGACGTATATGTTCTGAACACAGGACATTATCACAGCTGGACACAAAAGCCTGTTGTCAATGATGCGAGAAAGAGAAACAAAGAGAATATGTTTAGTTCATCAAAAAGATGAAAGTTTCCATGTGGTTAATGCGTGGTCTGTGTGTTGCTACTAAAGCCAAACAAACTCAGAAAGCATAACAAAGCTGTAATAAAAATGAAACCTTTGGTGAAACCAGGCCAAAGATTATGATCTTTATTGAATTTTCTCTCTCGTTTAAACTTGGTATCAAAAGATCTCTGGAGTAGGGTAATGTGAGTGCTTTTCAATTTGCCTTTTTTTTTTTTTTAATTAAACACTCAATCTGGTTGTAATTTTTATTACAGAAGACTGATAATTCCTCTGCTATATAAGAAAACCTAACTCAGCATATCTTTATTTTCCATACATTTTCTGCTGCCTTTTTCTAAAGGAAGAACTTTGAAGGTAGAGTGCTATAAAAATTATTAAATTGATGAGAAAGTAAGATTTAATTTAAGCAGCTGAGAAAATCAGAAGTTCGGACAATGGATCACCTCTGATCCTTTTGCCTGGCTTCTAAAAGACATGAAACATTTCTGATTGTCCTGTGTGCCTTTATGGCAACTTCCTGCCCAAATTATTTTTCAATATCTTGACTGATTCCAAATACATTTGATAGTGAAATACAGAGCAATTTCCAAGAAGTTTCTGAAAATAAGTTTCTGAAGAGGGAGGAGTGAGGCTCACATTAGTAAAAGGCTTTGGTGTGAGCTGAATTAGTAGATACCAGCAACAGCCCTGGCTGACATAATGCTTATGGAACTACTTGTTTTTATCAAGTGCTTTTTGCTTTTTGCACTTATTGAGTGTTGGGTTGTTTTTTGTTTGGTGGGGTTTTTTTTTCACAGAATCTATTAGAGGAAAAGAAAGATACATGGCAAATCTTGCACAGTGGTATCTACTGGAAGCAGTACATTTAGTTCTTTGCTTTCAGTGAAATTACATGAAGATGAACAAGTATACAATCTAGCCTACAGTTTTCAGTGGATCTTGTTATGCTTTTTAATGAAGCTTTGGCAATTTTTTAAAGGAGTTTTGCCTTTGTACAGAGGCAAGTTTCCAGCAACTAAGGAGACAACATTAGGATTACTTTGTTACATGACTATTAGTATCCACAGAATTCTCCTTTCAGAATTTAAAGTTTATTTTGATGTATGAATGTTGTGTGAATGAGAAGAAAATACATACATGTTCTACTTTTTCTTCAGCATCAAAACTTGTATAATGGTTTGGAAGAAACTATTACATATGAAGACGGTATAGAAAAGCTAAGCAGATGCATGGGGTTTTCTTGTAGATAAATGTATTTGTTAGAATACATGCCCTCTCTTAAACCGTTGCTCTTATTTCATGTGCAATAGCTTCTCTAATTTCTTATTTTGTTTCTTATTCCAAAGAAAAATCCATCTCCAGCAACTGAGTCTCACACATATTTTCTAGTGACACGATCAGTGAAGACATCACCAAAAAGGTTACTATCACACGGATCTAGTGCCATTGTTGTACAAGGCTGTGAGAATTATTGAAATAATCCTAACATGCTTGTTTGTGAAAAACGGGAACAGCTAATCTGGCACCTGAGAACTGATGCTATTGTACGTATCACCTTCCTGTTGCTGTAACTTCCTTACGTTTCTGTACTTTATTTCTATGTATATGGAAACACAGGGTGTGAAGCTAGTGGGAAAAAGGAAGTGTCACAGAACCTACCAATGTCCAGTAGGACTGAGCATGTCTCTGCATTGCTGTTGTTGATACATGGCCCTCTTCGTCACCGTGGTTACCTGAGCGTTTCATCAGAACGGATAAATAAAGGAGATACTATAATTCTGTGTCTTAAAAATGTATATACTTGTATATACTTTAAAAGGCTTTAAGGGCATAAAAAATCCTGACTATGAAATGCACATTATAAATACATGACATTTGTTAGGATACCCAATACTTTATTTTTAGAGTACTGTTATTTCAAAGTGAAAGTTCAGAAGTATTGGGAATCCGTCTGTTTAAAATCCTCCCAATGCCTCACACAAATACTGTACCAAAAAATGCCTAGCCCTGTAATGCCTGTGTTCAATAGATACTTCACTTCTTCCACTGAAAATTTCCTTGCAGTTAATATTAAACAACCATTTCTAAAATGCCTTTTCAGGAGAATGACCCAGTCTCCCACTGAAGCCCAGCGTTTTAGTTTCAACTGGCATATCATATTCTATCTTTCTTTTCACTTCTGCTGGTGCCGCCTACCTTTGTGCAATGGTCAGGTAGGTGGGATATTCCTCTAGCACAAAATAGACCTACAGCTTGATTGCACCAAAGGCAGACGGGGCATGCGAAACAGCCCCCGAGTTTGCCCGGGGGTTGGTGAGCCCTCCCTCCTGGAGCAGCCTGGGTGCAACTGGGCACTCACAGCCGAAGGAGGAGCAAGAAAGCCTGATGGCCTCACAAGGTTAACTCTCACCTTACGGTTTTAGCACTTAACTAGGAAGAAGAATCATTGAGTTTTCATATCCAGCTCCCTGCAATGATGTACCTCTTACGAGAAATTTCTGTTGGATAAGAAGTCCTGAGAGCAAAGACCAGAGCCTTGTTGCTGCCTGTCATTTTCCCTCCACAAGAAATACCTCTCTGAAATGCAAATGTAGCAGACTTGCTTAAAGCGACCCATTTGGTCCATTCTAAAGATCGGCAAATTAGGACATGGCTTGCCCAGTTTCAGCAGGATCACAGCTTGATTTGCTGGAAGGATGCAGACAGCAATGGCTGCATACATGAAGTTATATTCACAAACACAGCTTTCGGTTTTGTGGTAAATATGACAGAGAGAGGGTAACCAGTCATGTTTTCGCTATTTTTATTCTCATATATTTTATCTTTAACATACATCCAAATCCCAGAAATAGCCTATTTTCATTTGGATCCATTTATTAATGTAATTCTACAGTTCACTGATTTTTTTTTATCTCAGAAACTTCATTGTGTGTCTGTTACAGTTGTGGACTGAATTTAAAATCCATGCTGTTATACCGACTGTTAGTTTACTTTGGATACATGATTGAATTCTTTTGTAAAAGAGTTAAAATATGACAAATACAGCAGACCCATGTGTTATCAACATATGCAGGCAATTTCCTTCCCACTGCATTTTCCCAAGTTTTAACTCTGTTATAGTCTTAAATAATATAAGAGGTGCAATGATTTCTATTATCACAGGCAACAGAAGGGTACTGATATGACATCTTGCTATACAATGACATACTATATTAGAGAGGTGTCATGTTTTTATATTCAGATTCAGTTAATATCTGAGACCACATTTTTTCCCTTTCTTTTCAACTTCTCTTCAAACTAGATTTTCTGCAATGAAAAATGTGCCTTGTATTTCAATTTCAGTAATTGTACAGTATCTTGCAGTTGATTGTGTGAGCTTCACAGTGTGATAATTTCAAAGACAAGTGTGGAATGAGGTAAGACAATACTAAAATTTGTAAATTGTTTTGCAAGAACAGAGGTCCAAAGCAGAGTATAGTAAGCTGGAAACACTTGCCTTCAAAACATGTAATATAGCCCACCTGCTAAATACAGTTGGCAGAAAGAATAGTCCGATTGAAGCAGATAAGAAACTTTCTTAAAACTAACAATACTGGTGCTTTCAGCTTCTAGCTAGAATTTATGAGACCTTCAATATATTTACTGGGAGGTTCTAACCCTTCTCTGCTCTCACTGAAATGCATGAAACAACTAAGTTTTCAGTAGGTAAAAAGATGAAATACCAGCTAGGGCTATAATATCAAAAACATGTGCAAAGTAGATAGTCAGTATTGTCACTCACTTTCTCACAGAGCTGTGAGAATATTCAAGAAGAACATTTCACTTTATTCACGTCACTCTTTCAATCTACAGTGCAGGAAACGTGAACGGCAGCCATGAACGTTTGCTTACAGAAATCTGCTCCTGCAACCAGGGCTGGGAAACCGTTTACACTTTGTTTTCTCATCCAGCACCGAGCATATGTGTAAATAATATTGTTAGAAGAACTTGTGGCAACTGTCCAAAGTCTGGATTTGTGTATAAATGCAAACATATACAAATTGTGTTCCTCTGGGGGAAGGCAAGATGGGAAATAAAGTGATGGGGTAGAATCCAGGAATAAGTGATTACTTCTAGAATGCCTCTGAAGAAGTGGTCTGATGACGACCCTTCAGACTAGACTTCTGACCCTTCTGTTTTCCAGACTTCTGAATTCGGCGACAGGCACTGCCAGAGCACCCCTTGTGCAAGGTCTTGCGGGCCCAGGACGTGGTGGTGGATGAGGGCACTCGTGTCAGCAGCGTGCTCGAGTCTGTCCAGGAGGCAATTGTCGCGACAGCAGGGGAACGAACTGTCGCACATGCTCTGCTTGCAGCTGCTGCGTAAACAGAGCAAGTACAGCCCCAGGACTGCATTTTTAACCCCAGGTTGTGCGAGAGATGTTTTTCTTCCTCCCACTGTATACTGTCTTCCCTTTTCTCAGTCAGTGGAAGAGAATAAAGGCCCCCAAGGGCATACTGCGTGCAGGTCTGGGTGCCCCTGCAAGCCAGTGGGCAGCCCAGGGAGCTCTGGGTTGTGTCCTCACCTCCATGGTTCCTCATGGGTGGAGTGCTGCTTCCACCCAAGCTGTGGGCTTCCAGGCAAACGCCTCTACATCCCTGCCTGAACCTGGAGTCCGTAAGTAAGATTCATCCCTTTCTTTTGTCAACTGTTCTTCATTTCTGCCCTTTCTCAAGAGACTATGATGACAGACATAGGGCTGCCTTTTAATTCTGAGTGGTGGGATGGGTTGTGCTCTGCCTTCTCCTCTTTAAACCATTTCTTTTCTCCTTACACAAAAGGTAAAAAAAAGGTGATCAATAACTAACAATCTCTTTTATAACAAGTTATGTCATTTGTTGTTTCTTGTATTACAGAGAAAATATTTAAAAAAACCAGAAGTCAAGTCATACAATGAAGTGCAGTATATACTTGTGAAATCTGCCTTAAATAAGAAATCTTTTCTTGCATATTTCTCCGTGAAAATTGGTCACACAGGTCTGTTATGTGCTTCTGTCCAGAAGTAATTTTAATCCTAATATTAAGAAGGGTATTCCCTCCTTTTTTCAGTCGTTCTTGAAGTAGGAACACTGAAGTATGAATGGCAGTTATTTTTCTCAAGTGAGCAAAGGAAGCTTGAAAAATATTAAGCACCACATTATTTCGGTGACTTCAGTTATGTTCTCATAACACCAAAACAAAACACCTCTGGATTTTAGTAAATCAAAAATCACATTACAAGTCTGCTTCTTATTCAAGTGAACATTTATTATTTCTAACCTTTGCTGAATATCTCTTACATATGTATTTATGTATTTTAAAGATTAAAAATAGTCTTAACTGTTTAAGTAGTTGTTGATCATAACTGTCATGAACTGTCAACTAGTTTAGTCTGCATCTATCCCAATATATACATTTTTCAGTCACAATGGGAAAGATTTACCCAATCACAGATGCATTGTTTTTTGTTTAGGGTTTTTGGGGGTTTATCTTCCTTCATTTTAGCCCACTATTTCCATAAGCACAGAATGAACTTATAACAGACCTCCAGAGCTTGTTAGAAAACAGCAAAGCAACAAGGGAAAGAAGCATGCAATGAAGGGGTATCTTGTAGACTTAATAATAGCAACTGTATGAGGCAATAGAGTTCTTTCCTTCAGTATTATCATAGTCAGAGGAATGGCATGCATGAAATGGCCTTTTTCCCTTTGCTGTTTGCACTCCTGAGCAGCAAGCCAAGAAAAACTGAGCCCAGGAGCTGCCCTAGATAAGGAGGGCTGTCAGTGTTGAACCTCAGTAATCTCCTGTCACTCTCTGAGCAGGGAAAAGATTGAGACCGTGAGGGTGGCTTAATGGAAGGATATGGCTCACCTCAGTTTCTGCGGTACAGACTTCATTGGTACTTCATCACTTTCTTGACATGTTTTGACAAATTAGACTTCATAGTGTAGTTCCAGTCTGGAAAAGCAGTTTTGTAGAAATAGCGTCATACTGTTCCACATTTATTGTCTTTGAATTGGTTCCAAATTTAAAGTGCTCATTTTAACTGGGAGAAAAACAAGACTTTTTCAGCTTCGAGTCCTGCAAACTCAAGCTGATCTCAAAAGTCAAGTCAGATAACATCACTTTTCTTCACATTAAAAATGACAAAAATGATTGCATCTTTTGTTCCAACAATTGCTTTATCTTAATAAAATTGTATTTGCATGACCTCTTGGTCACTCAGTGAAAACTGCGCAAATAATTTGTGATTACCCAGGTAATAAGAAGTCACATGTCAGCTGTTTCAGAGGGGTTAGTTTTTCAGGGCCAGTAGGAATAAAAGGTGTCAGACACTTATTTTCTTCACTGAAAGGAGCAGAAGTGACATTGTATGCACATGGGGAGAAGACATGTTGTTTTTTACTGTTCTGAATAGAGCTGTTTTTTTAAATACACACTGGGAAAAAACAGCTTTTCAGAAGTCCTGTGGTTATTTTGCACATAGAATAGGATTTCTTTAATGGGAGTTTTGAGTGCTGAGCAGTTGGAATCAGAATTAGGGCTGATAATGTTTGCAGTTTGAATTTAGGTTGAATTTTCTTAGAGATCTAGCTGATAAAAAAAAAAAAAGCAAGAGCAAGATAATGATGACTGTCCTGAAAAAAAAATATGAAATTCACCAACTAACACAGAAAAAAACAAAAGATGTAGCACAAGTGCACCCCATGGGACTACAGGGTGGAGGCAGAGTATGAGACATATTTTCCCTTTCAAACTGCATTATTCCTGCAGTATTCTGTTAATTAGGGGACCTGCCTTAAGACTTTTAATATTTAGGACTGACACTATTCCTCCTGAGCACAGGAGAGGTGGACAGGTTCTTCTGAGGCAATGAGGGTCCCCAGGAAAGGCAAGCTGTGGCTGGAACAGCTGCTGGCATAGAGCTCTGGACCGGAGACATGCCTATCAACACGTGGCTTAAGGGCTGGTGCTGTTGTCAGAATTTTGGGTTTTTTGACCACGGGGCGGTTTACACGGCACCGGGCCTGCTCGCAGCTGATGGAGTGCAACTGACGCCGAGGGGCAAAAGGATTCTTGCTCATGAGCTGGCAGGCCTCATTGAGAGGGCTTTAAACTAGATTTGGAGGGGGGAGGGGATAAAACCGGGCTCACTAGAGTTGAACCTAGGGGTAGGTTCAACGTGCCAGAGTTGAAATCGATAGTCCAGCTCAGGTGCATCTACACCAATGCACGCAGCATGGGCACCAAACAGGAGGAGCTGGAAGCCATTGTGCAGCGCGACAGCTATGATGTAGTTGCCATCACAGAAACATGGTGGGATGCTTCTCATGACTGGAGTGCTGCAATGGATGGCTATAAGCTCTTCCGAAGGGATAGGCAGGGAAGGAGAGGCGGTGGGGTGGCTCTGTATGTTAGAGAGTGTTTTGATTGCATAGAAATCAAAGATTGTGAAGACCAAGTAGAGTGTTTATGGGTAAGGATGAGGGGGAAGGCCAATGAGGCGGATATCCTGCTGGGAGTCTGTTACAGGCTGCCCAACCAGGATGAAGAGACAGATGAGACATTCTATAAGCGACTGGCAGAAGTCCCGCATTCGCTGGCCCTTGTTCTTGTGAGGGACTTCAACCTACCGGACATCTGCTGGAAGTATAACACGGCAGAGAGGAAACAGTCTGGGAGGTTCCTGGAGTGTGTGGAGGATAACTTCCTGATGCAGCTCGTGAGTGAGCCCACCATGGGAGTTGCCTTACTGGACCTGCTGTTTACAAACAGAGGAGGACTGGTGAGAGATGTGGTGGTCGGAGGCCGTCTTGGGCTTAGCGACCACGACATGATAGAATTCTCGGTTGTGAATGAAGTAAGGAGAGGGGTCAGCAAAACTGCTGTCATGGACTTCCGGAGGGCAGACTTTGGCCTGTTCAGGTCACTGATTGAGAGAGTCCCTTGGGAGACAGTCCTGAAGGACAAAGGGGTCCAGGAAGGCTGGACAGTCTTCAAGAAGGAAATCTTAAAGGCGCAGGAGCAGGCGGTCCCCATGTGCCGTAAGAAGAGCTGGCGGGGAAGGCGACCGGCCTGGCTGAACAGGGAGATTTTGCTGGGACTCAGGGAAAAGAGAAGAGTTTATCACCTCTGGAAGAAGGGGCAGGCAACTCATGAAGAGTACAAGGATCTCGTTAGGTCAAGCAGGGACAAAATTAGAAAGGCAAAAGCCCAGCTACAGCTCAGTCTGGCTACAGTCGTAAAGGATAATAAAAAATGTTTTTACAAATATATTAACAACAAAAAGAGAGGCAAGGAGAATCTCCATCCCCTACTGGATACGGCGGGGAACATTGTCTCCAAGGACGAGGACAAGGCTGAGGTACTTAATGCCTTCTTTGCCTCAGTCTTTAATAGCCAGTCCAGGTATCCACAGGGTATTCAGCCCCCTGAGCTGGAAGATGGGGATGGAAGCACAATGTACTCCTCATAATCCAGGAGGAAGCAGTCAAGGACATGCTCAACTACCTGGACACCCACAAGTCTATGGGGCCTCATGGGGTCCACCCGAGAGTACTGAGAGAGCTGGCGGAGGAGCTTGCCAAGCCACTCTCCATCATTTATCAGCAGTCCTGGTTAACAGGGGAGGTCCCAGATGACTGGAGACTTGCCAATGTGACGCCTACAAGAAAGGCCGGAAGGAGAATCCTGGGAACTATAGGCCTGTCAGCCTGACCTCTGTACCGGGGAAGATTATGGAGCGGTTGGTCTTGAGAGTGCTCACAGGGCATCTGCAGGACAACCAAGGGATCAGGCCCAGCCAGCATGGGTTCATGAAAGGCAGGTCCTGCTTGACCAACCTGATCTCCTTCTATGACCAGGTGACCCGCCTAGTGGATGAAGGAAAGACTGTGGACGTTGTCTACCTGGACTTTAGTAAAGCCTTTGACAGCGTCTCCCACAGCATTCTCCTGCAGAAACTGGAGGCTTGTGGCTTGGACGGGTTTACTCTTCACTGGGTGAGGAACTGGCTGGACAGCCGAGCCCAGAGAGTTGTAGTGAACGATGTTAAATCCGGCTGGCGGCGGGTCACAAGCGATGTTCCCCAGGGCTCGGTTCTGGGGCCGGTCTTGTTCAATATCTTTATTGATGATCTGGATGAGGGGAGCGAGTGCTCCCTCAGTGAGTTTGCAGATGACACCAAGTTGGGTGGGAGTGTTGATCTGCTGAAGGGTAAGAGGGCTCTGCAGAGGGATCTGGATAGGCTGGATCGATGGGCCAAGATCAACTGTATGAGGTTTAATAAGGCCAAGTGCAGGGTCCTGCACTTTGGCCACAACAACCCCGTGCAACGCTACAGGCTTGGGGAGGAGTGGCTAGAGAACAGCCCAGCAGAAAGGGACCTGGGGGTGCTGGTTGACAGCCGGCTGAACATGAGCCGGCAGTGTGCCCAGGTGGCCAAGAAGGCCAACAGTGTCCTGGCCTGTATCAGCAATAGTGTGGCCAGCAGGAGTAGGGAAGTGATTGTGCCCCTGTACTCGGCACTGGTGAGGCCACACCTTGAATCCTGTGTTCAGTTTTGGGCCCCTCACTACAAGAAGGACGTTGAGGTGCTGGAGCGTGTCCAGAGAAGGGCAACGAAGCTGGTGAGGGGTCTGGAGCACAAATCTTATGAGGAGCAGCTGAGGGAACAGGGGTTGTTCAGTCTGGAGAAGAGGAGGCTGAGGGGAGACCTTATCGCTCTCTACAACTACCTGAAGGGGGGTTGCGGCGACGAGGGTGTTGGTCTCTTCTCCCAAGTAACCAGTGATAGGACGAGAGGAAATGGCCTCAAGTTGCGCCAGGGGAGGTTTAGATTGGATATTAGGAAAAATTTCTTCACTGAGAGGGTGGTCAGGCATTGGAACAGGCTGCCCAGGGAGGTGGTGGAGTCGCCATCTCTGGAAGTGTTCAAAAAACGTGTGGATGTGGCGCTTCAGGACATGGTTTAGGGGACATGGTGGTGCTGGATTAATGGTTGGACTTGATGATCTTGAAGGTCCTTTCCAACCTAGTGATTCTGTGATTCTGTGATTCTATTTTGTTGATGTGAGTTGCCAAAAGACACCAAAAAAGTTCCAACACTCTATTTTGCTAGAGTACAGTTAATAACCCAGAAAAAGTAACGCTATGAACAGAGAAAAATCATCTCTGTTAGGTAACACGTTAAACGAAACACTTAAAAACCTATGCACCTCCCACAGATGTTATGTTCTCTGTGCACTGGTCCTTTTCTCATGCTTTCTTATTTGAAAGCTTTCAGTAGCTTCATGGACAGAATTAAATCTTCACTGTTGTTTCTGGCCTCCAGAAAAGTCTTGTCCTTTCCTTTGCCTTGGTTGATGTTTGCAGCCAATGCCAGACAGCTTCCCAAGGCATCTCCCACAGTTGCTGGGAGAGTTTCTCTGTGCTCAAGCTCCTTGCTTCTGTCCAGGAGCTTTTGCACAGCCAGAACAGTGTAAACAATAGTTCTGCTTCCTGGCTTGCTGGCCATACCCTCTTTATATAGTATTTTTCTTGCACTATAGCCCATTAAAAGCTTAAATATGTCATACAATACATACATGGAAGCAATGGGCAGAGTTGAGACTTTTTTTTCCCATGATATAAAGTTAAAATATCACCTGAAGTAATGTTCTCTTTCCGAGATAAATATTTTGAATACAAAATTCAGAAGCAGTCCCAAGTTACTAGAGGCTACATCTGTACACCTCTACAACTGTCCTTTCCTTTTTAGACTTCATATCTTAGTATATCCAACCAAGTAGCAAGTAAAAAGGAATAGGACTCAATGCCTATAGCTTCAAGGTACCTATTGTTACTAAAACAAAAAATATATGTATTTATGCTTTTTGACATCATTTATACCAAGTACTATGTAAATTATATGCAATTTGCAATGATTGCTATGAAAATGAAAGGTGAGAGCACATTAGCATGTTATTAGTAATATGTTAGATGATAATGTGTGTTAATCCGGAGTTCTATGGAATTCTTTGCATTAAAAACTTGGCAAAGGATGCAAAGAATAGTAAGAAGGGCTTCTACAGGTATGTCAGCCAGAAAAGGAAGGTCAAAGAAATTGTAGCCCCCTTGATGAGCAAGACTGGCAGACTGGCAACAACAGATGAGGAGAAAGCTGAGCTACTCAGTGACGACTTTGCCTCAGTCTTCACTGGCAGTCTCTCTTCCCACACCTCTCAAGGGGATGGACTGCAGGTTGGGGACTGGAGAAGCAAAGTGCCTCCCACTGTAAGAGATTAGGTTCAATACCGTCTGAGGAACCTGAACAAGTCTATGGGATCTGATGAGATGCACCCCAGAGTCCTGAGGGAATTGGCTGATGTAGTTGCCAAACCCCTCTCCACCATATTTGAAAAGTCATTACAGTCAGGTAAAGTCCCTGGAGACTGGAAAAAGGGAAACATTGCACCCATTTTTAAAAAGGGCAGAAAGGAGGACCTTGGGAACTGCCAGGAGTAACCTGTCAGCCTCACCTCTGTTCCTGGGAAGATCATGGAGCAGATCCTCCTAGAAGCTATGCTAAAGCACTTGGAGGACAGGGAGGTGAGTTGAAACAGCCATCATGGTTTCACCAAGGGCAAGTCCTGCCTGACCAACCTAGTGGCCTTCTATGATGGAGTGACCACATCAGTGGACAAGGGAAGAGCTACAGATGTCACTTATCTAGACTTCTGTGAGGCCTGTGACACAGACCCCCACAACATCTCTCTAAATTGCAGAGATATGGATTTGATGGATGGACTGTTTGGTGGATGAGGAATTGGTTGGATGGTCTCATCCAGAGGGTAGTGGTCAACGGCTCAATGTCCAGTTGGAGACTGATGAGTGGTGTACCTCCGGGGTGCGTATTGGGGCCAGTACTCTTTAATATCTTCATCAATGACACAGTGGGATTGAGTGCACCCTCAGCAAGTTTGCAGGCAACACGAAACTGAGTAGTGCAGTTGACACACCTGAGGGACGGGATGCCATCTGGAGGGACCTAGACAAGCTCGAGGAATGGGCTTCTGCGAACCTCATGAGGTTCAGCAAGGCGAAGTGCAGGGTCCTGCACCTGGGTTGGGGCCGTTCCTGATATCAATACAGTCTGGGGGATGAAGGGATTGGGAGCAGCCTGCCAAGAAGGGCTTGGGGTTACTGGTGGATGAAAAGCTGGACATAAGCTGGACATGAGCTGGAAATGTGCCCTCAAAGCCCAGAAGGCCAACCGTATCCTGGGCTGCATTCAAGCAGCGTGGCCAGCAGGTTGAGGGAGGGGATTCTGCCCCTCTACTCTACTCTGGTGAAACCCCACCTGGAGTCCTGTGTCCAGCTCTGGAGTCCTCAGCACAGGAAAGTCATGGACCTGTTGGAGATGGACCAGAGGAAGGCCACAAAAATGATCAGGGGGATGAAACACCTCTCCTGTGAGGACAGGCTGAGAGAGTTGGGGTTGTTCAGCCTGGAGAAGAGAAGGCTCTGGGGAGACCTCATTGCAGCCTTCCTGTACTTAAAGGGCGTAATGGTTTTAAACTAAAAGAGGGGAGATTTAGACTAGATATAAGAAGAAATTTTTGACAATGTGGGTGGTGAAACATTGTAACAGGTTGTCCAGAGAGCTGGTAGATGTCCCATCCCTGGAAACTTTCGAGATCAGGTTGGGCAGAGCAACCTGATCTAGTTCAAGATGTCCCTGCTTATTGCAGAGAGGTTGGACTAGATGACCTTAAAAGGTCCCTTCCAACCCAAAGATTCTACGATTCTATGATTATAAAATGTATAAAAAAGGAATTGCAAGCTAGAACCTTCAGGAAAATACCTGAATTACTATTTTATTTGTTTTTATTATTGTTGCTCATGTTATTTTCTTTCAGGTTAATTCCACAACACATGGTCAATGGGAATAAGTACGATCTACTGCAGAATAATCTATATCTTTTATGCAGTGGCTGTCAATATTTGATGAGACTCAGCTGTGAAGGTCAAAGCCGTTTCCACATTCTTTCAAGCTTTAAATTCATTTTTTTGGTGAAGGAACTGACAAAGGTGTTTCAAATTGACAGACTCTTCTTTCCCTTAATACTCAAAGCCTTCAAATCTGGTGTTTCAAGCTCCACTTTGCTAGTTAAAATTAAATACAGTAAGTCACTTATGAGATTTTACATTTGTGATAGACATAACTTGCAAAAGTCTAGGTTTATGCAATACAGTTTTTGTGCCACAAGTAAGAATGCAAAATATCTCTCAGCTTGCAAACCATCATAATTAGTCAGTACTGATCTTTTTTATTATATTTAGATAATTTTAGTTTGCTTGCCAAAATAGACTTTAAAAATGAAAGGAGATCCCTTCCAACATTCTGATTAAAAAGCAGGTAAGTGAATAGGTCTTATAGATCTACTTTTTTCAGTGCAAAGTGAAGATGACATTGTATCCCCATTTCTAGTTTAAAAACCTTTTGTTTGTGGGGAGAATGATATTGTAAATGTGATGTAGAATGAAATACTTTCTAGGTGGCTGCATTTTGGATGTCATACTGTAGACACAACACAAAACAATAAACACAGAAACCCAATTACTATTGCACTGCACCTCCCCTCATTAATCCCTACTATTGCCTCTGGCTCTATTCTTCACTAATAATTTATTCAAGGATAGTAATAAGCATATAATTGAGTCATTGTTCATCCAACATAAACAAAATTGGTACTCATGTTTGCTTTCCAATCTGTCAACTGCACTATCAACACTATTGGATTTTGATTTTACCCTACTTTTGTCAAACTTAGGTCTGGTTAGCACCTGAGCATTTTACTTTGTGAAGTACAAATATTTTCTCAAATATGTTTTGCTGGACTGTAGCTTCAGCCTGTGCCTTTTTCACTAATAGTATTTATGCAAGGTCTACAAAATTGTAATAAAATACAATGCAAAAAATGAAACAAATGAATATTTTAATGAAATAAACCTGGAATAGAACAGGAGAGGTTTTTCCAAGTTACCTGTACTTGTTCTGTCATGCTGGACAGATGCCCGTCTAACATGAGCACTCAAAAGCTGCCAGCAATAGAAAGTTCACAGGATTGATTCCTTGGTGAATCAATCTTCTGAGTAGAAAATCTTTCTAAAAAACTACCCTAAATCTCTCTTGTCACCAATCACTTCTTGTCCTTTTCTCACAGCTATGGAGAGCAGTCTACTCCTTAGTTTCCACAGCTTTTCACAAATTTGATGAATGTCTTTCTACAACCCCTCACTTTTCTCTTGCAGAATAAATAGAAAAATTTTCTTCAGACTTTCCTTAGAAGTTCCATTTTTAGACCACCACTGACTCTTCTTGATCCACCCTGGACCTTCTCTCAAATTGGTGCACGTCTATCCATAAGAGTGGTACCCAAAATTGGACATAATGTTTCAGCTGCAGTCCTACCAATGCTGAATGAAAGTTTACCTTCTATATCATCTGTATATAATATACTCTTGTTTGTGTGTTCCAGATTGACTTTTACCCTTTTTGCAATAACATGATGTTGTTGATACTAATTTTCACAGAGTAACCAGATACCTTTCTGCAGAACAGCTACTTCATTTACTTTGCAAAGTCTTGCATTTGCAGTGTTGACTGTTCCTTCTAAGCACGGAACTTGGCACCTGTCCTTACACTTGGTTTCCATATCCTTTCTTCAGACCACTTACACAGCTAATCCTGCTGTCCATCAGCAATCTGATGAGTTATTAGAAAGTATATGGTAGGTTAGCAAGCTATTGCACAGAAAACAGGCAGATCCCCTGAAGTGAATGGTGCAGTCCTCTTCCAAAATCCACGCATGTACACACAGAGAAGCCTAATCAAGACTAATGCTGGTAGAAGGTGAAGAGGGTGAAAATTTCTTTTCCATTAAAGACTGTACATCCATTGACATAGTAAATCAGAAACAGCAATAAAAATTGTCTTCCCTAAGCAGGTCCTCTTTATTCCAAAAAAAATACTCCCTTGTAGAGGAGGAAAAGGAGAAATTAATAAATATAGGAAGACTACTTTCAGGAGTCTGTTATCCTTCAAATGACACCAAAAAGAGGTTAGAAATCATGTGCAAGCAATTTCACCTCAGAATGATGTGTAGCTCTCAGACACTCTATGTGAAAAAAAATTTCTCATTTAATTGATTTCCAGAATACAGCAAGTCAGATGTACAGGTAGGAGTGGGGTGATTCTGGCAGGGCACTTTGTTTTCTATTCTGTTCCCATTAATACAGGAGGTGAAACCCCAGCCTACTGGAAGCCAAGGGAGATTTCCAATAGATTTCAATAGAACCAAATAGCCTGAGCTCTGTTGCAGGCAGCCTTCTGTCCTGCTGATCCCCTAAACTGCCCCTTCCCTGCCCCTTCTATGCATTACAGACAAAAGACACCATCAGTCCCATGGCACAAACTCAAGAAGAAAGACTGTTTTGGGGATTTTTAATCTTCAGCACATCAAGTGCGGGTCTCTAAGACTTGATCTGACTAGTTTTTGCATTTATATCATACATTTTACATTATATCATACACTATTATGTGTTACTTACTTTGGTCAGCTACAGCAACGTTCAGACTGAAGCATAAATAACGCTCCTGCTTCAGATTGTATAAGTTTATAGGCTCAGGCTTGTGAAGATCAAAAATATATTTCACTTCTGGGAGCAGAGAGCTACTGAGGTGATTGAGACTCCTGACAAGGTTCGACATTCAACAGAGTCTTGTAAGTTTTTGCAGAACTGGGGCATGAACTGAAGCAAAAGGAAAGGGGTGCAACGGACAAGAATAAAGACTGGGTGATTAAAGACTTTATAAGATTTTACAGGTAACAAGATATGTACATGCCCTACATTATAGTGATCTGTTTTCAGCTTTTAAGAACAGCAAGTTGCTTTTCATCTGTGTGTCCCTTCCTCTGTAGACCAGTACTACCATTTACTCACCCGAATATGCAGAGGTGATATCTGTATCCAACCAGAGGGGTTAGGGAAGGCTCTGGCTTTATTTGTTGTCCTTGGTACTTCTCTTCACAGACTACAAAGAGCTGTCTCACAGTATGTTTTTGGTATTACTGTGTATATATGTCCTATGTGTATCTTTTGGTCTTTCAGTGAGTACCGAAGATGACACCCATGATGGTCCTTTTTTGAAACTGGGGGGAAGAAAAGTGAGAAATTTTGAGCTGAAAAACTTCCTCTAATGTGTTTTTGAACATACGCAGACGGTAGTTAATACTTTAAAAATTTATAGAAAATAAACCTTGAATGTAGGTTTCAGTGAACAAAATGCTTCAAACACAAACACAGTGTGCAAGCAATTCAAAGGCTAAAATACATTTATAAAAAGACTGAAATATTCTGAATTCTTACCAGTAATTTATGGACAACAGAAAAGACAAAATTCTCCAAATAAATTGTAGCACATAATTT
Organism: Phaethon aethereus; assembly: GCF_964289735.1. Taxonomy (NCBI): domain Eukaryota; kingdom Metazoa; phylum Chordata; class Aves; order Phaethontiformes; family Phaethontidae; genus Phaethon; species Phaethon aethereus. The sequence goes on from NC_138575.1 coordinate 42,359,479, forward strand.
GTACTGTTTTAGTATAAGCTTGGTGTAGAAAAAATATTAGAGAGTGCTGGTATTTTTTAGTAGGAACAACTGCTGTATTAAAATATTTTAGTGTTTCTTTTCCTCACATTTAATTGCTAGTTAAATGACTATGAAAAAAATAGAGGTTAATATTGATACTTATTTTTGTTATATTAAAACATCCATCTGTCATCATATTCCACCTTTGCAGGCTCAGGAGGAAAATAAGTATGCAAATTTCAGATCTGTTTGGAAGGTAAATGTATTTGAAGTTTGTTTTCTTATAATTTATTTTACACAGTTTGATGGCTTCATGTCAAATTAGGCCTATGGTAGTCTCTAATGCTGTGTAGTATCTCGCCAGTAATGAACTGTATCACAATTCCTAATGTGGTCCTGACTGATTCAGAATGCTGACTCCTTCCTGGCAATTTTGAAATGTCTATTTAGTAAAAGATTCATGGTGTGGTGATATTTATCCTCAGAGAAACATAATATAGGTTGATAGAATTTATTGCACATAGCTGTTATGGGTTAGACTTCAGGATATTTGCTTTGGCTTATGTGTGATTTAAGATCAAGTGTTAGTGGACTTGCTAGTTGGCAGGACAGGGTGATAGTATTAGAAGAATAACAGATGACATTTAGCACACATTTTAATTTTGTTCTATGTTCTGTCACAGCAAGCATAGAAAACTGCCTTTATGCTAATGTTGCCCTGTATCAACTAAACTTTAATTACTGCATTATTCAAAATAGAATTCTGTCAATTAACTTGACAAAGTAAAGAAAAATAATTGGCTTATTAATGTTTTTCAGCACAGACTTCTTGTTACTGATGATACAGTAAAATAACACTTAAGTTACTATTAAAACTGAATTTAACATAGAAGATGATATATCCAATACTAACATGAAAATAAGCAACTGTTGTGGTTTAAGCCCAGCTGGCAACTAAGTACCACCCAGCCGCTTATTCACTGCTCCCCCCTGTTCCCTGGTGGGGTGGGGAGGAGAATCAGAAAAAAAGGGTAAAACTCGTGGGTTGATATAAAGACAGTTTAATAGGACAGCAAGGGAAAATAAATAGTAAAAAAAACACCAATAACAACAACAACAACAATGAAATAAGTTATGTACAATAAAATTGCTCACCACCTGTTGACCAATGCCCAGACAATTCCCAAGCTGTGGTCACCGCCCCTCGGCCAACTCCCCCAATTTCTATATACCGAGCATGATGTCATATATAGTATGGAATATCCCTGTGGCCAGCCCGGGTCAGCTGTCCTGGCTGTGCCCCCTCCCAGCATTTTGTGCACCTCCCCACGGGCAGAGCGTGGGAAGCTGAAAAGTCCTTGAATTAGTATGAGCACTACTTAGTGATAACTAAAACATCAGTGTGTTATCAACATTGTTCTCACACTAAATACAAAACACAGCACTATACCAGCTACTAGGAAGAAAATTAACTCTATCGCAGCTGAAACCAGGACAGCAACCTAAACTTATCTTTCCACAAAGAAATAAGTTTTCTTAAAGGCCATGTATTGAATAAAATTTTATATGCAATCAAACTGTGTGTGCTAAAGAATTACATTTACAGTCAGAAGTCTCCCACCCAAAATCTAATCCCTTCCAAGCCCGCCTAAATTGGGATTTAATCTACAGTGTGTTGCAAGAGAGAATTCACTGTGATTTCTCTCTATTCTTCACTAGATCTTTCTTCTTTTCAATTCACAACTCTCCCACCACATTTTTTCCAGGACCCCCACCAGACCGCTGTGAGATTCTTACGTTATTTCAGTGCAGAACAGTATGCCACTTACACTGCTCTTGGGCTGTATTGCGTGCTTCCCAGAGCACAGACAAATTGCACACTTTCCAGAAGTACTATGTTTCAGGTTTTATTGCGTTTACAAGCCCATTCAGCAAAGTGCTGGACTTTATCATCATGCAGGGCTGGTTTTTTCCTCCTCTCTGCGTTTAGAGTCCTGCAAGCTCTCTAGTGAGCCACGTTGGAACAAATTGATAAATTAAGTGGTAAGTTCCCAAGACTGAATGCTTTGCAGGGTTTGAAAAGAACCACAAACTAAATACTCACCTAATAAGGAAAATATTTAAAAAGCTCATTAAAATCAGCTACCAACCTGTGGGACTGGAAAGCGGCAAATGTCTCTCTACCTTGATATCATGTGGATGCCATCCAAGACAGAGCAGATCACTGAACCATACTTTGGAATCAGTTAAATTGGATGAAATAAATAAAAAACCTAATTATCACCCACCTGCTGGAAAAAAACATGGTACAGGTGGAGCAAATAGCAGTCGGTGCTTTTTCCTGCATACTAGAATCAGAGCATTTCCATACAGAAACTGATTATTGTGAGAATCTCTTTCTTTGAGACTGTCAATATAATTATTGGAAATTAACTGTGGATTTAAAATCTGTCAACGCTGAAGTACATTAAGAAAAGTACACGTTAAGTATATAAAGAGAAGTTTAGGTAATCTAACCTGCAACTGGAAAGTGTCAGACTGGTGCATACTGCCATAAAGTCGTTGCAGCACCTTGTGCCTTCCCATCAGCTTTTTACACTAAAAAAAAAAGAATAATAAAAAAAAAAACCCCACAGCATTAAAGGTAGGGTGGCTTGGGAACAGGGACCAAAATCTGGCTCTTACCCATGCCTGAAGAGCAGCCAAGTTGTCGACATCTCTGTTCCCTATGCCAAATGATTTTCCATGTTGTGGCAGATACGATAGGATAGAAAAGAGACATAAGCATTCACACTTCAGTATATAATTGAAGCCTTAAATGAAAGAACTTATGGGAAAAAAGTTTTTGGTAAACAGCTTACAGAATCATAGAGTGCTCATACTTTCTTTGAAAACATCTGTCATTAACTGCTGATAAAGACAGGATACTGAGCCAAATAGACCACTGAGCTGATCAAGCATGAACATTTCTTTATTACTGTATTTGACTGTATTTTTTGATAATTGCCACATGCTGGTGCTCAAGAAAGAAATATAATAGAGTGACAGTGATAATAAGAGGTTTCAGTTGTATTTCTGGTATTCTATGCATATTTTTAAGCCTAGAAGTAGTATTAGTCTGATTTTAAAAATTAGGTTAAGTTAGGGCTCTCACTTACTCATTTGAATGCTCATATCAAGAGAGAACAGTGGCTGGTAAAGATGAATGCTTCAGGTAATGCATCTGCCAAATGTAATAGAAAGAAAAATATTCTAATGCTTCTATTTGCTGGACAAACCAAACATTGTAAGACAATCTCCTGACACGAGTGCAATTTTTCCTCTTTATGGTAGGCAGCCTGGAACACAGACTGAAGTGTACCTGTGTGCCACCTTCATAAGACATAATTTTGTGATATTGTAATGAGTACTGCTGGAATGGAGAATAAAAAACTGAATTCAGAAGTCCCTTGTCATTATTTTTCATTAGCTGTATTTCTACATAAAATCATTAAAATGGTTTCATCACTGGGAAATGGACACTTTTTTGCTGAAACAGAATATTGTGATAATAAAAGGCATATCAATTGTGTTAGAAGTTAACAACCAATTTGCCAGATGTCTGCAATGACAACACTTCATGAGCAGCGTGTTCATCTCAGTGGTGTGATACCAATATTAGTATTAATATCAGGTTTAGAATTTGTAGTAAATTTGTATCAGTCAAAAGGAAGCTGTGTATTTTCTGAATTATTATTATTATCAGGCAGAACTTCACTTCTAAATTACACAGTTTGATTTAAAATGGTAGATAGTTTTTAAGGAACATAATTGGGTAGATATTTAATTTGATGTATAGGAGGCTCCTATACTGTTAAAACTTAAATGTTTCACTCAGATGTTATTAGTATTTCCATACAAGGCTCCAGAAGCACAGAAGGGCATAATAGAAACAAGTTGCCACAGGAGTATATCAGCAACATATCCAGTGAGAGCTCAGAGATATGATCTGCAAAACACACAACTGAGTCTAAAAAAAGGGAAATTAAATGTTTCTCATAACATCCCCCAAACAGCCAGCATCCTAGATTGTAACAAATGTGGTATAAGAGAGAAAAAGAGAGATATGTACAACGGCTATGATAGAGAGAGTTGTTACTCAACATGGCAAATATTAGAAGTGTTTTGGAAACAATGCAAGACATTAGGCAAAGCCAGTGAAGAATAAAGTCACAGTGAGATGGCAGTAGCTAATGGTGAAAATGAGATCATGGGATAGTGCAGGCCAAAGGACTTGGGATGTTATGCATTTCAAAAGCCTGGAAGTTTGTATCTTAAAACATGCTACAGAGTCTCAGAGGAAAAATATTTAGTTCATTAGAAAGTAGATAGAGAGGGAATAGAAATGAAAAAGTCTTACGTCACTCCAGAGTGATCCCTTTCTATGGAAGTAGTACTGAGATGCATCATAGGACATTTCATTTAGTCCTCTTCAGGTTGGGACCAGTTGGCTCAGTATCAAGCTCTCACTGGCTCTCCTACTGTAGCTATGTTCAGCCTTTGATGTCAGTATGAGACAAGAAATGTCAGTAAAACAAGGAAAATGTAATTAGGCATATTATATTTTGTAATACATGTGTCTGAGGACAGACAGGGAAAGTGAAATGAAATTGAAAATTCCTGCTCTGTTGGAGGGATGACAGGATAGAGATGGGTAATGGGTACCTCCTTTTCAAAAAGGTGCTGAAGCAATGTGCCAAAGCAGATCACATGCCATAGGTGATGTTCCTCTTCTCCCATTTAATGTGGGATAGAATATACCTATTTGATTCATCCCTGAAGCAACATGGCCTGTGTTATATTATAAATAAATCATGTTACCCAGAAATAACTGCAAAGCAGTGCTTGCAGGCTTTCACCAGAGGAATCAGAGTGGTTAACATCTGAAGAGGAAGGTTTGGAAGCATACCTGTAGAGTTATGCTCGTCACGGAACTGCTAGATGGTAGTCAAGATTTCTGCAGCAGCTGTAGAAAATAACAATATGTCATCATCACTAGTCATATGTTTGTAACCCAGGGCAAATATAAATTCATAGTAGTTCCCCCAATGATTTTCATCTTTCCCCTTATTTTTACCTTGGCATTTCTCTGAGTATCTCCCTTTCTATGTAGTATTAGCACCGAGCCACTGAGGTTTGAATCTATCTACCTCTCTGCTCTTCTTCTAGGTTGAAGAAGCCTAAAGCTTTTCTTCCCCCCCTAGATGATCAGGAATGCCTGAAGTATTTCTGTGGATGTCTGTTTATTGCACAGGCCACTGCCTTTTCCCTCCAGGTAGCCTAGAGGGAACCTGCATGCCCCTTGACGTCCTGCAAATAAAGAAGGAGTGTTCACGCTCTTCAGCCATTGCTGGAAATCAATTTAGTGAGCACAGTGAGGCAAAGAAACAAGAGCACCTGAGGGAAAAAAAAAACCCCAAACAAAAACCAAACACACCAGAAATAAAATTGGGTCCTGCTCTTAGAGGCAGAGAAAGAAAAGCTTTTCCTATGAGACGTTTCTGTCTTTAATCCTTAGGTCTTGGGCTAGTTGGTTGGCTTCTTTCTTTCTTTCTCTCCCATGCCAAATAGATTTAGCCTGTTAGTTGCAGATTAAATTGGCTGTATGTTTCTTGCCCTACCAAGCTGTCATTGTTGTTATAATGGCCCACAGGTGAATGAGTTTCATTCCAATTTGTTTGCTAGATGCAGCATCCTCTGAGGAAACAATTCTGAGATTATATGCACTTTGCAAAGCCAGTGGATTGACTTCAAATTACAGCTTCTGGGTGAACCGATTGTCTACAAGTGAGATGAGCAAAAGGTTCTAGCTCCCTGCCACTTGGCTCCTTTCTAAATATTTCTCTGCTGATATTGCAGAGTTAGAAGCAACAGGTTAGCTAACTGACAAAGTCTAAATAACAACCTGTCACTTAGAAAAAGCACATGGTCTTGATTCACAAGGGGTAACACTCATAAACTGAATCTCCAACAAAGGGTACAATTCTGAAGATCAGCAGGGAAAACAGATGAAATTCACATATTAAAAGAAAGAGGTCTTGTTCTTGAAGCCTTTACTTTTGTTACAAGACAGTCACACAGTAATGCACTTGACTTTGCATCTGACACACAACCTGGTTCATTTTCATGGAATAATGCAATGGATGAGGCTGGATGGGAGCTCTAGAGATCATCTGGTCCAACGCCTCTGCTCAAAGGTGAATCATTTAGAGCAGGTTGCCCAGGACGGTGTCCAAGAATGGAGACTTCACAACCCCTCTAGGAAACCTGTGCCAACGTTCAACCACCATATGAGTTAAATAGTTTCTTCTTATGTTTAAATGGAATTTCCTGTTATTTCAGTTTGTGCCCATTGTCTCTTGTCCTGCCACTGGGCACCACTGTAAAGAGTCTGGCTGTGTCCTGTTTACTTGCCTTGATCAGGAATTTATACACATTGATAAGATACCCCTGAGTCTCCTCTTCTCCAGGCTGAACAGTCCATGCTCTCTCAGCCTTTCCTCATAGGAGAGATGCTCTGTCCCTTAATCATCCTAGCGGCCCTTGACTGGACTCTCTCCAGTAGCTCCATGTCTCTCATGTACTGGGGAGCTCTGGACTGGACCCAGCACTCCAGATGTTTCTCACCAGGGCTGACAAAAGTAGAAGGGTCACCTCCTTCACTCTGTTGGTAACGTTCCTCCTAATGGAATCCTGGATGCTGTTGGCCGCCTTTGCCACTAGGGCATGCTGCTGGTTCATGATCAACTTGGTATCCACCAGGAGTCCCAAGGCTTTTTGTCCAAAGTTGCTTTCAAGCCTTCCTGCCCACAGCCTGTTCTGGTACCTGGGGTTATTCCTCTCCAGGTGCAGGGCTTTGCACTTCTCCTTGATGAACTTCATGAGGTTCCTGCCAGCTCATTTCTCCAGCCTGTTGAGGTCCCTCTGGATGGCAGCATGACCATCTGGCATATCAGCCACTCCTCCCAGTTTTGTATCACCAGCAAAGTTGCTGAGGGTGTACTCTATCCCATCATTCAGGTGATTAATAAAGATGCTGAAAGGGATTGGTCCCAGTATTGACTCCTGGGGTACACTTTGTATGAAGGAAATCAACTTAAAAACTGTAGAATCTTCAGTTAAGCTGGCTTATACATAGAGATTTGTCTCATAAAATATTGTAATTTTATACAAAATAATTATTATCCTGTTCAATATCAAAATTTACATGTTCAATACTCAGCCTTTTACTAGAATGAAACACTTCACCCAAAGCTTCTGGCCAGCACTTTTTTTCAGTAGAATGTTTGAACTTCGCCGTGGGGAAAGATTGGAGGAGGAGGATGGGAAAAGAATAGCAAGATGAGGTTTTACAGCCACACAGTTATTTTAAATTGGATTTTGTCTGAAGATTTTGTGAAATTTTTGTGTCAGTTCAAAGCAAAGAGGTAAAGATAAAGAAACAAAGAACTTTCAAGCACTGAGTCAAGGTGACAGTCTGAATAACTCTAAAAATGTTTGCAGAATTGTTTTTTATCAGAGTCAGGAAGGAAAACAGATGTTAAAAACCTCAAAATTTGTTGTGAAATGGAATTTTCATTCTCTGGTCAGTTCTCTACTGAGAAAAGAAATTGTGAAAAAGCTCCTTGATTACAAATCACCAGTAAGTAGTTGTGGGCATTGCTTTACTCAAAAGAGGTGTCTTTATGTAAGCTAGCAATAAAGTACTGAGATTTAGAGAGAAAAGTAGTGATGCAAACAAAAATGTCTTTATCCAAAAAGTCACAGTCTATGGAAAGGGTCATTTCAATTTCAGGTTACTCTTATTTCATGACAATCACCATCCCTTTAATCAAAATTGAACACTGTAGCAAGTCAAGTTTCATTTTTATTGCTTCATGTAAATATACCAAAAAAATGCCAGTATAAACAATTGTAAGACAGAACCACCCATACAAACCCTGTTTTGTTTCTACTCTAAAGACAGGCTATCATTAAGTCACAATTTGTAGTAATCATCTTTTACATTTAGTGCCAATCTTTGCAAGATACTTGAAATAACTTGCAGAAGTTAATGCTCAGCAGTTTCCACAGGCAATCATTTTTACATAAATCAGTAGGTTAAAATCAGGGGGGTGATTAGTGTGGCACTATTTTAAAACTGGTGATTGATGAGGGTTGTCGTATCTAAGCCATGTAGATATCTCCAGGTATTTTGGATATGCCAAGTACACATTGGACGTCTGGCAAGACAAATTTTGATATCACTACATCCAATTGTGGTATTATAGAATCAGTCAGGAAGCAGTAGTCAAAAGTATGATTTCACTCTGGGACTACTTTTGGCTGATACATTTAAAAAATAAGAATTGAATTAATTTAATACCATCTGATATAATTTCCAGGAAATGTGTTAAATTTTCATATGGACTTTTTTATTTAGCCATACAACAGTCACAATACATCCAGTAGTAGAGTTGTTTATCTCTTGTTGAATTGTCAGTAGGCTTTCTCAGGGGTTTAGCAAGCAACGCATATTTGGTCTGATCCTTATGCACTTTGATTGTAGAACAGTGGAATCTTTCCAAATACAACCAAGGGATCAGGCCCAGCCAGCATGGGTTCATGAAAGGCAGGTCCTGCTTGACCAACCTGATCTCATTCTATGACCAGGTGACCCGCCTAGTGGATGAGGGAAAGACTGTGGACGTTGTCTACCTGGACTTTAATAAAGCCTTTGACAGCGTCTCCCACAGCATTCTCCTGCAGAAACTGGTGGCTCCTGGCTTAGACAGGTTTACTCTTCGCTGGGTGAGGAACTGGTTGGACAGCCGAGCCCAGAGAGTTGTGGTGAACGGCATTAAAACCAGCTGGCGACTGGTCACAAGCGGTGTTCCCCAGGGCTCGGTTCTGGGGCCAGTCTTATTCAATATCTTTATTGATGATCTGGATGAGGGAATTGAGTGCTCCCTCAGTAAGTTTGCAGATGACACCAAGTTGGGTGGGAGTGTTGATCTGCTGGAGGGTAGGAGGGCTCTGCAGAGGGATCTGGACAGGCTGGATTGATGGGCAGAGGCCAACTGTATGAGGTTTAATAAGGTCGAGTGCAGGGTCCTGAACTTCAGCCACAACAACCCCGTGCAACACTACAGGCTTGGGGAGGAGTGGCTGGAGAGCTGTGCGGCGGAAAATGACCTGGGGGTGCTGGTTGACAGCCAGCTGAACATGAGCCGGCAGTGTGCCCAGGTGGCCAAGAAGGCCAACAGCGTCCTGGCCTGTATCAGGAATAGTGTGGCCAGCAGGTGTAGGGAAGTGATTGTGCCCCTGTACTCGGCACTGGCGAGGCTGCACCTCGAATCCTGTGTTGAGTTTTGGGCCCCTCACTACAAGAAGGACATTGAGGTGCTGGAGCATGTCCAAAGCAGGGCAATAAAGCTGGTGAGGGGTCTGGAGCACAAGTCTTATGAGGAGCAGCTGAGGGAACTGGGGTGGTTTAGTCTGGAGAAGAGAAGGCTGAGAGGAGACCTTATCGCTCTCTACAACTGCCTGAAGGGGGGTTGCGGCGACGAGGGTGTTGGTCTGTTCTCCCAAGTAACCAGTGATAGGAGGAGAGGAAATGGCCTCAAGTTGTGCCAGGGGAAGTTTAGATTGGACATTAGGAAAAATTTCTTCACCGAGAGGGTGGTCAGGCATTGGAACAGGCTGCCCAGGGAGGTGGTGGAGTCGCCATCTCTGGAAGTGTTCAAAAAACGTGTGGATGTGGCGCTTCAGGACATGGTGTAGGGAACATGGTGGCGCTGGATTAATGGTTGGACTTGATGATCTTGAAGGTCCTTTTCAACCTAGTGATTCTGTGATTCTGTGATACATAAGCTTTTAGGCCCAGTTTTGCAACCAATTTATGGTGCATATTATGAACAAGTGTAAGAGTAAAACTTCTTATTTTAGTAAATATTTGTGGCATTGATTTTCTAGCTTTCTTTATCAGAAATATTAATTTAGTTCAGCTGTATGTTTGTCAAAGGCACAATATTTTGAAACCTATTTGCAGAGATAAGAGTCAGTATTTTCCTCCTAGTGGCATCTATTCCATCCATGTGAGGAAATAGAGTGTAACATTTCACAGCTGAAAGAGAAGCAATACCACTTAATAGAAAATAAGCAACTTAATGTGCTGTGCAGTACAATTTTCATTGTTAAGTGTGAAACACCACATGATCTAAGAGAATGTGGAGGGAAAAGTGATTAATGTCAAAATGAATGGGACCCAGGCCTTTTAAAGACAGATGCCTCTACCTGAATCACTAAATTCATAATTAAATACTCAAATCAAAGCCACTCTATGGGCACTATGAACTTTTTCTTCCTTTTCCTGAGGAAATTTCAAGCATTTTGTTTAACAATTTTTCGAAGACTTCTCAGGATCACTGTTCACCTTGGATGGAAAAGAAAGCAGGGATGATGAGCAGGCTCTAAAGCCTGTAATAAGTGCAGGTAATTAGATGTGAACCCATCTACAAAAATGTTTTACTGTTATTAATAATGAGACACATTTAGCACATTTTTTTGTCTCCTATTTTGTGTGGTAGGTGGTTCCTGAAATCAATGACCACAAGAGTACTGACTGCTGAAAAAGGTAGATTTTTTAAAAAATGGGATCTATGCATCAATTCCTACAGGATATTCAGGATCCATGACTTTTGTTGTGTGGATAGCTGTCTTTTAGGATTCGGCTCAGAGATATTTGTTTCATACTAATCCCCACATAACCTTTGGATGCTAAAAGCTTTTGGCTACTGCTTACCTAAGGGGAGTTTTTATCATCTCTACCTATTAGAGGAAGGACGTGTCACTCCAGGTGCACTGTCCTGGCAGAAAATAATTTGTTGTCCCAAACACAAAAAAATTTTAAGGGCAGAAATAAGATGAAAACACGTGACTCCCCCAGATATTCAACAGAAGCTCTCTGTAGCTTTGAAAATAGGCTCACACAAAGTTAACTATGTCTCAGGTACCTTAGAGGAGATGCCCATAATTTAAACACTCAAATGTTTATCTGTAATTTTTCACAGCTCAGCACTGCCGGTTGCGCAAACAAACTGTGCATAAATAAATCATCTGGTTATGGCCCTAGGGAGGGGAGTGGAGAATGGCAAGTAGGCTCCTGAGGCCAACACTCACCGGTGATGAAGCTGGCTGCCTTTGTTTAAAAAACCTCCGCTCTGTTCAAACCCAGTGATGGCAATTAGATAGTTGTTATTTGTCAGTGCAGAGGGAACAGTTATAACTGTGTTATTGCTGTTTCCTCAATTTCCTTCCTAAGTAATAATTTTGGCAACTGTGTGAGGAAATGTTTTTTTTTCAGACTTGAAAACACCGTTACAGATGAAAGCATCTTGCATTTATTCCAGTGATGACAGTAAGAAAAAGATGGCTTGCTTCCAAACAATTTGCCAAACATAACACATTTGATTTGTCCCATCTTTTTCTTTTTCCCCTTATTCTTTTTGTAATCACAGCACTTCATCCCTGAAGACTCCTTCACCTAATGTTGTTGGATGATCTTTGTCAGCAATGCTTTGTGAGATAAGATTCTGCAAGCCTGCCCTTCGCGCAATAGCTCAGGCATGTTTGTCTAAAAATTCTGTTCTACTTTTCATCTTTCTTACATTCACTGTTGGATTAATTCTTGGACTGATTTGTAGGAATCCCTGATCCCCAAAACATTAATAAATACATTTAATTTTTCTCTCGGAAAAATTGTGCTCAGTGGCACGGATTAGCTGTGTAAATTTAGGCATATGTGAGGTTATGTAAAGTGAGACATGGGCATATGTTTGCAGGACTGGAGCTCTGGTTTGTGCTAGAGGCATGATATGAATAAGATTCAAAATCTGGACAGTTATAATTACACACAAAGCCAAGGCTTGTTAGGGTAAAGGATGCGTTTTTCTACTAGTTGTGTATGTGAGACGTATCTTAAGTGTAGTAAACTAGAACTGGGAAAAGCAATGACCATTCCTTTTTTGTCCTAGGAAGAATACTTTTGTAGCTTGAAGCAAACTGAAGGTCATGCTTGTTCAGAACAAAAAATGACATGTCCATGCATATCAATATAGAGCAGCCTTCTAGGCTGAGCATCAATAAGAAATTTCCTTTTTTTCCTTACAAAATAAAGTTATAATTATTCTGTTTTTATTGCTTGTTGATATTTAATAAATATTTTATCAAAATCATAAACAAACAAACTCTTTCTTATATTTCTTCACGTATAGTTTTTTTCTACTAGTTCCATGGTATCAGGCAGCAGTAAAAGAGAGTATACAGAATACTTTGTGCTTTTGGGCCACTAGCAAGTCCTTGGGAGGTCAGGTATTGAACATGACTATGATAATTCTAAACCAGCCCTGTGAGCCATCAAATCACATCAAACTCAGCTACACAGAGAAAGCCTAAAGGTATGTGTGACATTTTCATTCTCTATAGACTAAATCCTCACACATATCAGCCTGTCAAAGAAGAGAACAATTGGGGATTATCTTCTAATAGGTATACCTGCACCCACTGGGTGGGTGAACTGAGAACAAAGGGAATGGCTTACTTTTTGGTTTCAGTGTATTGACTGTTTTTTTTAATTCTTCTTTTTTCCTTCCTCACTTCATCAGAACTGTAGTTTTTTGGGGGGCTAGTTTATATATATAGCTGTGGTTTTTTTTTTTTTTTGATGGAGTGGGAGGGGAAGGGAGAAGAGTATTTTTTTCCCCCCAATAACCTGTCCACAGCACTAAGTCAGACAATGCAGTACAGTCATACTAAGACATCACTCACAGGACTGTCTCTCCTAGCTATTTAAGCAGGAAAAAAGCATGTTTGTTCAGGCTCAGGAATTGTAGATATGCAAAGTTAAGTCAAACTGTTAGAGGCAAGACCAACATACATCAGTTTCAGAAATTTTAATACCTTGTCTATTATTTCTCCTGAGAACAAAAAAGGGTACTAGAGCAGATTTCTAAGCTTCTCAAATTTTAAGGGGTCAAAATATAGTCTCTGTTCCTAATAGTTCCAAGAACATCTTCCAACTCTGTTCTGTCAACTCTGGTTTCAAAAGCATTGAAGATTTTAGGTATGAAAACAATCATTCAAATGTATCCCACAAAGCCATGAAAAAATTAAACAGTAGGTTGCTCCTTTGGTGGTTAATCAGTACAGTTTGACTGAAGCTTGTAGAGCGACTCAGATTTCCCTGACATACATAAGCAAGGTCTTTGCTGTAATTATCACTGATTAAGTCTTTTTAATGATGCCTCCTTATCCTTAAAATTGCTTCCCTGCACAGGTTCAATTGGCATTGACTTCTCACTGATTGCAGGTGTTCTTAGAAATCCTTGTATTATATGATGGACACAAAAGAACCTTTACTATGGACTCTTCTGACTTCTTTATCTTCTCCTATTATTTTGCTGCAATGTGTATTTCCTTAAGAAGGAAAACAACAATGGAACATTTAGCTGGATTTAACTGGATTTTAATGATAATCATGTGCCTCAGCTGAACAACTGAATTTACCTCCTTACTGTCATCTTAATTTATTTTATCTGGCATTTCTGTCACCTGGACCTGCACATCTGTTGCCACTGCAGTGAAATTACCACCAAAATCAAGGTCCCCAATCCTTTATTTGACTTTAAGAGGTCAGAATTTCCCTTTTGAGATTAAATTCAATATTCCACACTGCAAAGACCTTTAATTTATGAGTTAATTTGATCACATAAATAATCCCATTGAGTTAAAAAAACCCTGAACTCAGTCATCTGAATTTATCCGCACACACGAGCACTTGCAGGTAGTATGCCTGAGATTGTATGCTGTTTCTGAACACAGCTAGAATTTCTGCAAAGCGCCTAACGCATTGTTAGAGACTGTACACTAATTCAGTAATAACAGTCATCATAGCTCATAGAGATTTAAGGAGTACAGAGTGGAGAAAAATGGGCTGGATAGTTGCTACTTAGTTTTGCCACCTCTGTGCAAATGCAGCTCACCTACAGGGTTTGAAAAAGTGTATGTGTATCTGCCTATGACGCTAAGCATCTTCTGTTCAGAAACTAAGCTAAACCAAGAGACCTCAAAAATTCCAAGAACTTATGAAATTCACTGAACCTTCAATTTCATATTTGGATTTTTTTTCCCCTATCCTTTATTAAGTACCTGAGCCATAAGAAATACTTACTGAAGATAAAAAAAAACCCAAACAACAAAAATGGGACCTCATGCTCCAGAGGGCAAAATCCATATGCAGCATTCACTCTGAAATTTGGCAAAGTGAGAGATGCATGATGAGGTATTTTCACAGGGCAGGTTTACTTACTTATTGCACATTCTGTCACTGCTCTGAAATACTTTTGCTGTGTTGTGGGTACAAACATATACAAACTGTAGCCATATAGCATGCAGCATCTGAACTACTGTGCCTCTGGGTTAGTGGCATACCAATCAATAATGTGGTTATCATTTGTCAATGTTTTGAACAAACCAAAGGGGAATTCCAGCATACTCATTTCAATAAAAGGTCACATCCTCAGTCAATGTATGAATTTGATGGTGTTGTTGTGGCATACGTTATCTGAGGCTACCATTAGTTCTAAAATATTCAAGCAGAACTTGAGCTAGTGTAAATCCATTGACTTCAGCAGAACCACTCCAATTTTCATTGACTGGGGATATTGGTCTTTATGTAAACCCAGAGCACTTGATTTATTTCCATGTTGCACTGGCTTTCCATGTGGAATTAACTGTTTTAAAATCAAGCTGCTCCGTTACAAAGGTAGAGCAGCAGAGTGAGTCAGACCCCAACCACCCGAGGGGGATCTGATCAGCTTGACAGAGAAAGTCTTCTCTTATATGAGTGCTCATTATGGCACACTCCCTATGGCTATGCTGAGAGTGAAATGTTCAGTGACACCAGCACGCTCTGACCATGAAGTGCCTTGATCTGCCAGAGCATGGCTCCTATGCAGGTGGGACTGGCCATGGGCACTGTGCTGTCCTATGCTGTTCCCTGAGGCCTCTCCTCTGAGAGCACCAGGTGTGGGAATCCCCATCAGCACCTGCATTGCAGGCTGCCAGCATGCTCATGGAAAGCTTAGGTCATGCTTACTTCCAGGAATGCTCTTAAGGATGCCTCTTATACACAAGCCTTGCCATAGCATTTATCTTTCATCCTCCTTGTCTGTTTGTGCAACCCTTCTATACACATACCGTACAATTCCATACAAAGCATGTGCCAGCTGTCTCTGTTGCTCTTACAACTTACTCCAAAGCTTAGTCAAGGTGAAAGCCCCAGCTGGCTCATCTCCCCATCAGCCACAGTCTGGGATGAAATGTTCCTTGAAATTCCTAGGGCTTGGCTGGATGGCCAGGGGCACTGCCCCTGCATCCACCTCTCTGGAGGCTACAGTGTTATAGATGCACATCACTTGCTTCCCTGGTGGGATCATGGGGGTTACTCCAACTCACATGGCAACTATTTACAAGAAGCAAAAGGCTTCTTTGATTGTACTGTCAGGAGCTTGTATCAGTCTGGCAGGGAGACTTCACCCTGGTCCAGAGGTGACCTTGGTAGGGCTGTCTCTCTGCAGGTTGGAAAAAATGGTTACTATGGATCATGGCACAGCAGGCTGGAATCCGCAAGTCAATGATTGCGGTAACTGGAGCTTTTGTGTGGCTGAACAACATTTGTACAACCTGATATATCCTTAGGAAATACTGTAGAGATGTAATGTATCCAGGAGGCATGCTTGCTTGTCCACTATAAACACCCATGATAACTACATGTGTGAGAAGTAATTTTCCTCATTGATCTCAATGTTTTACTAATAAAAAGATCAAAGTAAATGCATTGCAATTTGCAAAATTGGCATTTTCCAACTTGTAAAAACAAGCTGCACATCACTGATCACCCAACAGTGTGATCTCCATTCTTATTCTGGTGGTATGGGAATTCCCAGCTGGACAGTTACAATGTGGTCTATTTTGTATTTTTCAATATGTGCAAGAACAGCAGTATTTTTTCAAGCTGGGAGGCTGCAGAAGACTGGTCACCCCAGAGTACCCTTGATTAGGGTCTGATGAGTTTGGGTATGACCCTTATAGCCCTACTATAGGTACTCCCGAGTGGCTCACTGGGGCATGGCATTCCCCATAGCATTGTGGAGTATGGGTTGCCTGAGCTCAACTACCCTGAGCAGCGTTGCTGTTCATGCTGGTCATCCACATTACTGGAGGTCACCGGCCAGTGAGAGCATTTCTGTTGCATCTGCACTGGATTGCACTCAGGAGACCCAGGAGGGCACTCCAAGGGAGGGACAGTGTTGCTGGGACACCATTTGGCATTAGGGGTATTCGCAGAGGCACTGTGACAACAAGGTGTGGATGAAACCAATCTTCTCTCAGTGTAGAGCTTACTTCTCCCCTGCTGAGCAGTTTCCCTCCTTATCCACTGCTGTCATCGTGAGACAGGCTGAACGGCCACAGATGCATCTTCCCCCGGCCTTGCTGAGCCAGAGGTGCCATTTGAAGCTGTGCTGCCACTGACAACCAGCATCACAGCAGTTTTCGGGAGGCTTAAATTGATAACGATCAGAAACCAGCTCATGACAAGGAGTTACAAGGTGAGGTTTGTGAGGTTTGTGTCACTCCCACGACCCATCCGTGTTTGTACAGTGTGAGCTGAACTGCAGTTCAGTTCAGCCAAATGAGAAACATGGCTTAGATAGTAAATGCAGTATTGCTTATTTATAGAAGGCAGTGGTTTTTTTTCCTTTTAATTGATTTTTTAGGTACATTTGATACATGAAAAAAATGCCTGATGTAGAGTATTTAATATTGTTTATCTCATGACCTGTGATGTTTGTACCTTTAATCTGTATTCAAAATTTGCCCTCCCTATTGATTAGGGGCCCCATCTGCCAGTCACTCTTCCCTGAAAATCCCATTGATTTCAAAGGGATTTGGTCAAGCAGAATGATAGCTCTAAAAACCAATTTTCAGTGGTTGGCAAAAGTTAGATGAAGTTGGATGTTGTGTGATTTCCAGTACAAATGATGTGATTCTTACGGTTCTGGGTGGATAAAATAAAGGGTGAGATTAAACTGACAATGACAATAAGGGGAATAATATCTATCTGTGACCTTATAACTAAAGCAAAGAATCTTTTATATTCACATGTTATGGTATATGTGCTTGGTCTAGGAACATGCTTTTTCTATGCCATAGGAACCTTAGGCTGAATACTTGATCCCTTAACTCAGGGTGACAGTCCCGGGAACCTGTGAGTATGCAAAGACCTCAGAGTTCAACGTTTTTGTGCTCTTGCTTGGTTCTTCCTCTCCTTCCACAAATTAAATGATTTAATATGAGAACATCTTATTATTGTTACATTTTTTTTTTTAAGTTAACAGAACAGACTGAAAAAAACAGTTGTCATGGAACAATTACCTTGAAGTTTTATTGACAAAAAGACTAGCACAGGAGAACACCTCACAAGTACAATTTCAATACATATCACTGTGGAGTAATTAAATTTTTCTAATACAGCTTATTTTTTATTTGAGTGCTTTATTTTTTCCCCTGCAAAATAACATCGCTTAAATGTAGGTTCGTCCTGAGAGTTCTCCTCATACTTGTCATTATTGTGCCAAAGGATAAGAAAGTGTCTTAGAGAGAAATGCATCTGCATTGATCTGCATTAGGTTGTTATTTTAGCCAGTGGTAATGCAATGACAAGCCTTTTAGAAAGGTGATGAATGCAATGTAATGTCTTTGAACAAGAATTTTTTGTGTGGAACCTCATTAACAAACCTAAACTACTTCCATTCAAATACTCTGGAAAGATAACACCAGTCACAAATGTTAAATATCTGTTTTGCTTTTCTTTGCTTACTCATGCATTTATTCAACACTCGCTATAGCAGTTTATCTAAAATTAGGTCCAAAGTAATTTAGGCAGCCATACCTTATGTGAGAGATTCTGCAGAAGACTTTAAATCATAGTGACAGCCATTAGAAATTGCTTAAAGGAAAAACATTTCTGGACAATTTTACGCCTAACAATAGAACTTTTTAAAAGATTAGAAAACCCACTTTGTGTACAGATATTTCAATGGTCCTTACTTTCAGGAAATTACAGTATATAAAACCTGCAGGCCCTACATTACTTCTCTGTTGTGTATAGTACCCTTGCTTGCACTTTAAGTAAAACTGAACTTGTCAGCAGATAATTTAAGCTATTTGGAGTTTCCCAAATCTTGACCTCCTCAACTCTGAGTTCACTACTATTCAGAAATAATTCAGTAGCTAAGGACATGGTGCACAGCTTACTCTGTGCTTAGCTTTTAGCTTTAGAAACATCAGTCTTTTCAGCACCCTTTATATACTCTGGGAAATGAGGGCTTCCCTGGGGTGACCTTAAGTAAGTACCTCAGTTAACAAGTACTGGTTGAAGGTCCACAAATTCTGAGGGAAAAAATTAGTCTCTGTTTCAGCATCAAAATGCTCAGAGCTAGAAGTGCAGGACACCAGCCAGAGCAACCGACAAGTAAGAAGTGTCACATTTGCTCTTATGGCAGCCTTTCTCCTCATTTTGTCCATCACGTCACCTTTTCTCTGCCTACCGTTATCTGCAGGAGGTCGTGTGCTGTGAAGACAAAATTCCTGGGGACTATGATTGCACACCATGGGTGCTGGAAGGGTTTTATACTTGTGGTGCATCCCTCCAGTCTCAATGCAGCCTGACAATTATGTCAGGGTTTTGCATTTCTGATCCATGTATTGTTTACATGCATTTCCAGTCCCTTAAATTATTGCAATTACAATAAAATATTTATAGTTCATTATAATGTCTTTGGTTTTATATTAATTGTTAAAATTACTATGTTACAATTAGAAAAAACTATTGTGTTTTTATGATGTTTTAATGTTACAAACATAATTTCCATACAAAAATTATTAAAATACAGGAATTCAAATTGAAGATTAAAAGCAGTTCTTCTCTCTCTTCAGAAATATTAATCTGATTTCCTAATTCTGGTCAGGTGAACGAGGAAGGCATAGACCAGAAGTTCTGCGGAAGGCCAGGTCACCCATCAGGCTACACATCAGTATAACCACCATCACACGGGAAGATGATGTGGTCAGAAAAAGGTTCTCGGGCAGTAATACCTGAGATCTGTGAGTTCGAGCTTGTTTTGATGAATAAACTTATGTGGAAGTGAGAGTGGCCCTTGTGAGGCAGGGAGAGATCTTGCTGTCCCAGCCTTCCAGGCTGCAGGACTTCTTCAAATCAAAATTCTCGGAGCTTCTTAAGGGGCACATACTCTCATAACTGCCCCTTCCAGAGGAAAGGAATGTACACGTATAATACATATACAGAATATATAATACAACATGTACCTACATTTTCAGCCAGTCTCTGAGTTGGTACCTTACATCTTTGAGATCTCTGAGATGCTGCGTGTATTTAGGGTCTGTACAGAGCTGTGCTTGTCCTCTCCATTGTTCTGCTTAGACCTTACCTTGTTTGTAAGCAGACCCAGGGGGTCTACTTAGACCTCCTTGTAACACCTAGTCCACATGTAACTCTCTCCCTGAACTTCTTCATCTTGGCTCTGTTCTTCCTGTTTTGCTCTTACCTCAGGCACTGGTGTCTATCCACTTTAACAAGAAGGGGTGGTTTCATGGGAAAAAAATCCACATTTTAGTTGTATGAATGCACATTTTCAGATGGTTGTGTCATGACACATTTAACCTATTGGACTTTTCTGTTTGTTGTTTTCATTATGCTTGAAAGAAATCCACGATGCTCTCACTTTTAATAGTACTGATCTGAATTTTTCCTTTCCTTTACTAAATAACATCAGGCCATTGAGAATTTAGATTCAAGAGGTACTGTCCTATAAATTACCAGGACCAAGTGCAGATCTGAGCTAGTAGAGCAGGCTTTAAGAATCCTTCAAAGAATTTGGATTTTTTTTCTTTTCTTTTGACTGTGTTTGTCTTGGACCTGAAAAAATATACCTGAAATAATAAGCCTTTGCAAAGTGTTAAAATGTGTTTCTTGTATGTTATTACTGTGGCTCATGTGTCATATCTTGCAAATATTGATTTGTACATGAAATCAGATTTGTAATGGCTGTGGGTTTTATTCTTTATCCTTCTGCTAAGTGGGACTCATAATGCAAAATCAATATGTATTCTCCAGCGCATAGAAAAACGTCTATGTGAACTGTGGATCATTTATAAAGTTTCCTTGTTCTTATATGCAATATGTATAACGTTTTGAGTCTCACTCTGATGGCAATGCCATTTTAAAAAAGTGTCAGTATTGTTAGCATTTTATTTATAGAACTTCTTGACTTGCTGAGAATATGGTGACGTATTGAAGACTACCTGAAAGCATGAACCACTTAAGTGAGGCCTACATCTGCCCAGCTCTTAGTCATTATTAGACGTTTATGGTATCTGCTGGGAAAATAAACCAAGCACAAATAATTGTTATGGGGGAGCCTTACCCAGAACCTCTGAACCACATCTGCCAACCTTTAATGGTTTAGGTGTGCATGGGGAAGAAACCAAGAAACACAAAGGCGTTTTTAAGAACGCTACATCCTTGTAACACACTTAGGGTGAGGTATAAGAAGGTGAAAGGAACCCGTGTAGAAACAGCTAGCTGGCATTAAATATGGAGAAAGTCAAAGGTATTTGTCCTGGGGTGACAGACCAGCAAGGCCTTTGGAAAGTTAGTCTGACCATCTAAGTCAGAGAGCAATAAAAAGGTAAAGCTCCTTGATAGGAAGACCTCTCCAGGAGCCCAGCACACAGCAGAAGGCTGAACCCGGCGTGGAAGCACCGTGTGAAAGCCAGGACACCAGCCAGGGCTCAGGCACTTTGTCCAGCTGTGAGGAGCCCTGCTGCCCCGCGGCCGCCGTGACACTCAGCCTGGACACGAGGCTGTGGCTGGTGGGAGTGTATCTGTATGGCATGTGCACGAGTGTGTGTGTGTGGCAGAACAGAAATTGCTACCCGCCCACTATACTCATCCTGGTTAGTTAATAAATTTTAAATTTTATGAGATGGAGTACTGTGGCTTTGTCTTTGTGGCTACCCCACATTTAAATTCTGCTCTGACACCTTTGCTGTTCTGTATTTTCACTTAGTCCTACTTTTTCTTTGTTATTTTTACTTTCCATCTTCTCAGCCTTCTGCCTCTGCACTGTAACCTCTCTCAGTGAGATTTAGGGTCTGATACATTTCCAGCCCTGCAATATGTGCTCCATCTCCTGCAACAACTCAAACTCTGTCTTTTCAAGATTTTGTTTTGCCTTTATTTTCCCTCAATAGAAAGAAATTCTCCTGTGACTTATCTGAATATTTCCTATCCACACTTATAAATCAGACTATGCTTTAAGATCTTTTCTTGTATTTTTAGATATCAGATTGACTTGTCTGTGAGCAATAGGTGTATATGAACTTCTCTAATTTTCAGAATAACCAAAGGGTGTTGTTGAAATACGCACTATTCTCACAAATTCTTCTTTTTTAAAATACCTTTTTTTCTTAGATAGCTTTTAAGTCCAATTTTAGCTTCCCTTGAATATAGTGGTTCTGCTGAAAGGATGAGCACCACTAAAATCTGTATGATCTTTCATTATGCTTGTTGCTCTCTTATTCTGATTAGGTTATGTGTTGTCATCTTTTTAGTTTTCTGATTTGTTCCAGTCATTTCTATGGTCTGAGACATACCTGTAAGAATTTTTTTCCCATCTAACATTATAATCTGTTTATTATGCAGCCTGGCATTATCATATTATTTTTCTAAATCTAATCCAAGATGTAAACCTAATGCTTTTTTTTTTTTTTTTAAGTTGTACATTTCTTACAGCTTTTGACAGGTTTCTGATGCTTGTTACAGTCTAATCTCAAGTTAAGGATTTATCGTATCTTTCAGGACGGTCTATTTGTCTCAGCACTCTCAAATATGTACTATATGAATCCACTTCTTGGATTACAATGCTTGTTAAGTTTCAGTAACATGATATGTTAACTAGCTTGCCCTTTCTCATTTAACTGTTGATTCTTAAATTAATCTCATACTCTGTCATATTAAAATGAGAAAACCTGCCTTATTCCATTTTTTCTTTTCAGGGTTTCCCCTTGGCTTCACAAAGATACAATTATCTTGCTTGAACCTTTTCTGTCATCTGCTGTGCTCCTGGAGAGTTTCAGCCTCTTTAGATTTTTAAATTCATGCTCCACATTGTCCAATTATTCCTCTTCTATTCTACTGTTGCTCAAGTCACTCTTCTTTTTCAACCTTCACTCCTGGTACTGTGCTGTAATTATAGACAGTGACTGGAGAGAACTCTGTCTCAGAGATTATACTCTGATGAGTTTCTAACGTAATAATTCTACTTAATGGATCCCGGTCAAATATCAAGCGTCCCAAAACTACCAAAGATTTCCCCAGCATCTAGATCTGATTTAATAACTTGGGTTAATTTTTACAGTTTTCTCACAACCTTTTAAAATTATCTATGCTGTTTACTAACCAAATCCAACAAATGTCTAATGCAGTTACAGTTAACGGGTAGGAGCTGACAACATGGACATACTGATTGCTTTGAATGTCATATCTGCAGGCAGTGGTACAGCTGCCTCCTTTTAATCCTACACTGTTACGCCTACTGGGAAAAGGCACCCAGCTCCAGACAGACTTTGTTTCAATACCTTCTTGTCTGAAGATTTTCAAACTTCTGTCTTCTGATGCTAAGGAGAATACTGACAAGATCAGTCCCATTAACTTGGCCCCAGGATCATGATAAGAGAGAAATCTGGAGTTTAGTTAGGAAGACTGTGAAATCGTATTCACCCTTCTCCACAGATGCATACTTTACTGGCTAATAACAAGACATGCTGATGACGTAAGACATACTTGATATATATAGCAGCATTAGTAGACAAAGGTATGACTGTAAAGGAGAAAGTGTGAGGAGGTGTATTTTTGCAGCCTCTTATGGTAAGAAGCTGTTGCTTAAATTGATCAGGTACTATGTCTTCCATTGGAATGGTTGCACAAATATTTGCTGTTCACTGGAATTAATTTAGTTTGAAGAAAATAAGTCTAAATGAGCACCTTTGTCCTCCCTACTCTGGAGGTAGGATTTTTCTTAATTATGTGCTTAAAACCAGCCTCATTTACATCCTCAATTTTGATGTAGGAAATGAAATAATTTTTTAAAAAGATGAAGACCAGTGTGGGTTAAACAGTTATCATCTTTTTCAATTCAAAATTTCCAGACAAAGATAATTCACATATAGCCAAATTCATGGTGCTGAAAGTATTAAAACATTCTTCCATACATCAGTTTTGCAAGAAACAGTGCAACAATTATGCTATAATTTCTACGTAACCTAATGTTAATGTGTATGTAATTTTAGCTACAGATGCCTATACAGAATCTAGAGTGATATTATATGCAATTAGATAATTTATTCTACAATTACCTCATAGATTTAGATAGCCAGTGAAGTGACAGCATAGAAATTACCAAATAATAGAGATTTAAAAAAAACAGCCTAGAAAATTATATAACAGTCAAGAAGAGTAAAAATGGCCTTTGAAAACTTAAGTTGAAATTTTCCTCTAACTTTGCAAACTGTTTTTTTCTCAAGAATTTATTTTCTGAAAGTGCTGAAATATAAGTGGAAAGAACACTAAAGTAACAAGGGAGTCTATATAAAGAAACAACAAAATATATACATATTGGCTTGACAATACAGAAAGGAGAATATGAGAACTGAATAGAGCAAGTTTTATTAGGCTGTGTAATTTTCCCCCAGTGAGCACATAGTGCATTTAAAATTAAATTTATCTGAGGAAGTAGAAACCTTTCTGTAGGCAAGATTTTTCAGTGTTGTATGGAAGAACCAGACAAATGAATAGATTTTTTTTCTGTCTTCAAATTAAGTAGAGCAATTTTATCCCTCATACAGTCCTGTATCAGAGAGCACATTAGGACTGTGATTTTGTGAACATCAGTTTCTGAAGTTTGAATTCTTGATTACATTTGGTAAGATCATATCCTCCTGGGAAAAAAAAAATTCACCCAAGAAATAATTTTGCGATGTTACATACTTAATTAGGAGGGGCAGTAACAGCAGTATTAGCAGTTCTTTCCTTTCTTTTGAGAAGAACTATGAGGGGGTCAGTACACAAACCCTGCAGTCCTGTCATCATCAGCTTAACTAACTCGTTCTCCTCTGCAGGGAAGTGGAAACTCTCTGCTTTTGTATTTTCTCTGTGGTTTCTTGCATTTCCTCTAGCTTGTCTGGTTTGCACCCTAACCAAGCTGTTGATGAAACCTGGGGGACTGACCATAGGAAAATCAGTCTTATTGCCTGGACTTAATTTCCTGCTAAGGGTAGTAAAGAATAAGGCTTCACTGCTCTTTTGCTTTTGTACACAGTTTTCACACTCTGTCTGCCTTCTTCCCTCTTGCTGCTGACATCCTCCTTATTGAGATTTTCAAGGATCTTTTTTTTCTTGAGGAAAGTAGAGAGGAAAAAGACTCCCTCTTCTCAATGTGGCAAAAAGAGACAAAATTCTTGCAAGTTAATCTCCAAAACTGAAACGATTTCTACCTACTTGACTCTTCAACTCACACTGGTATCAGAGATTCTGAAGTTTGAGGTCTTGCATGCAGTGTAAACTGGGACTTTTCCTTCAGGGAAAGTCACAGTTGATTGAAAAAACTTGATTGAAAAAGAGCAAAATTTAAAATACCAAAGGAAAGGCCTTTTGCTTTCATTTTCAAATACACTTTTGAGGAAAGTGAATTTGGTTTAGAAAAAGATTTTATAAAACTTATTACAGTTTATATGTTTGCAGTCAGTTAACTTTGCATGGACAAAAAGCATTGTAATGTTTTCCTTCAGCTTTCAAAATTTAGTTTCAATGTTAAAAAAAATAACATGTGCTCTAGACTTAAAAATATCTAATATAAAGTAGTTCCAAATAAAAGTATAAAAACACCAGGGATAAACAAGATTTGTTTCTAACTCTGACAGATGGAAAACAAAGTACAGCCAATGTAAAATGTTTTCAAGAAGTAAGTAAAAGAAAACAGATCTCTGAGCTGGTTAAAACTAGGGAGCTACAATTCCCTAGCTCAGCTTTCAATTTCAGACTCTTCTATATATTTTCTTTTCATTAATGCCCATGTTCTTCAAGTTCAGTCTGATTGTGGGAAGTTTCCATCGGTAGGTACTGTGTGTAATAGATGAGATGGTGAGCAGTGTTGTCACTTCAAAAAATGATGGATTAAGGGACAGAGGGAAGGGATCTGGAAGATATTAAATGGATCAGTAGACAAGTTCTCTCCTTAATCAGCAGTATTTACACTGAAAACAAAGGGAGTTTTGTGACAGTGAGGCTGAAGTTAGATGGTCTGGCCAAAGCCATACTCTAAGAGTATCCTTTAAGTCTCTTTGTTAGATGGAGAAATTTCAGAGTTTTTTCTCTGTTGTTCCCACCTATCAGCAAATACGGAACCATGAAGCTTGTTTTAAATAGGTAATAGATCTTGATTTAAAGAGATGACAGTCTACTAAGATGAAAAATTTTGAAGTATAAATAGGCAATAACAGACGAGAAAATTCTCCCCAGATACAAGATATAAGTTAGAATCAGCTGATGACCTGTGATGGGTGTGCTTGACCCTTGACCAGACTGGACGTGGTTTGGTGCAGGCTCTGGAGGAGGCAAAAGCCTGAGCCCTAGCTGGGCTGTGAGCTCTGCTAGTTTTAATCTGTTCCCTGAAAACCCACAAAGGAACAGAGTGACGAAGTGAACATCGATGCAAATGAGCTTGGAACATCGATCATGAGATTAACACATGAATAATGGGTGGCTTTTCCAACACTCATTTATCAAGGAACAAAGAAAGTTGTGGGTACAAGGAGTCTCACGCGTACCTTTTCCATCACATGTAATTTGACTATGAGACAACCACTTTATTGCAGAAATATGACAGCCTAAGTGAGTTTTTTTTGAACTCTTCCTGCTAGACAGCATGGCTGCATGATGGTGATCTCCCCTTTAGCTGGAATGTCTCTCAAGGTTGCTCCTTAAGGCAGAGAGACCTTTTATCAACAGCAGATTTTTGGTTATCTTTCACATAACTCTGTAGTATGATAACTTTGATTTTGCCTTGGTAAATTTGATTGCATGCTGAACTGATGTTAATGAAACATTACATAAACTTTGCATATATAAACATTAAGACATAAATCATTGACCAAGTCTGGGACTAAGTCTGGATCCAGTTGCACCTAGACTCTTCTCTGAAAAATTTAGAAAGCAAGGACATTCATTCTGAACCTCATGACTCAATAGGATGGTCTTCCTTACCCTTTCTGTCTCTGTTCTCTCTGTGAATCATTCTAACTCGAGTGTAACTCAATTTTCCTTGGTATGTTTTTCCATGCAGTAATTAATAGAGTGAACCTTGCCATCCAACTTTGTTAGGTTGCACTTTTTAAACATCATACTAAAACCACTTTTTGCCAACACCTTTGACAGTGGTTCTTTAAGCGATCTAAATCACTCTCTCCGCTGTATGACCTAAGATACTGGAACAAGATAGCTGTTTATTTTCTTCTAGAAATCAATCTGTGATTGTATTAGTGTCACAGTCATGCAGAGAGACAGACTATTGTTCTATCATTCTTATTAATGAGTAGAATTATTTATATGTTAATATCTTGTTGCAATTATTTTAAGAACATTAAGACTATGAGTTGGCCAGTCAGATTACTTACCTTATCTGTCATCAGCCTCTGCACCTCAAAAGGTAAGGATAGAATAATGTGGATACAGTGGTTATTTATGAGTCAAAGAAACAGTGTAGTAAAAAAGTAAGCATCTAATCTTCATAGCTAGAAAAGTTAAGATGAGTAAAATCACTTCTCTTTTTTCCTGTGCTCGAAGGCTCAGTCTGGCTTTAAAACTGTTTGTATTAAGACTAAAATAGTTCATTAGTCTGTGCTACTGTCTTGTCCTCAAAAAGCTGTACATATCTGGCTTTTGCTGCCACTATTGGTTCCACCACCTCACAAGAGCCGTGTAGGCTCATGAGGTCCAGGAGCCAAAAATATTCCATAACAGACCAAAAGGTAAAGGTGCTCACTCTGAGAAAAAAAAGACACTGGATTTCAAGCTAGAGAGAAATTCTACTATATATGGGAGGGACATCTGCACTGTTACTTTTGAAAATCCCTACTGACAGTTCAGTCCTCAATTTCCAGTAAATCAGAACTCCATTTTAAGGCTTTAAAGTGAGTCTTTCACATTAGGGGTTGCTGACATTTCCTCTTATCTCCTCAAATTCAGATTTGACTCTGATAAATATTTCAGTGACATAGATAAAATATAGCATTTTCATGCCGTAGAAATGTAGGAAGAGCGGCTGAAGGTGTAGGCAAAATAGGGCGTTGCCCAGGACAAGGAAGCTTTCTGGGAGTAGCGGTATAGACATAGCCCATTTCTTGGTAATTTCTGGTGGACCTCCGGAAATCAGGCATATAGCAGATGTTGCCATATGAAGAGAGTTTGTGCTGTTTGGAATAGCTGTGTGGCCGCAAGGGATGGGAGGGATATCCTAGAAGCAATATGTTTTACTCCTGCTTCTCCCTTTGCACCTCTAATGCACAAGAGCAGTATGCCAGCCCTTGTAGGGTTCTTCCTTCTGCCTCTTCTCTTCTTACTGTGGGCTTAGGCACAGTCCTTTATCGTTGAAGTGACAAGACTGAGGAGCTCTCAGGAGTCTCTAAGCTCAGGTTTAAAAATAACGTGAATACAAAGAGTAACCCTCTAGGGATAAAACCTAAGATTTCTTCTTGTCTATAGAGATAGCTCAACAGCTCAGAAAAGCTATTCAGGCACAGCAAGAACAACAGTGATTTTTGAAATAACATATTTTTTTGTAGAAATCAGAGAAGACTCCAAACTGCAACAAGGAACCCAGGCCTTTATGTGAAATTTTCTGAACTTCTGTCTTGTTTGGTGGCTGAATTTTGATATAGTTCATAATCAGCAGAGTAAGTAGTGAGCCATGACATTTGGACATAAGGACATAGACTGTGTACAGACCAATCCAAAATGCAGAACGTTTCATTAGAAAAGAAATTCCCACAAGACAGTTTAAAATCGTGCTTGCTTAAGATTTTGGTACTGGCTTGAATTGATTGTGGCTATGTAGCTGCTCAGAGCTTGCTGCCAAAATGGTTTCATTTCAGACTAGAAGGGGACATTTCTGGGTAAAAAGAAAAAGCAATTTTATTATGTACTGTTGAACAGTTACAGTCAGACTGAAAGTTGATTAATTGTCCAAAATATATTTTTTTGTCCTTCCAATAAAACTATTTTTTCAGCATGCTACCAGTTGGCAGAGAGATGGAGGATCAGCCTGTTGGATGGAGTGACCATAGACTTTGACAGGTTCACATTTCTTTACTGGCATGACAAAATCAATATGCTATTTCCCGTTCTTCAATATGACCCAGAAAAGGCAATGCATTATCAAGAAACTTCCAGATGCAGAGGAAAGTAAATAAAACAATCCTACTGTATTTCACTGTCCTTAACCTACAGGCATTTCAGGGGATGTCCACAGAGCACCAGTACATTGCTGTGCAGAGCGATGGGTCTGCCACGGCTGACTAACACTATCAAGTACTGGAAATGGTGTAATGTGATAATGTTCCTTGGCTAATTAAGCGTGTGGAGAAGCTGGGTATGTTTGCAGCAGTATACTGTCACTGTTGTCTGTTTGCTGCCTAGGGTACCCAAGCTAGCTCATTCGGACACCCTTTAAAGCCTCCACGCCCATCGGAGATAGCAAGTATTATCAGTGCTAATTACTTATGCTTCGGTGAAGCTCCCTGTAAACAGCTGTGGAAGCTACGTCATTATCCTCCTTCAAATCCCTCATTAAAGCTCTCCTTTGCCATGATGCCTACAAAAAAACTTGTCAACAGTTAATCTCTGAGTGTGCTGAGATAACTGCTTGTCTTGCTGGCTTGGGTGTCCCACTGGCTCCTTGCACTTCCCCTCTGCCTCTGCATCCCTCTCTTGGCTTGTGTTAGAAGTCAAGGCCTGTGGGACCGAGGACCACCTTTTGGTTTGATGTCCACTGCTTGGTTCACTGCATTAAACTGACACAGGAGAATACTTTTCTGAGTTTGCTGAAAAATTTGAGATACATAGAACAGTGCCAGAAGAATGATTCACAAATTAGAGAGGATGCCTTAGAGAACTCACTCTGCTTAGTTAACCGAGAAAATGACTGAGATAACATAACTCGTGTAAATAAGGTCCCTTCAGGGGAAGGATTTACAAAGGGCTCTTTAAGATAGTAGAGAAAGACGGAAACAAGAAATGACGGCTAACAGTTAAAAAACAAATTCGTATTAGGAATAAGCTACTCATTTTTAACTGTCAGGGTGGTTAACCAGTGGAACAAAATGAAGAGATGAAGAGTTGCTGTCTCTTGGTATTGGGAGAGAATGCTGCTCAGGATTGTCTGCATTACCCAACACAGGTCATGCACTGCTGGACTCCACTGGAGTACAACAGCTACTGGTATGTAGGAGGTCAGTCCAGAAGATGTCCTCTGGTCCCTTCTAGCTTTATGAGTCTGCAAAAACTTGGCAACAAACGCTGTGAGGACTTCAAAGATGTTACGTTCACATAAATTACTTTTCCAATCCATGAGTGGAAAGGCAAATGATATGTCTACCTGCAGTTTTGATTACCTGTTTAAAATTGCTGGTTTTGCTTTCTTTCTGATTTCAGATGAAACATTGGCCGCATAATATAACCAACGTTACTTCAATGAGGAGAGAGTAAGGTAAGAAAAATAGCTTATTAGTTTCCAGGGGGAGAACACACAAGTCTATATACCCATTGTTGCTCTAAATTATTTATAGTATCTATTAGTAGAGCAGGGGAAGCTTTGTAAGGTGCAAATGAGCCAACAGATATAATGTTTACATGTGAAAGAAATACCTAGAATAGTAGTCAAATTCTAAATTTAAACAGTTTATAGTCAGGTTAGCAGAATAATTTGCACCAGCATCCTTAAGTAAATTTTTTTATGTTTATGTTTAAACAAACTTGGAGTAAAAATCTTTCAAAAGGCTTCTTTTTGTCCATTGCTTGTGCTACTTGTATACAGTGCCAGTTTATTGCTTTAAATAGTCAATACCACTGATATTATAGAAGCCCAATTTATGTGCAGAGGACATCTTACCGTGTTCTTCACGCAGTTAGCCCTGGATTGTATGAAAGCTTAGATCGCATCACTGAACTATTTAATAAAGCAGTGACCTTAGCAGTGGTGTACATTTACACTGTAAGTTCAGAATTAAAAGATCTACAAAGGTAATGAGAAAATGGTTACTCCAGCTTACACATTAAATTCTCCAGGGACTTCTGTGTGCAGCAGTGATATTGCAGATGGGTAATTCCCACATTTCTTCTTTGGAGTTTCTGATAAAGCCAAGGTTGAAAAAAAGTGCTTCAAGTGAAGAAAATATTTGTGAAATTTATTTGGTTTTATTCAAGAGTCAAACACATCCCTTACATTCTTGAAAGAAGCTTGTTCAGCTACAAGTCAATTGTAGCAAACTAAACCAATATATTTAAGCCACATATGCTTGGTGAAAAACACTGATGTAATACTGTATTTTTTCAGTGATTCTGAATACCTTTCCTCACCCATTCTTTACTGTGAAGGAAGAAAAAAAACATGTCCAGGTCAACAGTACTCAATTTTTTTTTGTGGATGAGTGATGTTTTCTCAATGAACCACAGACATAAACAAGCATTTAAGAACAAAGCTGTGGGATGGAGACAAACAGGAATAAGACTGTGACAAAATGAAGTTGATCCTTACATTAGTTACTAGACTAAAAACATCAAGTCCTTTTTCCCTGAGTTTTGTCAGGCTTGAATTTCACTTAACTAGACAGACTGCTCCTCACCTCTGTTTCCAATCAGACTAATGTATAGTAATTGCCATTGTTATTTTGCTTATCCACTAAAAATATATATAACTTGAATCACATTCTAGTAGAACTGTGGATAAATGGTAAAAATAGAAAAGTAGTAGATTATAGATTATAAAAATGGGACTCAGCATGTAAAGTTTTTCTTTTTAATACTTAATTCATTACTCCTTGCTGTTCAAGCAGAAGGCTCAGTAATTTCTCTATGCTGGTCATGCTGATCAATATTTAGATAAAACACCAAATACAGTTTTATCAAACTTTATAGGGCTATAAAATAGGTTTGAATAAAAAGTTGAGAAATTAAAATAGTAAACAAGAACTGTCACAATAATTACTCAAAGGCTGAAGACTGCTGCCTTCCATACTTTCCAAACTAATAAAGGACACTTTTGCGTGGAATACGGAGTAGGGTTCATATTGATTCATCTACTGCTATTTTAATTTGTCATTACAATTAAGATGTCTGGATAAGCCAGCTCTGCTTTAAATAACATGAAGAGGCGATAGGCCTGAAAAGATAGATTTAATGGAAATGGTTTACCTAAGTCTTTGCCTGATTGATGTGCCCACAGATCTGCCTGTGACTTTGTAGATGAGACGAGAACTACCCAATACCTGGGTCCCTTCAAATTCTGCTTATAGTGCTTTCCCCAGAAAGGAGGGAGTCTGGGAAGAAGCAAAGAAAGCAGAGGCACCCTGTAGCTATTATTTTATGCATCCTCCCAAACCAACACAGATTTAAGGCAATCTGTTGCTCTGGAAACAGTCTGGTTTTCTGCAGGGACTCGGAATTGACTACAAAAGACACGCCAATAAGTAAATAGTGCAGGCTTTTCCTTTCTAGATTTTATTACTATGGACTTTACCACTGGAAAATAATTTTTTCACCTCCTTGATGGCATTCTGTTTTTGTATTAAGAAAAATCCAAATATTTAAAGTTATATGAGACATCCCAAATCTTGTCTAGTGCTGACTGCCACTTAAGAGACTTTACTTTCTTATTGTGCAACCATGTGTGATTAAATTATCTCCCCTTATGTTGAAAGCTTTGTTCTTGTTTTCTGATAAAATTTTCCTTCCTCCAAAACATTCCTGTCAGGACCTTTCCTTCTTCAAATGATTCTCCTATAAAAGGAGGGAATAATATTTGGCGTAGCTGACTTCAAGGAACTCTTTTTGATATTTAGAAAGGGATTCAGAAAATGATCATTAACCTTTGGAAGTTTTAAACCTTTGACATTTTAAAAGTCAGATTGTACTGGTCTAGGAAGCAAACCAAATCTTAAGGACAGATAGGTAATGCAGGGCAAATCACAGGCTCGGAGTAAGACTGATAAAGGAGAAAGCATAGGTTTAAAAGCAAGCTACGCAATGTTGATAAAGTAATTGCTGAATTATCAATTTGTCTCCAGCTGTTACTTTAAAATCAAATCTTTTAAGTAAGATGGGGTCAAATTTTAATCCTTCCTCCTCCAAATCTTAACAATTCCCACTGAAATCACCTCTCCCCATATCTAGCAGAATTTGTCACTTTCTTTTCAAGTGAAGCTGTGAATCCTACTTCACTGAAGGCAGGGATTCCTATTTAGAAAATAGAAACCTTTATGTTCTTTTCAACCAGTAATAGCTATAGGTACCTGATGTACCTGATGTACCAGGGCACAACATAAAATCCATTACCTGTGTTAATATTGCTGATCTTAAGTCTACCAGGATTTCAGCAGCAGAGTCTAAACTATCCAGATTTAGGAGGTATTTTTATTATACTTCTTCTATGCAAAAATACAAACATTTCATTATAATCAAGGAAAATTTGTTCTCTCTCTTTTAAATATCATATATCTATACACACATATATACGTGTGTATAAAATGAGCATATATTGAAATACATGCACACTTTTTTTTTTCTATTTCACAGGTTATCTTTCATCATTGAAATAATTTCAATACACTGCTAGTTTTGACTCAAGTTTCTCTTCACTTCTTTAGGTATCGTCTGTTTCATTTGTGTTCTTCATCAGTTGTCATTTTATATAGATAGATATTCAGTTTAAATGACTGACATCTATCTATGTCCTCACTGTAGTGCTTGACTGGCACAGATTGCAC
Source organism: Phaethon aethereus (assembly GCF_964289735.1). Classification (NCBI taxonomy): domain Eukaryota; kingdom Metazoa; phylum Chordata; class Aves; order Phaethontiformes; family Phaethontidae; genus Phaethon; species Phaethon aethereus. The sequence continues at coordinate 42,392,734 of NC_138575.1, forward strand.
TGCTGATAATATCTGCACATAGAATATTAAGTATGAGGAAACAAAGGAAACAGCAACTACACTACATGAATTGGAGAAAATATACCCTCAAAATGATAGCACCATAAAGTGACTTAGAAAGGAATCATAACTTCACCACAAATGCAAAACTAATAGGGGCCATTTTAAAATGGGCATGAGAGTGAAAAACAAATAAACAAGCCACATAAAGTATCAGCCTGCTTGCAGAGGGAATTCAAGCACTGCAGGAAGGGAGAGTATTTAAAAAGAAATTCCAGAGTCAAATTACAGAAATGTGCCAGAATTTCTTCATAAGAGGCAAGACAAACAATGACTGTTTGTGGTGTGTGATTTCAAACATGCATACATCTCGTCCTGGGACTGCAGTCAGAAATATGTTGCCGTGTTCACCTGTGAAACTGTATTTATCACGGGAATCCTCACCTCATCATTCCAGTATGCAGGTGAGTGCGAGATTTAAAGGAGAGGAGAGAAAATAAAACCAATCTTTCCTTTCAGGGCGATACCATCTGTACCCATTTCTAGCTGGAAACTAGTCCTGCTGTGTCATGGTTCTGCATGGAGGCATTGCTGGATTTCATCATTGTTTTATCTGAGGTGCTACATAAAACATGAAATCACAGAATAAACAATGACAAAAAAATGAGCCGAAGAGATTATGTTGTCGCATGCTCATCACATAAATGACTGAAGAAATGTGAAAGCTTCAAGTGAAATGTACCAAACATTACAAATCGCTTTAGCATTGCCAGTGTGCTCCATAACCAATATCACAAACACCATTGGAAAAAGTGATTGCTAACACTCCTCTTCTAGGTCCTGAGGTGCTACAAAAAACATCTAAGAAAGCCTTCCTCTTCTCAAAAAAGGGCTTTGGTAATTTTCTTCTTCCTATAGCTGAGGCACATGCAGCACTTACACTACAGATTTTTCCATTTACAATATCTGCAGCAAAAGGACAGCTAAATCAACAAACTGATTTTCACTGCTATTGTTCCTTCTTATTTCATTTACTTGGTGGTTTTCATACTTGTAATTTCAAGAACTACAAGATGAAAGAAATTACAGTCATACAATAAATGTTTGAGCTGGACATTAGTAAGTGGTAGCATTATGTTCATACATCTTTGACATTTCTCAGTGTAACTGCAATCACAGAGACAAATGCTGGATTTTTCTGCAGTAATAGGCCAATCATGGCTCTTTGACTTGATAATGAAAACACCATGCAATAGGAAAATTGCTAACATTTTCCATAAAAATGAATGGAAATGAAAGAACCTGATGCCATCTATCACTGTCTTTTTAGAATTAATAGCTCTATTCAATGTATTTTTAATGTGGTTCTACTAAACATAAAAAAATACAAACATTTATTTATTATTTTTATCTTTACATTGCTTGATGTATATTAGGGATGCAGTGTGTGGTTTGCTGGAAATTCAGCTTTTGTGAAACAAGCCCCTCTGGAGCTCAGCTCACAAGGCTCATTGTAATGGTGTTGATTCATGTCATTCCTCCCGTTAATGACATTGTACATAGCAAGGCTTTGAAATCACTGAATGACATTCCTAGGTGGGAAATCATGCCACCAGACCAGTGGGGAATTTGCAGAACACTGTGCTGGGGAAGTAAAGCAGTTGCTGAAACCTTATGGCAATGTTCAGAACTAGAGCACAGTATAGTTTTGTTCAGAGTGCAGACACAATGTGGTAGCATTTCTGAGATGAGGCATAAAGGCAGAGCTGGAAAATGATGAGTTTTCTTAGTTTTATTTTTTGTTTGTTTTGTTTCTTTGTTGTTTCTGAGGTTGAACTAGAAATCCTGTTCTTTTTCTTTTGGTTTCAGTTCAGATTGAACCATTAAATTAAATTTAATTAAATTCCTTTTTTTTTTTTTCCAGGGAGGATCTAGCAAAACAAAACACTGGGCAAAATTACTTGGCAGAGGGGTGGAGGATAAGGTTGAATACACTTCGGTTGGTGTTTTTTTTTGGCAAATACTTCAGGAAAAAAATCTAAGCAGCACCATTCATGAACTAGAAAACGACTATTGAATTCACATTTGTCTCTGTGATAAACCCTCCAGAGAAGAGTTTGGATGTGCTCCCAAAAGAGCATTTCTGTTTTTATCCAAACATCACAGCCTTGAAAAAATACTAGAAAAAGGAAGGAAAAACTACAAATCTGTTCCAGATTAACTCCAGAATTTGGAGTTAATCTTGAATCATGTTAATCATGAATCAACACCAGTACCAGGGCTAGAAGTATAAACTATAAACTATTCTTCTGAGGTCAGTAAAATTTATTTAGGGTCAAGGCTCTGGATAGAGAACTTTGTTTAACTTTAAAAGCTACTATAGTTCTTTGAATATTTTACCTGGACTTTACTTCCACTGTTCCATCTCTAGAGCTGTCACTGAGGATTCCTGACTGATAACAGTGCCAGGAGATCCAGCTTGCCTGTGTTTGAGCTACTCTTTAAGATCTTTGGTGAAGCTTCAGATTTCCCTAGCAGGATGTGCAACTTTTTGACAGAAAACTTTCAATTTCTCTTCCCCATCTTTCTGTAGCTCTTTTTCTCCCTCTTTTTGTCTCCCTCAAAGCTTCCAAATTTCTGTCTTTCCTAACCTATGGCTCCACTTCTTCCTACCTCTTCCATACCTTGCTTTCATGTTTGCCTTTTCATTACTTCTACATCAGTACATTTTTTCACAGGAGGAAATACAAAAAACACTCTCTCATTTTTTTCAGGCTCTTTCTTAGTTTTCAGGCGTTGGCTGCTGCTAGGCAGTGTTGTCAGACTGAAACAGAGAGAGGTAGGATGTCTCAGCTGCCGTTGCTGCAGCTGAAGGAAGAGCCAGCATGGGTGCAAGAAGGAGTGTGGCACAGCCAGGACGTGGCTGTCCCCTGCTGTGATAGTCCTGGGGCAATGCCTGGGAAGAGGGACTTGTTTTTCTTGATTCTGTAAGACTTCCGCAGGGAAACCTCAAGTCTCTTTCCCTGGGAATTGGGATATGGGCTCATCACACAAGTGACATACTGATTTTTTTTACTAGTTAGGATTAAGACAAAAATTAAAATTATGATCTCAGAGAGACCCTGCTGAATCAAGAAAGATTTGATTAGAAGCTGCAAAGCTCCTTAGCGTGAATGCAATGTAGGCAGGAAGGCAATCTGCCACAACTGAGACACCATAAAGTGGATTCATGTCCAGCAAGAGTGGAACCAGGCCAGTAGATCAGAAATCCTCTCTCCAGGTGGATCAGCCCAGGTCTGTCAAGAATACGCTTAGGCAATCCTGGTCTAGAACTCTTTAACACTTCCCTTGTATTCATATGAGTTAAAGCAATGTATAAATGCACAAAAAGCATCTACCTCACTGTCTCAACCTGTAGAATTGATGTAATGAACAGATAGCTTTTTAATTTCACATTTAGCTGGATTAAAAAGAGAATAGAATTGTGAAAAGGAAAAGCAGCCTTTAATCTTATTTCCTCATTTCTGAGATGACATCAGGAAAGGAAAGAAACTGAATGATCTCTGCAATCCAACTGCAGAAAGTATCATCAAGACTGTAAATTTTAGTGACAGACAAGAAGGCGTTGAAAGGAAAGAAGCTTAAGTACTAGGGTTATAAATATCTTTTAAAATCTTTAAAAATGTAAGAAAAATAGACAGAGGGAATGTAGAAGAAAAGCTGTGGGTGTGGAAATATTTCTTTTAAAATTTGTTTAATAAAAACATTCCCTGTAGCTTGCTTCTTACTCTTAGTTCCACTTTCCATTTTATTTGCAAAACTCAAACTCGGCAGAAAGCTGAAGGGGAGAGAAGCATTTATAAATTAGTGTATGTCTCCAAATGATTAATGTAGCAGTCATGTTCTTTCTCATCAGTTCAAAACCACTTGCACATCTATAGAAAGCGGGCATGAGGTGTGCTGAAGCATATTAAAATCACTTCTTCTCCTACTTTTGTTCTGAATAATCATTCCTGCTCTTACTTTTGTACCACTTAAATGAGAAGGAAGGCAATTTAGCCAGTATCACATACAGCCTGAGGCAAATGTGTCATATAATCTTCACTCAGAAAGATTTTTTAAGATATTTATTTATTTTCTTTTAATACAGCTTAAAGACAGCATTTAGGAAAATGCATTGTTTTCTACATTCTTTGCCTGACTACCCTTGACTATTCTCTGTCTATCCAAGATTGACCTACATAATGGAGCACTCCAATCACCTCTCTATCTGTCCAAGATAGATAGTACATTATCTATCCAAGAATCAAGGAGCTGGATCTGGAAAATTCCTGTTAGATCATATAGTTTATCTCTCTCTAAAAACAGGATTATTTCTTACAGTGTAGATTATAACATGGTTTTGAGATGTTACACAAAGGTAGAGTCAACTTTCTTGCCTCTTTCAGTTCATCCTACCAGCTAGGATCTCAACTCCTCTGCAGTATTTCTCACCAGAGGAACACCACTGACTGCCTAGCAACTTCAACCAGCTTCTGTTCAATTAGGTTATGTTCCATTTGACATATAAACATCTAGAAATGGTTTATTTTGCAAACAGTGGGGCTGGTATTGCTGGCTGTAACTCTTTGCTTTCACCCATGCTGTCAGAGTCCACCTCTGCCCAAGGTAAAAGACAGTCAGTAAAGTTGGGATTTAATGAAGCTAGGTAGTTTTGCTTGACATACATGATGGATCACTCCAATGACCTTTCCCAATGCCTGAGCAGAGTGACAGCAACCTCACAGAACCACATAACAGCTGAGGCTGGAGATCACCCAGTGTGACGCCCTGGTCAAAGCAGGATCAGCTAGAGCAGGTTGCCCAGGATTGTTTCCAGTCTGTGTCTGAATATCTCCAAGGATGGAGACTTCAGAAACCTCTCTGGGAAACCTGTTCAAGTGCTTAACCACCCTCAGAATGAAAATATTTCAGCTAATCTTTAAATGAAACTTCCTGTCTTTCAGTTTGTACCCATTGCCTCTTGTCCTGTCAATGGGGACCACTGAAAAGAGCCTGGCTCCATCTTCTTTACTCCCCACTCCCACCAGGCATATGTCCCTCACCACAGGTCCCCAACTCCATTTAGCAGCAGGCCGAAGTTTCCCCTCTATCCCCATACTGACCGACTTGTAGAAGCCCTTCATGTCCCTTGCCAGATTCAACTCCAGAATTTTCAACACCAGCTTAACCAAATGTAATTTGCCTGGTGTATAACAAGCTGTGAAGATTCTGGGCAAACATGAAATGACCAGTGTCCTTAAAACTCAGTATGCTTCCCAAAGGAAAAACAAAACAAGCGATGGTTTTAACTATCAGGTATTCTAGGTGGAAGGCTTGGTTGAGCTTTAATTAAAATTAGGGACACTTTTGTCCTCATAGTGCTATCAGAAATATATCTATATCATGTACTACCCAAGTTGAGGTTCATCAAAGAAGTATATATAAAATAAGATAGACCAGAAGATAAAGTGATAGAAGACATGAAAGGAATGAATGTCCTACTGAGGTTTCTTTTTCAGCATTTCTTAAAAAAAAAAAAAAAAAAAGAAAAATGTTTTCTTCAGGAAGGATATTTAAGAGCTATGTTGCTACATTAAAATGAATGCTAGCTCCAGGACAACTCCCTCTTTTACGTGTAAAGAATGTTAAATAAGCAATAGTTGATAGCCAAGAATGATATTTCTTTTTTAATTAATCTACTTCTGTTAATAATTCCTTTAAAAGCAACAATGAGCTATCTTAATTCTTTATAATTTTCCTTTTTTAAATAACTGCTATTTTTAAGAAGGATATTTTGGGGAAGAATTTTTACCTCAGTACCTTAAGAAAAAAAGATAATTTCAACAAAATAAGAGGATAGAAGCATGTGCAGATAGAAGATGCATTATAGTACACATATACTCTCTCTCTCTCTCTGTATGTATATGCACTATACACAGTTTCACTGAATTTCCCACTTCAAAACTGTAATTTCAATTTCAATTCTGCTTGCAGTACTATGTAACTGGTTTTTTTTGGTTTTGTGCATGTTTATACTTTACCTGCTGGAGGTGGATAATTTGGGTAAGTTTGAAAGTAAACACCAAAGCCAAATCAATGATTTACAGCTGTTTACACCAGCAGAAATTTTGACCCTCATACTGCAAAATATTTAATCAAATGGAAAAGCTGACCCTCAGCAATTTTTTGTTCTGATTACTTTTATAGCTGTATCTGAACAGTGAGTGAGAAAAAGGGATTTCTGGCAAACCTGCATAGAGTGCTTTTGGATTTCCGTCTGTGGTGTTTCCATAATAATATGGCTGGGTGAGAATAATTTCAAATTTATTCTTAGAGTAACTGATAAGATTAACTGAAACATCTTTGACACAAAAGATTCAAGCATAAAACTCACCGCATTAAAAATATAGCTACACAGTGATGTTAGGTAAGGCAAATGTGTTTGAACAGAATTGCTTGAATACTGCAAAGCAGTGTTTGTGAGCACATCAATCACTTCAATTTTCATGTTCTAGTGTTAGTCACTTTTTCTTAACATTTATATGGGTAGGTTTTTGTGTTTGCTTGAATACTTCTGGTGTGTTTTTCGGTACTCCTACTAGCAATGTTAACAAAGGATGACCACAGATGCAAAGGTTTATTAATTTTTTGCTATTCATTAGTCTCCTGGATGAGAAATGCCAATCATTGCGGCTGTCAGTAACTGAGACCATATAATATGATTCAGGGACTAATCAGGCATTGTGAACAAGGAGTAAACAAAATGAAGAACTGATAAGCTATCTGTCCGTAGCTTAAATACCTCTGTCCAACCCTATTTTTCCCAGTTTTTCTCCTGTCCTGGTTTTGGCTGGGATAGAGTTAATTTTCTTCATAGAAGCTAGCATAAGACCATGTTTTGGATTTGGGATGAAAAACTGTTGATAATGTACTGATGTTTTGACTTGTTGCTAAGCAGTCAAGGACTGTCTATCTTCTCATGCTGGCCTGCCAGCAAGAAGCTGGGGAGTGCCTGGGAAGCTGGGAGGGGACACAGCCGGGACAGCTGACCCAAACTGGTCAAAGGGAGCTAAGATCAAAGTGGCTTGGGTGGATCTGGACTAGCAACATAAAGGTGAATTATTTGTATCTCAGTGGGCCCATGACACCTCAGGCCATCAGGGAAGAGATGCAACATATAGATGGGCTCATGCTCGAGGGGTGTACTTGACCATGGACGCTATTGCACAGGTTATCCATGAATGTGAAACACGCACTGCAATCCAGCAAGCCAAGTGGTTAAAAACTCTCTGGTATGGAGGATGATGGCTGATATACAAGTATGGGGAGGCCTGGCAGATTGACTATATCACACTCCCACAAACCTACCAAGGCAAGCACCATGTGCTTACAATGGTGGAAGCAACCACTGGATGGCTGGGGCCTGGCCCATGCCTACCGAGCCCTATTCAACACAATTCAGTACCCTTAAGGGGAGGAGAAGGTCCCTGGATCTGATGACAAAATGACAGGTGCTGATCGCTATCACAACAGTGCACCTGCGGCAATGTCACACCAGCCGAGACTCCCTGATCCCCATCCATAAGCTGATTCATCAACTGGAGAGCCAAGGAGTGATCAGCAAGACTCGCTCACCCTTTAACAGCCCCATGTTGGGCACCAGAAAGGACTGTTGTGGTTTAACCTGGCAGCTGAACATCCCACTGCCATTCGCTGACTCTGTGTCCATGATCACTTCCAAAATTCCTGGGTGACTGGGGTTTCCTATTTGAGCCTGCTGTAAGATCAGTGTGACCCACTTACTCCATGTAGCATCGGTTGCATGATGGGGGAGAGAATCAGAAAAAAAAGTAAAATTGGTGGGTTGAGATAAAGACACTTTAATAGGACAGAAAAGGAAGAGGAAAAAAAAGAGATAAAAGGATATACAAAACAAGTGATGCACAATACAATTGCTCACAACCCGTTGACTGATGCCCAGCCAGTTCCCGAGCAGTGTACCTCCCCAGAACATCTGCAATACATTGATGACAGTAAGAAAAAGGCTGTGCGGTGTTTAGCTGTCTGCCGGGTTAAACCATAACATCTCCTTTGTTTGGGCTTGTTTCTTTGCCTGTCTGTAAAATCTTTACATGTTACAAAATATTACTTTGCAAATATGTCCAAATGGAAGAGATCTTTTTGCAAACAAATAATGTTTGCAAGGTAATTTGACTGTCTTTTTCCTATACATGGCTTTTTAACTTTTTATACAAGTCATGTATAAACCATAAATATTAACTTAAGCATGGAGCCTCATGCACAAGCTAGCAAATGGTTACAAGAGAAACAGCCTATGGATAGGGAGCATGAAAAATGGAAAAAGAGATGAAGAATTAAACTCTATTATTTCTCTTATTCCTTGGGAGCGTGAGTTGCTGCTGTTCTAATGGTTAGATCAGCAGCATTTAGAGGAGCAAAATGATAATGGATCCACATGGCTGCTACGATAACACTCAGCATACTGAGTAATTACAGAGGCATTGGTAGCATGTTGAGCTTCCCAGTGAATGTAATTAATACGGTCAGGGCCTCATTTACTCAATGAAGCACACCAAAGCCTAAACCTGGAACAAGGGCTCCTGTTTCTGTGAGGTTCTACTGCGAAAGTCGTGGTGATTGCACAGCCACTCCAGAACAGAGAAACGAAATGAGAGAATAAGAATTACACTACAAAAGCAGTGTTTAGGCAAAACACTTTCAAAACTCTTGTTCCATGGTAGTGCAGGGCTTAATGCTTATAATCAAGGCTTATGCTTCCTTTTTCACCTCTTTTACAGCCACACTGATTTATCTTTGTAATGGTTTGCAGCTGCCCTAAGAAGTAGCAGAAGTATGTGAATCATTGCAACTTTTAAGTTGTGACAAAATACTCCTCAAAGGCGGTAAGTAAATTTGGTTTCTTTTTAAGTGATGTCAAAGGTATGTTTCCTTCTGTTTGTGTTTTGGAACAGGAACTGCTTACAGTCAAGGTCAAATTCAATCCTGGTGAAGAACTGAATTAATTTGAGGTCTAAACTTTTCATCCCATCAGTTTACTGAAAAAGGACTCCATGTGTCTGGGTCTGATTTCTTCCATGATCTCCAGGGTTTTCCTTTTTTCTCCCAGCCCATCCCCGGTAGCTCCACGTCGACATAGCCAGCTGCCTCCCACTGGCACCCGCTGTCTGCAGCCAACCTCTGCTGCAGTCCTGGAGCAGCCCTCCTCTCTCAGGAACCTTCTGTCAATGGCTGTTCTTTATTAAACAGGCACCAATTACGGTTAGGTTAAATAAAACAGAGTTTATTTGACACAAGTAATGGAAAATGGGGATAAAATCAAAGTAACTAAATGTAAGCAAAATAAATCATAACCAGCATCTAGACAGCCTAGCTAGTTAGACTAAACTCCATAATTGCAGGATATTGACTGAGTAGGACTAAAAATCTTATATCTCCTTAATGTTTATGTGGTTATTTTCAATAGTCATATGAGTTTGGCAGCTCAAAAGTCCTTTCAACAGAGCTGAGTAAGGTGTTTCTACTTCTCTGATGGTTATTTCTTCCTGCTTTTCCCTCCTCTTTCTGTACTCCCAGGCCAGTATTTTTGCTTTCTTTTCTGCTAATTCTCACTTACAGCATCACAGACTTTTGATTGAAGCTGATATATTGTAACATAAAATATATTAATATCTTGATAAATATTCAGTATATATTAATATGTTAAGATACAGAATATACTGTTAATATTTTAATAACATTTATATCAGTGTCCGACTTCACACCCAGATCACAGCAGCACAAAGGTAATCCATGACGCAAACTTATGTGAGTGGTCAAGCATTGGAACAGGCTGCCCAGGGAGGTGCTGGAAGTGTTCAAAAAATGTGTGCATGTGGCACTTCAGGACATAGTTTAGTGGGCATGGTGATACTGGGTTGATGATTGGACTTGATGATCTTAAAGGTTTTTTCCAACCTTAATGATTCTGTGACTCTCTGATATGTGTCCCCTGCCCTGGGCTCTAGCAGTTGCACATGCTGCTCGTATGGTAGAACAGTGCCACCACACCTCAGAACAAAGCACAAGGAAAACCTCCTGAGGACACTTCCAATTTTCTAAGTCTTATATTCTTGGATAGAGCAACATGCCCTGTACTACCCTAGTAGTATTAAATGTTTTGGAGGTGGATAAACATGGATTCAATTCCTTTTCTGCCAATGTTCTGCCTTGTCCCAGGGTGATGGTGTCATTGCAAAGTCTGACCTGTGGAGCACACCAGGGTGCATTCAGAACTCAAAAAAATGATGTAGAAACCTTTCATTCAGGGCTAGATTGGAAAATGTACAGCAGAGATGATGGCAACTCATGCTAAATGGTTTTTTAAAGTATATTTTTAAATACTATCTTCCTATTCTGGCTAAACAGCACAGACAGTTTTGTTCATCAGTTATATGTTTTGGGAAGTAATGAGAAGATTTAGAAAACAGGCACCAGACACCATCTCCCAATGAGAGAAAATTTGAAATATTGTACAAAAAATGAATGTACCAAAACTTCATTTATTATCAACAAATTCAAGGAGAGCAGATCACAATTAAAATTATATTTTTATATGCCACTTATCTTCTATGTGATTACTTCTTGATTATTTGGATCAGTTAATCCTGGTGTACCATTTGGTTGTAATAAGCTTCATAGCATTTTTTCAATTAAGAAAAATAATAACTTCTGGTCCTTAATTTTAAAAGCTATCTCTCAACAAATATCTCATCTATCTTACTCAGAAATAACATGTCACACAATTTTGGATTTATAGGAATATTGATTCTGAGTCTGCTACCATTTCCTAGTTGAATGCTTAGTTCAGAGAAATCAGAGTAAATATGAAGACTTACAGCGAAGTTTCTTTCAAAATCCTCCTCACGGAGTTTTAATTTTTTTTGTTGTTGTTGTACAATGAACTGGTTACTTCTCACAGCAAAATGAGTTCAGCTTAAGTGGATAAATTAGAGTTTTATTCCGTTTCCTATTCTCATCAAATTCTTTTTTTTAGTTCTATTTCCTGGCAACAACTTTAGAATCATTTGCTGATATTCAGTTCAAGATCAAGCAGATAATCTAATCTGGAATAAATTGGGCAGAATATAATTTAGGTAGAAATAACATATCAGGAGGCTGCTTTTCAAATATCTTAAATTTTATTCCTATATAACACTGGTGTTAAAGTTCAGACTGTGTCATTGAAATTTTTAATTTGTTGTTACAAGGAAGAGGTATTTTTCATAAGAGGTGAGGCAAACTGGCATATATGGTAGGTGATAATGATGGGAAAGGAGTTATGGAGGCAGGTTTAGGTTTACTTTTAGGGCTGAGCACCCACACAGTTTTTTCAGAGGTCACAATGCACCTAGCTTCCATTTATGTTAATGGCAGATAGCAGATAAATAATAGAAGATGTATGCCAAAATATAGCTAACCTCCTAAATCCATACCTATGAATCTATGATGATATTTGGTGCATCTTCATGCCTACCATTTAGCTGCCTGTCTTGCGAGGTGCTCTGTATGTCTGCTGTGTCACCCTTTTCCGCAGACCTCTTCAGTGTCCCTCTCTCAGGCTGAGACTCACGTTCCTCTTACAGCAACGATGTCATGAGCCTCATGTGAGAGGCAGTGAGATGCTCCTGAGGTATAGAGGTCCATGGGGAATGATTCATGGCTTATCTTTACATTGAAACTTGACCACTGCCAAGCTAGAAATGCAAAACTCCTAGCTCAAACTACTTGTTGGTTTCTCATTAGAGGAATACCGACTTCAAGTGTGATAATATTTACTTTTGTTTAGTGCCTGTTCGTGTTATTTAAAATGTGTGAATATTGTATTAATGTGGTAGTGCCGAGTCATTAATGACTCAGTGTACTTTAAGGCTGGTGGCAAAGCCGAAGGTGATAATTCAAGGAGGTCATTAACACACTGGAAACAAGGCCAACACTGTGTGAAATGCAGTATAATTCCAAATGTTTTACAAGATAGAGATTACATTTATAAAAAATATACCCTTGCAGTATTGGTTTCACGAAAGGGAAGTCCTGCCTGACCAAGCTAGCGGCCTTCTACAATAGAGTGACTACATCAGTGGACAAGGGAAAAGCTAGTGCTGTTGTCTATCTGGACTTCTGTAAGGCCTCTGACACGATCCTCCACAACATCCTTCTCTCTAAATTGGAGAGAGATGGATTTTATGGGTGGACTGTTGGGTGGATAAGGAATTGGTCAGGTGGTTGTATCCAGGGGGTAGTGGTCAATAGCTCAATGTCCAGATGGAGATCAGTGACGAGCGGTGTCCCTCAGGGGTCTGTACTGGGACAGTAATATCTTCATCGGTGACATAGACAGTGGGATTGAGTGCACCCTCATCAAGTTTGCAGATGACACCAAGCTGAGTGGTGCAGTTGACATGCCTGAGAGGTGGGATGCCATCCAGAGGGACCTGGACAAGCTTGAGAAGTGGGCCCATGTGAACCTCATGAGTCCAACAAGGCGAAGTGCAGCGTCCTACACCTGGGTCGGGGAACTCCCTGGTATCAATACAGGCTGGGGGATGAAGGAACTGAGAGCAGCTGTGTGAGAAGGACTTAGGGGCATTGGTGGATGAAAAGCTGGACATGAGCCAGCACTGTGCACTCGCAGCCCAAAAGACCAACCGTATCCTGGGCTGCATCCAAAGAAGCATCACCAACAGGTCAGGGGAGGTCATTCTGCCCCTCTGCTCTGCTCTGGTGAGACCCCACCTGGAGTCCTGTGTCCAGCTCTGGAGCCCTCAGCACAGAAAAGACATGGACCTGTTGGACAGGGTCCAGAGTAGGGCCACAAAAATGATCAGAGGGATGGAACACCTCTCCTGTGAGGACAGGCTGAGAGAGTTGGGGTTGTTCAGCCTGGAGAAGAGAAGGCTCTGGGGAGACCTTATTGCAGCCTTCCTGTACTTGAAGGGGACTTCTAAGAAAGACGGGACAGACTTTTTAGAGGGCCCGTTGTGATAGGATGAGGGGTAATTGTTTTAAGCTAAAAGAGGGCAGATTCAGACTAGATATCAGGAAGAAATTTTTCCCATTGAGGGTGGTGAAACACTGTCACAGGTTTTCCAGAGATGACAGATGCCCCATCCCTCGAAACATTCCAGGTCAGGTTGGACAGGGCTCTGGGCTCTGCTCATTGCAGGAGATTGGACTAGATGACCTTTAAGGGTCCCTTCCAACCCAAAGTATTGTATGATTCTATGTTTCTGTGTTTCTATGTTTCTCTGATTCTATTTTTATTCAATTTTTTTTCTGTTTTATTATTAAGAATTAATTATCCAATTGAAAAGTTTTTTTAATAGCCAGTATATTGCATTCAGCTGCATGTGTTGTGAAAAAATATTCTTTATTTGTCTTTTAACTATCACAGATGGGATCCTCATTATGAAGCTGTTTTTGTAAACTATAGAGCAAATTCTGGTCTTGCAATGCTATAAGTAAGAGGTAACTTCACTGAATTCAGTGGCTACATTGGTGTAATATGTCAAAGAAAAGTATGACTTCGGGAGTCTTGCTGTGCTGTCCAGAAATCCTGAGCTAGCTCACTTCAGTGGTACTGATTTGTAGCATTTGGAGTTCTGATCCTGTACTTAATCATCCACATTACTTAATATCCACATTACCACATCTGTAAGTAAAAGCAAAATGTCAGCCAACAAGTATAAAGGTAGCTAACTACCCCCAATTCATACAGTCCTCTAAAAAAATCTAAAATTAGACAAAGTTTCAGTGTTACTTACTGTAGCAGTTTAGCATAGAAATACCCCACCTGCTAAATGAGTGAGCTGGAAAAATAATACACTACAATGGCATAGTTTGGCTGTATGGTGTCCCTGACAACTGGTGTAACCATTGTTCTCCGAGACCCCTGCCACGAAAGCAAGATCCTCCAAGATTTGGAGGTGAAGCAGTAGAAAGCTGATGCTCATGTTTCTTCTTATCTTAGCCCATGTCATTAAAACATTAAAGATAAGGAAGCTGAGAACAAAGTGTGTTTTAAACAGCTAGGGAGTCAGAAGATATTTGGCCAAATTCAGGCTTAGATATTAACATAAGTGATTTTTAATGAATCATAAATGCTATTTTTAATATAAATCTTTTAATTACATTCAGTGAAGTTCCTCTGTGAATTCGTGATGGGGGGAGGAGCGGCAGAGGGCTGTCTTTTATTGATTAAGTGCTGTGTTTGCTCCTCATGCTGAATAGAAGCCCATCAGAAACATCCTGGCCAGAAAAGACAACTGTGATTGCTTCCTCTGGCTGCTTGTGTAACACAGACTCTCTTCTCATTACAATTGAAATAGGAACATGCTTCAGTTTTGGTCTGACTTCATTATCTAGCTTTTACTTTCATCTAGAGGAATTTGGTATTTCTTTGTCTGCTTCATCTAAAGACCTTGATGATCAGATTTATGTTCACTTCACAGAGTCACAGAATCACCGAAGAGCTGAGGCTAAAAGGTGCCTGTGAAGATCATCCAGTCCAAAGCCCCTGCTCAAAGGAAAGTCACCTACAGCAGGTTGATCAGGACCACGTCCAGTTGGGTCTTGAGTACCTCTAAGAATGGCGATTACACAACCTAATCCAGTGCTGACAGCCGTTACAGTAAAATGAAGTGGTTTATTATTTTTAAATGGATTTTCCTGTTTCCATTTGTGCCCATTGCCTCAGTGGGTATCACTGAGAAGAGTCTGGCTCTGCCGTCTTTACTCCCCTCCCATCAGGAATTGACCCACAGCAACAAGATCCCTCTGAGCCTTCTCCTCTTCAGGTTGAACAGTCCCAGATCTCTCAGCCTTTCCTCACAGGAGAGATGCTCCGGTACCTTAAACATCTTAGTGACTTTTCGTTGGACGCTCTCCATATCTCTCTTGCAGTGAGGAGCCCAGAACTGGACACAGTACTTCAGGTGTGGCCTCACCAGTGCTGAATAAAGGAGAAAGATAACCTCCCTCAACTTGCTAGGAGTTCTCTTCCCAATGCAGCCCAGGAGGCTGTTTGCCATCTTTGCCACAAAGGCACTTTGCTGGTTCATGGTCAACTTGTTGTCCACCACGATGCCCAGGTCCTTTTCTGCAAAGCTGCTTTCCAGCTAGTCAGCTCACAAGTTGTGCTGGTGCCTGGGATTATTCCTTCCCAGGTGCATGGCTTTGCATTTCCCATTGATGAATTTGATTAGGTTCCCCTCGGCCCATTTTTCCAGCTCATTGAGGTCCTTCTAAATAGCAACACAGCCATGGGCACTTACTTCTAACTGGACTTCTTTCCAATCAACCCAACTCAAAGTGATTTTACCTGGTCACTAGTAGGTATATATTCTCTCAGGACTTGCTATTTGGGAGCTTTAGTAAGAGGATTCTCTATTTGTTAATTTTTTTGTGAGTCACCAGTGAAAATACTGAGCCACATAGAGAAAAACTTCATCAAATGTGGAGAACAGAGAAGTCTAAGATATGTGGTAAGTCATATGGGCAATTGTTACCTCTTGTCCTTCTCAATTCCTTCTGAAACACAGTTTGGGAAAGAGGACAGCTTTAACTTCAGGATTGGCAGAGATTCAAACAGGGAATAGCAGTAATGGTAGTATGATTGTTTTTTTCTCATCAGTATAATCTACAACCTCCTGCCTTGCTGATCTTTGCCTCCATCTTAATCCCCAGTCGGTGAAAGGTAAAGATGAACCGACATCACTTTGTTGTCATTGCATCTTTGAAGGTCTGATTGTTCAGTTCTGGGAAACTGTGAAGCATGAACATGCTGGATGGACAATTTGAAACTGCAGTTACATTATTCTGGTACTGTTTTTAAATAGCTGTCATTGTCTCAGTTACTAGGTGATCTGGTTATAACACTTAAAGAATTTTATTTTTCCTTATGGCTTCTCTCAGTTTCTTTCCTCATTAGCGCTATGTACTTTATGCTGCATTTTTGTCCCTGAGGCAATTCTGCCTGGTCTCTGGAGAAGATATATGAATGGGCAGAAAGGATTTACACAAGGTACAGACCTGTTTCCACTTTAAATATGTGTTCTTTTTTTTTTCCCAAGGTCTATTTGCTAGGGATGCCAAATTAAGTTCTTCTCACAATAATTAGAAAGTTTCCCTTGGGTGCTAGAACACTATAGTCAGTAATTTTTACTTATATTTAGGATCAAAGCACAGTATATAAAGTTCAGAAAGGATATTCAAGGTCACTTCACTTGACAAATGAGTTGTTCTCACATTTTGTTTTATTGTGCAGAGTAGAACTCTAAAATGTGCTGCCTAAAATAGATAAATCCTGCTGAGGTTTCCCTAAAAGCTTACTTAATAAAAGTTCCTTTAAAACAAGGACATTGCCCCACAGAAAACTACTGTCTGTATATCTTTTATCAGCATGTGTGACCAGTTTTCTATTACTTCCAAAATACATTGTTTCATATGTGCATGTGCTTATATGTCTGTGTGCTATTTTATATGTACATATGTATTTGTGCACATATGTATATATACAAATATAACCTCCTAGGCTTCTCAGGCCAAATACCATATTTTAGTATTTTAAGTGCTTTTTGTAATGTGGGTGACCATGCAATAGTTGTTGGTCATTAATACTATTAGACCCTGAGAGGCTTTTTATGTCCAAGAAGCTCTGTCATCAACTTTTTACAATCACTTTTGTTTTTTGCAGTGTCTTAACTTAAAATTCAGCTACCTAATCTGTCATCTTTCTATGTTTCTCTACTATGCTTTACATCACTGTCAACCAAGATACTGGATCACGACCTGTTAAAGGCACCTGAAATCTAAGATCAAAGAATCATCTTTTCCATCTCCATGTGATGGCCCTAACCACTACTCATCACTCATGTCCATTCTCCTTTCTCTCGGCACCTCAGAGATTTTTGAGTTTCTTGCCACATGCTGATACAATTGCAAGTACACTGATAAAAAGAACTGCCCCAAATCTGTTCTACAGCTTGGGGATTTAAGATACCACTCAGAAAGAGACGTTTCATCCTTTTCTGGCTAAGATGGAAGAATAATGTATTAAACAGGTTAAGAGATAGGAGTTGTAGAGCTACTAGCATGTCAACTTCCAGCATCCACATTCAAAAAAAAAAGAGCAAGCTCTGCCCAGATCATTATGAGGAAGAGCAGGTTAGTGCACTTACTTAAGAAGGTGGAAGCACATGAATTCTAAAAGGGCACATCTTTCAGCATGGAATAAGATAACTTACAGGCAGAATTTTTTATGTACTCAGGTGTGTACTCTCTCAAATCACCAACTACACAGGTGAAATTTCTTGGATCCCATTCTTGGATACTTAATCTTTTATTGAAAAAATAGATGATTAGCAAATGCCTTAGACTGCATTCAAGATTTCACCCTCAATTTTTAAGAAAAACTGTTCCTATCAAATGTTTAGATTGTAAGGAATTTGATCTAAAATGCTCACAGATCTTAAGACAAACTTATCATCTCAACATAATTTTTTACAGGAGAATGGTTAGAATTTTGATCAGATATTATCATGTCATGATTAATTTGAGCTTAACACAATTATCTCTGTGCTTGTGAAGAGAATCAGATACTGTTTTCAACAGGCTTTTACAGTAAAACAATTACGTATAAGTGTTCTGGGTGAGAATGTAAAAATCAAATAAACAAATATACTAGTAATTCACTTACACGTTAGAATATACTTTTGATTTTTGAATCAGGGAATACAAAGACTACATAAACCCAACACAAAGTAATGTAAAATGCAGTGAAAATTCTCACTTTTTCTAGATTTGATTTTATATTTTACCTCTCTATATACTATAAATTATTCTACTTATGATATTCATAGCTTTGACACAAATGGACAATGCATGTAAAAGACATTTCCTCTTCTGATTAATTCACTGTCCAGTTTACAGATTCAAAAGCAAAATTAGTACATTCAAACAAGTTCAAGCTCTTCCTATCAAATAATTGGTTCTAAATACAGCTTCTTTTATATTTTCACATATAAATATATATACATATAGTTACTATCCAGGCAGCTGAGCAATATAACTTTTTTAATAACATAGCCTTGGAAGTGCTGAGCATTTTGGGTTCCAGAATTTTAAGTGGGAGGGACAGTTTGCATTGCATAGGAGCGGGCTCTGCACAGCCCAAATGACAGAAGAAATGCGACTCCCAGATTTTGAACCAATGCAGTTGAATTCCATGAGTGAGCCTCTGACTCCGCTCTGCTGTCAGCTTCAGAGCGATCAAGGGATTTGTCTTTGTCTTGGGAGGTCAGCCAGACCCGCAGGTCCTCTGGTACTCCTCAGCTGAATTTCAGGTGGCAGTACGTTTTTTGCACTTTTTGTGATGTGGGTGTAAGCACCGTGAAACTGCCTGCTGATATGGTCCCAAGCTGAAGCAGGGCTGAGAGGTCCTGTCGCAGCTTTTTTCGCATCTGTGCTCACTGAAGCTACCAGAAGTTTGTACCGCACAAACTCTCGTACGTGGCACTGCCCATGTAGTTACTCTGCTGTAGTCACCACTGAGCAGTACCACCCGCCTAAGATACGCAAGGCTGAACCCCGATGATGTGCAGTGTGTTGCTTTAAAAACGTGGTGCGTTGAGTGTTCAGCAGTGTGAACATATGGTACTGGAGTTACTGCTCTGCCATATGGGGATGTGTAGAGCTCTCTTCTCTGCTTAGCAGAGAGTGCCAGCAGCACATCTGTATGACCTCAGCATCACTGGGCACTGTCCGTTCTGGTTTTTTACACCTTTTTGAGCAGCACTAGCTTCTGTGCTTATTTTTCAGTTTAGACTGAGTATGAGGAGTTCATTGGAGATATTCCAATTTCTAATTACTCGAGTTAATTGGAAGAATTTTAGATTTGTCTTAGGTGACATTTTCTTACCATGGATAATATCTTTGCTTTTTCCATCGAAGTTTAAAAAAAATCTAGCAAAAGACACAAACAAGTCTCTGAGCTGTGACTACCTCTTGTTTATAATTATCAATAAAATAATAGAGAAAATCACAGATTCTCTATTTCCTGCAGTGTTACTAAAGGAACATCACAATCTTATAAAAAATATAAATATCACTGAAATTTAAAGAAACAAAACTAGATAAGGCACCAAAATTAGGCATCTTCATGACAGTTTTTAATTAAAAAATAATTTTGAAATATACACTTTGTATTGTTGTGGTGAGATTTTTCACAAATGAACATGCTTAAAAAAATTTCCCAAAACTATTCTAAAGTGTCTGCAGAAGTCTCTGGTAACTTCTTTTGTACTTTCTGAATGATGAACAAAAAAGTGAAAAAAAAAAAATGACAGGTCCTCTGGTTTTACTGATTTGTAAAATTCTTTATATTCTTATTTGGCTACACATCTATTGTACATTAAACATTCCTGATACGTTTGTTGCTTTGCACATCTTTTCCTCCTTATAATTAAACTAATTGGACAATTAATCAATGTCACCTGTAGCCCTGAATGGCAACTGACATTAATGAAGGAGGTTGTTCATAGTCCAGGCTTGGCAGGGTAGGAAGAAAAGTCTATTCTGCAGATGGAAAGCCAATTAAAACTGTGGAGTTAGGGTGGTACAGATTGGAATAGAAATGAGCTTTGTGAAAAATATCAATTCCTGGTTGTCGTTTGAAAGGTACAATGCCATCTGCAGCCTAGAAGTCACAGGAAAAAACACATGTTTTGTTGTTGCTTCATACACCATTGTAATTAGATTGCTGAGTCCATTAAACCTTTCCTAAATTTTAAAGAAATAGTCTCTCTGGTCAAAGTATTAACAACAGAGTAAATCTTAGGAGCTGAAATGATTGTAGATCTGTGTTTCAACAGCTCCACTGCTGTGAGACATTCTGGTTTTGGCAGTGAACATTATCAAGCTGTAATAACTGCTATTCTAGTTAATAAAACCTAAGTAAATCATATATAGCATATAAAGGGCAAGCTGCAGGGACCAATTTACCTCTGTTGGTGAAAATTATATCTCCTATGCCAGTAGGGTGCTGTCCCTTAGGAGCAGGGGGTGAAGAATTCATTGTCAGGGAATAGAAAACACCAACTGTTTTCATTTGTTGCCTCACTGAGGATTTACAGGGTGACAGCAAAATATGAGAGTTGGGACATTCACCCCGCCCTGCATCCGCTTGGTTTTCAATGCACCATTTCTTTTGTCTGTCTGTATTTTTCTTCTATTCAGACATCTACACCTTTGTCCCTGCTTTACAAACAAATACGTGACCTCATCTTGCTTACCCGTTATCCCTGTCATTTGTCCTCAGCCTGTTCCTGGTGTGTGCAGTAACATTGAAAGAACTAAAGAGAGAGATTTTGTATCTACTAAGGACCTTATACAAGCATCCCTGTCTGCCCAAGGAAAGGGTTAATCCACTGTTTGTGCAGAGAGCAGTCCATAGTCTTCACCACCCACAGGTACAGAGTCTGTGTAATCTGAAATCCTACTGCATTTGTGACATTTAATTTGCCGTTTATACCAGACCATGCAGAAAGGTAACCTACACTTGAGACGAGACCCCAAGTTTGTCTATGAATTTATTCTGGCATATGAACTATTCTTTAAGAGAAGTGTTCTTTAAGACGTGTGAAAGATGAAATACAAAAAAGAAGGGCAGAAGACCACGCAGCTAAAATAATATAGTTCCCTTTGTTAGCCTAAAGTAAATTTAAATTAAGAAGCATTAGTAAAATACACAAAATTAGGCCAGAGAGTGAAAATGAAGCGGGCTATCCTACTTTAACACTGAGCAGATCTTCCCAGAGTTATGAAAGATGGATCTTTTTTCTTCCTGGAAATCCTTGTTACAGATAGCACCGAGCCATTAGGCACAAGATGCATAATCACCATGCCCTGCCTACTCATGGAGGGACCCGAGGTTGAGAGTTGCTTTGTCTGCAAGTGAAAAATGACAGATTCCTCCTGGCTTCAGAGCATTTTTGCTGGTTTACATTTCCTGGCAGTCCAGCTACTACAGTTTCCTATCAGTGAGAGTTAAACAGAACCTAGGCAAAGTAAAGGATGTCTTTTAAGTTGCTGCTAACTTACAGGGGAAAACAAATATGATAGTACAGAAGCAAGAAGCTTAAATAAGAGGGTGATGGGAGTTGGATATATATGTGTGATGAGGCTTAGCATTACAGACTATGTCTCTACTATGGGACCTGGGAGCATCTCATGGCTTCTAGGGCCAAGTTGGCAGCCTAGGAACCTCGTGACTGTAGCCTGGAGCAGACCTTGAGTGTGTGCTTTTGCTTACAGGTGTGTTGGGGCAAGAAGGAAAGAAGCTTCTGGGAGGTCCAATAGGCAGCTGGATTTGGCCAGCTGTGAAGGCCATAGCAGGTACAGCCTGGAAGATCTGGCATAAGCTCTTCACCAAAACTCCACTGTGTTCTATGAGGGGATTTTAAGAGAATCCATGATCCAGAGTCATGCACCTCTGTACCCCTCCTGTTAAATACCAGGAGCTGGGCACCTCAGACTGGCACCAAAAATGTGACAAAAGCATTGACCTGGGAAATAAGTACTGAAGGGTTGGAGGAGACACTGTGAGGCTTAAGTTTTGTAGCTCTCAGAGCTTTGCTTAAAATTCACAAATGTGAACTATTGACTGGAGGTAAGCAGGAAACTCACACAAAGGAGCAATGCAAGGAATTAGAGCAAAAGACGTGGGAGAAGATTTACATTCTTGTTCTGAGTAGGACTTTCAATGTAGATGTCTGACCTTGCCAGAGATTACACCAAGGATTCTTTACAGGGCATTTCAGAGAGGTGGACAGAGTGCAACTGAATCTATTTCTCTTTAATTCATCTACTTAAGTATTAAATGAGACAGCAAGTGGGTGATGATACCGAACATGGTGATTAGGGTACTGAACACTCTTCCTGTGGGCAACCCTGCTTCAGCATATATGTAAGCATCTGGTACAAACTGCAACATTCTGGCAGCCTTTCTGTAGCCATGGAAAACTCAATTAACAGTTTTGAAATTATAAACTAGGATTAGATGCCTAAATGGAAGGTAAATGCCCAGGCTATTTTTTAGATCTAATGTTTGGATATAACCTTTGACCTTGCCCTTAGGTACTTCTCTAAAAACATGTTAAGAAATGTGAGCACTTGCACATTTTATTTATGAAATGTAAGAAAAAAGTGAAGTTAAAATAGGAAAAGGTACATTAAAAGGAGAAAAGTATAAGAAGCAAAGCAAAGTGATACTCTCACCATAAGTCAAGTTTCATGTGATCTTGTACTGTGCATCACAAAGGACAGTTAATGTCTTTGGTTCAATTATTTGCCT